>NC_089225.1:106242312-106842312 GCF_963924675.1 Phocoena phocoena | reverse complement strand
ATCCTGGTTCTCTTGTATTGGCTTATGCAAGTCACTTAACAACATACCAGAGTTCAATCACCTTGTCTGTAAAATGGTTATGCTACATCTTCCACTGCCAATATCTTGTGAAATTGTCAAGTAGGTCCCAGCACGTTTTAGGCACTAATAATTGGCAAGTACCAGTACAACATGCAAAGGGTTTATATACTTAAATATAAGATTTAGTTTGGATGTGAGTTTCACCAGAGATGAGATAAATGTATAGCAGTAAAAGAAAAACAAATCAGTTATTCATTTATGCAGTGAAATGCTGCTCTACCTAATTCTTAAATGAGGGAGCAAAGCAATTAAAGGCACTTCTTTTCGGAAAGTGGAAATTTTAAAAAACCAAGGAAAAATTTTTATAAGTATTAAATCACTCGAA
The DNA here is from genome assembly GCF_963924675.1 of Phocoena phocoena. Lineage (NCBI taxonomy): Eukaryota > Metazoa > Chordata > Mammalia > Artiodactyla > Phocoenidae > Phocoena > Phocoena phocoena. The sequence goes on along the minus strand of NC_089225.1, from coordinate 106,841,906 downwards.
ACGCTTAAAACACTGTATTGGACATCTAACCCCAGGATACCTCATATGCTCAAATGTAACGAAAAAACAAGCATAACAAAAACAAAGCAGAAGCTTTGTAATAAAAATTTAAGCACTGGTCTAGGTCTGTCTTTTCCAGAAGATAAATATAGAAACATAAGAATTTGAGATTAAAAAAACGTGTACTTGAAAACTATGTCCTTTTTGGACATTAGAGCCATTTAGCATTTGTCCTACTCCAATACATTCATGAACTATTTACCCCACGAACATAGTCCTCTTGGGATGGCTTTAAAAATAGTCTTTATATCCTTAAAAGGGAAATCTTTTATGTGCCAGATTCAGAGATTAATGTCAATTACTTTCCAAAACAAAAAAACAAACAAAAAGACATGGCAATGTTTGGCAATGCACATAGGTTACTTATGCTTCTTTGCCACATATATAACATGGTTAAAATTCAACTTTAGTAAAAGGCATACTTTCATGATAAATTTAATTAAAAGTTGAACAGTTAAACATGTTCTCGTGCCCTTTTTTTGAAGTACAGTTTTAAGTTTAATTGGATGCACGCACTCTTGCTACAGCAGGCAGGAAGATAAACATACCAGGTTTTATACTGATGATATGGCTCATTGTTTCTAAGTGGGAGTGTTTTAATGGTTGGGCTAGTTGGCTAGTTTCCGTCAAACAATAATAGTAATAAGAACTAACATTTTGAGTGCTTTCTCTATGCCAGATATTGTTCTAAACACTTTACATGTATTATTGCATTTAATCCTCAAAGCAACTCTATAAAATCAGTATTATTATTATCATCCCCATTTTACAAGAGAGGACATAGGAGTAAGTAAGTGGCAGAGATACAATTTGAACCTAGGAGAACTGATTCTAGAATTTACACTCTTAACCTCTGTTACACTGCTTTCTCAAATGAAATGAGGAACTATATCAACCAAAGCTATAATATTTGGCAAAGACAACATTTATATCTTAAATAACTCGATCTAACAGGAGGGCCATGGAATTTTCTCTAGGGACAAGGCAGAACCCAATATTTTTTTAAGGTTATATTTCATATTAAATGATACAGAATATGTGGGTCTTAACCAATACTTGCATGAATCCTTGAAATGATTGCCAGACATCTTTTCTGAGGAAGATATTAGACATAGGCCTAGGAAGTTACTGAACCTTCCCTGGGAGACAAATAGAAACGTATGTAACTGAACGGCAGTTCTACCACCCCTTATGTATGATGGTACAGCACACAAGTCTTCATTTTAAACAAGATATCTGTGCTACTAATATTTTTAGATAAATAACAAACTGTCCATGATCCAAGACTCATCTAAGACTTGTTTTGCTCCTATAATTATCAATTTGTAATTATTTTAGGCACCCAAAGAAATGCCATTATTCAAACCTTATTGGAAGTAAATTCCTCTTTGAGTTTAATGAAGTGGATAGGGCAACGAGGTGGGAAATGGGATTTGTTTTTGTTTTTGTTTATTTTGCGGTACGCGGGCCTCTCACTGTTGTGGCCTCTCCCGTTGCAGAGCACAGGCTCCGGACGCGCAGGCTCAGCGGCCGTGGCTCACGGGCCCAGCCGCTCCGCGGCATGTGGGATCTTCCCGGACCGGGGCACAAACCCGTGTCCCCTGCATCGGCAGGTGGACTCTCAACCACTGTGCCACCAGGGAAGCCCGGGATTTGTTTTTCAGAGAAATTTTGTGTGCTTTCTTTTTGTGGGACAACAAATACTATATAATTTAAATGTCTTCCCCTTTCTGTATTAGCTTTTATTAAAAAAAAGTCTAATTTAGAGCCCCAGCAGTAATAAATTTAGTTTAAGTACCTGATAACTTATTTCCCTTAGATTCTTTCTTTCTTTTTATGTTCCATTTAAAATAATACATTACATTCTTATGGAAATAAGTTAGACATAATACATTATAACAAATAAATGAATTATAAATCCTTAAATCAAATTAAAACTCCTAATAAAAATAACATATAAGTTTTTGAATAGCTAACCTATCTCACCATACCAAGTTAACCTTTTTCAGTTACTCTGAATAGTAAAAAACTGTTCTGACCTTGAGCCTATCAAATTAATAATATTTAGAATGAAAATATCTGGACTAGAAAAAATCCTTTCATAAACTGAGAATGTCTAGAACTGTTTTTAACTTGTATAAATTATTGTATCACGTGATTTCTACTTTAGGCAATTATTTTAGCTTTGCATAAAAGATACCTATTTAATGCAGTCGTCTGTTACTTTTATACTAGTTTCATAAAAACAGTCTATTCACTAGTATTTCATGAAACTTGGAATCATAAAGGTTAATCAAAAAGATCCATCCCACTTAATTCTAAATCTCAGTCTCTTTCTTTCTTAAAGAAATTTCTCTATCACGTTTCAACATCTCTACTATTATCAATTAAGAAAGCACTCAAGTAATAAAATTTTAATGATCTGCATTAATTTTAATATCCACTATCCACTTTCTGTTCCAAAATTGGAGTTTATAAAATAAATTCATTATGTTGGAAAAGGAGGCTAACAAGGTCTCACAGGCTTAACTAAAACCAGCACTAAAGAGCTTTCCCTCTTAGCTCACAATTAGAAGTATGTGGGTCAGGCGGTTCAATTCCAAAGACATGTACTTTTCATATGAGAATTCTGTTGTGGCTTCCTGCTCACGGCTACTAGATTTATGACTAGAATTTTCCAGACCTTAATTTTAAAAAATATAATCCATAATTAGAATAGCTAAATAGGCAAGTTTAAATTTATTAGCAACCCACTTTGAAAGATGATGGAGATCATGCATTTAAAAAAAGGAAGCCTAAGATATAAGACATTAATTATCTGCCTTTTAAAATCCTTAACTATGATTAACATCTCTGGTTGTAGCTCTAGGCTTGAGTATTTTTCTACTTCCTACTCAGTTCTAAATCTGAACTTCAGGATAGTTGAAGATGAAGCCTCACTTCAAGTAGCTTCCACTGCAAAACTATCTGTCATGTATGATTCTTTCCACTCTAGACCATAAGTTTGCTTAAGCTCAGGTCAAAGAGTACATTGCTGCCTTTGTTCAAGGTCCTTTTCCACTAGTTAACAGGAAAACTGAACACTACGGCTAAGAGGGAGAAAGTCTGATTGATTAGATTCATTCTAAACACAAGTTTCTCTGCCATACTTTATTTCTTTGTTTATTTTGAGCGGTCTTCCATAAGTTTGTTTCTGTGAGGAATTCTGAGTGCCTATCCTACGCCAGCAAACTCAATACACAACCTTTTCAAGAAAGCAGTGCTTCTCAAACACTAATCTGCATACAGATCACCTGGGTATTGCCTTCAACTGCAGTATGATTTAGTACCTAAGGGATGAGGCCCAAGAGCCTGCAGTTCTAACTAGTTCCTAGGTGATGCTGATCCTTGCTGATCTGAAGAGCACACCTTGAGTAGCAAGGCCCTAAAGAACACTTTCAATTAACATTTAAATTTTGATAAATAAATGCTCCCTCTCATATTCAAAGACTTAATTGTACCACAATTTACTCATCCACAAAATCAATGATATAATCTCTAAGGTCTCTTCCAGCTCAATGACTATAATTTATCATCTCTTATCCCCACCCCCAATTCAGTGAAGTAGGAAAAGTCTGATTACAGTAATTTACTTAAAAGTATGAATTACTCCTTCCACCTAATGCTTTAAGTCCTTTTGAAAGAATCTGCTGAGCATGGAACCAAGTACCAAGGAATCATTTATCTTTTTTCAATAAAAAATTCATACTGATTTTGTTTTAAAAAGAAATATTTTAATATTTCTATTAAGCATGCCACATACCAACTCTGGAAACAGAAGGCACCAAACGGTGTGTTTGTCAGCCTTGCTACCTACCTTTTTTTTTTGCTACCTATTTTTTTTTTTTTTTTTGCTACCTACCTTTTTTTGTGAAGTATCCAAATATTTTTCACTGAGATCCCACTTGAGTCTTGAAAAAGACATATTCAAGTCTATCTAAAACCTCTTTCCCTAAATTATGGTCCTTTTTTGATCTGGGATACTAACCGTTCTCCACACCCAGGCTTCCTGAATTTAAACAGTTTACAATTAAAGGGTCTCTTGGTGCTCTGAAATCCTGAGATAGTTATCTTGGTTCCCTCTTCAATTATCTCAATCATTTTATACCTGTCAAAGTCAGATATACTCGCAAAAACCAGGAAAAGAAAAGTAGTTTACATGTCAGTGGACATACAATTAAACCATAAAAAGGGTTTATATAATCTCATACGTATGACATTTGTTCTATACAGGAGGAATTTGCTTTTATGGCAAGTTCTAAAATCTGTGTGTGTTTGTAAAATGGATTCTAACTGAAATACTCTAGGACAAATGCTATAATAAATTTTAGTTGTTTTAAGACTGCAAAATTTAGTAGTGAGTATATGTATAATGCATAATGTATCACATTCATATATGTATGAATACTCGTCTAAGTAAATTTATTGGAAAACTATCATACCCCAAACCTGAAATTTTTTTAAAAAGTTAATATTTCTAAAGTGTTTCAGACTGTATGAGGTATAGAATAAATGCTTTTTAAATAAAAATTTGTTAAATAAAGTACTATGCTTAATAATGAGATTTTCTTTTTAAACCCAAGTCTGTACTGTTTATTACACTCCTTGCTTGGAGTGAAGGATGGACTATATTGGAAGGGTAACAACCCATTTTTCTTTGGAATAATCTGAAGCCATTCCTTTTGCAAACTTTATTTAAGAACTATTTCTGTCAAAAGGAAAACTCAAGTCATTCCACTTAATTATTTCACCAAATTAGAGTTTGCTATAAACAAGGATCATACTGCTAGTTAATGCTAGAAGTGAGCCCAAATCCCAGGCCTCACTGAGACTGCCATGCTAATATTCTTTTTGCCACATTATATTGCTTCCTCTATTTGGTAAATTTTTTTTTTTTAAATACAATAGCAGTTTAAAAATAAATTTTATCTGAATAGTAAGGTTAAGTTCCAGTTGCAACACTGTATACATTTTTAAAAGATCACAAAAGGAATACACAAAAGAGCAAAGGTCAAAATAATGCTAAAAATGCTAAACTGATTTAGGAAAAGAGCTGTAATTATTATACAAAACAGAAAATGTATTTAAAGGGTACCATCTACAGAATGTATTTAATATTACTGACTCCATTATCTGAAGTCAAACATTACCTTGGAGCTTAAGTTGTAAAATTTCAGATGAATACAGAAAAAGGTTAAAAATATGTATCACTTAAAAAAGAAACTGCAGATTAAAGGTTGCCATTTTGAGGAGAATATGTTTTTGTTTTGTTTTTCTTTCTTTCAGAGGCTATGTGGCCCCTCCCACTCGTTCTATGCCCTGCCTGGTTATTTCTTGACGTTCTTTTTTCTACTGCATCCATCATGCATCTCTGCGCCATTTCAGTGGATCGTTACATAGCCATCAAAAAGCCAATCCAGGCCAATCAATATAACTCACGAGCTACAGCATTCATCAAGATTACAGTGGTGTGGTTAATTTCAATAGGTATGTGGGGAATGTCAGGGTGTGGGGTGGTGTATATAGGCTTTGGTTCCATTTGGCTAGGAGATTACCAGGCCTGGTAGACACTGTTACACCAATACAAGCTCCTTACAACATTACATTCATCATATAGCCTCTAAAGCACACTATCAGCAAAAAGTGTGAAAAAGAAGAAAAGTTCAAGGCTTGATTTTGACATGCAGGAAGACTAAAGCTGAAAACAGCTTTCATATTTGTCAATCGATCATTAAGGTCTGGGTAGCATGCAGAATCTTGAAATTTTATTAAAGTAACAACAATTTAAAAAAATGAAATGCATCTTAAATCACACCTAAGAAGATAAATAGGAAAAGAGGAAAAAAAAACAAAAACAAAAAGAACCCAAACTTTTTGCACGCAGGTATCAGAGTTCATATATTCACCTTGGAAACCAATATGTACGCAGACTAAAGGCATTACTGTCTAAGTGTTTTGAACATGTTTAATTACAAGTTTTAAGAGATACACAAACGATGTTCAGAGAGAATTTTTGGGAGAAACTGTATTTCTTCTAAACTGTTTTTATGCCCCTGTGCCCATGTTTAATACTCAAAGATAGCTGCTATATTAGAGTATCTTAGCATGAAGTACAGCATAAATGATAACTCAAATCTTTTAAGTAAGTTAGTATCAGAAAAACAAACAGATTCACAATGGTTACTATGATCATTAACAGTTTGCCAGCAGATTCACTTTCTCCTAGTAAGGAAAAATTCAAAGAAGAAAAAAAATCAAGAGAGACCTGAAAATGCTAAAAGGAAAGCAAGAAAAAGATGTGACCTCTCTCCCTAATCAGAAAAAAGAACGCTGGGGGAAAAATCAAGAAAGCAAGACATTGAAAATGACCTTTATATTCCCGGAATAAAGATACCAAGGCCAAATCTCTTTTGAAAAATTTGGAGGTAAAACTAAGGACTGTTACTAGTCTGGCTTGGGAGGAAATTAGGGTCAAGGAAAACTCTATTCAGAATGGAGGTATCTGCAAGTAGAGAGAAAAGGCTAGCTTTGGGGACAGAGGCTGATTGATAGAAGAGGCCCCTAAAAAAGAAGCTACGGAAAAGGCATGGATGGGTGACAACTGCCAAAATTTAGAGTGGAGAGAAGGAAAACTAAAGTAGTTCATGTCAAACAACCCATACCTTTTTGGTAAGCTCAGTGTGATAAGGGAGAAGGAAAGGGAAACAGTGTGTGTTGGGGTAGGCTGGAGGCGGAGGTGGGGTGGGGTGGGGAGACAATAGGGCAAAGGTAGAGGGAAAATAGGAGAAATGGCTCCTTAAGAGAATTAAAACATTGAAACTGAAATATAATCAAGCCAATAAACAGCCTGTTGGTACCTCAATCAAGGCTGGATGACCTGAATTTATAAATTGATCAAATTTATAGAGTACCTATGATATGTTAGGTACTAAGAATACAAAGATAAATACGAAAAAGAATCTTTGCATTCAGGAAGATGGACTAATACTAAGTGATATGTATACAGGAAGAAAAGAATAAAAAGATGAACCCAAATTTACAGCTTAGAAGGATCTTACAAATCTACTTTTTCCTTTTACAGATGAGAAAAGAAACCTAGAGGTTTTAAACAGTTGGCTTAAAGACTTAACAGCTTTTTAGCACAAAGGCCAAGATCAATGCCATTTTCATTTCATCACACTTTGTGTTGTAGGACCAATGACAATTTAGCGACTTTGTAAAAGAAAAGGCAAATAATGAGGTTAGTTCAGTTTTTAAATTCTACAAAGTGCTAAAAAAAAAAAAAAAGAGCTCACTTTCTTCTTCTGAATTTACAGTTATCCTAGGTAACATCTGACAACAGTAAGGCAAAAGGAGAATAAGAGGGTAAGGTATAAAAAATACTAGTGAAAACTTAAATGTCATTGACCAACAAGCTGGTTGGGAAGGTAACCTGAGCCTTGATGGGAGTTAGTGGAATGTGAAAAAAGAGAAGGAAGGATGCACTAGATCTCAAGATAACTGTAAAGAGAAGTAATGAAGAGTAGCAGGACAAGAAAGGGAAATATCAGAGTTCATGATTTTCGATATGGGCCAGTTTTTTCTTTTTTAAATTTATTTATTTTTGGCTGTGTTGGGTCTTTGTTGCTGCGCACGGGCTTTCTCTAGTTGAGGTGAGTGGAGGCTGCTCTTCGTTGTGGCGTGCAGACTTCTCATGCAGTGGCTTTTCTTGTTGTGGAGCATCTAGGCACACAAGCTTCAGTAGTTGTGGCATGTGGGCTCAGTAGTTATGGCTCATGGGCTCTAGAGCACAGGCTCAGTAGTTGTGGTGCACGGGCCTAGCTGCTTCACGGCATGTGGGACCTTCCTGGACCAGGGCTCGACCCCGTGTCCCCCGCCCTGGCAGGCAGATTCTTAACCACTGCGGCACTAGGGAAGTCCCTATGGGGTAGTTTTAAGTGGACTTATGGATGGATGGCTTCAGGAGTGCACTGGAGTTGAAGAGTTCAAGAAATATAAAATTAGGTGTCAGAAGAGTAATAAATGGGATGAAGTCATGGAAGATGATAGCAAGGTTAACAGTGGTTAGAAAACTATAGCAAGGGGCCGAAACCATTAAGGAAGACAGACATATATCCTGGAGGTTGGTAGATGATCTGGATGGAGAATAGAGTGGTATAAGTAGCTTAAATAGACTTTAAAAGGGAAGTGCTTTGGGGTGGGGAAAGAACAGTGTAATGATTACCTGGAAGTAACAGGGTAGAGGTGGGGCCAGCCAAGTTTTTCTATAAAGGGCAAGACAGTAAATATTTTGGTCTTACAGATGCTATATGGTTCTGTCAGAACTACTCAACTCTGCAGCAGAACAAAAGCAGCCACATATAATACATTAACAAATGGGTATGGCTCTGTTCCAATAAAGTTTTATTTAAAAAACAGAAGGCAGGCCAGATTTGGCCCTTGGGCTATAGTTTGCTGACCCCTAGTGTAGAAAAGAAAGTATACAGAATCCTCTTTCTGGTGTTATACCTGAGGAAAAGCAGAAAAAGCAGTGGCCTCCATTAGAAAGGGTTTGAGGAATATATTCTTGTCAAGGTCTCTTTGCTACCATAAAAAGGCTATGCAGGTGATAGGAGTACTTTTAGATTCATAAAAGTGAATTCTTTCATGATACTTCCTAGAGTTGTCTAAAGATCAATTAATTCAGACTTATTTTAAAGTATTTGCTGTTTCAAAGGGAAAGGATTAGGGTTAACCCTTGTGCTATCTTGCTAATAAGCTACTTCACTAATAAACAAGGTCATATTTAAATACCTACTTCATGGTATTTAAAGTATAATAAAATTAGCATGAGGTACATTTCTTTCATTTTTATTAGAGGAACTTTAATCTTGAAAATAAATTTCATGGCTTCCTTGGTGGCGCAGTGGTTAAGAATCCGCCTGTCAATACAGGGGACTCAGGTTCGAGCCCTGGTCAGGGAAGATCCCACATGACGCAGAGCAACTAAGCCCGTGTGCCACAACTACTGAGCCTGCACTCTAGAACCCGCAAGCCACAACTACTGGGCCCAAGTGTTACAACTACTGAAGCTCGCATGCTTAGAGCCCATGCTCTGCAACAAGAGAAGCCACTGCAATGAGAAGCCCGTGCACCACAATGAAGAGTAGCCCCTGCTCACTGCAACTAGAGAAAGCCCACATGCAGCAACAAAGACCCAACACAGCCAAAAATAAATAAATAAATATTTTTTAAAAAGCAAGTAAATTTCATGATCCACTCGCTCTCAAATTATTAAGTAGCATTTGAAAAAAAAAAAAACAATAAACCCTGAGTTTTCCCTAAGAAGTCAGAAAGAAAAGGTTAAAAGACATTCACAAATATCAAAAGATAAAACTGTCTGTTAAACGAAACTGTGTAACCTCAAAGATTATAAAATAGGTATCTACTCAGAATTAAGATATTGCATGAATGTATTCTTAAGTCTCTTTAGCTCAGCTACACTGGATATTAAGATAAAAGCAGCTTCTCTTCTGAATTCTTTTCCTTAACTTGGAATAGATCAACAAACAAAAATAGATAATGAGAAATGGAGAATAAATGAAGACATTCTCTACTATTTCATGCATACACTATGGTTTTAGGGAAGCTTTAATTACAAAACTGAAACCACTAACCAATCTCTTTAAAAACAGCAGGTTTGCTTACTTAGGTTCTATTTGTCAAATCTTCCATTGATTTATTGCTTGACAGATTCTGCATTGTGGGTACCAGGAATTACAATACACTAATAGGGTAAAGTCAGTAAGATAAACTTTAAAAGGACCTAATCTAAGAGTCAAAGGTCATAAAATAACTCAATTTATCTTGTTTCTTCTTCCTTAGGCATTGCCATTCCAATCCCTATTAAAGGTATAGACACTGATGTGGGTAACCCAAACAACATCACTTGTGGGCTGACAAAGGATCGTTTTGGCAATTTCATGCTCTTTGGCTCACTGGCTTCCTTCTTTACACCTCTGGCGATCATGATTGTCACCTACTTTCTCACTATCCATGCTTTACAGAAGAAAGCTTACTTGGTCAAAAACAAGCCACCTCAACGCCTAATGTGGTTGACTGTGTCCACAGTTTTCCAAAGGGATGAAACACCTTGCTCAACACCAGAAAAAGTGGCAATGCTGGACGGTTCTCACAAGGACAAAACCCTGCCTAATGCAAGTGATAACATACTTATGCGAAGAACGTCCACAGTAGGAAAAAAGTCAGTGCATACCATTTCCAATGAACAGAGAGCCTCAAAGGTTCTAGGGATTGTGTTTTTCCTCTTTTTGCTTATGTGGTGCCCCTTTTTTATTACAAATATAACTTTAGTTTTATGTGATTCCTGCAACCAGACTACTCTCAAAATGCTCCTGGAGATATTTGTGTGGATAGGCTATGTTTCCTCAGGGGTGAATCCTCTGGTCTACACCCTCTTCAACAAGACATTTCGGGATGCATTTGGCCGGTACATCACCTGCAATTACTGGGCCATAAAATCAATAAAAACTCTCAGAAAATGCTCCGGTAATGTGTACTTCCAGAATCCAATGGCAGAGAACTCTAAATATTTTATGAAACATAGAATGCGAAATGGCATTAATCCTGCCATGTACCAGAGTCCAATGAGGCTCCGAAGTTCAACCATTCAGTTTTCATCAATCATTTTACTAGATACACTTCTCACCGAAAATGAAGGTGACAAAACTGAAGAGCAAATCAGTTATGTATAGAGTAATGGCACAGTTTTTATGTAACTAATATAATGATGAGAAAGATAAAGAAAATATAAATATACCAAGAATTACATAAAGAAGAACTTTATATCATGTATCAAAAATCATCTCTTTAAATTAAGAATTATGTATTAAGATTACCCAATTTTATTAGGGCAAAATTATTCTAACAAAAAAAATCATTTTTGTATAGTTGCAAATTAAAACAATCCAGCACACTAGTTAAATGCTAAGATAGTCAAATGAAATAAAATTAAATAAATCAATAAACTTCTGGCTTACAAAAAAACAATGTCACCATAAGAATTTATTTAGTTCCTAATTGTATGCAAAGCTATGCTAAGAATGAAATAAACAAAACAAGTATTAACCTTGTCTTCAAGGCGTTAAAGACATAAGGCATAACACAAAACAACAGTGATAGGAACAGAGGACTAAAAATAAGTGCATAAAATAATGATCACATCTGAAGGTAAGCTGAGATTGCCATTCACAGTCTGGCTTAGTTAAATGTAGTCACAATTTTGCACTGATCAGGAAACTGTCTTGATGGAAGGGGTAGGGAGAGTAGCTGGATATCACACAAAGTGACACGGTCTTAGAACTAGAGCTGTTTGTTAGATGGCTCACACCAGGCATCTACTCAGCAGAGGTGGGTCTACCGGAGGAGGAGGAGAAAGCAAATGAAACCAGTCTTGGGTACCTAAACCTCATTATGTTTCTCAAAGAGCCTGTGCATTATGTTTCTCAAAGAGCATGCAATAAGGCATGGGACCTTATTAATCCAGGAACCTAAATTTTAATGATCTTATAAATGAGATCATGGCTGCCTAAGCTTCCCCAAAGACTTGGTTGAACTTCTGGTACAAAATTTTTATTCATCCTTTTGTTACTTTACTTTGCGCTACTAGACCTGGAATAAATCCAATCTATGCCGTTTACTAACTGATTGAATTTACAAAAAATACTTAATTTCTCAGTCTCCTCATCTACGTTTCATAGGGTTCTTATGAGAATGAGTTCATGTGGGTACTCTGTAAATGGAAGCCAATTCTATTTACTTTTGATATTTTAATTTTTTTTTTTTTTTTGCGGTACGTGGGCCTCTCACCGTTGTGGCCTCCCCCGCCGCAGAGCACAGGCTCTGGACGCGCAGGCCCAGTGGCCATGGCCCATGGGCGCAGCCGCTCCACGGCATGTGGGATACCCCGGACCGGGGCACGAACCCGCGTCCCCTGCATCGGCAGGCGGACCCCCAACCACTGTGCCACCAGGGAAGCCCCGGTATTTTAATTTTTTAATTATTTTGTTTATTTTTGGCGGCGTTGGGTCTTCACTGCTGTGCGCGGGTTCTCTCTAGTTGCGGCAAGTGGGGGCTACTCCTCATCGCGGTCCGCAGGCTTCTCACTGCAGTGGCTTCTCTTGTTGCGGAGCACGGGCTCTAGGCATGCGGGCTTCAGTAGTTGTGGCATATGGGCTCAGTAGTTGTGTCTTGTAGGCTCCAGAGCACAGGCTCAGTAGTTGTGGTGCATGGGCTTAGTTGCTCCATGGCATGTGGGATCTTTCTGGACCAGGGCTTGAACCCGTGTCCCCTGCATTGGCAGGCGGATTCTTAACCACTGTGCCACCCGGGAAGCCCTTGATATTTTATTTTTATGCTACTCACATAAATGGTGAATAAATTTAGGCTGAGGGAATCTGCAGTGAAGACAGCCCACATCTTAGCCTTTCCTTTTCAGGCTGACCCATTCTTATGCCTCAACCAATTGCTCCATCCTTGCTCCCTTCCAGGCAACACAGTTTAAGAAAATTATCACAAGAAATATGCTGGCTATGGAGAAGCTCACTCAGCATAAGAAAACCAGGTACATAAAATTCAAATTGCAGAATCCTTTCCTAGAACATGGTTCTATTACAGATCTTATGGGCTCTACGTCATCTGCCAGAAAGAGTATACCTTACAAATTTAACTCCTAAATCACTAAAACTTTAGGCATTTTTGCGACAACTCTTTTTTCAGCAGTGTTAAAGGTGGGTCACCTCCGAATGAAAGGATGCTTAACGTCACTAATCATTAGAGAAATGCAAATCAAAACTACAGTGGGGTATCACCTCACACTGGTCAGAATGGCCATCATCAAAAAATCTACAAACAGTAAATGCTGGAGAGGGTGTGGAGAAAAGGGAACCCTCGTGCACCGTTGGTGAGAATGTAAGTTGATACAGCCACTATGGAGAACAGTATGAAGGTTCCTTAAAAAACTAAAAGTAGAATTACCATACTGCCCAGCAATCCGACTACTGGGCATATACCCTGAGAAAACTGTAATTCAAAAGGAGTCATGTACCACAATGTTCATTGCAGCTCTATTTACAATAGCCAAGACATGGAAGCAACCTAAGTGTCCATCGACAGATGAATGGGTAAAGAAGATGTGGTACATATATACAATGGAATATTACTCAGCCATAAAAAGAAACAAAACTGAGTTATTTGTAGTGAGGTGAATGGACCTAGAGACTGTCATACAGAGTGAAGTAAGTCAGAAAGAGAAAAACAAATACCATATGCTAATACATATATATGGAATCTAAAAAAAAAATGGCTCTGAAGAACCTAGGGGCAGGACAGGAATAAAGACGCAGACATAGAGAATGGACTTGAGGACACAGGAAGGGGGAAGGGTAAGCTGGGATGAAGTGAGAGAGTGGCATGGACATATATACACTACCAAATGTAAAATAGATAGCTAGTGGGAAGCAGCCACACAGCACAGGGAGATCAGCTCGGTGCTTTGTGTCCACCTAGAGGGGTGGGATAGGGAGGGTGGGAGGGAGACACAAGAGGGAGGAGATATGGGGATATAGGTATATGTATAGCTGATTCACTTTTTTATACAGCAGAGACTAACACAGCACTGTAAAGCAATTATACTCCAATAAAGATGTTAAAAAAAAAAAAGGGATGGGTTATCTCGAATAAGAGGCAAAATAATTTACATTCCTTAAAAAAAAAAAAAAGTCATTCTTATCTATTTTGGTTCCAGTCTCTAATATGAAGTGTTTGGCGTATGTTAAGACTTACATTCTTGCCAGGTCAGAGATTAAGTTTTCAGATATCACTCCAACAGTATTCCAAACTGTGTCTTAGGTATCTGATGGCATATAAAATTGTTTCAGAAAATTTAAATACTAGAGATGGCAATCTCACTGGCAAAGCTCTATCCCTAGACAATCTAGATTAGAAGGAATATCTTCCCACATGCTCTATACTGACTTCAAATTTGTGTATGTGCTTAAACATATGCACACCCACAGAATTAACGATAAGACCTTTAAGCTGTTCAGCTTCAATTCCTGAAAAAAAATTCCTTGCTTACAGTTAGCTGAGAGCTAGTTGAGATCATTCTAGTATTTCCAGAAGGTTCTAGAAAAAGAAATACAACTCCAATATAAACTATTCCTGAAAAAGTACCACAGAGCACAAAATTTTTAGCATTTTGATACATAACTGATATTTCTATTCTAAAACATTTTAAGGAAATCTATATTTAAAAGCAAATCTCGAAGTTAACCACCACTATGGCAACAAAGGGACTCTCTTTAATAGTCCTACCTTCAAAGAAAAGGAATAGATTGTACCTATTTAGAAGAATAATTTTGAAAAAAATTTTTTTCACTCTACTCCGTATTTATTTATTTATTTCTTGCGGTACGCGCGCCTCTCACTGTTGTGGTCTCTCCCACTGCAGAGCACAGGCTCCGGAAGCGCAGGCTCAGTGGCCATGGCTCATGGGCCCAGCCGCTCCGTGGCATGTGGGATCTTCCCGGACCGGGGCACGAACCCGTGTCCCCTGCATCGGCAGGCGGACTCTCAACCACTGCGCCACCAGAGAAGCCCCATTATTATTGTTAATTGAATGCGAGGGGAAAACAAAGATGCAGATAGAAGGAAGAATTAAAAAAACAAAACTAAAGGAAGTTACAGCATCCAAACACTGAGGCAGAAACAGAAAACAGCACACAGAGAATATGTATCAAATTGATACAGAATTGTGAATGGAGATATTGTAAAGATAATTTACAGATTTGGTGGTAACTATTCGATTGCTAGGGTTCCTTCAAATGCTAAGGATCTATGATGATGCAACATATTTCTATTCAAGAAACCATTTTTTGTGGTCTAAAAAGTATCTGCACCAAGAATCTCCCACTGATCTTGAGAGATCCATCCATATCTGCAAGTAAATTAATGTATAAACTGAGAAATATTTAGTGTTATATTGTAAGCTTAAGTCATAGCAAAGATGATCACGGATATCAAAGATTATCTAATTTTTTTTTTTTTTTTTGCGGTATGTGGGCCTCTCACTGTTGTAGCCTCTCCCGTTGTGGAGCACAAGCTCCGGACGCGCAGGCTCAGTGGCCACGGCTCACGGGCCCAGCCGCTCCGCGGCATGTGGGATCTTCCCGGACTGGGGCACAAACCCGTGTCCCCTGCATCGGCAGGCGGACTCTCAACCACTGTGCCACCAGGGAAGCCCTATCTAATTTTAAGAAAGGCCTATATCAGGTCATCACCTTGTTCACCATTATAGCAACTTAATTTTAACAAGTATATAAAAACTAATACTTCTATTAGCCTCTTTCTTCATTTTCCTTTCCAATGTGAAGATGAAATAATTCAGATTCTGTTCAATTCCAACTGAGTTTTCAGTCAATGCCAAGCACAGTACTGTACAGAGTTGTGACAATAAATCTGCTGACTAGACTATTAACAATGGACCCACGAATCACCTATCTACTGGATTAAAAATACACTAGGTTCATTTCAACTTGGCAAGAATGTTTTTCAATTTAATTTTCTATTTTTATCACACAGATTATGAACATATAACCCACAAATACCAGTAGAAAGAAACAGTGAAAACACTACAACTCCCTGGACTATCCTAAGAATAAAGGAGATAATATACATGAAATTCTTTTTTTTTTTTGCAGTACGCGGGCCTCTCACTGTTGTGGCCTCTCCCGTTGCAGAGCACAGGCTCCAGACGCGCAGGCTCAGCGGCCACGGCATGTGGGATCTTCCCGGACCGGGGCATGAACCCGTGTCCCCTGCATCAGCAGGCGGACTCTCAACCACTGCGCCACCAGGGAAGCCCTACACATGAAAATTTTTAGTTTCCTACAAAGACAATTTCACCTTAGTTGCTGAAGTACAAATATGTGTTTACTGATATGTTTTCAGTATTTGTGTCCAATAAGTACACTTTAAAAGAAGTTTTAAAAATTAAGAAGAAATAAATCCTTAAAACACAATTCAAGGGGCCCAAATGTCTGTGGTTATTTTAAAAGTGACATTTAAAAGGGAAGAAATGATAAAATGGAGCACACTAAGAAAGCAACCGATGACACATCAGAAAACATTTACTAATTCTTAGGATACAGTACAGAAACTTTCCAAATATTAAACTTAATAAGGAAATTTGAGAATAAAAACGTTCTATCACAGCCACTCAGAAAGAAGGTGCTCTGAAGGAAAGGCACGGTAGAGAAAGCATTGGTCTATCCTGAGACTTGTTTTGAATTTCTGTTCTACCATTCAGCTCTATGACAACAGGAAGTTTTGTTAACAATTTTGGAATTCAATTTTCTTCTCTTCAAAAAAAATGGGGGGCTTCCCTTGGTGGCGCAGTGGTTGAGAGTCCGCCTGCCGATGCAGGGGACACGGGTTCGTGCCCCGGTACGGGAAGATCCCACGTGCCGCGGAGTGGCTGGGCCCGTGAGCCATGGCCGCTGAGCCTGCGCGTCCGGAGCCTGTGCTCCGCAATGGGCGAAGCCACAGCGGTGAGAGGCCTGTGTACCGCAAAAAAAAAAAAAAAAAAAATGGGAATACTGTTTTATTTCTAAGGTTTTTTTCACCTTTAAAAGTTATCACTCCAAGGCTTCCCTGGTGGTGCAGTGGTTGAGAGTCCGCCTGCTGATGCAGGGGACACGGGTTCGTGCCCCGGTCCGGGAAGATCCCACATGTTGCGGAGCGGCTGGACCCGTGAGCCGTGGCCGCTGAGCCTGCGCGTCCAGAGTCTGTGCTCCGCAATGGGAGAGGCCACAACAGTGAGAGGCCCGCATACCGCAAAAAAAAAAAAAACAAAAAAAAAAAACCAAATCACTCCAGGGAATTGACAACAATCTAAAATTAGAGAACTTGGTTTTAACTGCAACTCCTTAGACAAGCTGATAACATTTAATTTTCTTCATCCATGAAGTTTTAGACAAAGTTACCTGTAAAGTCTTTTCCAGTTTCTACCTCTTATAAGAATCATATTATGAAGAAAAAAGAAAACAACAGCAACAGAACTCTGAATGGTCCCTTAGAAATAATGAGCACAAAAACAACTCATTAGCTGGATCTGAGTATCCTAGGTAGTAGAGATCTTAGCAAAGCCTAAAAGCAGCTCATGGAAGACATCTGCTGCTGAAACTGGGAACTGAGCACATGTGTAAGCTACAGTAAACACAAGGGCAGAAATGAATTTTGATAATTAGAGAGCAAAGCACTGTCAGGTTAAAAATGGAAGAAAAACAGTTTTCAGGAAAGCTCAACTTCCTGTGTGGCAGAATACACACACTAGGTGACTGATTTATATGATATAAAATATAAAGTGACTAACAGGAACAGTTAGTAGCCGACAATGAATAGATAAAACAAAGGAAGAGACCATGATGAGCAGGATTCTTTATACAGGCCAATAGTTACTAAGGGCACACCTAGAAGAATATATTTTCCATATACAAATCACCTAGGTTTCCAATAAGAATTTAAAAAAAAACCTCCCCGAATAGCAATAATAAAACCATTTGTTTTTGGTTTTCAATTGTGTCTAAACTCTAGAACAAAATTAAGGAAAGGTTAGCATCACAGGTTGGCTAGAACGATATGCCAAAGATGACAGGAAGGAAACAGAACTATTCAACTTCTATTCTGCTTCCATCTTTTGTTTCAGGAGAATGCTTTTTAGACCAGAAAGATAGAAAGTAATGTTGTTAAGACTGATCAAAATGCAAAACAGGTGAAGAGACTGGGTGCCTTAAATGAGTTCAAGTCTCTAAGCTAAATGAATCACTTCCCTGAAACAGAACTTGTGAATATAATTGTAGAACCACTGTTGACAAATCTGAGCAAAAACAGAAAATGGCAAAGATACAAAAGGACTGTACGTGGCTAAATATTCCAGTGTTCAAAAAGAGACAGGACTCAAGAAATTTAAACTATGGAGCCTGCTGTAGATCTTTTGAAAAAATGTGGATGGCTTAACACAAATAGGTTTTATCAGATCTCAGAAAAGGAATCAATGAACACGTGATACTTCTATGAATTTACTAAAAACAATAATAACCAATTAACCACATAATCTGTTTTAGAGGTACCAGACTAGTAGATCTGTATAAATACTATGACTTTAGGATTTAGTGAAAGTTCTCTAGTCTCTCTGTGAACAAGTTAGACAAATGAGGTTAGAGGTAATACAGTAAAGATTAGTATTTTTTTGAACAACCTCATTCAACAAAACTGACTGGTGTAAGGAGAAACCTATTAACATGCTATATGGATGTGTGCTTTGCTGTTTTATTCAACATTTTTATCCACAATAGGAAAAAAATATTTAGTGCCTGCAGTAAATGGTTAATTTCCTATCTTGCATCTTAGAGAAGGTCCTCTAACCAGTTCACAGTGGATGTTGAGTAAATATTCGTTGGAGAAAAAATATATACAATCTATACCAAAGATGAAAAGTACATGAAACTCATCTTACATGCACCTTCAGAACTTATTTTACTGTGTAATTTCACCACAAGTAAACTCTAATAAGCAGTGCCCAAAAACGAGCTGAAAGGAATACTTTTTATTTTCCTATGTTGCATTTTAAGATAAAGTACCTTAGCGAAAAGAAACAGTGTACATGAAATTGGAGAGAAGAACTACTGTAAGAAGTACTACTTCATCTACCACAACTATCGCAACTGCCACTACTCATACACACTTGAATAGCACTTACTAGTGCCAGATACAGTTCGAAGGGCTTTAGACATATTAATTCACTTAACTGTCAAAAAACAGTCTTAGGTACTATTACTATACCCTTAGGAATTCGAAGTTCAAAGACGCTAAGTAACAAGCCCAAAGTCACTCAGCTAGTAAGTGACAGGGCCAAGATTCAATCCTGGCAGATTGGTTTCAGAGTGTGTCCTCTAAATCACAACCATACTATAATGCCAAGGGCATCTCCAAATCTGCACATTTTCCACTCCTTTGCATTTAAACAAAACCTAATACCTTTCACTCTCATTAAAGAGCTTCAAGAACTCTACAAGTCTGTGTGAGAGATAGCATCCCTTTTGAATTACCAATATACATGGGAAGAGGACTACTGCTTCTCAAAGAGCATCTCAGACTCTCAAAACATACTGGCTTCTTTTTCAGAGGAACAGTACTACCTTTAATGTTATATGGTCCTCACTCTGAACCTAGACATACTTCCTCAGATATTTAGTTTCTGTTTAATTACTAACTACAAATAGAAATGGAATATAAATAGAATCAGAAGTTAGAAATTATTACCTGAAGAGAATGAACCCAAGTGATTCTACTGCTGCCCTCCTGACATCGTCATTAACATCACTTACCTAGGAAAAAATTTAAAGGATAATTACATTATACTACATGCAGCCTATTACTACATTCTTTACATTACTAGAATAAACTGATATGAGAGGCCCACATCATTTAAATGTAAACTAGATCTCATTAGCATATTACCGAAACCACCTCCCTAATCCACGGTTTCACTTTCAGCAGTTTCAGTTACCCACAGTCAACTGTGGTCTGAATATTAAATGGAAAATTCCAGAAATAAACAATTCATAAGTTTTAAATTGCATGTCATTCTGAGTATTCTAATGAAATCTCACACCATCCCACTCTGTCCCGCCTGGGATGTAAATCATCCCTTTGTTCGGTGTATCTCAGTTGTATATGCTATCCACACACTAGTCACACAGTAGCTCTCTCAGTTATCAGATCGATGAGGTATTGCAGTGCTTATATTCAAATAATCTTTATTTTACCTAATAATGGCCCCAAAGCACAGGAGTAGTGATGCTGCAATTCAGGTATTCTCTTACTGTGCCTAATTCATAAGTTAAACTTTATTACAGTTAAACTTTATTACATATGTATGTATGTATATGAAAAAACACAGTATATGTACTAGCCGTGGTTTCAGGCATCCCCTGGGCGTCTTGGAACATATACCCCGTGGGTAAGGGCGGGGACTACTGTATTCCTCTATTAGAATGTCTTACCCCAATTAAGAAAAATTCATCTGAGAATTTCTTCATTTCAAGGCTTAGAAGCCTTTATAGTTTGGTGAAGTTTAAGATGCAGGGCTACTTCTAAACTACTTCAGCTCTACCATAGCTTTTGTGGGCCACGTTGAAAATCTAACCATTCCTTCAATGTTGTTTTCAAAACTGTATGTCCTAAACTCAAGCAAAATACAACCATCTATAACAAACCACATGCTGCACTGATAAATAATAAATTATTAATAAATACTGTGTCATGTGAATATCTCTAGGAAGAAAGAAATAATAACAGCTCTAAACCCTTTCTGCATGGGAAGATGACCTTGGGCCTACCATCTCCCCGCACCAAGATGGTAGAAACCTACTGGGTTAAGACATATGGAACGTCCACTGTGTTATCAGGCAACATTATGTATCACTGAAAAACTGTACCTGGATTGGGTGACTCTGAGTGGAAAAAGCCTGTTGGAAAACATGGGCATTGGCTTTCCTGTGCAACGTGTCTCTTGTCATAGAGCATGTCCCTTACGGGTACCTGGAAGCTAACTTCACAGGCTGGAAAAAGAAGTCGTTCCTATTGTTCATTAGATTTCCCTACCCTCAGGTGGCTGCACACATTCACATGGTCTTTTTTTTTTTAAAACACAATAAAAGAGTTTAATAAGGTGTCCAGTTTACAAAATAAATCTAAAAAAATCAATAGCTTTTGTTTTACACCAATAATAACCTGGCAGAAAATGTAATGGGAGGAAAATTCCATACACAATCATAACAATAAATATGAAATACCCAGGAACAATTCTCCTGAGGTGTGTTGAAGTCCTAGACGAATGCTTTACAATTTATTTGCAGACGGGAAGACATATCATGTTCCTCAAAGGAAGCAGCTGATATGCAGTTTGAGTTTTCTGTGTTGTAACTCTCATTACACTCGTATTAATTTGTTCTGGCATCTGTATTCCCTAAGCTCAATGTATTCCATTAAGCTCAATGATGCCAAAGACTCAGTGTCATTCCCTGCTGTGTTCTAGTGTATGTCCAAGTTCCTGGATCCATTCACATGGTCCTGTCCCTTATAAATGAGGGTGCCCCTTGGAATAGTTTCAGAAGTTGCTCCTAAATGACTTTAAGGACTTTCATTCAAATAGACACACTGTCATCCTTTCCTGTATCCTTCTGAAAAGCTAAGTGAACCTGGCGCTAGGTTATGGCTGACTGTGCTCCATGAATGAGAATCTGAACCTGGGGCCGCTGGTGATAGTTATGTGGTGTGGGTGTGCAGTCATCAGCACATTTAGTGTCCGTCTGCAAACTTTCTCTCCCATGTCTATCCAAGAAAGGTCAGAGTACTTACAGCAACGTGTAGCAGGCGGCGAATAGCTTTGTTGTTACCTGAACCACAATAAGCCATGGCCACGGTATACATTCCAGATCGTCGAAGAATTGGATCCTAAGAAATAATTCAATGTCAATCATCAACTTATTTCAGATAGTAACTTCTACAGGCTTAGTTTCATCCATCAGGGGAGCTGGTTTTAGGTAAGAAATGAACTCAAGGAGCACCATTTTGTGGTTGGCAGTTCTCTACACAAATGGAGAATTAAAAGACTCTAATATGGTAGTAGTTAACTGCTTCTAATTCCCAATATTCTGTGCAACATGCCCATGCTGCCTCACACTTTATAAAAGTATAAACTCAAGCCCAATACCAACACTCACTGCCCTATGATTCTCAACTTCCATTTGTCAGACAACAAAGAAGCTTGCTTCTAATTCTACATTCTAACTTGCTTTTACCTTACCACTTAATTCTTGGCAACTGAGCACTGAGTGGAAGAGATATGTAGTCTGATAGGTGAGCAAAATAATTAGTTTTATCAATAAACTATAGCAGTGGATGTTTTTATCAGATTACAGAGGACAGTACTGTTTACCACTGACTACCTACCATATACAATACCATTGTAAAAACAAAACAAAAGGCAAAGGAAAAAAATCTCACCCAAATAAATAAGTATAGATTGGCACTGTTTTCTGATGAAAAAACAATGAAGTAAACTTTATGTCCTATTAAATGATTATGAAATCATCCCCAAAACATTATTTCTAAAAGAAATCAACTTATATATTTCTAAAGAACTTTTCTAAATCTGCTTATTTGAAAATCACTGAAGTCTTGATTAAATTTAAAATTCTCAAATTAGCCCTGCTCACCTCTTTTAATCAGTGTTTTTCTTTCCTAAATTCTATAAGGCTTTATATATCTTTTGAGAAGTTTTATCAACAAATGTGCCTAAGAGTTCTGATAGGAACAAAGACAATTTCCAGTAAAGGTTAAGTGTTTCTGTAAATGCAGGATATAATAACCGGAGGGTGAGGAAATGCAGGGAAAAAAGGATGAATAATATGTGACCTTATCACGGCAGAGAGATTCAATGAGAGCATCAGCCTCTTCCATCCTCCCGTACATCACTAATGCTATGCCAACTGCAAGACCACGTAGAATCTTCTCATGTTGAGTTTCCTGTGCATAGCCAACCATGTCCTCAATAGCCTGGGCATTTTTAGAGCCCAACATAACCAAACCTAGGGCCAGGCCAGCTGCTTCCCCTAGTGAGTGAAAAGCAAAACATTAAAGAGTAAGAGTTATGTATGTAAAGTAAATAAAACATATCCTATTAGAACTGCTAACTATTAGCATCAACTATCAAAACAACCATTAGCTTCTGAGAGCATTGTTTCAAGTCATCAGACATAAAGAATAGTTTATGTGGAAGTATATCCATATATTTACAGCTATTTTCCTTTTACATCTTGATAGGATACACTACCAAATCCTACAGAGATTTCAAAGGAGACATTATGGCAATATTTTTTCTACATTATCACCTAGCAGTAGAGACAGCCTCAGGATACAAGCAGATCACTCTAATAAACTTCTATTTGCAAAAGTCAGTTATACAGACATACACACAAGACATACCATTTTAAAAAGCCTATATATCACAAAACATATTTTTATAAAATGAGTTTGATAAATGGGGCAAATAGAGAAATCTATTCCTATACTTCCTAAAAAGAATTCTCTACAAATAGAGAAATCCATTAGATTTTTAAGAGACCACAAAATATAGGTAGAAAACAAATATTACAGTTACATTAATTAATCCTAGAGTTTGTTATCTTTGGAAAGAATCACTTACCTGTCACAGCATCATCCTGATAAAGGTTTGTTTTTAGCAAATCATACACATCCTGGCGTGCAGTCCCCATGGCAGCCAAACCAAGGCCCAGACTGCCACCATGTCGAACAATCTAGAGAAAAAGGATGGGCTCCATTTATTTGGTACACTGCACTTAAAATCCAACTTTCATTCTAATTTCAAAATACGTTGTGATATTAGGCATGGAAAGCAGCTGGCCTAGGAAGTATGATCAAAGGATACAGAGGGCCAGTGGTAACCTCACCAATTTCAGTTTCAAAAGAATGCTGCTTGCTGATGCAAAATAATAGTGAGTTGAAAAGGAAATGAAAAAAATGAAAGTGGAGACAGTACAGCTCTCTTTTAATAAATTCACATGAGAAGGGGAGGAGAAAGATGACAACAACTAAAAGGGAGAAGCAAGTGGTGAGGAAAGATTTTTTTAGGATAGATGAGACCTGAAGATGCTTGTGGACTGAGGGAGGCAGCATAGAAGGAAACTGAAGATAAAGGAGAAAAAAGTTTCTTCATAACTTCATGGTTATGAAGAAAGTGGGAGAAAATGGTGTCAAGACCAAAAGTTAGTCTTTATTTGAAGAACACTTTTGTGGTGATCTGTTAGTTTTGAATGTACAGTATCCTTTTATTGGTGACAGCACCCCACTCCTGCTTGGGGAATATTCCTCCCCACTGGTTCGAGTCTTGGTGGAACCATCACTTAAAATAAGCTCCCATCTTCCCCTAGCGGAAGTGTGGGCCTGTGACCCAAGACAGGCCAACCAGATGCTCCTCTGGAATTTTAATCTTTCTTAGGTGGAATGACCCAAGGACCAAAAACATTTCAAGTTCATTCATCCTGACAGTAGTGCCCTGAAGAGATGATCCTATTAGTTCTTGTTATCTAGATTCCTAGAACTGCCCTGTGCTTAAGCTTTGTGAGAACTGGTTCATCAGCTTTTCCTTTAATTAAATAAGCTACTTCCAATAAACTCCTTGTTTAAGCAGAGGGTTTTATTGCTGGTAACCAAAAAGTTTTATCTGACAAGAAAATTTTTACCTGAGACCAACAGAGGAAATGAGGTAGAGATATGTATAAACTATATGATTTGTGGATAGGGGGTTTATTAGCTGAGAAAGACCTTCCTACTGGCCTCAGTCTTTTCACTGAAGTAGGACAGAATTTTCTGGCTCACTTAGCTACTCTCCCGATAACCTTCTGAAAGAGACTAACATAAAAGTTAAAAGTCTAAAATCCTATGTGTCAAGGTTCCTTAAAAAAAGAACAGGGCTGCTTAGTAAGTTTTTCCAAAAGAGTTACATTTAAAAAACCATCGAAGTTCAAACAAGCAAGAATTCTGATTCCCAAAAGAGTACATGCAATTTCTTTGGGCTTTAGTTTCCTGAAAAATAATAGAATTAGGCTAAATGATCACTAAAGTCACTTATATAACATAACAAGACTCTGAAGTGTGGGAATACAACACATATTTTATCAATATAAATATCTGGTACTTTATTTTGCTCCTCACACACAAGGTTTAAAGGACTGAGAAGCACAATTTTAGCTTATAGAGAAGGAGAGGAAACTACCTTCAAAAGAAAAGATTCTAAGGACTTCCCTGGTGGTACAGTGGTTAAGACTCCATGCTCCCAATGCAGGGGGCCTGGGTTCGATACCTGGTCAGGGAACTAGATCCCACATGCATGCCGCAACTAAGGAGCTGGCCAGCCATAACTAAGGAGTCCACGAGCCACAACTAAGGAGCCCGCCTGCCACAACTAAGGAGCCCGCCTGCCACAACTAAGACCCATGCAACCAAATAAAGAAAGAAAGAAAAGATTCAATGAGAACAGTACTGGTTTGGGAATCCTACAAAATTTCTATTCACTGAAATAATTTGGCAAATTTAATGTTTCCCTGGACTCTTAAGTAATGGGAATTTATTTTTCCATTCTAATACTTACATCATTGCTGGCATTCTTAAGCTGGTTAAGCAGATAGTCAATTATATCACCACCATGATTGGCATGAATGAGACCTAGTGCATAGAGACCTCCACCTTCCTGATAGGCTGATCCTGGAGAGGTGTCCTTGGGAAGATATGTTGCCATTAACTGTAATGCCTCCTTCTCATGACCCTGTAAATTTGAGCCACCACAAAGGTGTCAGTAAAAGAAAGTTAGAGAAAAGAAAATGTAACATTTTCTATGATTATTGCTTTTTCTCCAGAGTGAATGGGGAAGTGGGACTCTCTCCTAAGCAACTTTATCACTCACACAAGAAGACAGCCTTTAAATGACCCAGTCACATCCTGGTTAGAAACAAATGCTGCAATTCCCACCCCCTCCTTGTTTTATAACAGTTCCCCAAATTCATCTTAGACAATGCAAATAACTTATTTCAATTCATTTTGAGAAATGTCTTAGCTAGTCTTCACAGGAAAAAGGCTTCCACTTTTCATAAAAAAACCAAACACACATTTCTTCTTTACTTTATCCTTCCCTGTATGAGGACTGACCCAATTTAACAAAATGTACCTGTCAATGAATTATAGTAAACTTTAGTTTTTTTCTTAACTCCAGGAAAATTGCTTCTGTTCTGATGCCTGCTCACAGTGATCAGTATATATTACCTTATGAATTACACCCAAACTGGCCGTGGCTGTAAATTTTGCCCAGTTAGTGGCTCTGGCTAACCATTCCAAGTTATCTCTGTAAGAAAAGGAAATTCAGCAACACTACTGAAATGAACTCCATAAAGCTTTTTATAACGCTAACGTCAAAGCATTAAAATGTTCACCTTGAACTGTTACAAATCATTTTACTTTATGGATCTCAAGTTACTGATGATTCCATTTTACCTCCTAAGTTGTTCTTAATATTTTGAGGACTTTAAAAATGCATGACATGTAATTCCACTATGAACAAAAGCATAACTGTATCAAATTTCTAAGCTTAATGTATTTCATTCAAAAACCTATATTCAAGGCAACTAATAAAGAAAATTAATATTACCTCAAAACAAGTAGGCATATGCAATTTTAAAAATTTATAAAATAGAAAAGTAGAATTTAAAATTCAAGACTGTCAGGCAGGGAAAGTTCCCCACATCCATGTGACAATGTCAACAGAGTCTCTGTCAAAGACAATTTTAAACCAAAGTGGGAACCTACAAGCATATTTACCTAAGAAACTGGTCACTGGTAGTCCCACAGTGCATAAAAGAGTTTGCTATAACTGTTGCTGTGTGACACACAGAGTTCCTTACCGCATCCTACAAAAACAAATACAGATTTTTATTATTAGCAAAGTATTCATACAAGTGCAAGCTTGCATGTGAACACACAGTAAGAGGCCCTGTTTTGTGGTGAAAACATGAATAAACTGAACTGGTACTTAACATATGAACCTTGGATATTTCTTTTATAAACATTAAATAGCTAGCTTATAAAAAACAAGCAAGTCAAACAAAGTTTTATTTGTGGTCTTAACTTGAGGTCAGTAGTAGATTTTGGGTAGGAATTTATGCAGCAGACTTTCTAATTTTTGGTTTCTGAATAGTTCGCCATTTCTCTTCAGTATCTTGCTCAAGGTCTCCAAAGTACTGGGGTAACCTGAGGAGCAATGCTGCACCTCTTCTGGCACTGTAACTCTGGCAAGCACCGAAGTTATTTTGTTCATTTTTATTTATTTATTTATTTTTGCGGTACACGGGCCTCTCATTGTTGTGGCCTCTCCTGTTGCGGAGCATAGGCTCTGGACGCGCAGGCTCAGCAGCCATGGCTCATGGGCCTAGCCGCTCCGCGGCATGTGGGATCTTCCCGAACCAGGGCATGAACCCGTGTCCCCTGCATCGGCAGGCAGACTCTCAACCACTGCGCCACCAGGGAAGCCCCTATTTTGTTTAGTTTTAATGAGACTGCGTTATAAAGATAAACATCAGAAAACTGTCATAAATGCAAATTATATTATTCTTTTTGCCATCTGTAAAAATTATTTTGAAAGTCTGGAGAAGCCTGATTACATATGCCTCAATCAAACAACTGTTTAGTAATGGAATAGTATATGACAATAAAAAATGAATAAATGACTTTGGGAAAGGATACTGGGTAAATAACACAGGCAAGGCAGGAAGATCTTTTTGTACTATGTATCTTTTTATATCAAAACATTTTTTGAACCAGATGAATAGATTATCTGTTCAAAAATTAATATTAATAATTGTTAGGATCAATATCTCAACAAAGGTTACAATATCAAGGTAAGAATCCCTATTCTCAAGGAGTTTACAGTTCAGTGGGAAAAACAAACACACAAATAACCTGTATTAATGTTCTGATTGTGGTATTTGTCCAAATGCCACATGTATACATTCAAATAAAAGCTAACTTAAAAAAAAAAAAGCCACTACACTTCCCAATGAGAGACCAGCACAAAAAACAGGAGCTCAATCAATATTAATTCCTTTTCTTCTTCAACAAGATCAAGCATTTCTCCCATTGTTATTTTTTCTTAAATACTTATTTCCATGATCAGGAATAAAATGCAACAAATTATTCAATAACAAATATAAGTACTTATTCAACAAAGAAATAAATATAAGAAAAAGGCCTCCATTACAGATAAATTTCCTACCTTTGTGTTTTTTAGAATCATGAGATCTGTGTTATTGTTTCGTATTAAAAACTGCAGATGTAACTCAATAGCCATTTCACCACTTAGAATTTTAATCATTTTCAAAGTCTGATCCTTGGGCTCTGGACTCTGCCGAACAAACAAGAATGAAAATTATTGTATTACTGAAATCCAGTAAGCTAACTTTATTTTAACAGCACTAAACCAGTGAAATTCAGTCATACACACAACAAAACCCATATTTTAACAGTAGGATCTAGCAAACTCATGTATCATTTATTTGAGAGAAAGTAATTTATTTCTTTATTAGATGCCATTGAGATATGATACCAGCTTGATGGAAGAATGTAATTCATTCCAAACTCACTTCCAATATAAAATATTTTAATATTAAAAAAAACTGTAAAAGAGTAACTAATTACTGGTGATATGCAAGAACTACTTTATACACAACCAACTTATAGTTTAGGTGAGAAACTCCCTCCTCCAAATTGAGAAAAAGCACCTTTAACCAACACATATATATGATCTCATGAACTACCAAGCCATCAACACAACTCTCCAACCATGTGAAGAAGAGTTGAAATTTATATACCTGATAACCAGAAACCAAAAATCCTGATGGAGGAAACATTTACATCCAACAGACCACTGCTCTAATCTTTGCCCCACTCTCCACACACCATGAATACTAAAAATAAAGACAACTAAACTACCCCCTCCCCCTCTATGATAAGTTGCCATTTATTTGTTAGAAGCCATACTTTTTTCTCACCCTGTGACAGGTAATTCAG
Organism: Phocoena phocoena; assembly: GCF_963924675.1. Taxonomy (NCBI): domain Eukaryota; kingdom Metazoa; phylum Chordata; class Mammalia; order Artiodactyla; family Phocoenidae; genus Phocoena; species Phocoena phocoena. The sequence goes on along the minus strand of NC_089225.1, from coordinate 106,813,049 downwards.
AGTTATTCTGGACAGAGTTCATTCTTTGATAAGGATCTAAGGATTTGATTTCTTCTAAGTCAAGTGCTTTCTGGGATTGATCTTTTTTCTTTTTTGGCTGTGCTGTGTGGCTTGTGGGATCTTAGTTCCCTGACCAAGGATTGAACCCAGGCCCTGTCAGCAGTGAAAGCGCCGAGTCCTAACCACTGGACCACCGGACCACCAGGGAATTCCCTGGGATGAATCTTTAAAATTTTACTTTTTATAGAAAATCCATTTTTATAAAATAACTTTGGTATCAAACTTAATAATAAACCTCCATAAAAGCAGGTACGAAACACTTTTAAATAATTTACAATATAGTGTGGAAATATATGTTTAAATGGCAACCTCAACTTCAAAAAGCACACTTACCACTTCTGGTGTCTTTCCTACAAGTACACTACTTGTCTTTTCTTCTGTTTCCATTGAGTCACTAAAAGGAAGAGAACCAATAGTTACTAATGTGATAAATCTTTTCTGAATAGTATGTGTGGGTGGCTTTTTTTTTTCCTTTTAATCAAACTGAAGGTCTGAACCATGTCCAAATTAAATATTTTGCAAGGAAAAAACAGTTAATTACTTCTTAAGTACTGCCATTAGGAAATGAAAAAGATTGTAAAATAAGATGGAGGCAACCCAGTTACTGGATTTCCACCAAATAAATTCATAAAAACACGCAAAGCAACTAACTAGGTTAGCAAAATATATGGACAACAAAACCAGGTGACAAAGTATCTCCCAGATTCCCAAAACACGGTCAGGTGAGGATACACCACCACGAGCCACAAAGACCAGTCTGAAGCAAAGCAGCTGGAGCCTCAACAACTCTTAAACGAACCAGCCGACACCCCCTTCTAGGTCAAAGCACTACACTGAGGAGAAAATGCTGGGCACAGAATCCAAATTAAGGCGGCAGAAATGAGGGAAAAAGAAGGCTGAAATAAAAGTGAGAAAGGAAACAGAGCCAGGCGATCTCAGAACATAAAGACACCATTTTGTTTAAAACTCCACAAACACAATAAAAGAGGAAATTCTAGAGAACAGGGAAATTAGGAAAACTATCCTAAATCAAGCTTCCTTTGTAAATATTTAGGAAAACTAATTTCAGTAAAGATAAACCACAGAAAAGGATCAAAGTAAAATCCCATTCACTATTATAAGAAAAAATTATTTGAAAAGAGGTCAAAGATATGAAGAAAACTTTTATAAGATATAAAAGAATATTATATATCAGAAATGAAATAATATAACTAGGGAAAAACTGGGAATGGAAGAAGGAGGATAATTACTTCAGAAATTAAGATCAACTCAGAAAGAACATGAAAGCAAATAAACACAAGAACAGGAGAGGGTAAGGAGAAAAACAATTTTAAAATCAAAAAGAAAGAAATTAAATGCTATTACCCCACGATTAGGAACAAAGGAAGAATGTTTGGATTTCCTGACCAATGCAGAAAAAAATAAGGGGGGAAAAGATATGAAAGTTATAAAGGAAGAAGTAAAATTGTCTCTGTTCACAGATGACATGATTCCTATGTAGAAAATTCTATAAAGGGATCTATAAAAAAAATTTACTAGACCTAATAAGTGACTTAAGCAAGGTTGTGGGATTCAACATTAACATAGAAAAATCAACTGTAATTCTATATATTAGCAACAAACAACTGGAAATTGAAATTTAAACGTACCACTTACAGCAGCATTAAAAGACCTAATATACTTAGGAATAAATTTAAGGGAAAATGTACAAAACTCCTGTACTAAAATCTACAAAAACACTGTTGAGAGAAATGAAAGAAAGCCTAAATAAATGAAGATTACAAGATTACTGACTTACAGTAATTTTTATTAGTTCTAATAAAAGTGTTAAAAAAGCTGAGAATGGGGACTTCCCTAGTGGTCCAGTGGTTAAGAATCCGCCTGCCAATGCAGGGGACACGGGTTCGAGCCCTGGTCCGGGAAGATCCCACACGCTGTGGATCAACTAAGGCCGTGTGCCACAACTACTGAGCATGTGCTCTAGAGCCTGTGAGCCACAACTACTGAGCCCACGCACCTAAGAGCCCATGCTCCGCAACAAGAAGAGGCACCGCAGTGAGAAGCCCCTGCTGGCTGCAACTAGGGAAAGCCCGGGCACAGCAACAAAGACCCAACACAACCAAAAATAATAAAAATAAATAAATAAATAAATAAAAAAGCCGAGAATGTTTCTAACTGTACAAATAATGTAACCCAAATGCCTAAAATCTAACCCAACCTACCCCACCTGAGTTTTTTTTTTTTTAATTAATTTATTTTATTTTTGACTGCGTTGCGTCTTTGTTGCTGTGTGTGGGCTTCCTCTAGCTATGGCGAGCGGGGGCCACTCCTTGCTGTGGTGCACGGGCTTCTCACTGCGGTGGCCTCTCCCGTTGTGGAGCAGGGGCTGTAGGCGCAATGGGCTTCAGTAGTTGTGGCTCGCGGGCTCTAGAGAGCAGGCTCAGTAGTTGTGGCAGACAAGCTCAGTTGCTCCGTGGCATGCGGGATCTTCCCAGACCAGGACTCATACCCATGTTCCCTACATTGGGAGGCAGATTCCTAACCACTGTGCAACCAGGGAAGCTCTATCTGAGATTTTTAATTTACCTGATTAAATAGCACACATGCTGTATGGCAAGCACCCTCCCCATCAGACAACCACTTCCATTTCTTTCCATAAGGGTCCATTTCTTTGGTTTTCCTTAATGTATGCAGCAAAGTGCAAAAGAGAGCAATAGCTTTAGTAAGAGGCTAATCTATGAAAGCTAATGGTGAAATTTATTCTTAGATTATGTTGTCTATAAATATCTATTCCCAAAATGAAATAAAGATTGTTGAATTAGTTCTGATACAGAAAAAGATACTTATACCTGTCTTTCTCTGATCCTGGAACAGTACCCGTATTGGTGGATCCAGGCACAGAAGCAATAGGGGTGCCAACAGTTCGAAGATTCTGGATTACAGATGACAAAAACTGCTGGCTAGCGCTTTCATACAAATCAAAACAAATCTGATAAGCCATCAGGAGGTTGTCTTCCTTTACCAGTTTTTCTAAGATATCACTCACAGCCTGAGGATCATCTAAGAAAATTAAGCACTGAAATGCAGATAAAGAACAATTACATAATAATTGAAAACTTTGTCTACAAGATACTTAGAGAGTGATAGTCAACAAATATAAGTAAAGGCAAACTGGGGCAGACTATCTATCTAGTCTAGCATTCTATTTCTGATCCTGGCACCAAAGTTTTCCTGAAAATGGAATCTGCCTTCCATAAGAAAATCCATACAACTTATATTCACAGCTCCTAACACTGTGCCTGGCAATCAGCAATATTCAATAACCGGTTGGTGAGTGAATCTTGGCTTCTTTAAATCTTATCCATAAATCGCTATCAAGTGCTCTGTAACTTATTTTCTGCTTTACCATAAATTGTAGGAGTCGTTCATTCATTTAACACATTGTATTGTGCTGGGCCAGGACAAGAGGCACATTTTAAAATGACCATTTTGAAGTATTTCTCTTACTACTCTTAGGATTTGCCACATATTTTAACAATAACCACCCAATAAATTTAGGATTTTTCTTTTAAGAATTCAATTTAAATTTTCTTGTTCCCTTAAGCAGCAAATAACTCAATTTCAAAATGAACACATTAACCAAAGTTATTATAAATTAAGAATAGGAAATTATGGAAACAAAATAAATGACCAATACCAGGAGACTGGTTAAGTAAGGCAAAGTATATCCACTGAATGACTACTGCACAATCAAGAAAGAGTTTGTACAAGAATTTGTGAAATGTCAAAACATGAAAAAATGTTAAATTGATGGAAATATATAATTGATACTGTTTGCTTCCAGGGAAGGGAAATTGGGAGCCAAAGGAAAGAAGTGTCAAGAAGACTTTTTACTGTATATCCTTTGATTCTTCACGAATTTTGAATCATGTGAATGTAATATTACCTATTCAAAAATGTATTGTAAAAATGTAAAATAAATTAAAAAAAATTTTACAGGGACAAGGAATAAAATAGCTAAAAGAAATAAAATTACTTCTGAGGAATAAAACTGAAATACACAGAGGAAGAAGGCAAAGGACTACCGTTTTTCATGTAAGTTTTTAAAAACTATTTTTAAAACTATTAAAAACTATTTAGAAGCAAACAAAACTCCAAAAACCTCTACAGAGAAAAGTGAAAGGAAATATACTGTTAGGTGGACTTCGGGTGATATAAAGGTGGATATTTTTCTTCTAGCTTTTTCTGTGTTTCACACTTGGTTTAAAAAGCATCAAAAACTATATATAAAATAGATAAGCAACAAGGATTTACTGTACAGCACAGAGAACTATATTCAGTATCTTGTAATAACCTATAACGGAAAATAATTTGGAAAAAAAAAAACCTGAATCACTTTGCTGTACATCTAAAACTAACATAATACTGCAAATCAACTTTATTCAATTTTTAAAAAAAGCATTGAAAAAAAGGATGTATTAATCTATATTTTAAATATGTATAGAGGATAGAAACACATATTGAGAACACATTATAATGAAAATATAACAAACCAAATGTGTGATAAAATGCTGCGCTCTAAGCAGAATACAAAAATTTGTCAATAAAACACAATCTAGCCATTGAAAAGAATGAGGTAGCTCCACATGTGCTAGTAGGTGGAGGAAAAACATTTATGAATCTTTTAATTGGGAAAAGGCCAATGGAAAGGGAAAGATACACTTTTCATTTTATATATTTTCTATACTGTCTTAATTTTTTTTAAAGTGTGCAAGCAAGTCCATACAATAAAAGAGCTAAAGAAAATATACCCAAAGGTCTTGGCTGGTGTTTGGGGAATGAAACCGAAGATAATTTTTATAGCTGAAATTCTTTTTAGAAATGACATAACATAGGTACCGTTTTTACCTTTTCTTCTACCTTTTTTTTTTAAATCTCATTTTCAAAAATTTCCTTAAATGCCTGGATTATTTTCAAAGTGAAAAAAAGAATACATAGAAATAACATATTATAACAGTTTTTTAGTTTTGAGAGATTCAGTTTCTTATCAGTAAAATGGAATATAAACGCATAAAGTATCTTCACAAGGCTGTTGTAAAGATCAATTGAGATACATGCATGAAATTATAGTGATGTTATATAATATAATGTAGTGAGGCATGGCTCAGCAGTACAGTGTAAAGTAATGCAATGTTATTACCTGACAAACATTGATGAAATCAGGTTTCTCCAAGTTCATGTAGATTTTAACTAGAACTCTCAGTACTTTATTCCGAAACTGTTTATTCTGCATTAAAGACATGCAGAGCTTGAGGCTATAAGCCAGCATTCCTGGGACATCATTCTGAAAGAGATAATTTGAAGAGATATGATTATCTGGTTATTGAAGCATGTTTATTTAGAAATCAAATTATTTTAATCGATATTCTTTAGTCATTCTAGGCAGCTAAAGATTTATTTGCTACCTAAACAATAAAACTTAAAATTTTTAACCATTTTAGATGAAAATCTTAAAAGAAAATTACCTATTTCCTGTCTTCATGAAAAAAAATAGGTTGAAAACAATTAAATATTCAGTGATCATCCAGGATCATGACTATATGACCATAGTATACTATAACTGTGGTGGTGCTGTTAATTATTATAAAAAGATCTATACAGCTGTACATATACCAAGTGGCTACGCTTTTCAATTGTGTCTGCCTCTAGTCTTGCTAATCCTCATGACTTACCACCTATACTCACTGGCCAGGAACACAATGTGATAGAACTATTCTCCAGCTCTGAGTGACTCAAGCTTTGAGTGCTGTCACATCTAGCTGGTGCTCTCCTGAGGAAATTTTGACTCCAGATTATTTATTTATTTATTTATAAATTAAAAAAAAATTTTTATTTATTTTTGGCTGCGCTGGGTCTTCACTGCTGCGCTCAGGCTTTCTCTAGTTGTGGCGAGCGGGGGCTATTCTTCGTTGCGGCACGCGGGCTTCTCACTGTAGTGCCTTCTCTTGTTGCAGAGCACAGGCTCTAGGTGCATGGGCTTCAGTAGTTGTGGCGCACAACTACTGTGGCTTAGTGCTCCGCGGCATGTGGGATCTTCCCGGACGAGGGCTCAAACCCATGTCCCCAGCATTGGGAGGTGGATTCTTAACCACTGTGCCAGCAGGGAAGCCCCTCCAGATTATTTATGTTTACCTTGTGATTCTTCAAAGCATACCCAATATTTGAGATACTAACCTATAAAAGTCCTTCAGCATGAATAAGCATGCTGAAGAGCTACAAGTGTACTTCTCAAAAAGCGAGTTGAGAAATTAAAAATTCACAAAATTCACTAATTCGAAAAGATATACACACCCCAATAGCAGTGTATTTACAATAGCCAAGATATGGAAGCAACTTAAGTGTCCATCAACAGATGAGTGGATAAAGATGTGGGGTGTCACACACACACAAATGTATATACACAATGGAATACTACTCAGCCACAAAAAAGAACGAAATCTTGCCATTTGCAGCAACATGGATGGACTTGGAGGGCATTATGCTAAGTGAAATAAGTCAGACAGAGAAAGACAAATACTGCATGATATCATTTATATGTGGAATCTGAAAAATACAATAAACTAGTGAATAAAACAAAAAATAAAAGCAGACTCACAGATAGAACAAACTAGTAGTTATCAGTGGGGACAGGGAAGGGGGAAGGGCAATATAGGAGTAGGGGATAAAAAAGGGTTATTATAGGATTATATGAAATCATGTGTGTGAAACTTTCGAAAACTGTAAAGCACTATAAAATTTAAAGATAGCTTTGTTCAATGATTAAAAAAATATTTTTTTAAAAAAGCAAGTTGTGACCTATTGGCGTATACATTATGAAATCAACTTAATGGGACTAGCATTTTTTAAAAAATGAAATACAATTTTAAAATATCAGGATTACATATTAAGTAGAAAAAGTAGGTATTATTTCATCCTAAGTTACATCTATATGTACATGTGCACTGGGATGTAAAGTAAGACGCATTTCTTACCCTGCTTTATTCTTTTTTAAAAAATTTATCACCCCTTTACCTTATAGGGAATAAGGCTTCACTGCCTATTCCCCCAGTGGATTATTCCATTTGGGCAGGAACTTTGTTGGTCTTGTTTGCCACTGTATCTCCAATGTCTAGAACAGTGTCTGACACATAATATGCACTCCAAAAATATTTGTTGAATGAATAAAAACAAATATTTCAGTTCTATTCACCTGAAGACAAGGAGAAACTACAACTGCACAAAAATCAAACAGAGCAAAATAAGGGCCGTTCTATGACACTGGGTCATTCATTCATTTACTCATTTAAACTAATCTTACCACTGCTGCTAAACACTGCCTTAGGCTTTGGGGACCCAGTGGTGAAAGTGCCTATCCTTAAGGAGGTTATAATCTGGTGGACGTAGCTGGACCTAAGGGTTGAGGAGGGTATGGCTGGCAGGGATTGACAGAAGGATCTGTAAACAAATGACAGTTGAGCTGAACTGTGAATCTTGAACAGGAATACAGCAGGTAAAGAAAGAAAGGGAAAAGGATGTTTTTGGCAGGGGCAATACTTTTGGCAAAGGGAATGGGGTATGGTACATCTAGCAGAAGAGACAAGGTCAAAATGGCTGGAGTGCAAAGAGCTAGCTTGTGGAAAAGGATAGGTAGTGAGGCAGGCAAAGTGGGCATGCAGATCAATGTCCATTTAACTCTGTCTTGCACTCTCTGACCACTTTGGTTGGTGACTTACAACTGTCATAATTATTGCAAAACACCCCCAAACCAGGAATGTAGCTTACAGTTTTAACCATGATAAATGCATTACAATAGTAGTTTACCAATACAGTCTTCTTAAAAAGGGCAGGGTAATTAAGACAACTTCCCCATGCAAGATCTCAAAGGAATAAATGTGGTAAGATAAAAGCAACTATTTGACAAACGCAGAACACAGCCAAGGTTCATTTATAAACATAAATATAAAATACATATATTTTATAAATATAAAAATAAAATTTTTCGCAAAAGAGCACCTTATTATATCTAAGTTAGATTTTCTTTTCACTATCCATGCAATTTTCAGTTTTAATTATTTGCTCTGCTGATTCTTCATCAATAGCAACCTCTAAAATCCCATCATCTACCTACCGACTCAAGTATAGTCTTCTCAAAGACGTCCAGTCTTCGTGTCTCCAGAGCAATGCCGATAGCTTGCTTATACTTGTGATCATCTAGACATCGTTGAAACATTTTATTCACAATGCCTTCCAATCTCTGGTCAATTGGTTTTTTTTCTCCTTCAGGCAAATCTGCATTTTCCACACACTGTTTGGTGTAGTGATCAATGCACTTTGCTATAGAGAAAATAAAATAACTCTGATCAGCTGGTAAATTGGGCTATACTACTAGAAAGGACAATGCCTACATTTATAATCATAAAAATAACTTATGGGATGACTATGGAGTAATGAGCAAATTTCAAATTTTTTAAATGCTGTAAGTTATACCTTCAAATTAATATTGTTCCGTTCGTAACAGTTACACTGCAGGGCTACACACTAATTCCAGCAAGCTGACATTATTTAAAACATTTCTAGGACTTCCCTTGTGGCACAGTGGTTAAGAATCTGCCTGCCAACGCAGGGGACACGGGTTCAAGCCCTGGTCCGGGAAGATCCCACATGCAGCGGAGCCACTAAGCCCGTGCACCGCAACTACTGAGCCTGCGCACCTAGAGCCTGTGCTCTGCAACAAGAGAAGCCACTGCAATGAGAAGCCCGCGCATGGCAACGAAGACCCAATGCAGCCACAAAATAAATAATTTTTTTAAAAAATTTCTCTCTTTTTACTGCTTATTATTCAAAATTATGTTATTCACCTTGACTAAGCTGCTTATTCTACAGAGCTGGCTACAAACAGCTGCTGTTTTCACTCTCAAACACAAACACTTGCCATGATTGAGGATATTAACAAAAACCCTACTGCAGCAATTATCACATGGCTATAAATTACACTTCTTCACATTAATGAAACTATCAGATCCTTGATAGTAGAGAGTCTGTCTATGACCTGAAATGTGCCACAGGTTCTAAAGGCAATCCCAAGAAGATTTCCAAAAACCTTTCCGGCAATCAGCTAAAATATTCCCTGTCTCAATGTGAGGCAGGTTGAACCTATTCACACATACTTCCCCTCTCCCCCAGACAGGGAGTCTGAAAATTCATGCAGTGGTGCATGTGCATAATGTGGCTTTCCCATTTCACAGTGATTTGGGTGAATGGGGAGGATGAGGCAACATACTGAAGGGTATCGTGTTTACAACTTACACTACTTTACAATCATAACTTAAACTTTTTAGGAGCAACCAAGAAAGGAAATTTCCCTAAACCTTCTTCCACCTTCTTAAGGAAAACAGCCACTCAAGTTGAATGACATATATAATAGTTATCCTCTCTATAACTCACTGGCCTGTCACCCTCCCTTTCAAAGAGAAAGGTACAAGGAAAAGATTAATTAGTTGCAAACTATAGCCCCAGGAAACAGAAATGATTTGAACTAGGATAAAGAACTGCTGGTCTACTAGATGGCCCATGTTAATGGGTCTATATTTTGGGGGAAGCAGAGGACTTTTTATAAATTGGAATATACCACATTCAGGGTCCATCCAGGTAGGATTAGGCAGGTTCAGGCACAGTTAGTAAGAACTAAGTGGCACTCACAAGCAGACCTTAAACAAGTTTGGTTGCAGAAAATCTTCACCAGGCCCTAATATGAGCTTTCTGACCAAATGCAGTTGTGAGGAAACATTCCCCTACCTCATTAGAAAGGAATCTCAGATTTATAACATTTGGGGAGCTTTCCTTAGTTAATAACTGAGGAAGAAAAATGTTACCTCCCAGGTTTCAAATGAGACCTGTGCTCTCACTTACCAGGTTTATGTCATAACTGTACTCCAGAACCGAGCCTCATTCCTAGCTGAAGTCTTATTACAATCGGGAGAAGATTGAAAATTCTAGCCTTGAATTTTCTGAGTGTACTGTTTATGACATTCATTAAGCGCCTAGGAAGGCTTTCCTAAATTCTATTTTATATATTCTCTCACAAATCTTACTGACATTTAAAAAAATCCATTCTAATAGTCCCAAGAAAACTAGAAGGGTGAACCCCATTTCCACACAAAGAAAAGCAAACAGAACTGGTCTACCAGTCAACAATCACCTTCTACAAGCTAAGACTAAGATGATACATAGGAAGGCATCTACCACCTCATAGCCTCTTATAGACCAGCTGTCCTGATTAAAAGCATCATTTGTAAAATGTTAACATTGCAAGCACTTGCAGATCACCACTGGAAAAAATTATCAACATTCATCAAAAAAAAATCCTTCAAATAAGAGAGAAGAGATAAATGCACTTAACTCACCATTTCTAACTTAATGTAGGGAAAGTGCTCTGGTTTCAAATGATACGGTCTATTCTTTAAAATCATCTGTTCTTCCCACAGGATTCACAGATGAAAACTCCAATTCAGTGAGTTCCCAACAACAATAAACTTACTTGCAACATTCTCATACCATCATGGCAAAAAAATTTTAAATGTGAACACAAAATCTTACTTCAAACTTCAGGGACATTTGAAAAGTACCTCTCTGGACTGCCTTGTGCAGCATTTCCCAATTTCTGAAAGAGAATACCAATTTTCTCCTTTTAAGGGTTCAGGTGAATAATGCAGATCTCCTCTTAATCAGCAATTCAAAAAACTATACTATACACACTTGACAGAGAACACACTCTTGGGCTCTCTGTAACTATGATCTAAAGCTTGACAGTCAAAAAGACACGTCTGAAGGGTATGCAATCCCTTCTTTCATCTATTAGAACAGGAGTTTTCAAACATTTTTAAAGCTACAAAAGCTTTGAACGAACTCTTACAGAGCTGGTTCAACTTACAAGACAGAGAATCCCAAACCTTACCTGTGCGCTACTCTCTCACTTCAAAAATACAGAAGCAAATAAAAAAACAATGGCTACTAGTAGAAACAGTATGGATTTCGTAGTGAGGAAGCCTGGGTTTTAAATCCTGACCCTCCTATTTAACAGCCATGTGCCTTTATCATCTTGAAACCCAAGTTTTCTCATCTGTAAAACAAGGCTAGCTCCTTCTTCCCAGGGCAACTGTGGAATAAACTATGCTATGAAGAACGACCAGTACAGTGCCTAGTACAATGGAAACACTCAATAACGGTTTCCTGTGTTAGAAACAACTCTATAAATCACTATCATTTAATTTCTGTTATTCACAATAATCTGATTTAATTTTTTCATATAACAGTATGCTCACTGGAAAAGAGATAAACATAATCACTGAGATAACTATCTTTGTGTTAAGCTGGCTGCTTCTGAATAATTTCTTAGATTCATTCTTAAAATATTTTGTGAGTAGAGTGTCTTTATTATTACTGTTATTCATGTTATTGTTCATTATGACAAAAAATAAAGCACAGAATTCTAAGGCAGATCTAAAAACTCAGGTTGCATAAAATTACTGTAGAAAGATTATGAACTTTCAATTAAAATGAAATGTGGCAACCTCAAAAATTCAGGGAAAAAAATGCTAGATGTACTAGAGCAAGAAAGAAGCCAACAAGATAAAGCCTTACTAGATGGAAGATAATTACCTATAATAGTCTCCACATATTCAGAGTTATCATTGACATTGAAGAGGTCACCTGCTCCAAGTGCATAATTCAGAGACTCCTCAAAAGCCCCCAGGTGATAAAATACTTTAGATGCCACTAAGGCTGCAAACTGCCGACTCCGGAAACCTTCATCTTCATACAAAACTTCTCTGAAAGAAATTAGGAAGTATAGGCCTAGTTCAAACTGTGGTTCTCCTTAAAAATTCCAAATCTAAATACTCAAGCCGCAATTTAGTGGCAGCAAATCTCTAAATGAATTAATAAGCCACAAGACCCACATCCACAGATAATTAAGGTTGATCTACTTTATTCCAATTTATAGAAATAAAGTAAATTCTTACATTTTGTCTACAGACTCAGAAATTTCTGCCCAGAAGTCATTGACCACTGCATTCAATTTGTGTAGTGCAAATTCCTGTAGAAGATAAAACCAAAATTCGATTTTGAGACAGACTTACCATTATACTTCCTTAAAAAAAAGTTTCCAACAAATCAGTGGCCAAATTCTAAGTCATATTTACTAAATGACAAATACAAAAGTTTACCAACTGACTTTCCATTGGGCTTACATACTTCCTTTCTGTTTTCAATCATAAAACATAATGTCATTCCTTATCATACTGAACGTTTTTCTTCTTTGACAGTATGTGTAAGATTGACTCTAGGCTGCTGGTTTGGATATAAATGAATTCAGGTGCCTAGAGCCAACTGAAGTATATTCCAAATTTTTGTCATATGAAAATAGTTTTAAAATATGTGATACAGAAGTAACTTTTTGTGATTGCCGTTGATGAGAAAACTGGTGTGTGTGTGTGTGTGTGTGTGTGTGTGTGGTTTCCAGGTGCCACACTGAGATTTATTTGCCTCAGCTTTGTTAAACTCTAGGGAAAACCACTGCTGTTGCCAAAATACTGTCCTGTCCTCTGGGGCTAGATTTCAGTGACTAGGTATAGACTAAGTAGGACGGCTATTTTAAATGGTGGAAGATATATAGTTATCAGTAAATTCAAAGAGCTTCAAAGTACTCATATTAAGCCCAGTTAATTTTTCTTCAACTCATACCTTAAGCTGTGGTTCTTCTTCATCCAGAAGAGAAATTATTCCAGCTATAAGACAAAAGGTATATGATTATGAAATATATATCCTAAGATAAACTAATGCTTAGTCAAAAATATATCAGAGTTGGAAAAAAAGTATTTTTTGAGGGGTGACTTCACTAGAGGAATCATTATTTTTCTTTAAAACTGAAAAGGTTTAAAATACAAATTTTAAGAATTAACTGTTATCAAACCCTCATAATACCATATATATCACATTATTTGCCTAATTCAACAGTTTTCAAAGCATGGTTCCTGGATCAATTAGCATTAACATTACCTGGGAACTTGTTAAAGATAAAAATTCTTGGCCGCATCACAGATCTACTGAATTAGAAATTGTGGGGATAGGGTCCAGTAATGGAGCCATAAGCCTTCCTTGTCATACTGATATTCATTACAGTTTGACAATCACTGGCCTAATTTACTGACCAAAATGAGAAACTTTCCTACACAATTTTAGAATAAAATTATTCACACAAAATAAACCAAGAGTTATAAAATTATTTACAAAAGCAGGAGTATTTAGTCATCAACTCACAGAATAAAATAATTCGATTATTTCAAGATGCCTATATTAAGGCACCTCTGTTGTAATCACAAGTAACCTAGAAGGTTTTGCTAAATGATGAGCAATCTCACTTGTTCTGACTTCAATTACTGAAGCACAGCATTCCCCATGTGACCCTGAGGTGATTAGCACTAACACTGGGGAGTAAAGGAAATAACTGTCCTCTCCAAAAAAATGCACCCTGAAATAGTCATATATCAAAGGGATTATTAGAAAAAAAGACGTGGGAAACTACCGTCCTTGGACCATGAAGGAAACTAAACTGTCTCTCAGATATGTTTTCCATGTAGGTCTTAAAATCATTCCGGAACACTGAGTTGGAACACTGAGTTGAAACTGTGAGCTGATACAAAGTGTCAGGGCAACTTTCCTTAGGAGATGTAGCCATTTCTAACTGGTAAGTGTAGGTCTGCCAAATAGCTTCAAAATTTAGCAAACGAAACTATGCCATGGTTCTAGCTAGGGCATACTACTGTTCAAAAAGCATTAAAGCAGATGAAAGGAACTTCTTGGTACTCTAGGTTGGTATAACAAACCCAGAACAGAGAGGTTGAATTGACAGCATGAAGAGAAGACAGATTAAAGAATGCAATCAGGGGAGGGGAGGGGGATTGTGAACTAGTGACATGGAAGAGCTGATAGACAAGAGTACCTTAAATGTGGAACAGATCATAAATGGCAGAATGCTTTATATCAAAACACTAAAAATGCTACCCATTCCCTTATCATCAATCAACAGTATGTCTGAACTGCTTTTACCAAAAGAGGTGATGGATTTCTGTATACTCTCCTGTTTGGTTTCACTTATGACTAATGTGTTGTATGGTTGTCCTGGCTTAGAAATGCAGCCGTTGTCCGTGGAACACAACTAAATCAAATACCTACACTTCATACACAAATATTTCTCATCTTAAAAACAATAGAACTCACCTTTAGATGAGGGACGAGGCGCACCTGGGGAATGGGGAATGTTTCAGGATGCTAAAAAGTTTCTTATGCCATAATATGAAGTCAGCAGATATTACCTAAAGTTGCTGTATCAATTTATAGCATTATTTTAAATAGCATATTATTTATAAAGGTGTGCTCCAGAAGACACAGCTTAAAAGTTGAAAACAGTTGCCTCAATGAATAAGGGAAAAGAGGAGTGGGAGACTATTGTTTGAAAGCTTTTACGCATAATTTTCCTTTATTATGTTAAAAAAAAATTCATTCTCCCGTCTCCCTCCAGTAACCACCTATCTCTATCTCTCCGCTCCCTTTCACAGCCAAACCTCTTGGAAAAACTTACTTAACAGTACATGTTGACCTCTTATTCACCACTGTGTTCTTAGTGCCCTGCAAGTGCCTCGGCAGTAAATGAACAAATAAACTGACTAATCCAAACTAGTACCTGTTAGGTTCTGTTTAGCACCCGGGACAGATCCTAACCCACAGAGAGCCAAAGGACAGGAAACCAGGTGGCAAAAGGTTTGGAGCAGAAGCTGATAAGTAATCCAGTAAACGTAACCAATGACAGTAACGAATACACACTATGCTATCACCACCGAGTCTCAGAGTAAGACCTCAAAAATCATTAGGTTTAAATTCTATTAAATCCCCACCAAGTGTTGTTTCAGCCTCTACTTAAAATACTCTGGTGACTGATTTATTGATTTGATTAGCTAACTGATTTCTTCATTCGAGAAATACTTCTGAACTTCTGTCATCTGCTTGGCAGTTGTTCTAAGAATTATGAAAAGTCTCCCACCCAAAATTCTACCACAGAGAGAAAAACAGTAGTCAGGCAAGTAAACAAAGTAATTACAGGACTGTAATGAAGAGAGGGGACAGCTGAGGGGGAGAGATGCAGCATGTTTTAATAGAATGATCGGGAGAGACTAACATTTGAGCGGAAACTAAGGATTGAGAAGCTAAGGGAAAACTTGAGGAAGAGGAGTTTAGAAAGGGGGAAAAGAATGTGACAGGGCCTGAGATAGGAGAGAAACTGACATATTCAAGGAACAGAAAGGCCAGTATGATTAGGGTATAGTGAGGAAAAAAGTAGTACAAGACAAGCCAGGAATCAGATCATGTAGGCCTATAAGCCTGGATTTTATTATAAGCACAATGGAAACCACTGAAGGATTTTAACCAGAAAAATAATATTGTGATTAAGGTTTAAAAAAGAATACTCTGACTACAACACGAAGAATGGACTATACGGAGGCAATTGTTGGAAAAACAAAACCTTAAGGCTGTCAAAGCAAGGCAGGCAAGAGATGAAGGTAGTGTGGGCTAAGTAGAGGGATCTGAAAAACAGTGAGGCCTACGTTTACAAGCAGCAAGTAATTTAGTGCTCATTTTCTCTTTAGAGAACTCCGACTGGATAGAAAAGCTTTTCCTTACATTGAACTAAAATTCATCTCCCAATCACCTGTAACCACTGGAGACAAAACTCTAATCCCACGTACATGTGACAGCTCTTCAAGTCTTTAAAAAGAACTATTATGTCTCCCAGGGTCTCCACCAATTTCTTTAAGTAATCCTTATAAACACATGGTTTGGAGCTCCTTACAAGTTACTGTCCTCTGATTATCAGTCTGTTTAGAGCAAAGCACTTGTGGGGCAAGTGTAGAGTAAAACAGGACGAGAAAAAAGTTTGTGAGCAGGCACGAAAAAAGGCACCAAGGCTGTGGACAGCTACGTGCACGTCAGTCTGCAGCCCGGGACTTAAAAATCTCCCCTTGAAACCTGACTTCTACAGCTTATCCCGCTGCAAACGTCATTCCACGATCTACGCACACAACGGTTAAGTGTAGGAAACCTGCCTCAGACACCCATGAGCTCTTTCTTCAAGGCAGCATAGTTAGCATCTAGCCTCAAAACCACAGTTGGATTCTCAGTATAATGTCTGCTTTCAGGATGCTGTCTTCACAGAACACGAAAGTTCTCTGGGTGCTTTAACTAAATATCCTTAGAACAGACCCAGAAACGACCCGCCTCAAGCCTAGTTTAATTTAGATTTCCCTCTAAAGAGAAAGGTGCTAGGTCAGGTCGAGAAGTACTTAAGTAGCATGGGCTGCCTCACAGTCCGGCTGCACTGGGGGACCATCCCACCCTAACCACCTGCAAGGAAGGGCTGGGCTCGGACGGCCCCACATGGTCAACCGCCGAAGGAAGAGAATTAAGGAAAACCCGTCGGGATCGGAGAAGGGCCCAGGAAGCCCCTAGTGTCCGGGCACGGGGGTGTGGCTGCGGAGGAAGAACGAGCCGGTCAACCCAGCGCGATTCCCTCGAGCCGGAGGGGGTCGCGAGGGCCCCCGGAGAGCCCGGGCCACACTGCCAGCCCCCGGCCCGGGGCGTGAGCCTCGCGCAGTGAGCAGCCGCGCAGGCCGGTGCTCCGCCGGGAGGTGCCCAGTCACCGGCCCTGACTCAGCTAAAAGCCGGCGTGGCGTCTCCTCCCTTTCGGCGCCGGCTGCGATCCCACTCACCGGCTGAAGTGATCATGGCTGCGCCCCGTACTAGCCCGCCCGCTCGCTCGCTCGCTCGCCGCCCCGGCCGCGCCGTCTATCTGTCAGCTCCCTGCCGCTCGCTCCGCCGCGCCGCCTGGCTCCCCTGGTGACCGGTTCAGTCAGTCGCCTCTTCAGGCCACCGGCTCGCTTCTCATCCAGGACCCCGCCCGCCCCGGGGCTGCCCGCTGTCCCGCCTGCCGCCTGGCGCGAATTCTCCCCAGGCCTGTGTCTTCCGTGCCGCCACTGCCTCCCCGCCTCGCGAGGGAGGGTGCACGGAGAGCTCCATGGTGTTCTCTAATCCTCCTCGAGGTCAGCGATCCCGCGGGAATGGGAACCGTCGTCCGCACCTGGGATCAGGCTTCAGAATAGCCACCCCTAGAGAAAGGCCTCCCTCCCGCCCCTCCACCGTCACCCGCCATTGCTGAGAAAAACGGGTTGAGGAGAGGTGCTCGCGGGGCTCGTAGCGCCACCTGCTGCTCGGGAAGTCTCCCTGCAGCGCCCACCCCGCGCCCCAGCCAAGCCTTTGGGGATCCCGGTAGGGCAAAGAGCGTTTTCTTAGAAGGGTGATTTTCCTTTTTTTAAAAAAAACCAGGGCCCAGCTTCCAAAGAAATCCAACATAAATGCTTTACAATCATAGCACGATGAATCCCTAAGCAAGCACTGGTTTATAATAAAGTTGAACAATGAAGGTTTTTATTTACATTTGGAATAGTTAATACTGTACATGGTTTAAAAATCAGAAATATAAAAAGATATACAGTGAAAAGTGTTCTGAAGGAAAAACAAATTTTCCGTTCTTGTCTTACATCTGACCAGTTCCTCTCTCCCTCCGTAGCGACAGGTTCCTGTTTTTTATTGTATCTAATTTGGAACGCCTGTTGTGATAGCCATCTGCAGTCTTGTACCAGCTTTACTAAACAATTTACTTCCATAGTCAGTACTGAGAAAACCTTGACAAAGATTTGTGACAAATGGTGGCATTTTAAAGCCACTGGCCTTATCAAGCCACTCTTCAACTGGATAGTGACCTACTAAAGCTTATTTCTGAGGCCTTTTGAAACAATGTAACCCAGTGGCACAAGCCAATGTTTTGCAGTTGAAATAAAATTTGGTTTATGACACACTTGAGCGTATGTGTGAATTCTTTTTTTTTTTTGTTTACTCTTGTGGCCAAGTTTCGTGACATGTGAGATCTTAGTTTCCCAACCAGGGATCCAACCCACGCCCCCTTGCTTTGCAGGTGTGGAATCTTAACCACTGGACCGCCAGGGAAGTCCCAGGGCATGTGTGAATTTTTTTAAAATTAGTATTCTTAGGCTATGGTTGTTAAAATATATTAAATATAATTATTAAACACTTTTCAAGAACCTGTAGCTCAGATTGAAAGACACTCACCTCGGAGGTGTGCATGAAAAAGAAACAGATTGAGTACATGGGAGTATTATTTGACAGAGGCACTTTGGCTGATCCCTCACATAAAGATACTTGTGCGCCCCAAACTCCTAAAAGAAGCAGACACAAATGCTAACAGGTAACGGGAATGAGTGAAGCAGGCCGAGTGTAAGAAAACACCAGCTCAGCAGATGGTGCACGGCAACTGACACTAGTGTCAGGGACACAGTAGGGGGTGGTGGTGACTGTGACAGAATGAAGAGTGATGCCCCATCTAAAGAGAGCAATGGCTACTCAGCTCCAACAGTGTTGCAGTGCCAAATGCAGGGCTACTGTCGTGAGAGCTTCTGATTTTTCCAAGAAAAGCCAGAAATCAGAATTTTGTGTGAAATCCTCGGAATTTTACATGTTGGCAAGTTGGGTGAAATGGGTGAAGGGGGTGGAAAGGTACAAACTTCCATTTATAGGATAAATCAGTCCTGGGGATGAATGTACAGCATGACGACTTACAGTTGTATATTGGAAAGTTGCTAAGAGAGCAAATTTTAAAAGTTCTGATCACAAGAAAAAATTGTAACTTGGTGCAGTGACGGATGTTAACTAAACGTATGGTGATAAGCAGTGCACAGCATACACAGATACCAAATCATTAGGCTGTACACCTAAAACAAATACAATGTTATATGTCAATTATATCTCCAAAAAAATGTTGGCAACTAATTCTAAATGGTTTAAAGCAGAGAGGTGGCCAGTCTGCCATCTCTGCTCTTCAAAAAGAAGACATTCTCCATGGAAGGACGATTCTGTCTCTGGCTGGGACGCTGAGCTTGTAATCGCCACAGTCTCATCTGAGCCCCACGGGAGCCCTCTGAGCGGTCTCTCTCTTCTCGGACATTCTGCTGTCCCAGGCCTCTGGCTTCTCCCTCTCCATTCCATTCTGCACTCTTTAGCCAGAGCAATCTTTTTCAAAATTCAACTCTGACCACGGCCTCTGCTCCTTGAAACCCTGAGTTCCCATCTTGGGCTCTATTCTTCTGCTTTGTTCTTCCCTGTTTCTGTGCACAGGCTTCTTCTCACTCCCCGTTCTCCCTGTGGGAGTGCAATGCCTCGGATTGCTATGGACAAGGTGGTGGCCCTAAAATGTACCCCTGCAGCCCTGCCCTCTCTCCAGAGCATCAGACTCACACACCTACCAGGCATCTCTGCTTGATGCTCCTTAATTCAACGACCTCAAAGCTGCATACATTGGGGCCCCCCCCACCCCCGCTGCATGTATGTCTCTTGCCTTGATCCCAGTGTGATGAAGGGCATCCATCAGCTACTGAAGCAAGGCCCCCAGGGAGAGGGTGGGTAGAGGGCACCATTGACTGTTCTGTCCCCCCCACCTGGTCTGCACCAGATATGGTCCTCCCTAATCTCTCTCACACCAGCCCAGCCTCCCATCTCACTCCATCACCCAGTAGTCATCTCCCCCTCTTCTTTCCTGGCCACAACAGTTCCCAACAGCCTTGACTTCCTGCTCACCATGGCACAATTCTCCAGGCCATTCTTCACAGCTAGCCTGGAGCACTACCCAAAACAAGGAAGCTTGTCTCCTCCAAGCTTCTCCAGGACTTTCATCCAACCCTGCTTACCCTCCATCTTTATGTCCCACCCCTCTGCCCTGTGTGCCACACTCTGGCCATCCTGAACTGCTCCGATTCCCAAAAAGGCTGTGCGGGCATGGTACCTTGTCTCTGACCTCAGTACCTGCTCTCTGCTCTGTCTTCAAGGCCTCTCCACCTCATCCCCAGCACCTCCTCCAGGAAGCCTTCCTTGACCACCCCACCATGTGTCCCGTTACAGCCTTTACCCACACAGCTATAATCATGTCTTCTTGCCTATGTCCCAACTGGACAAGGAACTACTCAAGGGCATAGCCACATCTTATTCATCTCTGTGTCCCCTAGAGTAACTAGTACAGGGTCAGGCACACAGTTGGTGCTCAATAAATATTTGTTGGATGAATGGATCAACACAGGGTCAGTTAGTTATTGGCACAAGGCTAGAACTCAGACCAGTGTCTCAGAAACCCCTGCCCTCTCCAAGACTCTAAAATGTGCTCTTTTTAGAGGACACTTAGGACACAGTAAAACCACAGAAAGAATTCTTACCCAGTGCTCTGTTCATAAACAACTATCTCCTTCCAAATACAGGAATAACACAAAAGATCTCAAAACCCAAACGAGGTCAGCTGTGGGCTCACACAGTTACGGGCTAGGCGGGGACCTCTGTCAGGGTGACGGGAGGAAACCGTGAGCCTGATTTTTCTTTGCGGATGTGCCCACCTTGAGCAGGATTCAGTCCGAAGCTTCGCCGAAGCACCTCCCTGGCCCGCGCGGCGCCCTCTAGTGGTCACAGAGTTCCCCAGAAGGCAGAGCACATGGGAAGGGGCGAGCGCTCTATGGCCACCCACCGCTACCCACCCCCGTCCCCTCAACCCGCGAGCCTTCTGGCATTTAAATCCTGGGTCTTAGGAGGGCTCGGTCTCCTGTCAAGGACTGGGCTCGACTGCTTTTTGAGCTGCACAGTGATAAGGTGGAAAGGGCGGTGTCGGTGCCAGGACACCAGGGATCAAATCCCCGTTGCACAGCAGCCCTGGGGTCACCTGAGCCCTGCTGTAGAGGGGGCTGGTCCATCTACCTGGCGCAGCTTGTGACGGGAGGTGCTCTAATCAAGGGCTTGGCATAGAACAGCGCGGAATAAAACTGGCCACGAGGCTAGTGGTTGCTTCCTGTACAGCACGCCGGCCACGTGCTTTTAGAGTAAAAGCGTTTATTCAGGCAGCAGAAACGTGAAACGCAGACGGTGACTCGGGCCTCCCGTAGGTATGTGCTTGGCTGGAGGGAAACGCCCGGCTGGGGCTGTAATTGTTTTGGATGGACTGAGGCACGAAAGAACCCGGGAAGCCATCAGAGACGCTGGGCTCTCTTCCCTCTAAGGACAGTGTCCAGGAGGGCAACGCCTATCATGGGCAACCGGAAGTCTGCCCCGATGAAGTGATGCTGGAAGCCACTGTTCCCTCGCTGGGGGAGGGGTGGCTGGGGGTGGGGGGAGGGTCTATGATGACCAACCAGCTCAGGGCAAGTGGCCAGGGGTGGGAGGAGCCACAATGAACCCTCAAGCGAGACCTCCTGCACTCTGGCTGTCCTATCTAGTGGCTTCTAGACCCAGGTGGCCACTTGAAATGTGGCTAGTGCAACCCAGGAACTGATTTTAAATTAAAATTGTATTTTATTGAAATTTAAAGACTGGTACCCAATTCAGTCATTGGAAAACTTTTTAAGTATCTTTGGAACAACTGAGGATGTGAATCTATTTTTTCAACTATAAAGTTAATGAAATCTAAATACAGATTAAGTATATTGGATAAAAATTTAATTTCTGAATTGGCTGTAAGTGTAAAATTCTCACAGGGTTTCAGAGACGCAAAATGCCTCATTAAAATTTTTTTTTTATATTTACAGTTGAAATGATACTATTTTGGACATACTGGGCTAAATAAAATGTTAATAAAATTAATTTCACCTGTTTCTTTTGATTTTTTTTTTCTAATGTGGCTACTAGAAAATTTAAAGCTACCTATGTGCCTGGTAGGTTCTTCTGAGACAGGGCTGGTCTAGATTCACCCCGAGGTCTCAGGCCCTCTGCCCTCCTATTCAGGCCTGGCCCCTTGGCCTGCTTCACAATCATGGCTGCTCTTTGCTGGTGGCACATACGGGGCCAGACCAGATCAGGGGGCAGAATCTGAAAGTGAGACCCACCTCTGTCAGGGATCAAGGGGCTGGGAGTGGCTGCCCTCGCAGCTAGGAGTTCTGGAGAGGGCTATGCACCTGGGATGGGGGAGGGGAGGGAGGTCAGGGTGAAGGCATTCTGGGGTTAGGGTAATGATCTGAGGCAACACCCTGCTCTGAGAAGACCTTGTTAACCAGTGAGAGAGAGAAAGAACTCATGTGACAAGACAGAGACCCAGTTTCTGCAGCCAGGTCTCATTCTGAGGGCTTGGCTCCAAGGACTAAGCTAAGCGCCTAATTACTCCGTATAAGTGCAGAGCAGGACAGCAACAAGCAGGACTTGAGACTGAAAATCTGCATTTCTGCCTGAGGGTCTCTGAAATTCACTGTCTGCACTTCAGCAGGAGCCCTGGCTGGAGCTGAGCAGCTCAGGGAGGAAGCCAGACAAGATTCTCTCTCTTGCCAGAGCCCTGGACCCACAGCAGCCCTAGAGCCCAGTCGCACACCACGGTCCCTTGGAGTCGAATTCCAAGATCCCTGTGAACCACAGCATGGCCCAATGGGGTAGTCTCTGTTTCTGCTCCGTACTAGGCAGCCTCAAATAGAAGGCAACCAGAGGGCTCTGGCCCAGGGGCCAAAGGCATCAGAGGGATACGTGTGGGGTCCTGGGCATCACCCCTGCCTTCTCCATTTACCCTTGAACTTTCCACGTGTCAGCATATGGCAGGCTGCCCAGGCCAACTTCCTCGTCTGTCCCAATCCTTGATCCACTTACACACAAAACCAGGTCAGAAGGGGGTCATCTGGGTACAAAATAACTCCTGTACTGTGGCTCCTCTAGTGTGCTGGCTGTGTTTGCCACCCAAACAGGACAAAGTGCAGCCCGACCACAGGGACAGCCCTGCAGCATGGATCTGCTACACTCTGAAGTATAGACTGCTTTCAGGTTAACGTGGCCACTGTCAACCTTCCCCAGGGAGGTGGGGTCCTAGGTGGTCTGCCCCCGGTAAGAGGGGCTTGTTTAGACCACAGGTGTAGGGACCTCAGCCCTTGACCCCCTTGCAGCTTTGCCTTAAGCTTTGGTTTGATAACCAAGGGATTCTTGTGCAGAAGGTCTTGTAAACAAATATTTTGAGAGGAAACTGTGACGCACGTAGTATAAAGGGTTCTCTGAGACTCAGTTAAGGCCATTTTATCTCATTAAACATTCGCGTGTGCAGAGACACACCCTAATAAATACCAAGTTAAATGCTATCTCTTAAAAAAAAAATCCTCTTTTTAAATATCTACTTACACTTTCCAGCTACATGTTTTCCAATCCCAGCCAATAGGGTTGTGGAGACGTCACCCAGGGCAGGACTGAGGGACTTTAGGCCGGACGATTCCAGAGGTCCTGTCATTTAACCAGATGCCTTGCTCCCAAGGGTCCCTTCAAGGAACACTTTTATGAGAATAAAGGGAAAGATCCATTCCGTTTCCAATTAGCCGGCAATTAGGTACTGTTTGGTTTTATTAGATATTAGGAATTATTGATTCAAGTCAGAAGTAACACAACCACTGCCATATTAGAAAGATTAGCACCGAAGAGCCCACACGGGGACCTGACTGGAGGCCCCTCACCGATGGCTCCTGGTACCACTGACCTAATTCTGCCCTCAGACAGGCCCACCCCAAACTTTGTGCCTTGTAAAGGGTCCCTAGAGAAGAGACCCACTGCCAAAGCCATCCCTTCTGCTACCTAACTCTTCTGTCTGCTAGAAGACGGCAACAACATTTCCAGAAAGGATGGGGCGTATCTTAGCCATTCTCAAGGAAGCAAAGATGGGTCTCAGTCCCGTTTAACATTTGGGAGGCAGAACCCAAATCTCAGTAAGGAAAGACCTTCTCTCTTCAACTATTCACAGCAAATACTGAAGGTAACGAAAAAATAATGAGTAAACCACCCTTTATACCAGAGGCTTGCAAACTCACTTGGCCACCTGGACCAGGACCAGGCAATGGCATATTCAGATGAAGAGAAGCAAAGGAGTGGCAGAGGTGGGCGGGAGGGATGCAGGACACTGGAGAGGACAACACGCCCCATCCTTCACCCAGAAAACCAGCTTTTTTACATGCAATCTCCCAAGTTTCAAATGTTGGCAACAAATACAGAAGATTTTTAAACACAGCAGAGGCTACTGTCTTGTGACTTCTGCCTTAGACAATTTCCTAACTTAAAAAAAGCTCCCGCCCCCCATCAAATAACAAAACTTCAACCAAATTATTACAAAGAAATTAACAGAGAAATAGAAAAATACAGCAGCTTCAAAAATACCAGTCTTGGGGCTTCCCTGGTGGCGCAGTGGTTAAGAATCCGCCTGCCAACGCAGGGGACACAGGTTCGATCACTGGTCTGGGAAGATCCCACATGCCGCGGAGCAACTAAGCCCGGGTGTCACAGCTACTGAGCCTGCGCTCTAGAGCCCACAAGCCACAACTACTGAAGCCCGCGTGCCTAGAGCCCGTGCTCCACAACGAGAAGCCACCGCAATGAGAAGCCCGCACACTGCAACGAAGAGCAGCCCCCGCTCGTGGCAACTAGAGAAAGCCCGCGCGCAGCAACGCAGACCCAATGCAGCCAAAAATAAATAAATAAAACAAATAAATTTATTAAAAAAAATACCAGTCTCCCCATTTTATTTTATTTTTTTATTCTTATTTTTTAACGCTTTCATCTTTAATGAAATGACTTTGGAAATAACATTCATTTCCATGAAACCAGTACTACAGTTTTTGGAGTCACAGTAAGATACACAGAATTATATCTGTAATTAATATGAATGCCAACATTTCAAGGCAGTAATTTCTGTTATATGGCAAAACAAAATCAAGAAAGCAACCGTCAAACAAGAGACCCATAGCTTCAGACAAGTCAAATCCCAGGATAGCGTATGAGAACAGCTGCTGCTTCAGGGAAGGGTTTCTGGCGAAACCAAGGACGAGGCTGCCAAAGGCTGTTCCCATAACAGCACC
Organism: Phocoena phocoena; assembly: GCF_963924675.1. Lineage (NCBI taxonomy): Eukaryota > Metazoa > Chordata > Mammalia > Artiodactyla > Phocoenidae > Phocoena > Phocoena phocoena. Next base: position 106,787,931 of record NC_089225.1, on the reverse strand, counting down.
AGAATCAGCCACTCCTACTGCTGCAGCACCTGCACCAATAAAACTGGCTGTAGCATCAATGTCTCTGCTGATTGCACTGGTCTAAAACTCCCTTTGGATTAACTGAGACACACCATTCTGGGCCCCATTAAGTACTGAAGAGCCCTCTCCAGCCCTAGCCTCTGGTCGAGATAACACTGATGCAGAAATTGGTCTGTCTGCAACTCTGGATCCAACTCGGATCAGAGCAGGGTGCAGGCGAGCTTGCACGGGCGAACATCTTGCACTCTTCAGGGCAGCTGGAGGACTTGGTTGACAGGCAACGTGGGCTCCTCTCCTGCTTCCTCTCTTCCCGGGAGGTGGCCGTGGCCGTGGTGGTAGAGGTCCAAGGAATGGGGCTCCCCATTTTAAAACAAAGTCAACAGCAATTCATTTTGTGTAGGAGGAAGTCAGCTGTATCCTTCCTGTCATCCTACCTGCCCTCACACTCCTATGGACCAGGCTCCCTATTATAGAGAATAAATTGACGCATAGAGCAGGGAGGGCCCCTCCTTAGCATCAAAGAGCTCCTCGGCCACAGAAGGTTTCCCATTCCCCATTTGGTCGCCGTCACAGCAAGAACTGAAATAACTAATACAAGTTACGTAGCATCTTGCAGAGTGCTGGGCACAACTGCATGTCTGCTGAGTGAATCATGCGTGAATAAATGAATTCAGCTGCTTCCCTTAGACAGTGCTTTCTACTTGGGAAAATCAGGAGCTGTGCTTGCCATTCCAAAGACTGGATTTCTCCAGGGGCAGGTGAGAAAGACAAGGGAGCTAATACAGAGTTCCCTCTCTGAGTGAACAGTCAGATGGTCTTCCCGGCTTTTAAGGGAACATCATTGACCCTGACTGACTCATAAACAGAGAAAAAAGGATTGAGGAACTCGGCACCTCTGGGCTTCGTCTGCTTCGACCTTGGGTTAGGACCTGAGATCAAGAACAAATCGTATGCTCTTGTAATCCATACCCCTAACTTTCCTTCTGTTTGGTGCTGTGGTTAGTCCCTAGCATCTTTATCCTCAAAGAACGCGGCACAGAAAGTTAATGTCAACACGAGGAAGAAACATGGTCCTTTCTTCTCAAGAATGTGCAAAGCTATTTATGCCCTGGGCTTGCAGCACAGGGACCATACTGGCTCTGGCCCTAAAGGCCCCCAGGGTGGCAATGCATCTTTATTCTGCCTTGCTCTGGGAGCCAAAGCCCCAGGAAGCCCAACTCTCTCTGCTCTGGGGGACTCTTCCTAGAATTTGACAGGGAGGAGATTGTCTCATCTACAGTTTCTCAAAGTTGCCGTGATTGGCATTTTGAATGGAACAATTTTGTGCTGCTGGAGATTTGCCCTGCACATTGTGAGATACCCACTAAAGTCCAGGGGTGTCCCACAGTTGCAGCGACTCTCCCAAAGGTTGAGTGACAGGTCCAAGGCTCCCCTCTCAGATCTGATGATTTCTAGTCCAGCTGCTCTTGAAATGATGGATACTCATGCAAACAATCATGGGATGCCACAGCACCGCAGAACCTCAAAGCAGATAGCCAGCTGTCTCAATGGCATAGAGAAACCACGGCACAGAGAGAAAAAATAACCCCACAGTGACCAGAGAGTGAGCAAATGCGAGGGGAGTGGGGGGCAGATTCCCAGAGGATACACTTTCTTAGGTCCTGCTTAGCTTAGTAAGTCCCGCTGCTTGGCTGGTAACAGGTCAACGCAACAGCCCCCTGGAAGGTGGGGCTTTGTAGCATCTCAAGGTCAACATGGAGGCAGGGTAGCTCAGTGAGAGCCAGCCCCCTGTCTGTAGGTGAGAGCCGGGGCAGCCAGGGGTCCAGCCTTCATCTCAAGTCTCGGCGGGCTCAGCGGGAGTGGAGGCAACTCTATCAAAGGCTACTGACCCCTTTCTGGGATCCTCGCAATCACCATTGGGATATACGACTGTCAGTGCCAGCTCCTCCTCAGGGTCCTGGGCGTTATCTGGAACACAAGAGAAGGAATCACCCAATGAGAAGATAAAGTTTATGAGTGGGTAAGCTGGGAATGAAAGGGAAGGAGTTGGCCCCAGTGACTCTCTACTTTAAAAACACAACAAAATACGTAGCGAAAACCTTAAAAATGTACATACCCTTTGACCCAGCAATTCCACTTCTAGGATTTTATCCTAAGGAAATAATTAGGAATAATTAGTGGAACTGCTCCAGCCATCTTGCTACCAGTATACGGATGAAACAGCACTGAGGATGGCCCAGCAAAGAGAAGGAAAAAACCTGGGTCCTTGAAAGTGTTGCTGGACCCCTAAATCAACCAGCCCTGAAACTGACTCCACCTCTAGACTGTCTTTTAGGTGAGATGATGAATTCCTCGTCTGCTTCTGCTAGTTTGAGTAATGGCTTCTTTACCTATAGCTGAGAGCATCCTAACTGATTCGATATCTGACAAAGGGATTGGCTGAGTAAACTGTGGCTCAGTCACATTATGGGATTCAGGCATTAAACATGACGTATAGGGCTTCCCTGGTGGAGAAGTGGTTAAGAATCCGCTTACCAATGCAGGGGACATGGTTTGATCCCTGGTCTGGGAAGGTCCCACATGCCGTGGAGCAACTAAGCCCGTGGGCCACAACTGCTGAGCCTGCGTTCTAGAGACCGCAAGCCACAACTACTGAAGCCCACGTGCCGAGAGTCTGTGCTCCGCAACAAGAGAAACCACCGCAATGAGAAGCCCGTGCACTGCAATGAAGAGTAGGCCCCGCTCGCCACAACTAGAGAAAGCCCGCACGCAGCAACGAAGACCCAACGTAGCCAAAAATAAATAAATAAATAAATAAATAAAAATGATGTATAAAATTCCATAGGACTAAACACACACACACACACACACACACACACACACACACACACACAAGTAAAATTCAGGAAATCTGAATAAGGTCTGTGGATTGTTTCAATGTCAACACCCAGTCTGTGATCTTATCCTATAGTTTTGCGACATGTACATGGGGGAAAACTGGGCAAGATGTACACAGGATCTCTTAATGGGATTTCTTACAACGGCATGGGAATCTACAATTACCTCAAAAAAAAAAAAAGATGAAAGATGTTGACATATACTTATCACTGTGGAATACTGCACAATCACGGTATGTTTCTGATAAAGAAAGCAGATTCTAAAACAGTGTATGTAAATGTATGTACGTATAATCTGCTATTGATTATGTATATTATGTTTATGTATAGTCTGTACACGCAATTTGCATTTAATACATTCACTTCTACATGAGACTAAACAATTCGGTATATGCTACAGAGAGAGGTGATCAAAGAGTTACGTAAAGTTGTTTACGGGGACTTCCCTGGTGACACAGTGGTTAAGAATCTGCCTGCCAATGCAGGGGACACAGGTTCGAGCCCTGGTCCGGGAAGATCCCACATGCCGCAGAGCAACTAAGCCCGTGCGCCACAGCTACTGAGCTTGTGGTCACAACTACTGAAGCCCACGTGCCCCAGAGCCTGAGCTCTGCAACAAGAAAAGCCACCGCAATGAGAAGCCTGAGCACCGCAATGAAGAGTAGCCCCTGCTCGCCGCTACTAGAGAAAGCCCAAGCACAGCAAAGAAGACCCAATGCAGCCAAAAAAAAAGGAAAAAAAAAATGTTTATGATTCCTTTGCTTTTTTTCCCCTTTGGTTTCCAGATACATCCAAAATGATGATGGAGAGGTTGAAGTTAACATTTTTGCAATTAAATATATTAAATATGTGATGCATTTTGCAGATGATTTATATATATATAGAAGTGAATTTATTAACATTTAAGTAGTACAAGGCAATATAAATAGATAGCTAGATAGACAGACAGAATGGTCTACCCAAATTATAGTTACCTCTGAGTGGGGGAATTAAATGAATGATTTTTAATATTTGTGTTTCTTCTTTTGTATTTTTTGAGCTTTCAATTGTGTAGACAGAATTCTAAGACAGCCCCCAAGATTCCCATTCCTTGGTGTACTTATCCTGCATAAGTAGTGTGGGTGGGGCCTGTGATTCTGATGAGATAGTCATGCCATAGATTTGGGTATGTGACGAAGGTGATGGGGAGTCACTCCTGTGATTATGTTATGTTATAGGAGACCGGAGATTCTCCTGCGGATGGAAGGAGCAGCTGCTGTGTGGTGAGTGAGCCTGGGAGAGGAGACAGCTTCAGGGCCTCTTGGAGGTGACAGCCAGCAAGGTGGGGACCTCAGTGCTCCAGCAGGGTGCAGTCCCCCCCTAGGTGGGCTCTGCCTCTGGTCTCTCGCTGCTCCTGCAGTCCAGTCACGTCGCTATACACCCTAATCAGCGCACACCCCTGCTCAGAAGTCGCCAGGGCTCCCTATTCCTGAAAGACTTGGGTCCAGAGCCCTGATGTGGCTCCGACTGTCCTCTTCAGCCTCGGCCCTCACCAGTCTCATTCTGCACCTCACCCCCAGGGCACTGTTTTCTGAGCTTGACATCATGCTGTCAAGCCTTTGTTCATGGTGTTCCCTCTCCAAATCTTCCCATTTCTAAGAAAATCCCCCAACCTCCAGCTCAAAAGTCACTTGTTAAACTCCCTGGATCCTCAGGGGAGACAATGCGTTTGGCTCCAGGTGCCCCATCACCTACGTCTGGCCACTGTCTTCCAGCCCCACCCACAACCCCTTCCCTAGGCAGAGACTCCTGGGGCGAGAGCCCCACTGACCCAGTCTGAGTGCCGGCTGCCTGGGGGTCAAGGCACCTCACGTTGCTCATCCCCACGCCCCGCACAAGGCAACGGCTTCGCCGATGGTGGGCCACTCCATCCCTATGGTCCCCTGTGTGCACGTGACCGTAACCCCAAGCCCCCGTCAGGGTCCAGGAAGCCAGGAAGGCGACACACTCACCCTGAGCTGGGTCACTGGGGGAAGTGGCATCTGGGTCCTTCCCTCGGCTCCAGGGACCCCAGGAAAAGCATGCCAGCAGTCCTGGGAGGCCGGGTCTCTCCCACGCTCCTTCTGCTAGAAAGAACACAAGGTCCAAGAGGCAGTGGGGTCAGATGGGGCTTGACACGACTGAGAGACTTTCTGTTCAGCCAACCAAGAGCTTCAACTGTCAACTGCCCTAGTTTTAACTGCCTGATTAAAAAAAAAAAGATTCTGATTTGCAAAAGGGGGTAGGTTTTTGAGCTTTAAAAAAAAAAACCAAAAAGAAAGACTGCTTTTATATACCTATTACCTAATTTCATCTTCGCAAAAACTCTGTGTAGGTACCACGTTGGAGAAACTACAGTAACAAAAATGACATGAAATTAATTATAATTACATAGCACCAAAGAAAAAACTCAAGAAGCAGTAATTGCCCCCCTACCCCCAGATTTGTAGTTCAAACTATTTTTTTAAATTTTATTGAAGTTTAGTTGATTTACGATGTTGTGTTAATTTCGGCTGTACAGCAAAGTCACTCAGTCATACATATATATACTTTTTTCATATTCTTTTCCATTCTGGTTTTTCACAGGATACTGAATATAGTTCCCTGTGCTATACAGTAGGACCTTGGTGTTTATCCATCCTATATACAGTAGCTTACATCTGCTAATCCCAAACTCCCAATCCTTCCCTCCCCCACCCCTCCTCCTCCTTGGCAACCATAAGTCTGTTCTCTATGTCTGAGAGTTTGTTTCTGTTTTGTAGGTATGTTCATTTGTGTCGCATTTAGGATTCCACATATAAGTGATAACATATGGTATTTGTCTTTCTCTTTCTGACTTACTTCACTTAGTATGATAATCTCTAGTTGCATCCATGTTGCTGCAAATGGCATTATTTCATTCTTTTTATGGCTGAGTAATATTCCATTGTGTGTGTGTATATATATATATATATACACACATACACACACACAATGTGATATATATATATATCACATCTTTATCCATTCATCTATCAATGGACATTTAGGTTGTTTCCATGTCTTGGCTATTGTACATAGTGCTGCTATGAACACAGAGGTGCGTGTATCTTTTCGAATGATAGTTTTGCCTGGGTATACGCCCAGGAGTGGAATTGCTGGATCATAGGGCGACTCTATTTTTATTTTTTTGAGGAACTCCATACTGTTTTCCATCATCGCTGCACCAATTTACATTCCCACCAACCGTACAGAGGGCTCCCTTTTCTCCATACCCTCTCCAACATTTATTATTTGTAGACTTTTTTGCGGGGGGGCCACGCAGCATGTGGGATCTTAGTTCCCCTACCAGGGTTCAAACCCGCGCCCCCTGCATTGGAAGCGCGTCATCTTAACCACTGGACTGCCAGGGAAGTCCCTATTATTTGTAGATTTTTTAATGATGGCCATTCAACTATTCTTGAAATGGCCATCAAACTATTTCTTAATAGAAATAGAATTAATCTTTTTTGATAATCACACACAAAACAATTACATGTTGATTCGAGTTTCCTTATTATAGTACCACCTCAGTTATCTGGGGATTACTTGAGATCCCTAACCATCTGGAATAAGGTCAACTGGAACAAAGTTTTAAAAAAGGACTCCGGAGAGCCAAGACACAGAAAATCCTTTCTCGTAATTCTTTACTTGGGGCCAATTTACTCTTAATCTGTACCCAATTCTAAAAAGATTGGGTCCTTGTTTTTCAACCAAAATGCATCTGAATTAAGCATAAACTGGGTAAAAGCACTACCAAGAGGCAGGCAACCTAAAAGTGTAAGAACAGCCATCAGACAGTGAGGAAAGAGACTGGAAAGCTCCACAAGCACTAGCAAAACCTCAGCAGCATGAATCCATGGCGTAACCCACCGCAAAAGCCTGGAAGAAATTACTGGACAATGAGTTATAATTACACCCGTGACCTTTAGTCATTAATGAAAGGTTTCATGTTCAGTATGTTTTGATAAAAGTACAATCGACTTTAACACAATATATAGAATGACTCCCTTGCAAAATGTTAAAAATTTGAAATGTTAGTGTTTAAAAAGAGGCAAGGATTCTGCATGCCATGCAGGGTGTCAGGAAATGGGAATACAGTGGTGATTAAACTCACAAGGGAAAGTGACAAAACCACGCAGAAGCAGGTTCGGGTTTCATTTGTGAATTGCAAATGGAGTGGGCGGGTCAGGGAAGGCTTTCTGGAGGAGGAAGTCCAGTCCTGAATGGTGAGATGGGATTGGTCAGGAAAAGGAGGATGGAAGAAAAGGCTTTTCTCTCTGAGGCAACTGCAATGTAAAAAAAGTTTAGGAGCCCAGAGCAAGCTTGGCTCTGGGGAATTAAAAGTTGTTCCCTGGGGGTGGGGGATGGGGGGGTGGGATGAACTGGTAGATTGGGACTGACATGTATACACTAATATGTATAAAATGGATAACTAATAAGAACCTGCTGTATAAAATAATAAATAAAATAAAATTCAAAAAAAAAAAAGTTGTTCCCTGGGAATAAGAGATGTCTAAGAGACAAAGGGCTCAGAGAATTTCTAGGCACAGGCTCATTAGGGGACAGAAAATTTTCCCCATGGGGCCAGGTCAGCAAAGGTGCCGGCAGCAACAACCCGAATGACAATCCATCTCAGGACGTTCTCCGTGTCTTTCAGAATGCTGGTCCTTGAGTTTCAAATTTAGCTGGCTTCCTCACAGACTCAACAGAAGAGTTGTGGGAAGGGGAGGGGAAGGTTAGGGCAGGCTCCACAGCTGAGAGGAATGGTCTTCACCTAGGCAGGCCACGCTGGCAGGTAAGTCTGTGACATTTGTGACATCAGAGGTACCAGGTCTCCTTGCAGGAAAAGCCCCACCCCCGACCCCTGTAAGTTTGGCATCACCCAGTTCCTGAGTTAACACACCAATGCCCAGGGAGGCGGAACACAGCCTCTGTCGTCATTAACTCTTTAGCAAGAAGGTTGGCAGAGGTTGGAAAGCTTGGAGGGCGGCAGGTGCTGGAGAGGAGTGGGGGGAAGGAAGCTAGAAGCTAGAAGCTAAATCACTCCGGCGTTTCACAGCTTTGCCAGATCCAGCTGTACTTAACATCCATATTTTAATCTCGGGGCACTGGAAACCTTCTGTAAAACCCTGTGTACCCGGATGGATGAGATTCAGACCCTTTTGCTGATGGCAGCAGTCACTGGGGCTGGCAGAAGACCCGTACTCCCCTCCCCACACTTCAGGAGAGTGGGGAGGGAAGCGAGGGAGACACTGCAGTGGGTAGCCAAGAAGGACTGGTAAACTCTAGGCCCTCAGTCCCTCACATCCTTTCTCCCCTCACCTCCAAGTCCCCAGCATTTATTCCTTGCCTTCTTTTGACCCCGCGGCGTTTAACCGTCGCGTCTCTAGGGCATCCCTAGCTGTGCGCATCCTAGAAGCTCCTGGCACCGGATATCCCCCTAGTCCCAATTTTGTCCTCCTCCCACCTTGAAACTGGTGCATCCCAAGGCTTTCCCGTCTCCTCCTCCCCTGCCCCCCCAATCCCAGATCTTTGCCCAGCTCAGTCCAGCCCTCTTTCCACCAACCTCCCCCGCCTTCTGCTTGCCGCCTCGGCTTTCCTAAGCACTCCGAATCCCATGCACTCAGGATCCACCCGGGACAGACTCGGCCCGTTGCCCAGGGCCCGCTCCGCCCTACCCGGGAGGCCTAGTGCTAGGCACCTCCTCTCTCCTGGCCTCAGTTTACCTCGGTGTACCATGAAGGGGGCGCTGGCCAAAAAAGCTGGCCTTCCCCCAGCCGCCGCCCGCCCACGCCGTCCGGGACCTAGAGCCCACTCACCTGGTCGCAAGCGCCCGGCGGCTTGCAGGGCCCTGCAGGCGGCCGCCTGAACAGTCAAGTTGGAAGCCGGGTGGTCGGGGCAGTAGGCGGCCGCCTGCACCGGGCCTCCAGCCTGGCGGCCGAACACCGTGCGCAGCAGCGCCTCCAGTAGCCGCAGCTCCGGAGCCACCAAGTCCACGGGCTCCGCCTCGGCCACCAGCACCCCGACCAACGCCGCGCCGGGCCGCCGCCGGCTGCGCACGTCCCGCAGCATCTCCCGCAGGTGGCGCCGCGGCTCCCGGGCTGCCAGCGATGACGCGCGGCACAGCACGAAGACCAGCGGTGAGCGGATGGCGCGCGCCCGGGTCGCGGGCACCTTCTGCGCCCCCGGCGCCCCGGGCCCCGCGCCTTCGGCCGCCTCGCCGCCCGGCTTGCCCGCGGCTTGCTGGGGCGGGAACACCGCCCGGGCGAAGTCCCACAGCAGCGCGCGGCTCTGCTCGCGCTCCCACAGTTCGCCCACCAGCAACACCTGCCCGCAGCCGCCCGCCGCCTCCACCAGCGCCTGGAAGGGCGGCTCAGCCGGGCGCGCGGGCCGAGCAGCCAGCGCCTCCAGCTCGCGCTCCATGCTCGCCGCCTCCCGCCTTCTGCGGCCGCTGCTGCCCTGCCTGGCCAGCTGCCTGCCTCTCGAGGGGGTAGCGGCGGCGGCGGCGGCGGAGACGGCGGCGGCGGCGGCCGGGAAGACACGCCCCCGAGGGCTGCGCCCCGCCCGGCCCCCGGCCCGCGGGCCGGGATCGCCCAGCTCCAGCCGGCTGCTGGGCCGGAGCGGAGGCTCTCCCCCAGGCCTCTAATGGTGGCGCCTCCCGCAGTCCCTACGGCAGACGCGGGGAAACTGAGCCGTTCATCCATCCATCCACCCATCCATCCATCCAACATTTATTGAACACCTACTAGGTGTACAGGACCCGAAGGTAGAGGAAGACAGAAAATTATCATGTGAGCAAATGGACCTTCACAAGTTAGATTGGTCTGAGGCCTGGAGCAGATAGATTTCTGAGTTCTCATGGTTCGGGGACAGGAAGCTTTGGAGGCCGGGCTGCCGGTGACTGCTGCTTTGAAGTGAAGTTGGCGGGTGGGGCAGGGCACCAGATAAGGGGGTAGCGAGGTGAGAAAAGAAGGGAAGCAGGGGTCTCTTCTGTTACTTCTGTCCTTGACTCACCTTTTGGGGCTTCAGCATTTAGAAAACTAATTGAGGGCTCATTGTTTCAACAAGTCCTCGTGACCTGCAGGGCATTGTCCTCCGCACTGGGAAGTGGAGGCAGATCGTGTTGCTCCCTGTGGAACAGAAAGTCTAGGGGGGCAGATGTGGGGCACAGATGGTGTTCTGATCTATGTGTGCAGGAGGGGGACAAGAGGATGTCAGTAGGCCAGGTCAGAAGCAGGAATGCATTTCCTTTCATTCTAAGGGTCTAAGTCAGCTTCGTCCGATAGAACATTTGGTGGTGATGGAAGTGTTTTATATTATCTGCACTGTCCAATGCAGTAGCCACTAGCTGTATGTGGCTATTATGGAGCACTCGAAATCTGGCTAGTGCAAGATTTAGATTTTATTTCGTTTCAATTAAGTGTAAATAACCACATGAAGTGAGTGGCTAGGGCATTGGGCAGCGCTGGTCAACGCTCTTTACCTCTCCTCTATTACTCGGTATAGACCAAAGGCCCCTTTGGGTCAATAACTTGTTAATACTCAGTTCTCTCCTTCACTGTATAACCCACAATCTGCTCTTGTAGTTACTCTGTTTCCTGCCCCCTGTAATTATGTTGAAACATCTCCTCCTGGAGAGTTTGTATGTCCATTCAATAAAGCAAACCTTTTCTGAGCACCTCCTGTGTGCAAGCAGTGGGGATTCAAACATATCCAAGCAGCTCTGCCCTAAGTCTGATCATCCTACAGTGGTATAGCCAATGTTGGGGGGAAGGACCCCATATCTTTGTTGTGGGCTTTGTTGTGCCTCTCTATACCATCTCTGCCCATGATGGATATCCAGGGGCTTGGGTGGGAAAAACACAAGATATGGAGCAAGAAGCCCTGGGCTGGAGTCAGGTTGGGTTCCAGCACCAGCTCAGTGATTCAGTCAACCAATCTGTATTTATGGAACATCTCTACCGTGCACTGTGCTGGTGCTGGGAAGACAGCTGTGAACAGGCCAGGTTCCTACCTTTGTGGAGCTGACGGTCTAGTGGAGGCTGGGAGAGAAAGACGAGAAACAAGTAAATTCATAAATAACAGCTTCAGACAGTGATCGGTGCAATGAAAAAAATAATGCAGGACTGACACTATGGTAATGTGCTTGAGATGCTGGCCCATTCCCGTGGATACAATCCTGAAGATGCCACGGAAGCAAGAAGGAGGTTGAAGAGGACTGAGAAACAAACCTAAAAACTATGAGACATGCCCTCCCCCACCCTACCTTCCTGGAGGCCGCAAGTGGTTGGGTTGTGGTGTGTGGGAGAGAAACAGAAGTCCTTTCCAGATGATCCTAATCTTCTAAAATTAAAACAATATGTGTGTGTGTGTCTGTGTCCAGAAGAATATATTCAAAAAGTAGTCATACTCATCTCTAGATAGTAAGAATGACAGGTAATTTTTATTTTGTCCTTTTTGCTTATCTGTATTTTCTAACTATATAAAATAAATGGGATACCTTTGTTATAAGAAAACAGTGAAAGCTATTAGTTTAATCAGATTTCTGGAAAGTATAAGCCAGTACAGATTTAATCAATAAATGAATTAAGATTCATTTCAGCTGCTAATGACACAGACTACAAATAACAGTGGCATAAACACGATGAAAGTTTATTTTTCTCTCTTGTAGAAGTTTGGAGGTGGACAGTTTATGGCTGATGTAGTAGCTCTGTTTTACTAGGTCTTTGAAGACTCAGGTTGCATTCCAGATCACTATTCCCCCATCTCTTCTTCATGATTCAAACTCGCAGCTAAAGCTCCAGTCATTACCTCTGTGTTCCAGGCAGCTGGATGGCAGAGGGCTGAGGAAGGAACAAAATTCAATCGACTTCAGATTTCTTTAATAGTAACACTGGATTTAAGAAGATAGGGACTGTCCTGGCGGTGCAATGGTTAAGACCCTGCACTTCCGCTGCAGGGGGCACAGGTTCTATCCCTGGCTGGGGAGCTAGGATTCTACATGCTGTGTGGTACAGCCAAAAAATAAACGATAGTTGAATAATATTTTTAAAGTATCAAAAAGAGAGAACTTTGAAGCTAGATTTTGCTAAATTATCAGGCATATACAGGAGATAACGCCTTTATCACATACAGCCCCTCTTTGAAAGCACCGTTAGAGGAAACATTCCAACAAGAAGAGAAATAAATACAGGCGTGCTCAACAATAGGGAGTAAGAGGGATTAAATCACTTGTTTAAATGATTCTTGTCTAAGTAAACGGTGCAGTGTGGTGCCTGCAAAGCACAGCTTGGGTGGGCATAAGCTGGGAGGGCGGCAGAGTGGCTGGGACCCCTACCAGGTAAGTGGAAAAGGAATTGGCCCCATTTGGTTACCTTTCTGAGGAAGAGAGGAAAACTTATCAGCTGATTAGAGAGGAACTCTCAGAGGTGCTGGTGTTTTTGTTTTGTGTTGTTTTGGCCACACTGCACGGCATGGGGGATCGAACCCATGCCCTCTGCATTGGAAGTGCAGAGTCTTAACCACTGGACCACCAGGGAAGTCCGTGTGCTGGTGTTTTTGTACTTTCTCGTGAGGCTTGTCTAAAACCAAGACGCTCTGCCTCTCCAGCTATTTATTCTCTGGCTCTAATTTCCAGGTAACAATACCAAACTTTCCAGTGGTGGGTTGGAGGATAGATCAGACGGGGGGTGGGGCATTAAACAAAGGTCAGAGTCCAGGGCTAGTGAAGTTTATCTTTACCTGTATTATTTACATGGCAAATTAACACGAAATTACAAAGACCTTAGGAAAAAGGCAGGATGCCAAGGATATTTCTTCCCCCCCTCTGTCCATGCCCTAAAAATCATAAAACAACCAGGCTTTTTCTTGTTTCTCTGGTTTATCAATGGAGATGTAAAGTGAAACTGGGATTTCTGAAACAGTTTGCCTCTTCATGTTCACTCAAGCAGAACTTGGGAGGAAGAGTGACAGAAAAGTGCTGATTTGGAAAACAAGGAGTAGTCTTGGTTGAGTTGCTGGTGCTTTCTTTCGCCTCTCTTCTCCCTCTCTTTCATCCTATTCTCCTTTTCTTCCTTCCCCTCCCCTCCCTTCCTTCCGCTCCCCCTTTCCCGTGTCCCCACTGTTTCTTTTTCTCCCTTATCATCACTCTTCCTTCCCTCTTTCTTTCCTCTCTTTTGTCCTTCCACACTCTCTTTTCTCCCCAAGACAATTGTTTTGGGAGCTGTGAGGAAGGTGGGACCTGGGGAGACTTTATGGGCTCCCTGGTGAGACAGATAGAGGAAAAAAGATCTTAAAAGTGAGGAAGACCATGGAGGGAAAGGAAATTGGGGGAGCCCCTGGACCACAGAGGAATGAGATTGGGGTGGGAGGAGGCATGGGAGGACGTTCAAAGCCTGGGTCCAACGAGGAACTGTGGGCCCCATGGTGGAGCAGCCCCCTCTGACAGGGACAGGGTAAAGGGACAAATTAGGTAATTAAATAGTTAATCCCACTAGGGGATTGTAAGTAAACAAAAAGTATGGGAGACCCCTGGAAGTTAATGATCACTCAAGAAAGAAGGTTTGCTTAACCACAAAACCAAGCAGGCCTGTTAGCAACAAAACCGTGCAACAGAAGCGTGAGACATGCCCCAAAACAATAAAACAATGGTGGCGTGAGACCCACATCCTGCCCAGTGAGCTCAGTAAGTCAGTGATGCCTAGGACACGTTCTCTGCACACATAAAAACACAATAATTTATGGAAAGGTGACATTTCAAAGTGAAAGACCCTCATTGTACTGAGACCTGAAACAGTTTTTTCATAGTGCCACGACAGTCTTGGCTTGACCATGTAGGGACAAGAAAACTCCCTTGCCCAACCTGGAGAAGGAGCTGGTGATGGAAGTGCGATGTCTACTCAAGAATGAGGAAGACGGGGGTCTTTTCCCCCTCCCCACTTTTCCTTTGATTATAAAACTGTAGCCCATTAAGTTCTTAGGGTGGCACCCTCTCACCCTCACAAGCATCCTATTGTAATAAGTCATTTCTTATCTGTTACTTTGCCTCTCACTGAATTCTTTCTGTGCTGAGACATAAAGGACCAGAGCTCCTTGGAGCCCCACAAAGTACCACCTAGCCGTTTCACCTCTGTGTCCTGGCTGCTGGATGACAAGACAGGGCACCAGTGTGCTAGGACTTCATTTCCTCATTGTTGGGGAAGAAAAGGATTCCTTTCCTCCATTCTGGGTTCTCTGGCTGGTTCAGTAATTAAATCGACAGACAACAAATTAATAGGAGAAAAACAAATTTAATTATGTGCATACCGGAGCCCCACAAAGACAGGAGATGCAAAGGCAGTTGGGCGATGGAGCTTACATGCCATCCTGGGCTGAGGAAAGGGTTAGGGGCCTGGGGCTCCAGAGGGGAGGAGGGCCATTCACAGGAAGATGAGAAGCGCAGGTGGTTGGCAACCAGATGTTTGCCCTGCCATGCAGGTAAGTCTTTCAGATTAGAAAAAAAGTTATCTCTGGTAATAGCTGTCTTTTTGGTACAGGCTTCCTTTTTAAAATCTTTTAGGCAGTTACGGGAGAGGAAGGACTTCCCTGGCAGTCCAGTGGTTAAGACTCCATGCTCCCAAAGCAGGAGGCATTGGTTCAGTCCGTGGCTGGGGAACTAAGATCCTGCATGCCACACAGTGTGGCCAGAAAAAAAGAGGAGAGGTTAAAAGCTTCCCCTAAGTCTGCTGGGTCTTCATTGCCTTCACCTCAAAATAATCCACACGCCAAAGTGGCACATTTTGGGGGGGCGTATTCCGCTTCCCTTCATCGAATACCTGGCCAGGACTGGTTCCCATAAGGGCACTGGGAGTGCAGATCTGTGTGACAGCTGGTGTCCTTCTGGGGATTAAGCATCTCAGTTTTCCCTGAACTCTAGGGGTCTAATGAAGGTTTGTTAAGAAGCCTGGGAGGGGATGCTGAGCCAGAGACCCTGGCTTAAGCCCCTACAGTACTCCTGCTGGGCCCACGATGGTTCGCTGCTGTCAGGAGGAGGAGTGGGCAGCCCCCAAGGACACACCCGCACTGGCTGAGTGAGGGGCAGCGGCAGGGAGGTAATCCTCCATCGGTAGACACCTGTACTCAGGCCGCCCTTCAGCCATCCTATTCCATCCCTCCTCTACCCATCCACTGAGGGGCACGTGGTTGAAGACCCGGGAGCAACAACTGAAAGGACATCTGTGTGAAGCGCGGGCACCAGCCAGCTCTGCTTGGCATCCAGGAGCGGCAGACAAGCTCGCCTGAGCAGGGTCTGCGTGTCTGCATCCTTAGCCCAGCACAATGTGGGCAAAATGTGGCCTCAACCTGCAACCTCAAAGAGGGCGTCTGCACCTGCTGCCATGGCCATGGGCTCAAGGTGACTTTGTGAGGCTCTGTCAACATCTGAGAGTCTGGTAGGGCAGAGAAGAAGCAACAGCTGACCTGTGCTATAAGGACGGGGTGATCTTGAAGCCACTCAACTTGGTCCTCCTTTAAAATCTGCCTGGCCAGATGAAGTTAGAGCTTGAGCCTGAGTCTCCCCAGATCCAGCCTTACGGTAGAATGGTGCTGGCCAAGAGTGGCCAGGAAGTGGCCAGGGACTCTGAGAATGGAATGGGACCGTACCTCCCCTAGGATATCGTGAATGTACCAACCTCAACCAACCAGGCACCCTTTACCTGCCAGGCCCCTCGAGGTCAGAGTGGATGAAAGGTCAGTAATCACAGGAGGCATCCTTATTCCTCAGCCAAGGCTCAGAGTGAGCACCCTTTACAGACTGTCAAATACAATGCCAGCTGTGTCCGTGGGGCTGGACCTGAGGGCCAGTGCTCACCATGGACTCCCTGCTCCTGTACCTATACGTCTCATTCTGTGCACTTTCTCAGCCCCTTAGTCTCCAGCTGATGAGATCTAGGAAGTGTGTTTTGGGGATATGAACAGTGGGTGACTTCATGAACATTGTCCACAGGGAGCCTGGTATAGAACGAGGTGACCACTAAATATTAATCGTATGATAACATTTCTTGATCAGACCAGTTCCCAGCCAGCACTTCTCTTGCCCAGAGGGATGGATCAAAGATTCAGAAGGATGGGCTCAGTGAGTGCATGGAAACACGGGTTTCATTGCCAGATCTGTGTGTTCAGTGGGACACCTTGTTCACTATGGAAACACATGGAAGAAATTCTTTTCTGGTCTTGGAATTAAGCACCTGATTTGTCTTTTTGGGGCGGGGGCGGGGGTATGCGGGCCTCTCACTGTTGTGGCCTCTCCCGTTGCGGAGCACAGGCTCTGGACACGCAGGCTCAGCGGCCATGGCTCACGGGCCCAGCCGCTCCGCGGCATGTGGTATCTTCCCTGACCGGGGCACGAACCCGTGTCTCCTGCATCGGCAGGCAGACTCTCAACCACTGCGCCACCAGGGAAGCCCCCTGATTTGTTTTTAACCTAATGGACATCGTGAGTAAAACAGCTGGTCTTGTTTCTTTCTTTGCATGGGCTGCTAGGAAGCTCAGAGTCTAATTGTGGCTCATAACTAGCAAGTGTGGAGCACTTTCATGGCAAGCATTTTGTGTATTAATCTTATCCCTGGCTTCACATTATTCCTCCTAAGCTAATTCTCTCTTCTTCCTAATGTCCTCTGTGACTTCTTAAAAATATATTTTATTAACGTATTTTGCAAGCAAGCTTAAATGTTTTTTTTCTCTATTTTTTAGTCAGGGCAAGATAAAAATAAAGATACACATAAAATATTTAAAATGTTTTCACTTGGACTTATACTGAACTCTGTGCCATTCTCTAATCTGGGGAGCTCAGGGGTTTTATCGAATTGAAAGTTTTTATTTGTCTTTGAGAATAATCATTTTGTCACCACTTCTGTGATTCCTGTGGTAGAAAGAATTTTCACCCACTTGCATTCTTTCAGAACTCCCCTTCTGGGGCTTCCCTGGTGGTGCAGTGGTTAAGAATCCCCCCTGCCAACGCAGGGTACATGGGTTCGATCCCTGGTCCGGGAAGATCCCACATGCCGTGGAGCAGCTAAGCCCATGTGCCACAACTACTGAGCCTGCGCTCTAGAGCCCACGAGCCACAACTACTGAGCCCATGTGCCACAACTACTGAAGCTCATGCACCTAGAGTCCGTGCTCCACAACAAGAGAAGCCACCACAATGAGAAGCCCACACGCTGCAATGAAGAGTAGCCCCTGCTCGCCGCAACTAGAGAAAGCCTGCGCACGGCAGCAAAGACCCAATGCAACCAAAAATAAATTAAAAACAACAAAAAAATCCCTCCCCTTCTTCCGTCTGATGTTTACTTGACACCCGACACAATAGTTATGAGCTTATCTTTATTCTCTGGATATGGAATGGGACTCAGAAACTCACATCCTCATGCAGCTTTATAATCCTCTTGAAGAATTGTAAGAACTTTGAGTTTTTAAGCTTTTTTTTGTTTCCTCTTTGGGCGTGGATCTGGTACAGATCAACATCAGAAAGTCACTAGTTCGTCTGAGAGGCAAACTTGCGAAGAACAATCTGTAGTCACTGAAGCTGATCGGAGCCTCCACTGGCCTCCAGCTCCCTCAGCCATCAACACATACACCAGTGACCTGAAAACCCAGCGTGTGCTGACAGAGGAATGTATGTATTCATTACAGGGTAATTCTGAAGGCAGTGATCAATCCCCTTCTCAGGATATTTCTTGCAGAAAAAACAGAAAATAAGGACAATAAAAAAGAAAAAAATATCACCCACCATCCTACTATTAACAGCTAGGGGGTTAACCTTCCAGGTTTTTTAACAAGGTGTTTATTATATTCAATAAATATTTATTGAGGGCCTAGTATATATAAATCCCTGTATTATGTCTTGGAATATGACAGAATTCAAAGCCAGACACAATCCCTACTCCATGCCTCCTACCATAGATCTACTCTACCATAACCCATTTGTACGGAGAGCGTCACTCAGTGCACAGTGTTCGGATCTCTGCTTTTCTCATGGAACCACAGATTCTGGATATCTTTCCATGTCAACATCTATAGACTGACATTTCATTTCAAAAGGCTAAATAGTATCATGTATATGATTAACGATACTTTAATCAGTGCCCTAATGTTGGGAACTTTTTAGTACTTATAAAAAGCACCTCTGGGGGCTTCCCTGGTGGCGCAGTGGTTGAGAGTCCGCCCGCCGATGCAGGGGACGCGGGTTCGTGCCCCGGTCCGGGAGGATCCCACATGCCGCGGAGCGGCTGGGCCCGTGAGCCATGGCTGCTGAGCCTGCGCGTCCGGAGCCTGTGCTCCGCAACGGGAGAGGCCACAACAGTGAGAGGCCCGCGTGCCGCAAAGAAAAAAAAAAAAAGCCCCTCCGTGCACAACCTGACGCATACAGGCCTTGTGCACTGGTCTTATGATTTCAAGATGCTCTTAAATCATCCTCAGATGCACCAGTGTTGAAAATTGGCTCCAAGTCGCCCATAATCTTTCTGGCTTTTCCAGTTCAATGACTTCTGCCTGTACCTGGGTAATCATTTTGTGCAGGAAGCCTGACTTGTTCACATTCAGGTCGGGCTGACCGGGACTGCTTGGGAGATGATCGAAGAGAACATCTGGCTTCATCCTTATAATGGCCTTATTTTCTACAGTGACAGCATCCTCTCACACTGGTGCTAGAGATAATGACTGTACTGCCTCATCACTTCTGGTGGTGGAAGGAACCAGCTCCCTTCCTTTTTATGCCTTGTTTGAGACTTGGCATCCTCTTCCTGCGACATCCTGGTACTCATTAAGTGCGAATCTGAGAGATGAATGCATGAATGAACAGCTCCCGGGACTGGAGAAATGATGTGAGTGAGGGACAGACATTTCACAAGTAGGAGGTAACAAGCAGGGGCTGGTAAGCAGGCTTGAGCCCAAAAACATGGGTAAGTTAAAATGAATGTTTCAGTTTCTAGGAAGAAAACACTAGAACTGACACCAAGAAGCTTAGCTAAAAAAATTAACAGATGAAATAAATGGCAAACTAAATGATAATCAACTTACTCAAAATATGACAGAGAAGGGATGAATAGAAAAAAAGAACAGATGGGATACATAGAACACTAAACCAAGATGGTAGACTGAAATCTAACCTTGTTAATAATTATTTATATCAACGCACCAAATACTTATATGTGAAAAACAGAGATCATCAGATTGTATAAAAAAAACATAAAACAAGCCTCAATCAGTTTCAAAGGATTGAAAAACACACAGAGTGTGTTATCTGAGGTGTTCAATAGTAATAAGATATCTAGAAATTCCTCAAATATATGGGAATTGAGCAACACACTTTCTAAGTAAACTGTGGGACAAATGAAAACAACACAAGTGAAATTGGGAAACATTTTGAATTGAATAAAAGTAAAAATAAAACACCAAAATTTGTGAGGTGCAACTAAATCAGTATGTAGAAAGACTTTTTTGTTATAGCTATGGACTATATGTCCCTCTTTCGCCTCAACTTTTTGAACGAGAGAGCATTGCGTTTTTATGCCTCTGTCTCACCAATATTTGTCAGGTGTGTGGCAGGGACCTAGCTAGTCTTTGTAGTTCACTGAATTAATCTAAAGACACATGGCAGGTGGACCAGTGAAGGTATCTGACCAGGATTTCTGGCCCTAGGGGAGCACTCCCTGGCCATAATTGGGCCGCTGTGCCGTGAGAATCAAGCATCACTTTTCCCAACCCGAGAAGCCAGCCTGACTCATTTCTGTCTTCATTACTCAGGCTATGGAGGTGATGACAGTAAAGGTGTCAGGCAGCTTGTTCTTGGGGCCCCAAACGTGGAGAGAGGTGTAGCCCAAGTTTGAAGAGTGTATTGGGAATCCTGTGCAAAAGGGTAGGTACGTTTGAGGATGTTCATTGTAGTACTGTTTGTAAAAGTGAAAGATTGGAAAAATGTATATATCCATCAGTAGGCGACGTGTTAAAAAAGGAAAAAACCAATATTGAGAATGTGCATGTTGATCACCTCCTCGGCATTCTATGCTTGCTTATTAAAATAACCCAATTTTCACTCAGATCATCTGCCTTCCCTCATGCAGTCTAGTCACTTTAGGGGAAACTAAACCAACCCAGCTCACGAGTGGGCCCTGGGTGGCCTAAGCCAGTTGGCACACTCCAGTCCCTCCCCATCGCTGGGGGTCATGTGACCCAAGGTGGTCCAATTAGAGTGAATTATAGGACTCTTGCTTGGAGTGCTGGGAAATGCACAGGCTTGTGGGCACTTTCTCTGGATGTTGACAAAGACCCACTGTATCTGTAGGAGAGGCAACATTTTCCCTGTACTCTCTCAGGGTTTTTCGGCTGGGCCTAAGATTTAAACTGACATAAGACAGATTAACAAGAGAAAAGCATCCACATTTATACAAATTTTATATGACATGGGAGCCTTCATAAGGGAATGAACATCTCAAGAAATGGCAAAACCTACCTGCTTTTATGTTAGGTTGAACAAAGAGAGGCAATTGTGGAAAAGTTAATAAACTGTGTGGGGAGGCTAAAGGAAGATAAGAATTATTTTAACAAGGTCTGTTTGTATAGAATTATCTCAGTCTTAACGTTTTGTCCTTGATGATAAGAATGCTACTTTCTTTCTGGTACAGGGAGGACATCTTTTATGTGGGAGCTTTTATCTCCTATTTTCAGGAAGGAAAGGGGAGATTAGAATGCCCTTCTTGCATCATCTGTGTTTTAAGTGTTTTTAGCTCAAAACAACCCTTATGCCAAAGTGGCTTATTTTGGGGTAGCATATTCTGCCACCCTTCGTGGTCCTGGGTGTTTAAGGCCATGGGACCTTCCTGGGACAGACCCTTCCCCCCATGTCCTCTGCCTGCCTCTTGTTTGTAGAAGAGCTGTCGGCTTCCCCTCAGTTACAAAAGCCTGGCTCAAGAACTAATGACTGAAAGAATGTGAACGTGTAGTGACATAAATAGCAGTTGGGCCAGGAGAACTGGTAAGAATTTAAACAGTAAATCAGTCACGTGGCAATCATAGAATCTTTAGTTTCTCCCTGAAGTACCTAGATAATCGTATTTGATGCACATTTCCTGAGTTGTTCTACAGATGCTAAAACCCCCACTAAATGGAAGAAGTTAAGTACTTGTTGACCATGGGCAGGTAGCCTCCAGACCTACTGGAGCCTGAGGATTGATAATGTTAACCCCAGGGACACCACCCTGTTACCTCACCATCAACCAATCAGAGAATTGTGTATGAGCTGACCGCATACCCTGTGACTCCCCTCCCTTACGTTGCCATTAAAAGTGCTTCCTTGGGGACGGCGGAGGGATAAATTGGGAGATTGGGATTGACATATACACACTACTATATATAAGATAGATGACTAATAAGGACCTGCTGTATAGCACAGGGGAACTCTATTCAATACTCTGTAACGACCTATATGGGAAAAGAATCGAAAAAAGAGTGGATATTCTATATGTATAACTCATTCACTTTGCCGTACAGCAGAAACGAATACAACATTGTAAACCAACTATACTTCAATAAAAAATTTAAAAAACTGCTTCCCTGAAACCCATTGGGGAGTTCGGGTTCTTTGAGCATTAGCTGCCCCCAACTCCTTGTCTGGTGCCTTACAATAAACGCTGCACCCTCCTTCACCACAACCTGGTGGCAAGTAGACTGGCTTTACTGTGCAGGCCAGTGGACCTAAGTTTGGTTCAGTAGCAGGTGCTGTTGGCAGCCATCTCACAACCGCAAGGAGAGTTAATCTTAGTATGAAGCTGACTTCATGGAAGGCAGAGTGGGGAGAAAGAAAGAAATGGGATCTTTGGATTAAGCTCACCCCAGAGCCTGCCCGACCTGTAGACTCTACAGATCACGAGCCCCTGTTTCCCTTATGTCTAAGCCCCTTCCCCGTCAATGACTCTGATGGGTATCATAGCCAGTGTTCACTGAGCCATACTGGGAGCCAGCACAATGCAGAACCTGCAGAGGCTCATTTGATCGATTAAGAAACAGTCATGTTGTAGAGGGACTTCCCTGGCGGTCCATTGGTTAGGACTTCGCCTTCCAATACAGGGGGTGTGGGTTCGATCCCTGGTCGGGGAGCTAAGATCCCACATGCCTCATGGCCGAAAAACCAAAAAACATAAAACAGAAGCAATATGTAATGATTTCAATAAAGACTTTTAAAAAAAAAAGGAAACAGTCATGTTGTAGAGAACAAACTTATGGTTACCAAGGCGGGGAAGAGGGGATGGGATGAATTGGGAGATTGGGACTGACATATATACACTACTATGTCTAAAATATATAACTAATGAGAACCTACTGTATAGCACAGGGAACTCTATTCAGTGCTCTGTGGTGATCTAAATGGGAAGGAAATCTAAACAAGAGGGGACATATGTATACATATAGCTGATTCACTTTGCTGTACAGAAGAAACTAACACAACAGTGTAAAGCAACTATACTCCAATAAAAATTTAAAAAGAAGAAAAGAAACAGTCATGTGATGGCACATCATGCAGCTGTTAACATGAGATATTGCATGGAACGCTTTCCATGAGAAGTGACAAGAGCGTGTAACAAATATATGGTGTGAAATCCTACATAATCGAGAAAAAGTGTCCCATTTTAACCAAGGGATCTCTTGGCAGGGGTGGGAAAGGTAGTGAAAGGAGAGAGGAATCCTGTTTGCCTTAGTTATTTCAGCTTGAACCCTGTCTGATGCCCAAGGGAGGAGAGGGCACCCCGTCCTGCAGGGAGACCTGGACAAAGGGTGAACCAGAAGCTCAGGGGAAGGGACCTAGTCTTTGAAATGTCACCGTGGAGGAGCCCAGACAGGACGACAAACCTTGAAACGCCCGCTGCTTACTGACACAACAGTCATGCCAGTGGGGATCTGCTCTGTCCGGGAGGGGCTGAGATCGGAACCTCCTTGTTCTAGGGGTGAAGGGAGCAGGCAGGCCCAGGGCCCCTAGAGAGAGGAGAGCCGGCTCATTTAGAGGCTCGTCCAGCTCCCTGGATTTGAGCTTCTGGTGGGCGACAACTGTCTTGGTTTGAGTCTCCAGTCACCCAGGACTAGCGTGCACACAGGCACAGGGCAGCTCTGAATGAAGGAGGTCAGGCGAAGGTGGGAGCGGGGCACCGACAGCAAAAGTAGGGGTTTTCCACCTGCGTACCCGCAACGAGGCGAAGCTGGGCTCCGGCCCTTTTTTGTCAAGCCTGACTTCGCAGCTGGAAGTTCTGCTTTATGGCAGTTTCAGAAGTTTCTCCTTTAAATGCAAGAATTATTATTATTATTATTTTACATCTTTATTGGAGTATAATTGCTTTACAATGGTGTGTTAGTTTCTGCTTTATAACAAAGTGAATCAGTTATACATATACATATGTTCCTATATCTCTTCCCTCTTGTGTCTCCCTCCCTCCCACCCTCCCTATCTCACCCCTCTAGGTGGTCACAAAGCACCGAGCTGATCTCCCTGTGTTATGTGGCTGCTTCCCACTAGCTATCTACCTTACGTCTGGTAGTGTATATATGTCCATGCCACTCTCACTTTGTCACAGCTTACCCTTCCCCCTCCCCATATCCTCAAGTCCATTCTCTAGTAGGTCTGTGTCTTTATTCCTGTCTTATCCCTAGGTTCTTCATGACATTTTTTCCAAAGAAGATATACAGACTGCCAACAAACACATGAAAGAATGCTCAACATCATTAATCATTAGAGAAATGCAAATCAAAACTACAATGAGATATCATCTCACACCAGTCAGAATGGCCATCATCAAAAAATCTAGAAACAATAAATGCTGGAGAGGATGTGGAGAAAAGGGAACACTCTTGCACTGCTGGTGGGAATGTGAATTGGTACAGCCACTATGGAGAACAGTGTGGAGGTTCCTTGAAAACTACAAAGAGAACTACTATACGACCCAGCAATCCCACTACTGGGCGTATACCCTGAGAAAACCATAATTCAAAAAGAGTCACGTACCAAAATTGCAGCTCTATTTACAATAGCCAGGACACGGAAGCAACCTAAATGTCCATCATCGGATGAATGGATAAAGAAGATGTGGCACATATATGCAATGGAATATTACTCAGCCATAAAAAGAAATGAAATTGAGCTATTTGTAACGGGGTGGATGGACCTAGAGTCTGTCATACAGAGTGAAGTAAGTCAGAAAGAGAAAGACAAATACCGTATGCTAACACATATATATGGAATTTAAGGGAAAAAAAATGTCATGAAGAATTATTTTTAAGGAAGCTCCTGCCCAGGGAAGTCTTGACCTGCTTAACTGTGCACAGGGGGAGTACACAGCTTTAAAGCCCTTGAGAAGAAGAATCCAACACTGAGGAATTTGCCTATTCGGAAAGCTCTCAATAGAAGGCCGAGCCTTGGAGCCCGTGAATAAAGTCTTTCTGTGTTTGCTGCTCCATGTGAACAGTACAGAAGGGAGAAGAGAAATCCCGGCAGCTGCGGCTGAGCCAGTGGGGGAAGGCACATTTGCCAAGAGCCGGCGAGGATTCTGGGATGTGTGTGTTGAGTCACTTGTCCCCTGCAGGTTTCCAAGGAGCTGGTTTGCATGAGGTAAACACGTAACCTTATTCTCAGTGCCAGGGGCCACTGTTCCATGCTCTGCAGCCTCCTCTTGCCTTAAGGATATGGCCTTGCGGGGAGGGGCATGGCAGCTCAGGGGGCAGCGTTGGGGAGGGGGCGATTCTGGCTGTTTGGTGTTGATGTGGGATTCAGCCCCATGCTCAGATGGGCTCCTTTTCCATCCCTTCTCACGTCACTGGGGACCCGTGACTGGCTGTGTGAGGTGTGATAACGCATATAATTTGCATATTATAAGCATATATGCTGTTTCTGCATATGCAAGGGAGGAGTTGCCTGGGGAGATAGGATCTTCCTGAGTTTGCCGGTAAAGCCAGAACTTGCAAGAGCAGTGTGAAGAGCTGTCCTTCCTCCAATGGGTTACCAGTGGCTGCAGGCCTAGTCTACTTCCCTGCCTGGGACCCTAGGCCGGAGGCAGAAGAGGCTGTACTTCGGTGTTCCACAGGATTTTTATGACTGGATTTGTCAGTTCAGTTCTCTGGATCCTGGTTACTAACTCTACCGGTAACCCACCAGGCTTCATGGCAAGTGGGAGAGTGGTTGTCCTCTGGAGGTGGGGGTGGGATGAATGGAGACCATAGTAGTGTCTGAAAAGCTCAGGACCTTTCACCTGGTCCTAGACTCCTGGCACCAATGAACTGGGTCGACCAGACGGCCACTGTAGGAAGATGGGTCCTTCTGGGCTTCGTTCTGCCTTTTCCTTCTTGTACTCTCATCTCTCACTCTTGAATGGATTGTTCCAGTGGGATAGACCTGACTTTCCCAAGAGTAACGAACCTGTGGTCTGGAGACCACATTCAGAGCCGAGGTGTGAGTCCAGCCTGGTGAAGATGCTAAATCCTGAAGCCTAGTCTCAGCCAGACCGTCTCCAGGCTCACAGCCAGGGCAGCCTTAGTTACTGCACTGTGTTCGCAAATATACTTGGTTCCACTTCTCTCTGGCTCTAAACTTCAAAAGCACCTCTCGGAGCTAACACTTGAAATTGGCAGTAATTAAAATAAAGTTGAATCTTAGCTATTTTCAGCCTCCTGGAGACTGTTCATAAACCTATCAAATAACGGGAGTGCTTACTGCTTATGTAGTTTTCCATAAAAGTCATTGTTTGCATATTTGTTTCAAACATCAAAACATAAAACATCCAAGTTGTAAAATGTAAAATAAAGAAGTTTAAATTTTCAAAAAACCCCAGAACAACACAGTTGACCCTTGAACAACGTGGGGGGTTATATGAGTATAATTTATTGTTGGCCCGCCGTATCTGCACTTCCTCTGCATCCTTGGGTTCAACCAACCATGACCACGTAGTGCTGTAGTATTTACTGCCGGAAAATATCCATGTATCAGTGGACTCGTGCAGCTCCAACCTGAGTTGTTCAAGGGTCAACTGTAGTTCAATCCAGTGATCACATTTATAAGCCACTCTGAATATAACGGTCCAAATCAAATCTCATCTTATCCAAAAATGGTCCCAATGGTGGCAGGCCTGTTTATTCGTGAGATTCTGTTATGTTCTGGGAAGGATTTGAGAGAGGAAAAACACCTGGTCTCTGGCTCCAGAACCTAACAGAGGGGAGAGGCGGACATGCCAACAGATCTGCACACAGTAGGATGAAGGGTGATGGGGGACTCTTGGCATGTGGCTATTTAGCATGTGGTTTCCGCTCTTTAAGAATGAGGTCTATGGTCCATGACAAGTGCTGTGAAACCCAAGGCAAAGCCAGTGTAGGAGAGTATCCACAGGTGAACCCAATGGCAGTGGTTGCCAAGGAGGCTGCTATTGGCATTTGGGGTGGGATAGTTATTTATTGTGTGGGACTGGCCTTCACCACTAATGGCCCATAGTATCCCTTGGTTATTGTGACAACCAGCACTGCCTATACATTTCCCTGGGTGGGAGGGTAGAACTGCCCAGGTCACCGCTGCCCTGGGGAATCCATCCCCAGGAGTCTGGGGCTCAAAGTAGCTGTGAACCCTCAGCTCCTGGCTACTCAGGCATTCATTCTGGTGAAGGGGTCGGGGTGGACGGGAAAGGGGCAGGAGTGGGAGGGCAGCACCAGGGCCCTGGTCACAGGCCCAAACCTACCCAGAGTAGGTATCTGCTGTTTTCAGCTGCCTTGCATCCATTACCATTTCCTTTGGTTAAAGGTTACCAAAATTACTGTTTTGTCTCTTCCCTGCTCTCAGCCCTCTCACTTGCTGTGGAGTTGACCCTCAGTTCCAGAGGTGGTTGTGTGGGGCTAGGCTGGCCAATCAGAGCACTGCATTCCCCTGGGCAGAGCGCAGGTTCCGGGAGCGACACAGGACTTAAGCAGACCCCCATCAGAGGCCTTCTCTGCCAGACTTGACCTCGGAGGCTGGGGGGCTGTTGCCAGAGCAGCCATCTGGCCACCTTGCTGGCCGCGTTGTGGGAAGAGCTTGCCTGTGCATGGAACTGACACGGCAAAGCAGATGGAGAGAAATGGGCTCTGGGGGCGCAGCCGGCACCTCTGGAACAAACCATATCTGGACTGGAACGCTCTTGACTTTTACAGGAGTTAATACATGCTCATTTTGCTCAGGCCACTTTGGGTTGGATTGTCTGACATTTACAACAAACGGGGGCCTAAGTAATACGCCAGAAAAGGGAGCTAAATATCTTCAGTCAGAGGAACTGTGCTGACCAGAGGCAGCAGCCCGGGGTCCCCGGTCCCCTCCGCGTCCCTTTCATGCTGATCTGCAGGACAGACCTCAACATGGCCACACCCCACCCTGGAAGTCAGCATTATTCTTCCCGAGGCTGGCTTCCCAGAGAAGGATCCTGTCAATCCAGGGTACCCACTTCCAATCTCCCAGCATCTGTTCAGGAAGGGACATCCTGGGATTGGGAGGTGGAGGGTGGGCTCCGGGATTCCGGGTAACCTGCCTGCCCCCCCCCCCCCCCCGCCCAATCCCGCTTGCTCCGAGCCTGGCCCCCTCTTAGAGGCAAGCGGGTCACCCAGGTGCTCTGTGCACTCACTCACTTGAGTTCAGGGCTGTCCTCACCCCCTACTACCTGCCCCCTCCTATCCTCTTATGTAACTGCTTCAGTGAATTCTCAGCTCCCGACCTCCACCCTCTGCACTCCCCAGGGGACAAAAGTGTGGGGGAATTAACCACCTCCCTCCCAGCAGCCCTTAACCGATTGGTATATAAAAGCCCAGCTTCTCCTCCTTGGGTGAGATTAATCTGATGTGTGTCTTCTGTTTCCTAGCGCTGCCCCAGCAGGATTCAGCTTCATTTGCCCCCAGTGGCCACTGCACCTGTATTCACGGTCCTCCCTTTTCTGTTTCACGTCTACTGGTGTTTCCCGGGGTCACCTTGAAGTAAGACCTCTGCCTCGGCCGCTCAGAAGCTAGATGTCCAAACCCACCAGACAGACCACAAGGCTGCAAGCCCGGCCTGGAGTTATGTTAGGCATTGAATTAAGTTGTCTGATGTCTGCATTTATAGTGGGAGGATCTGAAATTGTTCTGTGAGCGTGTGCAGAGAAAGTTGCCCCCCTTGGGTGTGCGGCCGCCAACAGGAACAGCAGGATCCCACCCTGGCTTACCTGAGGCTCACGGTCACCCCCAAGTTCACCTCCCTACCCATTTGCCAAGGCCAATCTCTGTGTCTCTGGATAGAATACACTAAAGAAACAGAATTCCTTTTTGTTTTGTTTTGTTTTGTTCTATTTTGGTGACAAGAGAGATCCTTGATGGAAAACTGGATCTGTAAGAAAAATAAGGACAGAACCATGAGCTTAGACAATACTCTATGACCCCAGAATTCTGGTGGCTTTCCAGTTTTATAGCCTCAGGGTGAGGGTTTAGCAGCTAAGATCCTCCTGTGGGAAAATAAATTTCGGATTCAAATTTCTTCCGTTCATCACGTCCACTCTTCCTTTTGTCCGAACTCGGCCTCTCAAAGACTTTGTTTTTTCCCTTCAGGCTGTAACAAGCTTTTGCAAAGTGCCTGGCATGAACTGGGTGCCTTCTGTTTCCTCTCCCTTCCCCCAGGGATCCCAGCAGCTAAGACGGAGCCTCTCGCTCCCAAACGCCGAGCCACGGTGGAGAGTTTTACTACATTCAGTGCCCAAAAGGAGAGGGGAAGCAGCCCCTTGGTTTTAGTGCCGCATCATTCATTGGTGGGATGCAGAGAGAGAGGCTCTCCAAGCTTTTGGGAAGAACATTCTAGAAACATGTTTCCCTGGAGAGGAGGCTCTGCCAGTGTCATCAGATGCTTCTTCATCCTCTGGACTGAGAAGGACACCAAACCGCTTGTTTCCCTCCCAGACGGTCTAAGAACTGAGTCTACAAACTCATCCCTCCCCCTACCACCAACACATGCGTGCACCCTGACTCACAGCACCCTCAGGGTGGCTTTCAGGGGCTAAAGCCAGAGAGGTCCCAGGCCAACAGGTCTGCTTTGAAGTTCCTCCTGCACAGGCTACCATATCACAGGCTACCATATCTTAAAACACACTTCCTTGTTGTAGTGGGTGCTGCTGGCTGCTCCCCCCAAATCCACTCACACACCTGCCTTCCTGGCGGGGGCCCCATTTGGGAGCATTGTTGCTCCCCTCCTTTGTCCACCCTTGTCCATAGGGGCAGGGTGTGGGAGCAGATCTAGATTGGTCTAATCCAGTCATGAAAATTCACCCCCTCCATGCTATTAATTTGCTTAAGAAGGGGCATGAGGGATGTCCCTGGTGGTCCAGCGGTTAAGACTCAGTGCTCCCAATGAAGGGGGCCCGGGTTTGGCCCCTGGTCAGGGAACTAGATCCCGCATGCACGCCACAGCTAAGTTCCCACACGCCACAACTAAAGATCCTGCATGCTGCAATGAAGATCCCGTGTGCCACAACTAAGAACTGGCGCAGGAAAATAAATAAATAAATATTAAGAAAAAAAAAGAAGGAGTATGAGACCCAATTCAGAGGCATGTCACCGCAATGAGGAGGCACGTATACCAGGGGAGGGGGATCCTGGGAAGAGTTTCTTAACTCAAGAAGAGACACAAGAAGGAGGTGGCCTTTTCCCTGCTTCTGGTTGTCAGGGTGTGAGGATATAATTCTGGGGCTCCTCCAGCCATCTGCCCAGGAGGGGAACTAGTGCGCCCTCCGCTGAGGGTGTCAGAGCCGGAAGTTGGAAAAGTCCCCAGGTCTCTGATGACACTGTTGAGTTCGCCAGCCCTGACACTTCCTGACTGTTTTGTTATGTGAGATAATCTCCTTACTATAATTTTGAATTAGGTTTGCTGAAATTTGCAGCACCAAGTAATCTAACTCATAATCCACTTGTAAATCAAGTCTTAAAGTGCCTTGTGGCATTTGGAAACCTACCAATTCACCCTTTCATTTTACAACTGAATTAAAAAGAGAGACATCAGAGCAATGCCATTGGTAGAACGCTTCCCAGTGTTTACTGGGAAGAACCTTAACCATGGGAGGTAGGTGAGTTTCATTCAACTGTCAAGCTAAGGAATTTTTCTCTTGAAGCAGTGAAAACCTTTTGCACTTGAAAGGGTCTGCATAGAGAGCCGTGGCTGAACATACAGGATGCCTGGGAAGGGGGACCTCAGTGAGCACCAGGGTTGGCCCATCTAGTCAAGAGGCCATGAGACCTGAACCTGGGTGCTGGTCTGGGGTCCTCCCTCTGTTCACTGTACAAATGGGGATGGGTCCTGGTGCCAGGATGGGGAAACACAGGCCTGCCTGTCCACATTCAGGGAACAGGAGAACAAGCAGAAAGGAGCTGCTGGGTCCTTATGATCAGAGGTCACAGCTCACCAGCTCCTTCCACTGAGATACATCTCTGTTGCCTTTCCCTACCTGTGGACACTTTTTGACCTGAGCCTACCTGTTCTCCTTACCTCTGGAAACCTCCTGGGATCCCATGTGCTCACCTAGACCCAGAGAAGACCCAGAGCAGGTGTCTTCTCTGCAGACACCTTCCTTTACTATCAGACTTCTCAGCGTTGGCTTGATTCCTGGCCCTCTGCCCTATCCATGCTTTCTCCCTATGTCAGATATTGCTAATGACTCTTATGTTTACAACTAAGACCTGGCCTTTCCTGTGAGCTCCCTCTATGCCCCTACCTACCTGACATCTCCACTTGGTTGTCCAACATCTCAAAATTAACAGCAAAACAGAACTCTTGATTTTTGTCCCCTCTTGCACATTGATCCTCTGGCAATGACACCCCAAACTTGGAGTCATCCTTGAGGCTTCTCTTTTCCTCATTATTTCATCCAGTCTCTCAGCCAGACTTGCTGGTGCAACCCCCATAGTATAGCTGTTCACGTTCCCCTCCACAGCCATCACCCTGGTCCAAGGACCATCTTCGCCTGCCTGGACCAGTGCAAGTGAGTCCTACCTGGTCTTTCCCCGCCCCCCCCGCCCCTTCCCATTTTCTACCCAGCAGGCTGTGTGAACTACAGTGTGGGTGAGACACGCACCCCTCCCCTGTGGACAGTGAGACACTTCGGGGGGCACTGGACACCGAGTTCAATAATGTGGAATCACGGCCCATTCCCGTTATCTTTCAACCCTCTGGTTAAGAGGGTCTTAGCGTGGAGCTGGCCAGTGTTAACATCCAACACTTGTCAAATATCTTTGCACACACAGGGCACTGACGTCAAAGCTGAGGCTTTTTCAGGCACCCTATCAGCCAGAATTCCATGACATTTCGTTTTTATGGTATTTATATTTACTGTGAGTCTTTTTTTTTTTTTTGCGGTACGCGGGCCTCTCACTGTCTGTGGCCTCTCCCGTTGCGGAGCACAGGCTCCAGACGCGCAGGCTCAGCGGCCATGGCTCACGGGCCCAGCCGCTCCGCGGCATGTGGGATCCTCCCGGACCGGGGCACGAACCCGCGTCCCCCGCATCGGCAGGCGGACTCCCAACCACTGCGCCACCAGGGAAGCCCTATTGTAGTCTTCTTTATGGCAAAGGATAGGATTTTCCATTTATGGCCAGTTTGAAAAGAAATGCATTTAAGTTAAAAAGGAAGCTAATTTAAAGAAAATAAGTGATCGATCCCAAAACATAGCTTGACTATATTTTGACTTCTAGTTTACTAGTTTTAATAAAACTAGTGTTTGTGGGGATCATTTTGTAATGTATAGAAATATCGAATCACTATGTTGTGCGATGTAACTCACACAGTATTGTAGGTTAATAATACTTCAAAAAATATATTAAAAAAAGTAATATTCCAGATTTCAAAGGTCAGTAAAGTTCGGGAAATACTGAGTTAAAACATAGTGATGGTGATGTCGCTGCTATGTTGAGCGCCTGTTCTGTGCCAGGCCCCATGCTAAGTGTCTCACGTGCATTTTTTTTACCCAGTTCCCCCCAACCCCAAGTGAGAGCTGCAGCACTATTATCTCCATTTAACAAGAAAACGAGGCATCAGGAGTTAAGGGAGTTGCCCAGGCCCCAGAGATACTGGGTGTTGAAGGGGGATCTGATCCCAAGGCTTCTTGCCTCTGGAACCCAAGCTCACACCAGTGGGCTCTGCTGGAAGGAGACTCTAAGCCAAAACGCTTGAGATTGGGTGCCATCTTCACACTGCCAGTCGCCACCATCTACCCAACCCGTGACCAGGCCCTGCAGGGCTGTGCATCCCCTAGCTTGATCCTCACAACCATTGACCTTGGAGGTAGCTGTGATTCTCCCCACTTTAGAGATGCTGCTGACTCTCACAGAAGTCAAGTAACGTGGCCCCGAACACCCAGCGACCAGGCAGCAGAGTCAAGGCTAGCACCTACGGCTCCAACTCCAAAACCAGCGTCTTTCCAACAACCGCCACCTCCATGATGATAACAGCAACAAGACTCCCCCAGCTGGCCAGCTCTCTGCCCTCCAAGCACCTTGTCTCATACTCGTCTCATACTCCCAACGATCTCAAGCTCTTCCCTATGTACAGATGAGGAAACTGAGGATTTCAACTGCTGTGGAATTTTGTGAAGCTTAAGGTGCTTCTCTGCTCTTTCATGAATGTCCCAGGACCAGGCAGCAGAGCCCTTGAGGAGATGATGAGCTCTCACTGGAGTTTATTTTCCGGGCTGGGCTTCTGAGTTACCTTGAGCCTCTATTCCCACCACACGCCCTGCTGTGGCTGCTGGAGGCCTGGGGTGGATTGAAATGCTCCCATTACCCCCTGCCCCACCCCCATCACCACTTGTTAGGCATTCACCGCATGTGGACTTGACAATGGGGACAATTGGGGGTGCTCTTGGTACCCGCCCAGATCCCCTTTCTGGGCTGACACATCCATCACCCAGCTCCTGTGAATTATGAATGTTGGTTGCTAAAGGCTCAGAGCTGTCTCCTTCCTCAGGGACTTGTCCTCACCCAAATGGGAGCCGCTTTTTCACAAAGACATGTACTCCCCACCTCACCCTGTAGCCAATGACTGACTCACAGACGGGCATGAAAGGCCAACCCTCTGGGCTCATGGTGAGACCAACTCTGGTTGTAATTCACCCTCCAGAGCTCCCCAGGACTGGGCTAAGTGGACCTCAGCTGAGACCTTGTCCTTGCTCCACTCCTTCCCCTCCCTCTCTTGCCTCCCTCACTTTTTTTCCTCCACTAAATCCTGTGCACCCAAATCCCTGTCTCAGGCTCTGCTTCTAGGGAGCCCAGCCTGAGACAGGGGAGGATTGAAGATGTTGTGGAAGGCATGCTCCCTGCCCTCAAGGATCTTGCAGTACAGCGTGGAGACAGGCCACATATGTACATAAAAATCATCTGCAGTATGGGCTGGAATAGGCTGGAGAAAACAGTAATAACAAAGATGGGAGAAAGGCTCCACGGAACATGAAGTTCACAAAGGGTAGGTAGGGCTGGAAATGGTGTGACAGGCAGGGAGAAAGTTGGGAGGAAAGGCTCTGAGATGCATAGGACCCTCTGCCCCCACCTCTCCCATCTCCTCCTATCTGGTGTCCACGACTAGGGCAACCAACCCCAGGCCAGAGGAGAGGTGGGAAACTCTGTTTTGAAGATCCCACAATGGGTCTAGCATTGTCCACGAGTGTCCAGGGCTGCCTAAGAGAGATGTGCCAGTGGACCCTGAGGCCAGAAACAAGTCACTCAGTTGTCAAGATTCCCCTGAGAGGCTGGGGGTTTCGCCCACCCCTAGAGACCTCCTCCATTCAGAGAAGAGACAGACATTCCATCAGCCCTGGGCTGCAGGAATGGTGAGTTAGTGGGCTTCAGGATCACTCTGCAAAGGGCCGTGGGCACGAAGGGGGTCCACATACCTGCTGGGCCGCAGGCCTGGAGACTTGTTCACAAGGATTCAGTGATGTAGTAGGCAGCTCCCAGGGCTCCCAGAACCACAGCAACAGTCCCAAGGGTTCGGAACATGCAAATTATGATGAGTGGAATGTTTACTTGCAGGTTTTCTGCAAAGCAAAGCAGAAAGCCCACAGGTTGGGGGGCAGCTGGGATTTAGTGCCTGTCTATATGCAGGGGAAAGTGGAAATTGTGGGGTCCCTCAGGATCACAGGAATGTCCATCTCCCCCTATGGCTCCTCCTCTCAAAGGAACACAACTCCCTGCACCCCTCCCAATAAAGCTCTACCACAGGACCCCCCCAGGATCCGAGGATGGGCTGGCCTGGGATGCCAGCTCCCCTGGACACTCAGAGAGAAGGTGACAAAGGTAGTCAAGGCTGCCGTGTGCCAGGCCCTGTGCTAAACACCTCACATCCAGTGTCCTCCTCAAGCTTCACAGCCACCCTGTGAAGTAGTCCTACCATGTAGCTCTATTCTGGGGTTGAGGCATCTGAGGAAACCACATACCACACCTACCACAAAGGTGGTGGAAAAGCAAAGTATGTGATTATGCTAATAATTGCGAGGAAGGCTTTCACAAGATGCAACATCCATTTGGACAAAAATCCTACTAAAGTAGGGATTCTTATCTAATGTGAATGTGTACCTAAAGCCCAGAGTCAACATTCCACTCCACAGAGAAATGTAAAGATTATGGAAGCAGGTGAAACTTGAGCAGAATTAGGACTGCATCCCGGCCAGACTGGACTCCGCCCCTCCCCGTCACTTTCCTATTTCTGAGCCTTGCCTTGTGCCTTTTCCTCCTCCTGGAAAGCTCTCCCTTTAAAATAGGCCATAGAGGATGCTAAAATCCTTTTAGATTCAGCTCAGTTACAACTGATACTACAACGTCTACCTGGACCCCAGCTCAGGAGTGAAGCTCTTTGAACACCTCCTGTAGGACACGTATCACTTCCTGGCCTGTACACGCGTTTCTAAATGTCCACATCTTAGCTTACCATGTGGACTGCACACTGTTTAAGGGTAAAGTTCCCTGTTTTGGTTTCCCTCCCAGTGCCTAGTATCCTTTTGCAGAGTCGGTTTTCCTACTTGTTGGTTTATGAATCCACGGCACAATTTGGCACTAAATGGACAGAAGCACTAAGTGTGTGGAAGGATAGCTGATCATGGTGGGTGGGGGGCAGGCCCTTCCTTGACGGGACTTACCAGGCAGTACGGTATTTTTAGCTCTGGCATATTCTCCCAACACACCTGGGTATCTGTTTGCCTCTCTTCATATGCCTGAGAGGTGGTGCTTTTCACGAACATACAAGAGAGCGGGTTTGGTGGGGCAGGGGCTGGGAAGAGGAGCCGGATGGGGATGGAGGACGGGTCGGCTCAGCTTCTGGGCTGGGAGATGCCCAGGCGGAAGGCCTCTTCTGTGGACATTTGTGAGACCTGAGTATAAGCGGAGCTGCCCTGGGTCCCAGAGCTGGGGGTAGGCGGAGGCCCCTCTCCAGCCCTTGTGCGTAGCCCTGCGCCACCGGAAAAGGTGAGGGACATCTTCAGTCCAGTTCCCTCAACAGGGATCTTCCCACAAGAGGAAGTGGCGGCCACCTGGTGGCTTCGTGGGAGAGGAAAAGAAGGGCAGATGCTGCAGGCGATGCTGTGTGGGCCTCCGGGTCACGGACAGACCCCTGTGGGGCTGCCAGGAAGAGCCCGAGACCCGCTGAAGGGGGTAGAGGTCTTCCTGGCACCAGGGGTTATGTGATTTACATCCGTATTTATCTCTAAATTCCAGGGGACGCTCATGTGCGGGTCAGGAGCCGGAAGCGTTGGGCTATGGCTCAGGCTGCGGAAGGAGCGACAGGGACTTTAGGACGGACTGCGGGGGCGTGTGCTGTGAGCAAGGAGGCTGCCTATGGAGCGACGAAAAATGAACCCCAAAGAAGCCATGCCCGGTAAGGAAGAAAGTCGTCACCTCTCCATGAAGGTGGGGTACCTGGGCCTGGGGCTAGTCAGAAAGGCCCGGGTGCCAACCCCCAGGACGTGGATTTCCTCTGGGCCTGGGAGTCCCGAGAGGAAGAAGTTACACACAACTGCTAATACACTGTGTGCCCCGAGGGCCCAGCCCCCCCACGCGCCCTAGGACCTGTAGAAGGTGAGGAGGTTTGGGAATCCTCTCCCCGGCATGGTCGGCCAGGCCCGAGGCAGAAGGACATCGAAGATGCGGCTATGGCACAGGCCCAGACGATGCCAGCAAGCAGAGCTGCCGGGACACGCGGAACAGGAACAGAAGGAGCGCGGCCCCGCTCGCGTCACAGACCCTGCTGGACAGAGAAGGAGAGAGGTGAGGGGCCCACTGCCTGCGGGAGGTGTCCACACCAGGAGTGGCGTGTGCAGAGGAGAGAGGACCAACTGCATGGGGAACTAGTTGTCTTCTAGACTGGTGCTACCTGGGAATAATACGAAGAACACCGACGTAACAGCTGACACCTGTACAGTGTTCTGTACGGCATTTTCCATCTCATTCAATCAGAACAATCCTGTGAACGGGAATATGGTTATTCTCAGCTTACAGATACGGAAACCGAGGCTCAGAGGATAGAAGAGACGTGCTCTGATAGCAAGGAGATGGAAGGAGTGGGCTTCAACGCAGGATTTCTAACTCAATTCTGTGCTCTTTCCGTGGAATTCACAGGAAGGGACGGCAGCAGGTGACTGTCCATCCTAGGAGAAGTGGCACTGAGATTCCTGCAACTGGAGCGGCCACGTTCCATTTCTCTGGGGCTCTCGGATTCAACCAGAAGACAACTGCTACTCCAGTGGACAGTCTTTGAAATACTTCCCCAAGCTCACCTCCCATTGCTGTCCTGGGCTGTGGGTCCCAGAGGAATGTGGACAGGTAATAATTGATTTTGCCTGTGTGAGTTCCCTCGACACGCTCCAATGCTCATTTGGACCCTGGATACCCAAGAAGATGGGGGAGCGCTTTCCATTGGACAGCCGTTCCATTTTCAGAGAGAGCTAACTGTTGGATTTTTTTTTAACGCTGAGCAGAAATCTGCCTTCTCCAGTGTTTTCCAAGGGTAAGTCACCAGATTTAGCAAATAAAAATACAGGACGCCCGTGCAATATTCATAACACACTTATTATACTAAAAAATTATGTGTTGCTTATCTGAGATTCAAATTTGACTGGGTGGCCTGTATTTTATCTGGCAACCCTATCCAGGGACCCTTAGTCAGACATCTGAGGACAACATGGAACAAATCTACTCACATCTTCCAGCTGACAGACATATCCTCCAATTCCCTCAACCGGCTCTCACACACCAGAAGGTTCTTGCCTCCCCCCCACCCTTCTCATCCCCCCAACCTGGACTATCTTCCTTGGACTAGATCGCCGGGCATCCTTTACAGCACACAAGTGGCCTGATGAGGACAGAGTAAAGCGGTATGACCACCTCCCTTGTCCTTAACTGTATTCTTGTACTAATGCAGACTTGGTGGTTATTTTCTAGCAGCCACGTGGTACTTCTGAGTCCCAGTGAGCTAGGATTACCACCGAGCCATGCTGAATGTTAATATGTTTGCGAGGCTGTCTTCAGAGAGACTCAGTATGGTGAGGAATGACAAAACCCAGGAATCCTGGTCTCCTGGGTAAAAAAAAAACCCAACCCCCTCGCACTCCCCACGCACCGTTCCAGAACACACGTTAACCATGCATCACTACCCAGTAAGAAAAGTATCAGCCCCTGGGGCAGCCCTGGGACTCCATCAGCAGGAAGGCTAGAACCACTCGGGCAGGCAGGCTGCCCACCTGTTTTGCTGGATCGAGGGGATGCTTTTGTGCCAGTGTCTGGAGACACGACGCCCTGAGCCCAGCGGCTGACTTCGGGAGCTGGGAGAGCCTGGGGCACGGGCTGCGGGGGGATGGATTCACTGCTGGGCTGTGAGGTGACTCCAGAGCTGGGCGGTGGCGGGGTGGGCGGGGGGCTGGGCGGCTGCGGGCTGGATCCGGTGCCTTCGGAGCTGGCGTGCTGGGAGGCGGAGCCTCGGCGCCTGGCCTTCGACTTCTGCCCCTTGCCCTTCTTCATGGTGGGTCCTCCTCACCTAAACGTGCACCTACGTGGATCTGCCTAATCTCCTGACTCCCTCCCCGAGGGGCTGTGTGCCCCTGCCCTGCGGGGAGGCTCTGGCATCCGTCCGAGCCCAGGGCCCACAGGAAAGGGTCACCCACACCCCTCCTGTGAGGTCACAAAAGCCAGGGTGGCTCCCACGGCAGGGTGCTGGGGACAGTCTTCTCTGCCGACAACAGCCTGCTGTCCTCCCTCCTCCTCGGCTCCTGCGGATGGGTGGAGAGCAGCTGCCGCGCCCCTCACGGACCTGGGCACCTGGCGAACGCTGGCCTCGGGGCCCGTGGAAACTTGGACGCCCACGATTCTGTCCCCCGAGCGCCTCCTTCAGGCATCTGCTTGCTGGTGTGTTCCTGAGTCCCTGTGTGCTGTTCCTCTTTAACACACCCTGGCTGTGATGCTTGCTCTGTCACTGGTTTTCACATACACCCCCAAAGCAAACAAACGGACGAACAAACAACTTCACCATGCATTTTGTGAGTTTTAGGTAACTAAAGATCTGGGGGTCCGTGGAAGGCCCGCAGCCTTCTGCTATGTCAGTTGTCTCCCCCACCCCAGATTATCCTATACGGAGCGGCTTCCCCCTTCTCCCAAAGCCGGCCCTCCCCGCTATGGGAAAGGGCTGGGGGGGTTTCCCCAACTTTGATAAGAACCATCGCAATTGGCAAAAGAATTTCCCCTAGAAACACAACAGCTGTTTGGAAAACTAAACTTCTGAAACTCACTACACTGACAGCTGGCAGACCACCTCTCAAACTCCCAACTTGTCCTGCCAATTAGGAGACTGTGACTCTTCCTCGAAGTTAACAATGTAATTTTCGTTTTAGGAAAGAGCACTTTAAACAGACAACCTTAAACTTCACACTTTGACTGCAATGTAGAACGTGTTCACGTTAGGAGACTCCGCCTCCACCATTAATGCACCACTAGGTGGGTGAGGTTTCGACTGAACCCCTGGAATCTGGGGACTCATACGCTTGCCCCAGCATACGGTTTAGGGCAGACCTACCTAGGAGGAGCCCTCACATAAGGCCAGACCTGACATGAGACATAAAATGGACAGGACGTATTTTAAGGATTATAGAGCCTGAAAAGACCTTAATGATTCTTTTTTGCAGAAGAGAAACTGAGGTTCAGAGAAGTTAAATTACCTTCCCAAGGTCACACAGCTGGTTGGAGGCAGCTAAAGTCCCATTCGGGGCTCTTTCATTTCATGACTCCAGAAGGCAATAGGGAGTCAGATAATGATACAGGCCTTAAAATTGATGAATTTTAAAACCCCTTGATAGGACTGAAGAAAACAAAGGCATGAAGGATTAGAAAGGAAAGGAAGCTCAGATCAAAGAAGGTGGATTGAATTTGGTTGACCCTTGGCGTGTGGATGTTCACGGAACAAGTGAGTCTACAAGAAGGTGGTAATTCCCTGAAGTTGAGAGCAATGGATCCCTCGGCGGGGGATTCAGTTTTGAATCAGAGAGACTGGAAACCTCAGTCAGGAACACTGTCCAGATTTAGCAGACAGGTCAGGAACTCCTAAGGCATTTATGTCTGC
The DNA here is from genome assembly GCF_963924675.1 of Phocoena phocoena. NCBI lineage: Eukaryota > Metazoa > Chordata > Mammalia > Artiodactyla > Phocoenidae > Phocoena > Phocoena phocoena. The sequence continues at coordinate 106,748,349 of NC_089225.1, read as the reverse complement.
AAAATTCGATTTTCAGGCACCAATGGCCACACCAGGTTGACCGAGGGCCACAACCTCGTTTAAACCAGGGTTTCTCAACCTCAGCCCTATTGACATTTTGGGTCAGATAATTCTTTCTTGTGAGGCCGTCCTTCACTGGAATTGGTTTAGTAGCATCCCTGGCCTCTCCCCACTAGATGACAGTAGCAACTATCCCTCCCCCGAAGTTGCAACAACCCAAAATGTCTACTGACATTGCTAAATGTCCCCAGGATGTTGTGTTCTTGTGTGTGTGTGTGTGTGTGTGTGTGTGTGTGTGTGTGAGAGAGAGAGAGAGAGAGAGAGAGAGAGAGAGAGAGAGAGAGAGAGAGAAATTGCCCCAGGTTGAGAACCACTGGTTTAAATGAATTAGAGAGGGGCACACATATATGGGTAGGATTTCCTGGTAGCAATGAAAGAAACATTCCATTTCACACCAAGGAGCCAAACAGGACACAGTAACAAATCCTTGTTTCCCAGGAGAGCGATGAAGGAAACACAGAGGGTCAGGCTTCAGGCGGAGTGGGGAGTTTTTCCATGACAGTGGAGAAGATAGCAAGCGTGATCCCAAGAAGCAGAGAGACGGCACTTGTGGAGTGAGAGGTTGTCCCAGAAGGATGAGGAAGAATGGCGCTGCAATAGTTTTAGCTGAAATATCTTCCCCTCTGCCTTCTGGCTTGAGCACACGTTTCAAGCCCGGAAGTCTGACACCTCTATAACACAGTCACGGCGCACTGTCCCAGGCTTATCGGCCACCTTGCTGCTGCCGTGACACGCCTCACTTTCCTGCATTTGTGGAAGCCCTTTCCCCTCCATCAAGCCCCTCTCCCTCTCTGTCAGAACACTTCCCATCATCAAGATTCACCTCAAGTGGACCCATCTCCTCATAAAAAGCCTTTCTGTAGGTCCCCAACTGGAAGCAATCTCTCCCTCTCTGGGCCCCAGATCACAACCTACATGGGGTTAGAATGATTTCTATCCTCGTCTTCTCTAGGGCCAAAGTCTAGAGAAGGGGCTCAATGCAATCTGCTTGAAGGTGACGGTGGGAGGCCAAGGAACGCGGGGAATCGTTGAAGGCAGGCTGCGTGTGGCCGAGGGGGGACAAGGCACCTTGGAGCTGCATCACGAACGGCTTGTTTGCAAAGATGGCCTGGGATTTTCTGGATTTAGCCTGAGGATCATGGTTGGAACAGCCCCCAGGCAAGGGGCTTTCTGAAGCAGGAAAGCCAGCCATGGGAAGACCTTGTGGACTATTTAGGAGAGCGAGAAGAATGAGTCTAAAGGACTCAAAGTTAGGTAGTCAGGATGCGGGCCTGACCAGAGGGTCCCTGGTAGTCCTCGCCCTCTGGGTGCATCTTGGGCACCCAGAACAAGTAGTCACCGTTTGTCCTGAAGCTAGCATCTTAGATCTGGATGGCACCGCAGACAGCAACTGACCCTTCACCCCCACATGTCAGAAGGGCAGCTAATCGGCGGAGGAGACAACGTGCTCTGGTCACCAGCAGAAGGGTGTCAGAGCCTCCCGGGAGCGGGCTGTGGACTACGGAGCCCAGAGCACTTCCTTCTTCCCAACTGTTGCCCCTGGAAGGGCTCTGAGCAGCAGAGGCACTTGGTGCTCATTTAGGAGCTGGCCGGTGGCCCAGGGCCCTCAGACCCACAGATTAACCCGCTGGGGCCACAGGCCTGGATTCCTCGATAGGAAGGGTTTCAAGGGCTGTGGCTAAGAATCCTGCATTGGGGGCGAGGCGCGCGGGGGACCGGGGCTACTCCAACACAGCGCCTTCCTTAGAGGGTTGTGAGGATTAGTGGTGAAAAGCCCTTAGGACAGTGCCTGGCTCACCATAGGCATGTTTTTTATGGTAGTTGCGATTCCTTGGAGGAGAAGACTAGGGAACCAAGCAAGGTGTAGTGGACGTGGAGAGGAGGGGCCGGGGCTGGGAACTACAAACTCCCGAATCTGGACCTTAGAAAAGCTTGTTTGGGAGCAGTGGGCAAGGCGGAAGGGAGTCGGGTGGATTGGTGGGCGGTTTAACTACACATGAAGTGAATTCGAACATTTTTGACCCGAGATTACCCCAGCGAGACACCTGGGGCAAGAAATCTAGTTCATATTTACCCAAAACGGAGTTACGTGGAGGCGTTAGGAGAGGGACTGTGACACGGGGGATTTGTCTACTACTTGGGACCAGCAAGGTCAGGGAACTCCCTCTGTATTAGTTTCCCACCCGGGGACGCCCGTGGCAACCTGGCGTTCCGGGCCCCCGCCCTCGGGCCCCTCACCATCCGTCTGGGTCTCCCGACCCACTAGGGGGACGCAGCCCGGCGACGCGCCCTTGTGCGCTCCGCTGGCGGCCAGCTGGAGGTCCAGGGTGCCCTCGGGGCGGCTGGGGCAGAACACGGCCGTGTGCACCTCCATGGAGGCGCTGTGCGGGGCAAAGGCGCTGCAGAGCAGGGTCTCCATGCGGCGGGGCGCCTCGGCTGCCTCGTCGCGCCGGGGCTGCACGACGATCCCGACGAGCGCGGCGGGCGGGCGGCGGCCCTGGTCGCGCACCTGCTGCAGGAGCAGCTGCAGCCGCGGCAGCTGAGAGCGCAGCGCGGACGCGCGGCGCGACACCAGTAGCAGCCGCGCGCGCGGGGCGAGGGCGCCGCCGGCGGCTGCCTAGGGTCTTGGCAGCCCGACGCCGCGTCTCCCGCCAGCCCGGAGCCGGAGCCGCAGCCCGAGCCGCCTCACGCTTGCGCTCTTGCGAGTCCCCAGCCTTGCGCCGGTCGCAGGGCTGCTTCTGCGTGCAGCGCTTGGACTTGGCGGCCGGGCAATCGGCGCACCTCCGCGAGCTGTCTCCGGAGCGCTTGAGCCTCCGCCTCGCTCAGATGCTGGAGCTGCTGTGGCCGCTCGTGGCTCGGATGGATGAGGGCCGAGAGGGCTGATCAGTCGGGCCCTGCTCCAGAATGTTCTGCAGCGTCACACAGCACTCATCCTGCTTCCAGAGCTCGCCCAGCAGCACTACCTGGCCGTGGCCCTCGATGGACTGAGCGAGGGCCTGTTGCTGCGGCTCGGCCTTCCCGTCCCCCGGGGCCCTGGAGGGCTGGGCCCCGGGCTCCATGTCCGGTCCGGCTCTCTTGCCCCTCTGGGCCGGGGCCTCCGATGGCCAAGGGAAAAGCTGCCCTTCCCTGGAGGATGTCACAGCACCCCTGCGCCCTACCTCTTCTTGTCGTGACCAAGGGCCTCTGCCCCCAATTCTTTGGAAATCTTCCAACACAGGGAAGTTGCTGTGGGCGCCAGTGTAACACTGGCAGTGACTAGTTTCGCTATCATTTTCTATATCTTTGGTGTCAAAAGGACAAATCCCTTTATCCCAGGGATGGATCATTGTGCCCAAGCCTCCAAGTAAAATGGATTTTTGGGCCCTCAGGGCATTTAAGAAGCAGGGGGCCCGGATGCTCACTGCGCCTGGAAAGTTTGAATGGCAGTGAGGAACAGAGAGGCTGGTTCTAGGTGGCTGCATCCTAGGAGGGAGGCCTGGCTGCTGTCTGGGTGATCTGGGAGCCAGAGTCCTGAGCTGTTATACACTGATGGGGCTGCAGGAGATGCTTAGGGGGGTCCCCTCAGTTCCAGCCTTCTCTGGGTATGCATTTGAGAAACTCAGTCTTTCCTGCCTCTGTTTCTCCTTTACACCTCACACAGAACACTTCACCGCCACTTCTGGCCACCAAATGTGTGGGTTCCCCCCCCCAGACAATTCTGTATTCTACGATTTTACTCAGTTCTGACACTATCCACCTGGAGAAAGGGTAAAGTCTCACAGGTTAAGGGTGCTGTCCCACAAGATGACCCCCCTGCTTCCCCCATGCTGATCCCAAGTCCAGGTTATTACCTGTGCTTCTGACTGATGAGCTGTAAACAGGGGGCTCCCATGACCCCCTCCTCAGGTTTGATTAATTTGCTTGAGTGGCCCACAGAGCTCAGGAAAACAGTTTACCAGTTTATGACAAAGGGATATGATAAAGGATACAGATGAACACCCAGCTGGAGGAGATGTATGGGGCGAAGTGTGCGTGGAGGGGTGTGGAGCTTCCGTGCCCTCTCCGGGAGCACCACTCTCCCCACACTTGTGTTTACCAACCGGGAAACTCTCCAAATGCCATACTGTTTGGGGTTTGGGGAAGGCCTCCTCATGCAGGCAAAATCAATTACTAACTCCATTTCCAGCCCGTCTGCCCTCTCTGGAGAATGGGGGATGGGGCTGAATATTCCAAGCTTCTAATCATGGCTGGTCTTTCTGGTGACCAGCTCCCATCCACAAGCCCACCCAGAGTGGCCTCATTAGAACAAAAGAAACTCCCATCATCCAGGAAATTCCAAGGGATCTAGAAGCTCAGTCCCAGGAACCAGGGTCGAAGACCAAATATTTGAACAAGAGATACTCCTACAGTTCATATATATATATATATATATATATATATATATATATTCTGTTATCTCACAGGGCACCAGAGGTCTGTCAAAGTGCCAGGAAAGATCTTCAGGAAAACAAAACAAAACAAAAATCATTAAAACTCCTTATCTGCCTAGCACATGAGGTGAGCAAAGAGAGCCTGGGGGAGGGAGGACGGAGGTACCCAGGACAGCCGCAGTGACTGGGAACTCAATGGTGGGGAAAATTTTTCCATTTATTATTATTTTTTTTAAATGGACTTTACCAGGTTGCTTAAAATGGTTTTGAAAAATATAAAGATTAAAGACTCTGAAAAGCAAGCTGTCAATCAGAAAACTCGGAGCTGGAATCCTGCTAAAGGCTCCAGAAGCCCCAGGCCAGGTAGCCTCGGGAGGACTAGGTGAAGGCAGAAGCCCCCAGCAGCTTTGCAGAAGCAGGTTGGACGGTGTTGGGGGGACTCTTTCTTTCTCCATTCTGGTTTTTCAGCCTTGGCCCAAAGAGACCCAGCTCACCCTCCATGTGGACAGTGTTGATGAGAACATTCCAGCCCACTTCCCTTTCCTCAGTGAATCTGAGCAGTCAGAGTCAGGAATTTATTGGGTGCCTTCCTCTAGACCACTGGGTCACTGTCACTGTGGGGTTTTTAAAAATTAATTAATTAATTTTTGGCTGCGTTGGGTCTTCGTTGCTGTGTGCAAGCTTTCTCTAGTTGCAGCAAGTGGGGCTACTCCTCGGTGCGGTGCGCGGGCTTCTCGTTGCAGTGGCGGAGCATGGACTGTAAGTGCGCAGGCCTCAGTAGTTGTGGCTCGCGGGCTCAGTAGCTGTGGCTCGCGGGCTCTAGAGCGCAGGCTCAGTAGATGTGTTGCATGGGCTTAGTTGCTCTGCAGCATGTGGGATCATCCCGGATCAGGGCTCAAACCCGTTTTCCTGCCTTGGCTGTGTGACCCATTCCCTGGGTCCCTGCATTTTAAAATGATGTTAGTTTCAGGACTTCCCTCGTGGCGCAGTGCTTAAGAATCCGCCTGCCAAGGCAGGGGACACGGGTTTGAGCCCTGGTCCAGGAAGATGCCACATGCCGCAGAGCAACTAAGCCCATGCACCCGCCCCACAACTACTGAAGCCTGCACACTTACAGTCCGTGCTCTACAACAAGAGAAGTCACTTCAATAAGCTGACGAACCACACCGCGGAGTAGCCCCTGCTCGCCGCAACTAGAGGAAGCCCGCACACAGCAACGAAGACCCAATGCAGCCAAAAATAAATAAATAAAATAAATAAAAATTAAAAAAAAAATGATGCTAGTTTCATCCAGGATGAATCAGACCTGCCAACCCACCACACAGGTGGACCTGAGTGTGGACTCTCAAGATTTAGATTACCGCGGGACATAGGAGGCCCTACCTGGGCCTGGGCTTTTTAAACCAGTTTTTATCAACAAGTCCTGAACTGGGGAGTGCCAGTTTAGGAAGGACTAGCGGTCCCAGACTCCCAATACACAGATTTGAACTCTAAGGAGGAAGGGTGCTTTCCTCCCCTGCTCTCTCCCCACTGACTGGGGGAAACAGCGGGTCAGGGCTGCCAGCGGTCAGTGCTGTGCCCTTCGTTGCCAGTTCAACCGTCAGGGGAACAGTTATCAGAGGACCCTCGTATTTAACTGTCTGACAGAGTAGATTGCCTTCACTAGAAGGTTAGGACTCAAGTGTCACTGACAAAGGGTCCCACCTGGGCCACGCCCCTGGGCACAGTGAAGCCACGGCACAGGGAGAGGAGCAGAGAGGTGGCAGGGCTCCCAGCCCCAGTGGGACCCTACAGAGCAGGAAGATGAGGCTGGAGTCCAGCCATCCCTGCGGTTCTCTGGGCCCAGGCCTTTGGGGGTCTTTTTTGGGGCAGGAGAGAGAGAGACCTAAGAATTGACACTACAGGCAAGGGCTCTATGAACTGGTGTTAAAGAGGGAATACTAAGACTCCTGAGCATACACTTTGAAGGGGAGCAGAATATGCCACCCCAAAACCAAAATGTGCCCCTTTGGCCTGTGGGTTATTTTGAGGTGAAAACAATCAAGACGCAGCAAGCTTAGGAAAAGATTTTTACCTCTCCCTTAACTGCCTAAAAGAATTTAGATAGGGGTGTTGTACCAGAAAGAGAGCTATTACCGGAGAAAACTTACAAAAAAAAAAATCAGAGAGACTTACCTGCATGGCAGGGCAAACATCTGACGCCAAACGTTTGCTCTTCTCATCTTCCTGTGAATGGCCCCGCTCCCCTCTGGAGCCCCAGGCCCCTATCCCATTCCTTAGCTTAGGATGGTATAGAAGCCTCAAACGCCTGACTGCATCGGAGTCTCGTATCTTTATGGGGGCTCCCGCATGTACAAAATTAAATTTGTTTTTCTCCTGTTATTCTGTTTTATGTCAATTTAATTTTTAGGCCAACCAAAGAACCTACAACTTTAAACTCTTTCATGGTTCATCCAAGTTGACGTAACAAAGAGGTCCAAAGATACACTGTCCTAGAAAGAACAATTATTTCTTCTGAGGTCAGTGATCCAGGGGTGGTGTGGAGGCTCTTCTATCCTCAACAGGTAGCTTCCTTTCCTGTTTCCAGGGCAGCTGGCCCGGGACCCTCCATCTCCCCAGCCAGTGGGAGGACGGAAAGGCAAGAGGGAGGAGAAGGCAGCATCCTTTCTAGGGCACAACTCAGAAGTTGGGCACATCATGTCCATTCACATTCCACTGATCAGAACTAGCTACGTGACCGCGTTGTCTGCAGGGAAGGCTGAGAAATGGGGCCTCTGCTTGGGTGGCCAGGCACCCAGGTAATCCTTTGGCATTTCTATTACAAAAAGGAAGAAGGGGTGAGCAGATACTGAGGAACATTTAACAGATTCTCCTTGGTGTCTAATAATAATTGCCCCCATTAATTGAGATCCTTCTACTTGCTAGATGTTTACTTATATCACCTTTAGTGCAAGCCAGCAATGGAGAGAGGACCGTCTCCAAGTTACAGATGCAGAAACCGAGGTTCGGAAGGTTAGGTAACTTGTCCAAATTCAACCAGCTAATGAGCGGTAGGTCTGGGATCTAAATCCAGATTCGACTGGCTACAGATTATAGGTGGCTGCCAGGACACAGTGAGTACCACAGCAACCTGAGGCTGAGAGGTAGGGCTGACCCTCTCTCATACTGGCTTCTGGAGGCTAATCCTGGCTGTGGTGGGTGGTGGAGAAGGGGACGGAAGAGATGGGGGAGAGGGGAGCCCCTGGGACAAGCCCCCCACTTGGTTGCAGAGGCTTCTGGATACACGGTTTTATGGGCACAGTGAAAAAAGTTTCGGAATTCCTGTTCAAACCAAATGACTAATCCTTCCTTCCTTTAAAGGTTGGGTAACTTTCTGGCTAAAAAAATTATAAAATAAAATGTCTTCATAATAAAGGGATATCAAGAGGAAAAGACTCCAGGAGGAGGGAAGAATAGGCTTTTTACAATTTCAGATCTCATCAAAGCTCTTTATTTCTAGCATTGGAAAGTCCGGAAGGTCTTGCTTAGATAAAAGGTTGAATCCAGAGGTTTGTAAAATGAGGAGTGAGAGGCACATAGACAGTCTCCAGGCCTCCCATCCTGCTGGGCCACTTGCTGTTGTATATGGTTGTGATATTAGGATTTCCTGTAAAATTTCATTTGAGGAAATAGTTCTGCTGATAAGTCTTGGAAGCTTCTGAACTAGACCAAACTGAGTAATGTTATGGGTAATTTTTATTTATTTTGAAAAATTATTTTATTAAATGTTTAATAAATTATTAAATAATTTAAATAGGTAGTATATGCACATGGCTAGGTTAAAAAATAGGAATTGTGGCTGCTGTTTTGCTCTCTTGGATCACTCTCTCTGGGGGGAGCCAGCTGCCATGTTGTGAAGACACTCAAGCAGCCCTCTGGAGGGGCCACATGCAAAGAACTGAGACCTCCTGCCCACAGCCACTGAGTCCTAGCAAATCTTTCAGATGTTTGGAGCCTGGGGCGATATCTTAACTGTACCCTAATGAAAGACCCCCCTCTAGACTGCTCAGCTAAACTGCTCACTAATTTCTGATCCTCAGAAAAGGTGGGAGATGATAATGCTTTATGCTACTAAGTTTGGGGGTAATTTGTCCCCCAGCAATTAGATGACTAATACAATCACCATCCCTAATCCCCGCTCCAACCATTGTAGGAACTCTTCTTCATAAGGAAACAGACTCTTGGAAGTTATGTAATTATTCTACATCTGTTGTAGGCAGCATAATGGCCCCCTGCAAGGTGCCCACATCCTAATCCACACAACCTATGAATATGTTAGCTTATTTGGTAAAGGTGAATTAAGGTTCGATGGAATTGTGGCTGCTAATCCTTGACCTTAAAATAGGGAGATTATCCTGAATTATTCCAGGCAGGCCCAATATAACCACAAGCATCCTTAAAAGGGAGGCAGGAGGGGTGAGGGAGATTAGAGGGAGATGTGACTATTAGAAGAATGTCAGAGTGCTGGCTTTAAGGATGGAGGAAAGGGGCCATGAGCCAAGGAATGTAGGCAGCCTTTAGAAGCTGTTTAGAAGGGAAGGAAATTGTCTTGGCCAGCTTGGACTGCTATAAAAAAATACTACAGACTGGCTGGCTGAGAACAGAAACTTATTTCTCACAGGCTAAGAAGTCCAAGATTTGATGTCAGGTGAAGATCTGCTTCATGGATCACAGATGGCCATCTTCTTGCTGTGTCCTTAGTGGTGGAGGAGACAAGGGGTCTTTCTGAGGTCTCCTTCATAAGGACACTAATCCCATTTGTGAGGGCTCCACCTTCATGACTTAATCACTTTCCATAGGCTCCACCTCCAAATACCAACACATTGGGGATTAAGTTTCCACTTATGAATTTGGGGGGACATATTCAGTCTATAGCAGAAATGGATTTTTCCCTCCATCCTTCAGAAAGGAACACAGTTCCTTTGACCAGTGAGAGCTGTGTCAGACTTCCAACCTACAGCATTTTAAGATAACAAATTTGTGTTGTTTTCGGCTTCTAAGGGTGTGGTAATTTGCGGCAATAAGAAATGAATACAAGGTCACATAGACAGAAAGTGGCAGAGCACGGCCTTAGGCCTGGTCTGTTGGACCCGAGGCCCACACTTTCCTCCCACCTCACCCTGGTTCCCAGAGAGTGGAGAGACTTTCTGCTGCAGGAAGAGCTCAGATCACTAGTGACAGAGTCACCGGAGCTGGAAGTGCGGGTGCTGTGCTGCTGGTGGGGTAGGGCCGGGAGGCTAATCTGGCTGCTCTGGAACTTGTGGTTAGAACACAGGTCACATCTGTTAACTTAACTAAACAAGGAGGCCGGTAGACTGAGGTGGGCTGTTGCCATGGTGCCTATGGAAGCAGACAAAATCTAAGCCTGTAAATGCCCCAGGCTCACGAAATCCAAGTGCTAAGGACAGCGAATCACAAACACCAACTTGGCTTTAAGCACTAGTCAATCAAATTTCCTTTCTTCGCGTCCACACTTTCTCTATATGTCTGTCCTTCCCCTGGCTCCTACGGGCTGAGTACCCGTCACCACTTCCAGTTGGGTGCTGCCTGATTTGAGTTGATTTTTGCTCAAATAAACTCTTAAAAATTTTAATATGCCTCAGTTTATCCTTTAACAGATCCTAACAGCACTGCACCATCTCCCCCAACGTGGACGGTCACATCCTTTCCTTCCGTGGAAAAGCATCCATCTTTTGGTCATTTGGTCCATGTATATCTTTTGAGTGCCTGTGATGTTCAAGCATCGAGCACGTTCTATAAGGATATAATGGTGACTGGGATAGACAGGGGAGTTTCCTGCCCATGTGGAGGTTGCCATCTAGGGGGAAAGAGAAAGATCTGTCTTCACAATAACCCTACCATGATCACCACCCGCATCTTGCAATCAAGGAGGCCACCTCTGTGCAGTTACTGGCCATGTCCAGGGTCATGGAGCTACTGAGTGAGGAGCAGCGGGGAAGGGATTGGACCCCTCAGTCTAGTTCCTGAGCCAGAGCCGCAGTGTTTTCTGAGGACAGCCCTTGTTTATTTGTGTTGTAGAATTTAGGCTGGTACCTGTTACAAATGCCCTGCAGCGAGAGCAGAGGAAAGGAAGCCCTGTGGTGAAGTACCGGAAGCTGGGGATGATCAGGACATTTAGTGCCTGGAAAAAAAGAATAAGGGATCCGGAAACGATAATCATTGCCAGATGTCAAAGAGTCTTACATTACGTCTGCATGGAAAACTAGGCTATAAGAGAACATTCAAGGCCATGCAAAGACGTTCATGGGATGTTGTTAAATGGAGAAATTACGTTGCAAACAGTCTATCTTATGAGCCTCTCCCCCCTTTATGAGTAAAAAATGTATATATAGGGAGTAAAAAAAAAATGCTGTATAAATACACCTCAACCTGTTAACCAGAGAGTTAAGTAGGTTATGGTATAGAGTTACCAGGTTTAGCAAATAAAAAATAAAGGACATCCGACCAAATGTGAATTTCAGATAAATGGCAAATAATTTTTTAGAACAAGCATGTCCCACTCAATTATTCGTTGTTTATCTGAAATCCGAAATTAATGGGATGTCCTATATTTTATCTGGCAATGCCATATAGGTGATTTTTCTTTTTGTTTACCTGTGTTTTTTTTATGATAAATGCACATTACTTTTGAAATAAAAAGGGGAACCTACTGGAGTTCTGCTTTGTGTAAGAAAGAGGTGTGTACGGTGGATTCCTGGATTCTCCCCGGGCCAAGTAGGCTAAAGTAGAAAATAAACCTGGGCTTAACGTGGGCCCTGGCCGGGACGTGGATTCACGACGCGGGCTGAGCGATGCTGACCAGCAGGTGGCGCTGCGGGACTAAGGGTCGTGATCGCCAGGGATTGCTGCGTCAGGGAGAGGGAAAGATCAACAGTAACTCCTTGGGATCCGGGGGCCTTGGGGTGTCTCCAGGGTCAGGGGTGCAGGAAGAGCTGAATACAAATTTGCAACTCTATTTCCAAAGCACACCCCCGCGCCCTTTTCCTCTGCAAAGCCCCGGAACGACTGTGACTGTGGATGAGTCCTTGGAGCTGAATCGAGGTAGCAGCCACCTGTGCCCTCCTGTGTGCCCAGGTCCCTTTCCTCCAGCTAGTCCCCAAGCATCTCCCCATTGATTCAGTTCATATTCCTCCAGGGGGCTGAAAGGGTCTCAGTCACTGCCCTGGGACACTCAATCATGGGCGGACTCCAGGAGACCAAGGGACACAGCTTCTGTCCTCAGGGAAGGGAGAGTCTAGCTCCCAGGGAGAGAGAAATGAAGGGTCTTGGGCATGTGTGTGGAGATGCTCAGAAATTGTGAATTCCTGATGTAGCTGAGCTTGTGTCCACACCTTGCTTGGCCCGGCACGTGCTGAGCAAAGGAGAAGTTCAGTAAATGTTTTTTAGCCAGTCAACAAATCCTCCAAGGCCCTGGCTGTGCCAGGCAATGGGCTAGGCTCTGGGGATGAAGTCCGTGTCCTCTGGGGGCTTATATTTTGGTAGGAGAGAGACAACAATAAGTAGGTAGAACAATACTATAATTTCATTTGGTATTAAGCTCTAGAAGAAAATAAAGCAAGATTCTGGGCTTCTATCTAAGGCTGTTTTCTGCCTGGTCCAGGCTGGCAGTGATGCAGGGGCAGGGAGGCACAGGGAGAGGCACTCCTCCCATTCACTGGGTGCAGCCAATCATGCTCCATTCCCTCCAGGAGGTGCTTGGCGTAAATATAATTCTGGGAGCCACCAGAGTGATGGGATCCACCTGGCTGGAAAGAGAAAGGTCCAAGAAGGAGGAATTCAAATTCCTGGGACCTCTTTGGGTAGAACAGGGCAGGGGAGAGCTCAGGGTCAGCCCAGCAGGGAAGGGAGTAGGCATAGAGAATGAGAGAGAGAGACTCAGAGGGCCTCAGTGTGGCTCCGGTAGGGGAATGTGATGGTTAATTGTATGTGTCAGCTTGCCTGGGCCACCTTGCCCAGAAACTTGGTCAAATATTATTCCAGATGTTTCTATGAAGGTGTTTTTGGAATGGGCTTAACATTTACATCAGCAAGTCTATGAGTAAAGCAGATTGCTCTCCCTAATGTGGGTGGGCCTCATTCAATCAGTTGAAGGCCTTGAGAAAAAGACTGAGCTCCCTTGAGAAAGGGGGAATTTATCAGCAGACTGCTTTCGGACTTGTACTGCAGTGTCACCTCTTCCTTGGGTCTCTAGCCTGTTGGCTTTACTCTGAAGACTTTGGACTTGCCAGTGTCTACTATCATGTGAGCTAATTCTCTAAAATAAATCTCTGTCTCTATACACACACATCCTATTGATTCTGTTTCTCTGGAGAACCCTGGCTAATATAGAGAGCCCCACACCCTGGCTGAGGTTGGCAGACCTGAGAGTTCTCTGAGACTTTCCACATTTAACGAGCATCTGCTGTACGTTGAGCTCTCAGGCATTGGGCACAGTGACTCTGCACGTGGCTGCAGCTGAAAGTCCAGAACTGGACGGTGTGGGCCTGTGCCTGTCGTGGCTTCAGGTGGATATTTAGCCCAGAGGGAAGGCACTGGACCCGGGTTATGAGGTGAGAAAGCCCTTGATGGACAGCTTGCCCCAGAATTCCTCTTGATGGGATCAATCTCCAGAAAAATACCTTAGAGTCGCTTGGAGAAGTGAGACCCACGGGTGTGGGCACTGCTCCCCTCCCTCCCTCCTCTCCCTCAGCACCTTTATCCAGCCCCTGCCCTGTCCAGCCTTGCACAGCCTGCTCTCTGGCTCACTCAAGAGGAGAGCTGCCGTCAGGGAGCTCCTCCGTGAGCATACCATCCAGTGAGTTGCCACACACATGCCGATCACTTAGGAAATCTAACTAAAAAATCGAGATGAAGAAATAAAAAAGAAAAGTCTCATTAATGCCTTTTCCTCTTTCCACCCCTATTTTCAAACTAGATCTGCCCCAGGGCAAGGGAGATCCTACCTACATTGCAAGGGAACAAGTTGATTTTTGCTTTTGAGCTTCAAGGTCTGGTTCTTGGTGGTTTAAAAGGGATCTCTGAGGGTGATTTTGGTTACAGGGATTTAAGCTTTTTGTACTGACTTTTGAACCTCCCACTCACCCCCCAGGAATCTGGGACTTCCCAGAACAAGTCCAAATCTCGCATGCAAAGCCATCAGCAGGATTAATTGTCAGATGAGTTTTCTCGTAAGCCTGGGGTCCAGCACAGAGCAGGCAGCCAGCAAACACTTGTCGAGGGGTTCAAACAAGATCAATGCCCAAGGTCATAGAGTTCGATGGAGGGCGACACAGCTGGGGCCTAGGGTGGCCGGCAAAGGGACCTCAAAGCAGGGGGCTTGGAAATAGACCCTGAAGAGAGGGTATAATTTGCATGGCTGGGAACGGTTTGGGGGCCCACCAGCATTTCCCAGAATGCCTTCTGTTTTCTTTTTGAGAAGTGGTGAGAGCCTGAAGGAGTGATGGTTTTGTCGGCACAGTTGTAGTATGAGTGGCCCTCACCACAAGGCACCAGCGCCAAGTCAGAAAGAAAGCGAGATGAACTGCTGCCTCTCCTCTCTCATGTTCTGTGGAAGTCTCATACTGTAGTGGATTGAATGGTGGCCCCCAAAGATATGTCTACTTTACAATTCTGGGGACTCCTACATATGACCTTATTTGGAAAAAGGGTCTTTGCAGACATCGTTGAGGATCTTGAGATGAAGAGATCTGTGGGATCCTTATCTGGATGGACCCTAAATCCAATGACAAGCGTCCTTATCAGAGACACACAGAGGAGAGACACACAGAAGAGAAAGCTGTGTGCATACAGAGGCAGAGATTGGAGTGACGCAGCCATAGGCCAGGTAGCGCCTGGAGCCACCAGAAGCTGGAAGATGCAGGAACAGAACTTCCCTTCGAGCTTCCGGAGGCAGTGTGGTCCTGCTGTCACCTTGAGTTTGGACTTCTGGCTTTCTGGTGAAAGCATACATTTCTGTTGTTTTGAGCAATCAATTCTGTGGCAACTTGTTGCAGGAGCCCCAGGAGACGAAGACAGACTCCAGCCCACCGTTTCTGCTAATTCCAGAGGGTTTGTATTCCTAGGACTCTTCTTCCACATGTGCTTGTTTTGCCCTGTTTTGCCCCATTTTGTTCCATGTCCACCTGCAAGTGAGACTCAGTCCCCTCGTCTCATTCCATGTAGAGTGCACTTGCGCCAGGAGTTTCTTGTTTTGGGGGAACCATGTGTTATGTGTTGGGGGAAAGAGAGTAGCAGAGGAGGGTTCCGTTCTCCAGTGTGATCCTAGGAAAATAAAATGATCTCCAACCTTTGCAAAGCAAATCATACATCTCTGGGTTGGCCAATCCTGAGAGGCAGAATCGTGTATATGAGTGTGTGTGTGTGTGTGTGTGTGTGAGAGAGAGAGAGAGAGAGAGAGAGAGAGAGAATTTGTGTTTGCATGTATGTCCCTGAGCTGTTCCTCTGTCCCCATCCTGGCTTCCAGGGGAGAAAGAAAAGGCACCCTCCGGGCCAGCCAGCCAGCCAGAGGAGCTTGTCACCTGGAATATGGGATGCTGCCCAGATCTGCTTCTGAGGACAAAGGAGAGCAGAATAAGAGGAGCCTGCCCAGGACTGAAGACTTGTCCTTGAGTGTTCTTCTGGGCGTGGCCAAGGTTTCTGGAGGAGCAGGGCAGGCTCTGGCCACACGTGGCCGCCGTGAGTCTTCACAGAGCCCCAGCACGGGCCTCTGCTCCGCGTGCCTGACTGTCGTGCACCCCCCTCCACTGAGGCCTCTCCAGGATGTCCTGTGAGGGCCACCAGCGTCTATCTGGTTACTCAAGCCAACCCTGGGGGTATTCCTTCACACCCTCGTGCTCATCGTCCCCCAAATCCGGCCCATCCCCAGAGCCTGCCGATATACATCCTGCCTGTCACTCGAATGCCACCTACGCAGTTCCCCTTCTGAGAACACTCCGTTGGCGCCGTGTTCCTCCCGTTCTTGGCGCTTGTGTTGTTTGCAGTTTGCCTGTGAGCTCCATGAGGGCAGGGACCACAGCTGCTTGTCCATCAGGGTGTCCCTCGTGCTCCAAACAATGCCTGGTGCTCAAGAAATACTTGTCAACTAATTGAATAATTGAACAAATGAATGAGCAAATACAATTTTTTTTTTTTTTTTTTTGCGGTACGAGGGCCTCTCACTGTTGTGGCCTCTCCCGTTGCAGAGCACAGGCTCCGGACGCGTAGGCTCAGCGGCCATGGCTCACTGGCCCAGCTGCTCCATGGCATGTGGGATCTTCCCGGACCGGGGCACGAACCCGTGTCCCCTGCATCGTCAGGCAGACTCTCAACCACTGCGCCACCAGGGAAGCCCAACAAATACAATTTTGAGCCAAGTGGGTGAAGGACAGTCCAGGGCTCCCACTCCGGCAGAACCCGAGGTCCACTTAGGAAAAGCCCCTGGAGTCCTAGATGAAAAGAAAGGGGAGAAACCCTGGTGTGGTAGGTGGACCCCCTCCCACCCAAGCTCAAGGCTGGGACCAGCCAGGGGCTTCACAGGCCTGGAGCTTGGGGGGTGGGGATCGCCATCCCAGGGCGTAGGGCCTGGGGAGACTCTACTCTGTACCTGTATGGTACTTGCCAGGTGTGTTTTCCATTCATCAAACTCTTCCAATGGATGCTGGGTTCAGAATGTCTGTAACTGGCGGAGGTTTTACCAGGTGCTGAATGGGGGTGAGGATGTTCAAGGCACGTGGAATGTAGACCCTTCCCTCTTTTCAGAAGACGTAAGAGGACAGTTAGTCTAGTGTAATTTAAGAAGACTTTCTTATTTTTAATTTTTTTGGCCATGCGACATGTGGGATCTTAGTGCCCCCCACCAGGGATCAAACCCGTTTCCCCCTGCAGTGGAAGTGCGGAGTCTTAACTGCTAGACCGCCAGGGAAGTCCCTAGGAAGCCTTTCTAAACTTCCTGTGTGGGTGGCAGACCTCTTGGGCCTGGCGGCAAACTATCACAGCCTTCTCTGTCCACCCGACTTTCTCCCTCCCCCGCCCCGACCCCAACCTTTTATTTTGAAATTGCCAACAGAAAAGCTGAGTACACCGAGCACACTTATACCGTCCCCTAGATTCTCCAATGGTTAACATTCTGCTATATTTGCTTTCTCTTCCTCCCTCTCTCTGTATATTTTACATACTTTTATTTTGCTGAACAATTTGCTAGTAAGTTGCTGACATCTTGACACTTCACTTCTAAATCTCTCAGCATCTCTTAATCCGGATGTTCTCCAACAAAACCTCAATACCATTATCATAACCATGACAGCATCTGCGTTCAATAGACTTGGCCACCAAATGTCTTCTATAGCTGGATTTTTTTTTCCTATCCAGGATCCAATAGAGGTTCACGTATGATATTTGGTTATGTCCCTTTAGTCTCTCTTAATCTCAAACAGTCTCTCACCTTTCTGCTGTTTTACTGCTGTTTGTTTGTTTTTGTGACATAGGTCTTTTTGAAGAGTCTCGGCCAGTAGTCTTGCAGGATGTGCCACATGGTAGATTAATCCGGTTGTTTACTCATGTTTAGATTCGGGTTTAATATTTTTGGCAGGACTACTACCTAGGTGATATCGTGTACTTCTCATTGCATCACTTTGGTGAGCAAATATTGTCAGGTTGTGCATCCTCGGTGATGCTGACTTCGATCACCAAGACTCTCTCCACTTTGTAATTAGTAAGTAATTTGAGGGATCGTCACATGGTTAGAGGATCAACTGAATATCCAGGTAGTTTGAGCAATCATCCATGAGACTTGCACAAATCAAGTACTGCAATGGGGGTCACAGAAGTGGTGGGTTTTCATTCTTTTATTAATTCCACATTTACTAGCTGGCATTTTTCTGTAAGAATCCCCCCACCCCCTTCCTTTCTTCTGAAAATCACTGTGGCTTCACGGATTTTAAAACTGTGTTATAACCTAATACTACTGTTATTCATTTTGATGTTCTTAATGTCCCACACTGAGAGGTGGGAGCCTCTAGGTCACAGCCTGAATCTCTTTGCCACAATCACGTTTATCTTGTGTACTTTTCTACTTTCTGGCACGACAAGATATTCCAGGCTCGTGTTGTACATTTTCAGCCCCAGACCTAGAATTAACCATTTCTTCAAGCAGTCCTTGTTCCTGGTTCCCTTAGTGGTGAATGATACGTAGGAAACAAGAACTTAGTGTTGTATGTGCTCATTGCTGTAGGAGTGTTGTTGCTTCTGGGCCCGTCAGTGAACAAACCAGGAAATATTAAAAAAAAAAAATAACACGAGTTCAAGCTACTGATAGTTCCACCTGAAATTTAATCTCATATGTTTTTTCTTTAACTTCTTAATTTTTTTTTCTATTTCTTTTCGGTACGCGGGCCTCTCACTGCTGTGGTCTCTCCCGTTGCGGAGCACAGGCTCCGGATGCGCAGGCTCAGCGGCCATGGCTCACGGGCCCAGCCGCTCCGCGGCATGTGGGATCTTCCCGGACCGGGGCACGAACCTGTGTCCCCTGCATCGGCAGGCGGACTCCCAACCACTGCGCCACCAGGGAAGCCCTCTTTAACTTCTTTTACTGTACTGTACTTATTACTAGTATCTTTTTTCTCTTACAATAAAATATGTATTTGCTTAATACTATATAATACATAGAAGTTTCAGAACACAAGACCAGTACTACAACTAACAGTACACCTACTAAGTAAAGTACAGTTGATCCTTGAACAACATGGATGCTGGGGCACCCACTCTCTGTCCAAAATCGTGTATAACTTATTGCTAGTCTCTGTATCCCTGTTTCTGCATCTGTAGATTCAACCAGCTGAAAGTCGTGTAGTCCTGCAGGACCTATTTAGTGAAAAAAATCCACATACAAGTGGGGCCACGCAGTTCAAATCCGTGTTGCTCAAGGGTCAACTATATAAAAATGTTTTTGTTCTTAGAACAATTAGAGTACTTGAATCAATTCCTTCTGTGTGGTCATGTTATCCGTTTGATATATAATCAGTTTGTTTTGTTTCTGTTTGCACTTCACTGTAGGATTTGCTTTATCCCGTCTTTTTAAATTAAATTTAATTTTTCACATACATAAAACATTTATATAGTTCAAAGTTAAAATGATATAAAAAGATATACAAGTCTCACTGCCATCCCCAGTCCTTCTACATTGTCCCCTCCCACCTCCATAGTTAACCCTTTTCATTAGTTTCTGTTAATACTTTCTGTATTTCTTTTCAGGAAAATAACGCACCCATGTTCCCATGTTCTATTTTTCGTTACACAAAAGACAGTATAATATATATCGTCTTTTTCATATTATCCTGCACTTTGTTACCCATGCAAACAGACCTCTGGTGCTCACTTTCATTTCTTCCTGTTTTGGAACATTTTGCCTTAGGGTGGAATCCATTCGGTGTTGGTTTTTGTCTAAACTATTGATGCTGGATATTTGGGAGGATCAAATGTGATACCCTTGATGCGGGGCGTGGGAATACTTGCATCCTTCCGGGGCTGGCACAGCCTCCGGATTCTGAGAGTGATGAGAAGGCAGTAGGACCGAAGGTGCAAATTAGGGCAAAGGTCACACTGCAGGCTGACTTCTCCTGTCCGGCCTCCAGTCTTCAGGCGTCTCTTGGGAGGTGGGTGGCTTTGGAAGGAGGGTCTCTGACACTGGGGGATAATGAAGAGTTGCAAGGAGAGAAGCAGCTTCTGTGACAAACACTTGCCTTAGTCAAAGTGCACACACAAAACAATTGAGGTAAAAGTCACGTAACATAAAATTCAACACTTTAACCGTTTCAAAGTGTACATTTAGTGGCTTTTAGAACATCCACAGTATATTGTAACCATATTTCCATCACCCCCAGAGGAAACCGCATACCCGTTAAGAAGTCACTCCCTGTTGCCCCTCCCCCCATGCATACGGGGTCACTAATTTGCTTTCCATCTCTATGGACTTGCCATTCTTGACATTTCACATAAATGGAATCATAAAATAGGTGCCCTTTGTGTCTGGCTTCTTTCATGTAGCATGTTTTCAAGGTTCATCTGCGTCGCAGATGTGTCAGTATTTCATTCCTTTTTATGACTAGTGTGTGAATGAAAAACATTGCCGGCCATATCAGTAAACAAGGGACGTTGCCGCCACCAAGCCACTAAAGGCCTCCCCAGCTCTGCCCACACCCCCTACGGTGAGCGCTAAGGGAACTCAGGATGGAGACCAACGGGCTGCCCACTGCCAAGCCCTCAGCCCCTGCAGCCACCTGCAACGGTGCACCCCGAGGGGGCTAAGGATGGGAAAGCACCGGATACTGGCCCTGGATGGCTAGGGTGCACAGCAAAGGAATGATTTCAGTGAGTCCAGACTCTTGCATCTTCCCATACATAGAAAAGTGCATAAAAATTCCTTAACCTGAGATATCTGGTTTTCTTTAATTAAGGTTTGAAGTTCTGACTACCTGGTCTTTGCTGCAAAAACTCCTATATACCCTGGCTCCTCCCCTATCTCTTCAGAGCAGCTCCCCAGAGCTATCTGAGATGCTGTGTCTGGGCTTAAGTCCTTAGTTCCGTCCACCAAGTAAAACATAATTCTCAATTTTCAGGCTGTGTATTTTTTTTTTCTTTTTTTCAGTTGACAAGTTAATTGTCCAGATATACTACAGCCTGCTAGCTATCTCTCAGCTGATAGACGGTAGGCTGCTTCCACCTTCTGGCCACTGTGAATGGTGTTGCTATGAACGTTCCTATACAAGTCTTTGTTTGAACGCCTATTTTCTATTCTTTTTTTAAAAATAAATTTATTTATTTATTTTTGGCTGCGTTGGGTCTTCGTTGCTGCGCGCGGGCTTTCTCTGGTTGTGGAGAGCGGGGGTTACTCTTGGTTGAGGTGTGCGGGTTTCTCATTGTGGTGGCTTCTCTTGTTGCGGAGCACTGGCTCTAGGCGTGTGGGCTTCAGTAGTTGTGGCACATGGGCTCAGTAGTTGTGGCTTGAGGGCTCTAGAGCGCAGGCTTAGTAGTTGTGGCGCACGGGCTTAGTTGCTCCGCGACCTGTGGGATCTTCCCAGACCAGGGCTGTTCCCTGCATTGGCAGGTGGATTCTTAACCACTGCACCAGCAGGGAAGTCCTCTATTTTCTATTCTTTTGGGTATATTCCAAGGAGTGGATTTGCGGGGCCATATGCAGCTACACCATTCTACCTTCTCAGCAGCAATGAGGGTCAAAGCAATGTGAGGCTTCCAATTTCTCCACATCCTCATCAACCCTTGTTATCTTGGTTGAGCCAGGTCTTAGTTGAGGCATGCGGGATCTTCACTGCAGCATGTGGACTTCTTAGTTGCGGCAAGCATGTGGGATCCAGCTCCCCAACCAGGGATCGAACCCGGGTCCCCGGCATTGGGAGCGTGGAGTCTTAACCACTGTGCCACCAGGGAAGTCGTAACCCTTGTTATTTTCTGTGTTTTTGATTCTAGCCATCCTAGTGGGTGTGAAGTGGTCAAAGTATACACTTTTTGATGCAATCTTGAGATGTCACATTATATGCGCTAATGTTGCCCTTTGGTTTTGTAAGGCTACTTAAAGCTTCCATTTTCCTGTAAGTAAGATTAGTCTTTGTTTTCCTTACATTAAGTTGATGACCTCAGGGATTCACAGCCATAGGAGGAGAATCCTGGTATAGATTAAGCATGATGTTAGCTTAATGTTTGCAAGAAAAAAAGCAACAACAAAGAAACCAACTTTTTACAGCATATAGCCACACTCAAAATGTGCTATGGGAGTACAGAAAAACAGAGGTGATATTATTAACTTAGGGGAAGGCTGTGAAATACTTACCGAGATAGGTGACCTTTAGGACTCTTTTAAAATCTACAATGATGTGCGTGATCAAGGTGACCTGGCCCAGGCCTGCAGTATCCAGGCATCTTGATAAAACTACACGAATGGGGAGTGTAACCTTCTCGTGATCAGCTCCCCCAGGGGAATTTTTCAGCCAGGCACCTTACTGTGTTGCCCAGAGCCTTAGCGACATGGAGGCCAGGCTCTGGGGCTGGAGGACCCCTGTGAGTCAGAGCCTGAGACGTGGGAGTGTTAGAATTACCACTTCCTTTACACACACACGCACACACATACACACACACACAAAACCACTCAGTTCCCACCGTGGCCACGAATCAATCAGTTTCTTGCTCCATGACTTGGCCTTAGGTCCCCCACAAACTCCCGAAAACAACAAGGCACTGCCTAAGGAGTATACATGGGGGAGGTCCAAGGTAGTTTTTCTATTTTAATTATGACTATTTCTCAGGGTTGGTAGCCAAGCAGATGTCAATAACTTTCATTCGATAATCTAGATCTTAGCTTGTTATCCTCACGCCAACTAAAGTACCACTGAAGTTTGGAAGTGGAGAAATCCTACCTGGTGGGTCAGGAAAGGCTGGACAGATGAGGGGACATTTGTGGGGGGCCGACTTTATTTTGTTTTTTATTTTTTTTAAGTTATTTATTTTTGGCTGCCTTCGGTCTTCATTGCTGTGCATGGGCTTTCTCTAGTTGCGGAGAGTGGGGGTTACCCTTGGTTGCGGTGCGCAGGCTTCTTATTGCAGTGGCTTCTCTTGTTGTGGAGCACGAGCCCTAGGCGCGTGGGCTTCAGTAGTTGTGGCACGTGGGCTCAGCAGTTGTGGCTCCCGAGATCTAGAGCACAGGCTCAGTAGTTGTGGCCCATGGGCTTAGTTGCTCTGTGGCATGTGGGATCTTCCCGGACCAGGGCTCGAACCCGTGCCCCCTGCATTGGCAGGCGGATTCCCAACCACTGTGTCACCAGGGAAGTCCCGGGGGGCCTACTTTAAAGGATGGATGGGATTGGGATGGAAGAGGACAGGGGGAAGAAGGGCGGGACAGAGGCAGGAAGGTTCAGGTGTGTCCCACATACATGTACTGACGGCTGAGTCTGGAACCAAGGGTGAGTGTCCTGGAGTAGAACAGACTTCTGGGACAAAACCATAAATCAGAAATGTATCCAAAAGTGATTGTGGCAATTTTATTTTAAAAGTTTAGTGGCCAAATTTAAGAAGTTTGAGGTTATAGAACAGGCATAATTATTTCTTGGCATTGTTAACTGTGAGATTTCTTCCATAGTTACTCTACTGAATATTTGTCACACTTAAAAAGACTGTCACTTTCAACTAAGGTAGGAGCAGGATATTTTGAGGGCAGCTTGGTTACCCAGGAAAGTCACGTTTTACCCCTGGGGTCCAGATGTAGTTATTAAAAGCATCTACTCTTTCAGCCCAAAATGTCCCAGGTTACCAGTAAATTATACTGGCACTCTATTTATCATGGATTATTACTACTAGTAAATTTTAAAAATTGTGGTAAAATACATATAACATAAAGTTTACTATTTTAAGCATTTTAAGTGTACAATTCAATGGCATCAAATTCAATGGCATTCTCATTGTTGTGTAACCATCACTACCATCCACCTCCAGAAATTTTTTAATCTTGCAAACTGAAACTCTGTACTCATTAAACATTACTCCCCATTCCTCCTTTCCTGCCAGCCCTGGGAAACCCCCATTCTACTTTCTGTCTTTAGGAATTGACTAAACTAGGTACCACATATAACTGTAATCACCCAGTATTTGTCTTTTTGTGACTGGCTTGTTTCACAGCATATTTTTGTTTTCTTTTTTCTATTGCTTTGGCTGTGCTGCTTGTCTTGTGGGATCTTAGTTCCCCAACCAGGGATCAAACCCGTGCCCCCTGCAGTGGAAGCTCTGAGTCCTAACCACTGGACCACCAGGGAATTCCCAACATAATATTTTCAAGATTCATCCATGTTATAGTGTGCGTCGGAGTTTCCTTCCTTTTAAAGGCTGAATGATAAATATTTCATTGTCTGTATATACACTACGTTTTGTTTATCCATTCATTCGTATGTAGATGGATGTTCAAGTTGCTTCCATCTTTTGGCTCTTGTGAATAATGCTGCTACAAAAATGGGTGTTCAAATGTCTGTTGTGTCTCTGCTTTCAGTTCTTTTCTATTCCAGAAGTGGAATTGCTGGATCATACGGTAGTTCTATGTTTAATTCTTTGAGGAACTACTATACTGTTTCCAATAGTGGCTGCACCATTTTACCAGCAGTGCGCAGCTGTTCCAATCTCTCCACATCCTCACCAACACTTGTTATTTTCTGTTTGTTTTTGTTTTTAAATAATAGTCATCCTAATGGGTGTGAAACAGTATCTCAGTGCAAATGAAATTGATTGCATTTTCCTAATGATGAGGGCTGTTGAGCATCTTTTCATGTGCTTTTTGCCCATTTGTATGTCTTCTTTGGAGAAATGTCTATTCAAGGCTTTTATCCATTCTTTTTTCTGGTTTCAGATTTTATTTTAGAATTTATGAAATTCCAGCATCATCCATATTCATGAGTCTTTACACATGTTTGCATATAATCTCAAAATTTCAAAGTTAAGGCCAAGGTATAGATGGTAGCTGTCTTTTACCCATTTTAAAATCAGGTTGTTTATTTTTTGAGTTTTAGGAGTCCTTTATGTATTCTGGATATTAATCCCTTATTTTATATGTCATGGATTTTGCTTTATATGATTTTGCAACATTTTTTCCTCATAGCATTTTGAGATATAAAGAATTCCCAAATTGGGCTTTTACTTGAATGACTCATAGTCTAAATGTATAATTGAATTGTATAACTAAAATTTAGAATGCCATCTTAAAGGTTACTTTGTTTAATGTTACAAATGCAAGTACACTAAACGATTTTACAAAGATTAGAATTGTGATAAAATCTAATCTCTATTATTTTGCTTAATATTCTCATTTAAATCTTTTTTTAAAAATTATTTATTTATTTATGGCTGTGTTGGTTCTTCATTGCTGTGTGCTGCTTTCTCTAGTTGTGGCGAGTGAGGGCTACCCTTCGTTGCAGTGAGCAGACTTCTCATTGCGGTGGCTTCTCTTGTTGTGGAGCACGGGCTCTAGGCACGAAGGCTTCAGTAGTTGTGGCACATGGGCTCTGTAGTTGTGGCTTGCGAGCTCTAGAGTGCAGGCTCAGTAGTTGTGGCACACGGACTCAGTTGCTCCGTGGCATGTGGGATCTTCCTGGTCCCCTGCATTGGCAGGCGGATTCTTAACCACTGCGCCACCAAGGAAGCCCTAAACCTTTACATTATGTGTTATATTATAAAGGATCCATTGCTTTTCTTAAGGTTATCTGGCTAACACATTCTCTCTTAACCATCAATTTACTTCCTGATTTATCTATCGAGAAACTCTTAATAACTGTTTTGGTACATTAAAAAAATGCCTTTCACAATGATCATTAATTGTCACAGGATTTTACTCCTGCAATTGGTATCACTTTTTTTCCCCTCAAATATTTGGTAAAAGTCACCAGTGAAATCATCTGGGCCTGCTGCTTTCTTTTTTTTGAACCCTTATTAATTATTGACTCAATTTCCTTGAATAGACCTATGTAGATTATCTATTTTTCCTTGTGGCAGTTTTGGTAGATTGTGCCTTTGAATGAATTGGTCCATCCCGCAGCATGTGGGATCTTCCCAGACAAGGGCTCGAACCCGCATCCCCTGCATTGGCAGGTGGATTCTTAACCACTGTGCCACCAGGGAAGTCCTTTAATTGATTTCTAATCTCATAGTGTTGTGGTCAGAAAAGATGCTTGATATGATTTCAGTTTTCTTAAATTTACCGAGGCTTGATTTGTGACCCAAGATGTGATCTATCCTGGAGAATGTTCCATGTGCACTTGAGAAGAAAGTGTAATCTGCTGTTTTTGGATGGACTGTCCTATAAATATCAGTTAAATCTATCTGGTCTATTGTGTCATTTAAAGCTTGTGTTTCCTCATTAATTTTCTGTCTGGATGATCTGTCCATTGGTGTAAGTGAGGTGTTAAAAGTCCCCCACTATTATTGAGTTACTGTCGATTTCCTCTTTTATAGCTGTTAGCATTTGTCTTGTGTATAGAGGTGCTCCTATGTTGGGTGCATATATATTTATAATTGTTATATTTTCTTCTTGGATTGATCCCTTGATCATTATGTAGTATCCTTCCTTGTCTCTTGTAACATTCTTTATTCTAAAGTCTATTTTATCTGATATGAGTATTGCTACTCCAGCTTTCTTTTGATTTCCATTTGCATGGAATATCTTTTTCCATTCCCTCACTTTTAGTCTGTATGTGTACCTAGGTCTGAAGTGGGTCTCTTATAGACAGCATATAGATGGGTCTCGTTTTTATATCCATTCAGAGAGCCTGTATCTTTTGGTTGGAGCTTTTAATCTATTCATGTTTAAGGTAATTATCGATATGTATGTTTCTATTACCATTTTCTTAATTGTTATGTGTTTGTTTTCATGTGGTTTTTTTTTTTTTTTTTTTTTTTTTTTGCGGTACGCAGGCCTCTCACTGCTGTGGCCTCTCCCGTTGCGGAGCACAGGCTCCGGACACGCAGGCTCAGCAGCCATTGCCCACGGGCCCAGCCGCTCCGCGGCATGTGGGATCTTCCCGGACCAGGGCACGAACCCGTGTCCTCTGCATCGGCAGGCGGACTCTCAACCACTGTGCCACCAGGGAAGCCCCATGTGTTTGTTTTTGTAGGTCCTTTTCTTCTCTTGTGTTTCCCACCTAGAGAAGTTCCTTTAGCATTTGTTGTAGGGCTGGTTTGGTGGTGCTGAATTCTTTTAGCTTTTGCTTGTCTGTAAAGCTTTTGGTTTCTCTGTTGAATCTGAATGAGATCTTTGCTGGGTAGAGTAATCTTGGTTGTAGGTTCTTCCCTTTCATCAGTTTAAATATATTGTGCCACTCCCTGTGGCTTGTAGAGTTTCTGCTGAGAAATCAGCTGTTAACCTTATGGGAGTTCCCTTGTATGTTATTTGTTGCTTCTCCCTTGTTGCTTTTAATAATTTTTCTTTGTCTTTAATTCTTGTCAATTTGATCACTATCTGTCTTGGCATGTTTCTCCTCAGGTTTATCCTGCCTGGGACTCTGTGCTTCCTGGACTTGGGTGGCTATTTCCTTTCCCACGTTAGGGAAGTTTTCGACTATAATCTCTTCAAATGTTTTCTCAGGTCCTTTTGCTCTCTTTTCTCCCTCTGGGACCCCTTTAATATGAATGTTGTTGCGTTTAATGTTGTCCCAGAGGTCTCTTAGGCTGTCTTCATTTCTTTTCATTCTTTTTTCTTTATTCTGTTCCATGGCAGTGAATTCCACCATTCTGTCTTCCAGGTCACTTCTCTGTTCTTCTGTCTCAGTTATTCTGCTATTGATTCCTTCTAGTATATTTTTCATTTCAGTTATTGTATTGCTCATTTCTGTTTGTTCTTTAATTCTTCTAGGTGTTTGTTCTTTAATTCTTCTAGGTCTTTGTTAAACATTTCTTGCATCTTCTCGATCTTTGCCTTCATTGTTTTTCTGAGGTCCTGGATCATCTTCACTATCATTATTCTGAGTTCTTTTTCTGGAAGGTTGCCTATCTCCACTTCATTTAATTGTTTTTCTGGAGTTGTATCCTGTTCCTTCCTCTGGTACATAGTCCTCTGCGTTTTCACCTTGTTTATCTTTCTGTGAATGTGGTTTTCATTCCACAGGTTGCAGGATTGTAGTTCTTCTTGCTTCTGCTGTCTGCCCTCTGGTGAATGAGGCTATCTCCCAGCTTTCTTTTGATTAGTTTGCATGGTACACTCTGTTACTTTCCTTTTCTCCATTCTTTAATTTTAATAAAACTTTTTTATTGTTGTAAAATACAAATAACATAAAATTTACCATGCTAACCATTTTAAAATGTACATTTCCATTGTATTAGGGACATTCATATTCTTGTGCAACCATCACCACCATCCATCTCCAGAATTCTTTTCATCTTGAAAAACAGAAACCATATCCATTAAGCAATAACTCCTTGTCCCACTCCCTGAAAGCCACCATTCTACTCTCTGTCTCTATGAATCTGACTACGTTCCAGACAACATCTCACATATGTATTATCTTTTTGTGTGACTGGCTTATTTCACTTAGCATGTCCTTAAGATTCATTCAAGTTGTAACATATGCAGAATTTCCATTCTTTTTAAGGCTTCCATCCCTTTAGTTTTAATCTGTTTGTATCTTTATATTGAAAGTAATTTTCTTGTAGATAACATACAATTGGGTCTTGTTTTTGTATCTACTATGACAGTCTCTGTCTTTTAATTGGTCTATTGAGACCATTCACATTAAAATAATTATTGATATAGTTGGATTAATATCTGCCATGTTTGCAATTGGGTTTTTTTCAAGGTTTTAAAAAAATTTATTTATTTTATTTATGGATGCGTTGGGTCTTCGTTGTTGTGTGTGGGCTTTTCTGTAATTGCGGAAAGTGGGGGCTACTCCTTGTTGCGGTGCATGTGCTTCTCAGAGTGGTGGCTTCTCTTGTTGTGGAGCATGGGGTCTAGGTGTATGGGCTTCAGTAGCTGTGGCACACACGGGCTTAGTTGCTCTGCGGCATGTGGGATTGTCCTGCACCAGGGTTTGAACCCATGTCCCCTGCTTTGGCAGGTGGATTCTTAACCACTGTGCCACCAGGGAAGTCCCCTGCAATTGTTTTCTAATCATCGCACTTGTTCTTTATTTCCTTTTAAAATCTAACACTCTCTTTCTACCTTCTCTGGCTTTATTTGAGCATTTTAAATGATTCCATTTTCTCTCCTCTCTTAACACAGCAATTATACTTCTTTTAGTGGTTGCCTTACAGTTTGCAATAGATATTTACAACTAACCTAAGTCCACTTCCAATTAGCACTATAAAACTTCCATGATAGTACAGTTGCTTATAATGGAGGTTTCCCAATTCTTCCCTCCTGTCTCTTATAACGTTTCTGTTAATCATTTTACTTATCCAGAAGCTATAACCTGCCAGTACATTGCTGTTATTGTTACTTTGAACAATTATCTATTAGATCTATTAGATTCAGAAAAATAAAAATTTTATTTTACTTTCATTTATTCCTTCTCTAACATTCTTCTGTTCTTTAAGTCTGAGTCTGTAGTTTCTGAGCTATATCATTTTCCTTCTCTCTGAAGAACTTCTTTTAACATTTCTTGCAAAGCAGTCTACTGGCAACGAATTCCTTCAGTTTTTGTCTGCCTGAGGAAGTCTTTATTTCTCCTTCACTTTTGAAGGCTAATTTCACTGCATACAGAATTCTAGGTTGGTGGGTTTTTTCCTTCCGGCAATTTCATATTTATTCTGCTTGTTCTCTGATTTTCCTGGATCTGTAGTTTGGTGTCTATCATTGATTCTGGAAAATTCAGTCATTATTATTTTAAAGATTTGTCTGCTGCTCTCTTTCTTCTCTTTCTGATATTTCCATTCTGCGTGTGTTATACCTTTTGCAATTGTCCTTGTGTTCTTGGATATTGTCTCATTTTCTTCATTCTCTTTTCTGTTTGCATTTCAATTTCGATTGCTTGTATTTCCTTTTGATTCTTTCTTAAGGTTTTCATCTCTTTGCCTTCATTAGCCATCTGTTTTACATGTATCTGCTCTTTCTATCAGAGCTCTTAACATATTATTCACAGTTATTTTAAATTCCCTATCAGATATTCCAAAATCTGTGTCATTTCTGAGCCTGGTTCTGATGCTTGCTTTGTCTCTTCAGACAGAGTGTTTTGTTGCTTTTTAACATGTAATTTTTTGTTGAAGTTTGGTTATGGTGTGTGTGATAATAGAATCTGAGCTAATCAGGCTTTTAGTGTGAGGTTTTACGTTAATCTGAGTAGGATCTAGGCTGTGTTTAATGTTTGCTGTAGCCATAGGTGCCAGAGACTTCAGTATCCTAATTTTATTTATTTTTTTCTCTCTGTTGATTTTATGTTCCCTAAGAACTCTATCTTTAATAAAGTCTGTGTCTTGCAGCTCTCTCAGTTGTGATTTACTTTTATTATCCTGGAATTGTTGCTATGGTGATAATGTAGTGGGCTTAATAATGTTCCCCCCAAATTCATGTTCACTTGGAACCTCAAAATGTGACCTTATTTGGAAATAGGGTCTTTGCAGATGTAATTAGTTACATTAAGAAGGTTGTACTGGATTAAGGTGGACCCTAAATCCAAAGACCAATGTTTTTATAAGAGGAGAGGACACATAGGGATACACACAGACACACAGAAAGAAGCCATGTGATGACAGAGGCAGAAATCGGAGAGATGCAGACACAAGCCAAGGAATACCAAGGATTGCTGGCAACCACCAGAAACTAGGGAGAGGCAAGGAAGGATGCTTCCCTAGAGCGTTGAGAGAGAGCATGGCCCTGCCAACACCTTGATTTTGGACTTCTAGCCTCCAGAACTGTGAGAAAGTAAATTTCTATTGTGTAAGCCACTCAGTTTATGGTACTTTGTTATGGCAGCCCTAGGAAACTAATACAGTAAGGTACTGGGGGAGAGGAAATATTCTATAATCTTAGGATTAAACCTCAGTGGACCTGAGATCCTGAGCTTGACCTTCAGAAGCATTTCTTGGCTTTTCTTCTCCCATTACGTGAGACTAGAAGACTGGAGGGGGCTGGAGCTGTCTCATTGCCCTTCCCCCAGGGCAGATAGACTTTGGTAAAGCAGTTTCCCTTGATGGAGGGCCTTTGATAAGGAGAACAGAACGCTCTGGGCTTTCAAAATGGTTACATTCTCCTGAGTGTATGTTAAAATGGTTACTTTTCTCCTCCCCTTCCCTGAAGCACACGGATTATTTCCCTCCTTTCCCAGAGGGAACCTGGTGGGGCTCCTGGAGTTAAACCCCAGGAAACTGTGGAGTCTCCCTAAGACTGGAACCTCAGCAGTTTTTAACTGTCAAGCCGGTCCACACTCAGCCTCCAGCAATTCATCAAATCATTTGCATTCCTGCCAGTTGCTGGCTTCAGGGGCGGCTTCTGCTCCGGGTAAGTTGTGATTCTCCGTGTTGCCCTGTCTCTCCAGATTTCAGGGTGGTGGTTTATCCTGTGACCTCAGTTCTCCTATGAATCTAAGACAAGTTGTTGATTTTCAGTGTGTCCAGTTTTTTTCATGTGAGGATGGAAGTATCAACTCCCAAGTCTTTACACGTAAGAACCATCTTACGGTGGCTTTTGTTATCTAGAACTGTACATAGTTTTGTATTGTGATTCAGCTTCCCTCCTAATTCTTTTTTCCTTTTTAAAGGCATTTCCCCCCTCTGCTGGAGACTATAGGGAAACAGACATGGAGTAACAAAAATAAAAACCATGGGAAAGTTAGAAAGGTCCAGAATCTTATAAAATCTCTCAGAGCAATGACTTTCTGGTCTGTGATTCTTTTTTATTATTTATTTATTTATTTATTTATTTATGGCTGTGTTGGGTCCTCGTTTCTGTGTGAGGGCCTTCTCTAGTTGCGGCAAGCGGGGGCCACTCTTCATCGCGGTGCGCGGGCCTCTCACTATTGCGGCCTCTCTTGTTGCAGAGCACAGGCTCCAGACGCGCAGGCTCAGTAGTTATGGCTCACGGGCCTAGCTGCTCCGTGGCATGTGGGATCTTCCCAGACTGGGTCTCGAACCCATGACCCCTGCATTGGCAGGCAGATTCTCAACCACTGCGCCACCAGGGAAGCCCCTGGTCTGTGATTCTTAATTTCCTTCTAGAAATTTCTTGAAACCTAAATTATCTCTCCTGCATCTGACCTTGGTGAATGAAGATCACTGTTCTTACCCCACTGCCAAGCATTTCTTACTTTGTCCTTCTCAAAAATTGATTCTTGTGTGTTTCCTTGTCTTGCTGTTACTTTGTAGACAATTTGAGGTTCAAGGCTTAGTCTTCTCTGTCCTTAATAGATGCCTGCAGTCTTGCACAAAGCCAGGCTGTGATTAGGAATCTGGGAAAGTGGACCCTTGGTTGAACTGGATTCTTTCCCCCAGTTGGTCTGGTGTAGAATGAATCACATATATTGCTGAATGACCACTTACTAGCACATACACCCAGGCATGCACCCATGTGTTTATCCTGTGAGCCTGGCTCTATAAGGGACAGATGACCCTTAGGAAGAGTCTGTTTGAATCTAACAACTAGAAATTTGCCCAAACCATCAAAGATGTTCATTATAGAAAACTTGGGAAATACAGCTAAGGATAAAGAGGAAATAAAGATGGTCCATAATCCCATGGTCATTATTTTGGTACAATTCCTCTGGCCTTTTTACAGCACATTGCTAATAATCACGGGGAAGGAAGATGAGTTCCCTAGGAATCAACAAAAATCAAGGATTACCATTGCTGTGATTGTCATATGTGTATACAAGAAGGGACAACACAGCGGTTTAGGAATGAGGCTGGGCAAGAATATTGATTTTTCAGTCATGTGTTTAGGTTCAAATCCCTGTTCTGTCACTTACCTTGGGTAAAGTTGCTTCTCTGTGTCAGTTTAAATGATCAATGTACCTAAAACACTAACATAGTGCTAGGAACAACGTGTTCAGTAAGTGAAGCGGTTGGAGGGAAAGAAGGGTGAGGGTGAGGAGATGGAAGTGGAGACCACACGGAACGCTGTGCTCCCCATTGTGCTTCTAGTGGAAGATTTCCTGCTGTTTTAAATGTGATTTATGACAGATAAACCCATATTTCAGCTTGTCTTCACAGAAGAATGCTGGCTAATAAATAAAGAAGGAATGATAGATAATCACCATTTTGCCAAGACCTCTGTAATAACTGATCCAATCAGTATCATCAATTGATGCTAAAACCATTGGGTGACGTGTTGTGGGGTACAGGATATTTGCATAGTATCAAAGTGTCACTTCACAGACTATATATTATTGGATTGGCCAAAAGGTTCATTTGGGGTTCTCGTAACATCTTAATGGAAAACCGAATGAACTTTTTTTTTTTTTTTTTTTTGCTGTATGGGGGCCTCTCACTGTTGTGGCCTCTCCCGTTGTGGAGCACAGGCTCCGGACGCACAGGCTCAGCGGCCATGGCTCACGGGCCCAGCCGCTCCGCAGCATGTGGGATCTTCCCGGACAGGGGCATGAACCAGTGTCCCCTGCATCGGCAGGCGGACTCTCAACCACTGCGCCACCAGGGAAGCCCCCGAATGAACTTTTTGACCAACTAAATAATTACAGTGGAGAGCTCTGTCAGACGAGACCTTATTAAAGGATCAAAATTAGATTCATAAATAATGGGACAAACTAACATTATGTGCTTCCTGATGTGACATATTAGGAGGGACACAACATCACCTAAGCAATATTCTTGCCAAAAATAGTTAATCTGAATGACGTCATGAGGAAGAAATTAGGAAACTAGATATTGGGGAATAGTGCATAAGACTGTTAAAAAATATAAATGTCATGAAAGACAAAAAAAGGTCGGGGGACAGCTCTAGATGAAAATATATATTAAACAATCAAATACAATGTGTGAAACTTGATTGGATGTAAGATAATAATTAAGAAAAACATTTTGGAAATAATTGTGGAAATTTGAATAAGGACTGTCTATTAGATAATATTATTGTGTCCATGTTAAATTTCTTGACTGTGATGGTGGTATTGTGGTTGTATAAGAGAATATCCTTCTTTTAATAGATGCAGGTGAAATACTTAGGGGTGAAAGTGACCTTATGTTTGCAACTTACTTTCAAGTGGTTCAGCAAAAAGTTGTGAATATACACTAATATGTGTGTGTGTGTGTATATATATACAATTTTACATATATATAATTGTTAAAGGACAAATGTGTATTTATTTAATTGTCTTTCAACTTTTCTGCAAGTTTGATATTTAAAAAAATAAAAATTTGGGTACAAAATGCAGCTTTCAGATGAATGCTAAAACAAGACCCCCCCCACCGGCCTAGATTTTGGGACTCCCTTGTTAGGAGAATTAGAGAGCCTCTGGCTTAAAGACATTGGCATAATCTATTCTGGCTGCATTTTACCGTATGCCTCCGTTATGGACATCTGGTCTACCTAGGGGAAGTATGCTCATTCTTTACACTTGCATTGTATTTGGTTTTGCTTTACAGTTCTAAGAAAATTTCCATTGAACTGACCTTTAATAGGCCTGTGAGTAGTGACGCCATTAATATGCTACTAAATTTAGATACTGGGACTATCTTGAACAGGCCCAAGAGAAAGCACAGTGAAAAAGAGCCTGTGTTTAGGTTGTGGGGGTTTTACAGTTTTGTAGGGAGAACAAGGAGTCTGGGTGAAAACCACTTTCTTTTCTAAGAACATCTGATCCATTGTCACACATGTTCATGACAAGGACTCAGACCTGTTATCATATCAAGGAAACACAGATAATAGGAAGTTAAGATCTTTATACTGGATGATCCCTAAAGAAATAACAGGGAATCATTAGACAAATTACAGTGCAGTGTGGTTTGTATTTTTTTATATAATCTCAATAGTGGACTGTGAATTCATTTTTTCTTTGCCACTCAAAGCAGATGGAGATTATTATTGCATAGAAAAGATGAATGAGTTGGGATGCCAGCTCTTGGGGAGAGAGGATATTACCGTCACATAGTAAATGGATAAGAATACTGGGGGAATTTCAAAAGATGAATTTGTCACTAACTGCAATTGCATCAGGGGATGGCCCATAAGTTTCTTTTCACCTGTCAATTCCAGTTGTTTACTGTGGACTGCCCAGAGGACTATGTTAAGAAGGATTCCTGGTTCAGGGAGGAAGAGGGTAGGAATTGATTAGAGATGTCTCTGTTTTGATTTTTTGAAAGAGTATAATGGCATGCATCTCCCTTTGTCATCTTTGAATTCCCATCACAAACTAAATTGGATGTTTGAAAAACATAAAGCCTTCAAAAAAACATTTATTAAAGTAATGATTATAACAATAACTAATATTTATTAAGCACTTACAATGGGCCAGACAGTGATCTAAGTGCTTTGTATGTATTAACTCATATAATCCTCACAGCAATTTGTTTATTTTTTATTTTTATTTATTATTATTTTTTGCGGTACGCGGGCCTCTCACTATTGTGGCCTCTCCCGTTGCGGAGCACAGGCTCTGGATGCACAGGCTCAGCGGCCATGGCTCACGGGCCCAGCCACTCCACAACATGTGGGATCTTCCCGGACCAGGGCACGAACCCGCGTCCCCTGCATCGGCAGGCGGACTCTCAACCACTGCGCCACCAGGGAAGCCCCTCACAGCAATTTGATGAGCGAAATACTTTATTATCATCCCTATGTTGCAAACAAGGAAATGATTCATCCTCTTCAGGGCTTTGCTCACCTTCTCAGTCCATACTGAGGATTTTCTGGTCACTGGATTTCAAATTTCAGCACTTCCCCTGTCCCTGTCGCTCCCAATCCCTCTTCCCTGCCTTAGTTTTCTCCTTGATACTTGTCACCACCTGACATTCGATGTATGTTAGTTATCTGTTTGCTGCCTCTCTCGTCCCACTAGAATGCAAGCTCCTGAGGGCAGGGATTTTGGTTTACTGCTACATTTCTAGAAACTTTCCTAAGCCACTGGCACTTAGCTGGTGCTCAATAAATACTTGTAGGATTAGAGAATGAGGCTTAGAGGAACTAAGCGCTTTACCAAAGGTCAGACAGCTGCTTAGTGGTGAAAGGTGGGTGTGGGAGAGGTCTCGTGGTTGTCTTTCTGTTGGGAAGTTGGAAAGGATGCCAAATATGATACAAAGAGCCCCAGAAGCTACAGAGAATCTGAGGTTTACAAATTTTGAGAGTAAAATGGAAAGGGAGCAGCTGGTCTTCAAGTTAAAGAGGCTTCCAAACAGAGTAGGTGTACCCTGGGTATGAGGAGCTAGGTAATCACAGTTTGCTGGGATAAAGATGAAAAACTAAAGCCTGCCTCCCAGACAGGTACCCAGAGCCATTTCAGGGTCCAGCCTAGCCACAGATGCACCCCCATCTCCAAGGATTTTTTTTTTTTTTTTTTTTTGTCTCAAGAACAAATAGGTTGAGAGATGTTGTCTGTGCACAGAAACTACCAGGAGGCTTCTGCCAGTGATGTGGGAAAAAGGGAAGACTGTTGTCTGAAAGCTAAGTATGAGAATCAACAGATAATGGACCATAAGAGATTAAAGCCAAGTCCGTTTCAGGAGAAAGAAGGGCTCCCGAGCCAGAGCAAGGACTTTGTTGTCACTGTGGAAAGACTAAAAAGAAGACTGTGAAGGATGAGGCCTTGGCAGAGCTGTCAACACTCTGTCGGGGGGTGGGGTTGGGGGAACCAGGTGCAAGGATGCACACAGCCTACCTGGTGCTAGGGGCAGCTATTGTGAGTACGACTGTGGGGCTGTGTAGCAGGGGCTGTGAAACATTCGAGTCACAGAACCTGCTCAGAAGTCTTCCAGTTATGATTTGGCTTCCTAGGTATCGTGGTTTGAGAGACATAAGGTCCTGATCATCAGAAGCTAGTGGCATGCAGCCCCGGGAGCTGTGGTTCTCAGAATGAGCTTGGCTAATATGAGAACACTCCATGAGACCCACCCAACAGATCTCTAAGCCTCCAAACCAAGGACCCGCCCAGGGAATTCCCCGGGGGGAAATGGTTCCAGGAGACCCGGGGGACTGCCAGCCCGTTCTTCCTGGTCCTATGCAAAGTCACACTTTTCACGGCGGTGGTCTTTGTCAAGGTGTCTTCTGGGTATACGTATCCTGGATGTTTCCAGCATCTATGGATTCCTGGATGATCCTGCCTCATAATGCCCTCATTACCATCCCAGGGACCCAGGATGTGCAGACTTTTACCAGGTTCTCTTCTCCTGATAGTGTCTGGGAAGGTCTATTAGTTTCCTGTGGCTGCTCTAACAAAGGACCATGTATTGAGTGGTTTAAAACAACACACAGGGGCTTCCCTGGTGGTGCAGTGGTTGAGAATCTGCCTGCTAATGCAGGGGACACAGGTTCGAGCCCTGGTCTGGGAGGATCCCACATGCCACGGAGCAACTAGGCCCGTGAGCCACAACTACTGAGCCTGCGCGTCTGGAGCCTGTGCTCTGCAACAAGAGAGGCCACGATAGTGAGAGGCCCGCACACCGCGATGAAGAGTGGCCCCCACTTGCCACAACTACAGAAAGCCCTCACACAGAAACGAAGACCCAACACAGCAAAAATAAATAAATTAATTAATAAACTCCTACCCCTAACATCTTCTTAAAAAAAAAAAAAACCACACACACATTAATTATCTTCCAGTTCTGTAGTTTGGAAGTCCAACACAGGTCTCACTGGACTAAAATCAAGATGGTGGCAAGGCTGCATTCCTTCTGGAGGCTCCAGGGGACAACCTGTTTCTTTGACTTTTCCAGCTTCTCGAGGCTGCTCTCCCCACAGTCCTTGGCTCGTGGCCCCTTCCTTCATGTTTAAAGCCAGCAACAGTGTCTTGAGCCCTTCTCCCATCACATCCCCCTGGCTTTCTTTCCTGCCTCCCCCTTCTACTTTTAAGAACTCTTGTGATTACATTGGGCCCATCTGGATAATCCAGGATAATCTCCCTATTTTTAGGGCAGTTGATTAGCAAGCTTAATTCCATCTGTAACCTTAATTCCCCTTGCCATGTCCCTTAACATTCACAGGTTCTGGGGACTAGTATGTGGACATCATTGGGGGGTCCATTATCCCGGAAGGCCTGAGGAAGGCTCCAGGATCCACAAAACCTTCCTGGTTGCCCCTGGTTACCTTAGTCATAGTGTCTCCCTCCTCACCTCTGGCCACCTCAGAACCAGCTTCTGTGGGGTGCACATTCTCCCCAAGCCACTGCACCCCAAGTGTGGACCCAGGCTTTACCCCAATTCTCCAAAGCCCAGTTGAAACAGGATGAAAAAAATCACTGTAGGGGGCTTCCCTGGTGGCGCAGTGGTTGAGGGTCCGCCTGCCGATGCAGGGGACACGGGTTCGTGCCCCGGTCCGGGAGGATCCCACATGCCGCGGAGCGGATGGGCCCGTGAGCCATGGCTGCTGAGCCTGCGCGTCCGGAGCCTGTGCTCCGCGACGGGAGAGGCCACAACAGTGAGAGGCCCGCGTACCACAAAAACAAAAACAAACAAACAAAAATCACTGTAACAACTGACACCAGAAGTCCTCTTAGCCGAGGAAACATCTCGACAACTGTTAGGGCAGAAGGTGGGACTTAAGGGTGTGGGTGTCAGAGTGAACTTGTGCCACAACTCAGAGGCTTCAAGTGTTCTGTGGGAGGTAAGGGTGGAGAGAGAGAAAGGTCGGGAAGGCAGTGAGAGGAGCCTGCCAGCAAGAGGCTGGGGTCTGTGTGGAGGCAAGCCTGAGGCTGCTCCCCAGGGACAGGGTGGCTGCGGGTCATTTTAGCTGTGGTTAAGCTGAAGTTTGTGTTTTGTGACATGAATCCTCTTGTCTCTCTGCCTCACCCAGATTTTAAAAAATTCCCAGGAAACTCATGACTGCCTGTGGGCAGGGGGGCTTGCTGGAACTCTAGGAAGAGGCTGACAGCATGGTGGCCAGAGGGCACCATGGAGATGTCAGCCAGCCCTGCCCTGGGAGCTCCTAGAAAACTTGGGAGGGCTTTGGCTATTCTTCATCCATGGAACAGGACATCCCAGGGAGGGAGGGCTTTGTCCTTCTCCAGCCCCTTGAGGTCCAGGTGAGCCAGTCTCGTCTAGAGCTCAAGGGGTGGTGAGACTCCAGATGACTTCTGGATCTCATAGCTAAGCCCAGGATGTACCTTTTAATCATATATTACTAAAGGCTTGAGAATAGCAGGAAAGCATTCCGATATGGAGAACAGTCAAAGCGGTCACCAGATTTGCCAGCTCCCGGCACCCAAGTGGTGGCTTCCTCAGGCTCCCTGCTCTCCAGAAGACCCTGGCCTGCTGGAAGATTTGCCTTTGATCATGTTGTTTCTACCTGAAGTCTAGAAAGCCCCTCCCTCCCTAATTTAATTTTCTCTGGGTAGAATAAAAGGGGAAAAAAGTTCCTTCCTACACTCTCAATTCTCAGGATCTCAGGAAACTCCAAGTTGCAAGTGGCACAAAGCAGACCTGATAAACATTTATGTTCCTCTGAGTCAAAGGGTAAGCTATTTTTAAGGTTCTGGATCGGTACTGCCAAATTGCCTTCTAGAAACTGCATGAAGGTGTCCTTTTCCCTAGACTTCTGCCAGCACTAAGGATTGTCATTTAATAAATCCCTGCCAATTTGATAGGGAAAAAAGTTTCATTTTCAGTTCTTTGATTACATGTGAAGAGGTGTTTTAAAAATATACACATTACATTTTTGAATGGGATGAGTAATAACGAAAAGCCTATTTCAAATGTCACTAAATCTTTATTTAGATGTAAGAAAAAATTTCAGTTCATATGAAAAAGGGAAGGTGTTGTTATCTGTGTGACTTTTGTTATGAGAATTGAGGCTGGGGGAGGGGAAAGGAGAAAAACAAGAGGAAAACTGAGAAGAGGGAAAGGGAAGAGCAGAAGAAATAAAAGTGGGGAAGAAGAGATAAAAAGAAAAGAATGTAGCATTTCTTTGCATGTCGTCCCAGGTGCCTTGCCTGGGATACAGGCTAGTAGGTGTTGGTTGAAATGAGCCCCACTCAGCTGACCCTGCACTCTGCCATATCATGTCCAGGTCAGCGGTTCTCAAATTATGATCTCAGGAAAACTTCACATTATTAAAAAGTATTAAGGACCCCCCAAAGCTTTCATTTATGTAGATTATGTCTATCAGTATTTTTGATGTTAGAAATTAAAACAAAAATTTAAAATATTTACAAAACATTTTTATGAAAAATAATTTTATTTTCCAAAACAAAATAATTAGTGAGAAGAGAGGTATTATTTTTACAGGTTCCTAAATCTCTCTGATATCTGACTTAATAAAAGATGGTTGACTTTTCCTTTCTGCTTCTGCATTCAGTCTGTTGTGATATCACACATCTTGCAGCCTCTGGAAAAGCCCACTGTACACTCATGAGACGAAGTGTGTGGAAAAGGTTAATAACATCTTAGTAATATTATAAAAATGGTTTGACTTTGTGGGTTCCCTAAGTGTCCCAGGAACCCTCTCCCCAAGGGGTGCTTGGACCACACTTTGAGAACCACCGATCCAGGCAGGGGGGATTGATACCAGCCTCCTCCCCCTTCCCCTTTAGAAAGGGGTATCTAAAAATATATAGCAAGGGCCATAAAAACATTAATGCCCTTTGACACCATGATTCCCCTTGGGGGATATATTTTAAAACAATAATCCCCAAAGAAGGAAAAACTGCCCAAATGATCCACAATTGGAGAATGGTTAAATAAATGCTGGTATACCCACTTAATAGAATTCGTGGTTTAAAAATTATAATTATTGGGAATTCCCTGGCAGTCCAATGGTTAGGACTCGGTGCTTCCACTGCAGGGGGCATGGGTTTGATCCCTGGTGAGGGAACTAAGATCCTGCATGCCACGTGGAGTGGCCAAAAAAAGAAAAAATAATAATTATGGAGGGAGTGGCCAAAATGGTGGAGCAGGAAGACCCTGAGCTCACTTCCTCCCACAGACACACCAAAATTACCACTATTTACAGAGAAAGTATCAATGAGAATGACCTGAAGACTAGCAGAAAAGATTTTTCACAACTAAAGATATAAAGAAGGAACGACAACAAGGTAGGTAGGCGGAGCAGAGACATTGTATAGTCAAGACCCACATCCCCAGATAGGTGACCCACAAACAGGAGGATAATTACAATTGCAGAGGTTCTTCTCAAGGAGTGAGGCATTCAAGCCCCACATCAGCCTCCCCAGCCCAGGGGTCCTGAATTGGGAAGATGAGTCCCAAGAATGACTGGCTTGAAGGCCAGCAGGGCTTGTGTATGGGAGAGCTGGGAGGCTGTAGAAAACAGAGACTCTGCTCTTAAAGGGTGCACACAAAATCCCACATGCTCTGAGACCCAGCAGAGGGAGTAGTTTGAAAGGAGCCTGAGTCACACTCACTTATTGATCTTGGTGAAGCAGGAGGCAACTGGGACTGGGACTCCCCCTAGGGACATAGATGCTGGCAAGGGCCATTTTGGGGAGCTCAATCTACCATGAGGATGCTAGTGCAAAGGGCTGTTTTGGAGTCCTCCCTCTAGCCTATTACCACAGGGGGCCTCCCTGCCCACCAGCCAGTTGGCACCAGTCCTGGGAACCCCCATGTCCAGTCAGCCAGCCTCCTGGAGATCCAGCCTCACCCACCAGCAGGACTGTACCAGCTGTGGACCCACCAGCCCCTTAACCAGCCTCCGCAGGACCTGGCATTGCCCACCAGCAGGCCAGCACCAGCCCCGGGATCCTCCAGGCCCCACAGCCAGCTGCACCAGGACTCAGCCTAGCAGCCCACCAGCAACTGCCGCATGAGGTAGGGCCTGGCAGCCAACTGGGCTTGGGGCCAGCCCCACCTGCCACCAGGCCCACAGTAGTCAGCCCTGCCACAACAGAAGGGCCCATACAGCCCACATAGGGGACACCACTAGCACATATAAGTCTGCTGACCAGAGGGCAGTGTGCTGCTGGGCCTCAAAAGATGACTCCTACATAAGGCCACTTCTCCAACATTGGGGAACATAACCGACCTACCTAATACATAAAAATAAAAACAGGAAATTAGGTCAAATGAGGTGACAGAGGAATATGTTCCAAATGAAGGAACAAGATAAAACCCAGAAGAAGAACTAAGAAGAGTGAGGATAAGCGATCTACCCAATAAAGAATTCAAGGTAATGATCATAAAGGCGCTCAATGAACTCAGAAGACTGGATGAACACAGCGAGAAGTTTAATGAAGAAGAATCAAACAGAGCTGAATACAAAAACTAAAAAAACAACAACAACAAACACTAGAAGGAGTCAAGAGTAGATTAGATGATACATTGGAATGGATCTGTGAACTGGAAGACAGAGTAGTGAATGTCACCCAAGCTGAACAGAAAAAAGAATTAAAAAAAATGAGGACAGTGTAAGAGACCTCTAGGACAACATCAGGCATACTAACATTCACAATATAGGTGTCCCAGAAGGAGAAAAGAGAGAGAACACATG
Organism: Phocoena phocoena; assembly: GCF_963924675.1. Classification (NCBI taxonomy): domain Eukaryota; kingdom Metazoa; phylum Chordata; class Mammalia; order Artiodactyla; family Phocoenidae; genus Phocoena; species Phocoena phocoena. Next base: position 106,706,772 of record NC_089225.1, on the reverse strand, counting down.
CCACGGAGCAACTAAGCCCACGCGCCACAACTACTGAGCCTGTGCTCTAGAGCCTGTGGGCTACAACTACTGAGCCCGCATGGCATAACCACTGAAGCCCGTGCACCTAGAGCCTGTGCTCTGCAACAAAAGAAACCACTGCAGTGACAAGCCCACGCACCACAATGAAGAGCAGCCCCTGCTCGCTGCAACTAGAGAAAAGCCCACACACAGCAAAGAAAACCCAACGCAGCCAAAAATAAATAGATAAAATACATTTATTAAAAAAAGAACTAATAAATGAATTCAGTAAAGTTGCAGGGTACGAAATTAATATACAGAAATCTGTTGCATTGCTATACATGAACAACAAACTATCAGAAAAAGAAATTAAGGAAACAATCCAATTTGCAATTGCATCAATAAGAATAAAATACCTAGGAATAAATCTAACCAAGGAGGTAAAAGATCTTTACTTGGAAAACTATAAGAGCTTAATGAAAGATATTGAAGATGACACAAACAAATGGAAAGATACACTGTGCTCACAGATCAAAAGAATTAATATTGTTTTTTTTTTTTTCAAAAACATTTTAATATAAACAGAAAGTAAATATGCAGTAATGCCAGAAATAAACTATATTCAACTCCAGACTCTTTTCAAAAGATACAAGATACACAGATAAATCACATTCATTCCTTACAAATGTTAAAAAGCAAACAATTTAAATTCATAATGAACAATGAATATTTTTCAGTAGCTGAAATTTTACTCATTCCATAATTTTACAAGTGAAAAAAGAGCTAATCATGTTCCTTAATATTGTCATTTGTGTATTATTCAAAATACAAACACCCTGAAGATAGAGTCCCATTCTTATCATATGTATTATAAAAACACTGAGACATTTATCAGGTATAATTAATATAATGAAAACTATATGTTAGGATATGTTTCACAAACACAAGTCCAACATTTCTCTCTGGTTCGGAAAATATGAGAGGTAGTTTCAAATAAAGTAAATGTCTATTATGTCACTACATTTCCATTAAAATGTTGGCAATTTATAACAAATTACTAGAAATAAAACTTGAGTTTAAGAACTCAATTGAATATGGGGATATATGTATAGCTGATTAACCCCGTTATAAAACAGAAACTAACACACCATTGCAAAGCCAGTACACTCCAACAAAGATATTAAAAAAAAAAGAACTAAATTGAAAAATGATAAGAATAACTTCAACTAATAAATATTTTTCTAAGTCCTAATCACACAAATCAGAAAAGATAGTTGATTACAAAAAATGGCTTCAGTAAAATAAAAACATGCTATCAATATTATAAATCAAATTTTCTATATCATAATGTGTTTCTACGTTGGGGGAAAGAGAAAATATGAATGTACATGTTTGTAAATTGGGCCTTTCATTTATAGTACCAAATATATAAAATTAATATATACTACTATTAATATATACTATTCTCCTAGCTTTCTGCTGCCTAAATTGAGAATTGCAGGGTCAAATAAATTAAAAGTGAGGGGGAAGCGAGAACGCCATTCACCCATGATCAACCTACTTCATGTAATTAAGAAATTTCAGATAACCAAGAATGGTCCCCAGAAGCCTTCCTGATTAAAATGGAAGTCTGATTCAAGTAGGAAACAAAGGACAAAGAGAAGAGAGATGCTCTTCAGAAACTGATACAAGTAAAAGGGTTTTGTTTCCTGGTGCTTTTCAAAGCAATGACAATAAACAGAATTTTTCAAATAAGTTGCCTTGTGTTGATAATTTAACAGTAATATACTGACTATCAGTGTGTCATCCTGGGAACCAAATAACAGTACAAGACAAATGGAGAAGTGCTCACTGAAATAAATATTATTTTATCACTCTTCCTTACACAAAAATCATATGAGTGGACTAGGGTATTCACATGCCTTGAAGTTCTGCCGCTTATGTTCATTCTTATTCAGCTTTAAAAAAGATTATAGACCTTATACCTATTTGGCTGCTGTAAGATTATGTTTTCATGCAATGATTCTCCATGAATGGTCCTACAAGGAAATTTTAAGAAGTTTAAAAAGACATTCAAAATACATAAATAATTTAAGTTTCTAGGTTTTCCAATCATTTTGTTTTTAAGAAAAAGAGATTTAAGTATAAAGGAACTGGCATAAACTTGAACCAACCAAAATAAAGATCAAAGATTTATAATTCACACAAAGCAAATTTAGTTCAGCAAGTACATCTTTTCAGATTTAGGATTCTAGGCAGAGATTTGTAGAAAGGACTAATAAGAAAAGATATAATTTTATTGCCTTTTCAAAACTGTATGAGCTTATCAAAACAATGATTTTTAGCATTTCTGAATGTATAAAATTGAGTCCAAATGTTTGAAGTTACCAATGATTTGCTCTTCCCTTTTGTGAAAAAAAAAAATACAGCTTCTTTTTGCCATGGACTTGTTGCAGCTCTAGGAGAAAAGGTCACTCTGGAGATGGTTGAAAGTTTCAATAATTATGCTAAAGCAAAAAATTCAGCATATCACTTCTGAGTTACTCCTAAAGTTTGTCTCATATTTTCATAAACCACGTAACTGATGCCTACAGCAGGAAGCACCTTCATAAAGTTTGGGGTGATGCCTCTGTAAAGTCCTGGTATTCCTTCTTTAGAAATTATTCGTCGAAAGAGCCCAACCATGTTCAGCTGTGCGGCTCCTTCTACCATGGCTTGAACCTGCATGTGTGTTCTCACCAAAGCCAAGGGGTAGCTGGCCAGCTGACCACAGGTGCTGGATAAGGCACCACATCCCAGCAGCACCACGACTCCAGGGTTTACAGAGTCTTTGGCAAAATTATCTAGCCAATGGGACTTCAAGAGCTCATACACAGCAAGATCTATACCTGCATAAGGTATGATGCCTAATAAATTGGGAACGTAACCTTTGTAAAAAGCTCCCATGCCTTCACGTTTCAAAATCTTCTTGGCACAATCAAACATCCCAGAGTATTGTCCAGTTTTGCCTACAGCCAGCCTGGTTTTCAGAACCTCCATATGATAAATAAGTGTCTGTGCAGTTGCTCCAGCCATGGAACCAGAAACGAATCTCTCAAAGGTTCCCACTTTTTGTCCTTCCTCAGTAAGCAACTTCTTGTACTGTTCATATACCCAGAACTTAACAGCTGTCTCAGGAGCAATTTTAATGACATTTGTACCATTTCCTCTCCAAAGTGAGCGGATACCTCCCTCTTTCCCCATCTGTCGAAAGCCGCCATATATGTTCATTTTCTCTGATTTTGAACCATGGACGTGCATCATGACTTTCAGACGATCCAAAGGGGCAGTGCTTGTTCGAGAGACGGCACCAGCAACACCTCCTGCCAAAAGCTGCCTCCACCACTGCCCCGACTTCTTTTCATCTTCCGTGAATTCATCTGGAACAGTTAAACTGTCTCCTATGTCAATACCAGTAGAATGTTTCCAGAAACGGATAATTTCCTCAATGTCTGTAACAGGGTTAAATAAGAAGTAGTCTCTCCATTCATTCCAGTCCACTGTCATCGTCCCATCAGCATCGATGCTTTGAAGAATCAACTCTGCTTGTTGTTTAGAAATAGTTAGACCTAGTATCTGGAGAGACTGGACAATTTCAGAAGCCTCAATTTTTCCATCATTATTTTTGTCCAAACTCTTAAATGCCAATTTCATTTGTTTCTCATGGTCTTTAAGGTACTTCATAAATTCTTCAAAATCCAGCTTTCCATCTTTGTTGACATCACCAGTCGTAAAAATTTTCTCCTCGGCGTCCTGGCCCAGGGGGATGCCCAGGCTCTTGAGCCCCTCCTGCAGCTCGCAGATGTCCACCACGCCGTCCCCGTTGCGGTCCAGCTTGTGGAAGAGGGTCTCGTAGCGCGTCGGCGGCTCCGCGTCCTGGCGGGCCGCCGCGGGCAGCACGACGCCCCGCAGCCAGCGCAGCATGATCCCGGAGGCGCGGGCCGGCCCAGCCGAGGGACGCCAGGGGGGCCGAAGGCTGCTCGGGCGTGAGGCCTGGCTGTAAGGGGCCCGCGGCCTGGCTGTAAGGGGCCCGCGGCGCACAAGCTGAGAAGAATTAATATTGTTAAAATGACCATATTACACAAGGCAATCTAGAGATTCAATGTAATCCCTATCAAAATACTAATGGCATTTTCCACAGAACTAGAACAAAAAATTCTAAAATTTGTATGGAGACACAAAAGACCCTGAATAGCCAAAACAATCTTGAGAAAGAAGGACAAACCTGGAGGTATTATGCTCCCTGATTTCAAATTATATTACAAAGCTACAGTCATCAAAACAATGTAGTACTGGCACAAAAACAGATACATAGATCATTGGGACAGAATAGAGACCAGAAATGAACGCACACTTCTATGTTCAGTTAATGTACAACAAAGGAGGCAATGGAGAAATACAATGGGGAAAAGACAGCCTCTTCAATAAATGGTGTTGGGAAAACTGGATAGCTATTGATACATTCAAAAGAATCAAATGAACTACTTTTTAATATCATATACAAAAATAAACTCAAAATGGAATAAAGACTTATGTGTAAGACCTGAAACCATAAAACTGGAAGAAAACATAAGCAGTACACGCTTTGACATTGGTCTTAGCAATATTTTTTTGGATGTGTTTCCTCAGGTAAGGAAAACAAAAGAAGAAATAAAATGGGATTATATCAAATTAAAAGCTCTTGCACAGCAAAGGAAACTATCAGTAGCTGCCCACTGAATGGGAGAAGATATTTACAAATGATATATCTGATAAGGGTCAATATCCAAAATATACAAAGAACTCATACAACTCATCAAAAAACCCAAACAACCTGATTAAAAAATGGGCAGAGAGATTTCCCTGGTGGTCCAGTGGATAAGACTCTGTGCTCCCAATGCAGGGGGCCCGGGTTCGATCCCTGGTCAGGGAACTAGATCTCACATGCATGCCACAACTAAGTTCCCACATGCCACAACTAAAGATCCCGCATGCTGCAGTGAAGATCCCGTGTGCCACAGCTAAGACCTGGTGCAGCCAAAACAAGCAAACAAACAAACAAACAAAAACGGGCAGAGAAACTGAATAGACATTTTTCCAAAGAAGACATGCAGATGGTCAACAGACACGTGTAGAGATGCTCAACGTCACTAATCATCAGGGAGATGCAAATCAACACCACAATGAGATATCACCTCCCATCTGGCAGAATGGCTAACATCAAAAAGACAACAAAGAACAAGTGTTGGTGAGGATGTGGAGAAAAGGGGACACTTGTGCACTCTTAGAGGGAATGCAAATTGGTACAGCCACTGTGGAGAACACCATGGAGGTTCCTCAAAAAATTAAAAATATAACTACCATGTGACCCAGCAATTTCACTTCTGGGTATTTTTCCTAAGAAAATAAAAACAGTAATTCTAAAAGATATATTGCACCCCCCCAACCATGGTCATTGCAGCATTACTTACAATAGTCAAGATACGGAAGCAACCTAAGTGTTCATCGATAGATGAATGGATAAAGAAGATGTGGCCTATATATATATTACGTTATATATATTACAATGGAATATATATATATATATATATATATATATATATACTACTCAGCCATAAAAAAGAATGAAATCTTGCCATTTGAGACAACATGGGTAGACCTAGAGGGTATTATGCTAAGTGAAGTAAGTCAGACGAAGTCAAATACTGTGTGATTTCACTTACATGTGGAATTTAAAAAACAAAACAAGTGAACAAACATAGCAAAATAGGAACAGCCTCATAGATACAGAGAACAAACAGGTCATTGCCAGAGGGGAGGGCGGTGGAGGGGGGGATGAGTGAAATAGGTGAGGAAGATTAAGAAGTATAAACTTCCCACAAAATAAATGAGTCATGGGGGCTTCCCTGGTGGTGCAGTGGTTGAGAGTCCGCCTGCCGATGCAGGGGAAGATCCCACATGCCGCGGAGCCGCTAGGCCTGTGAGCTATGGCCGCTGAACCTGTGCATCCGGAGCCTGTGCTCCACAACGGGAGAGGCCACAGCAGTGAGAGGTCTGCGTACCACAAAAAAAAAAAAAAAAAAAAAAAGAGACATGAAAATGAAATGTACAGCATGGGGAATATAGTCAGTAATATTGTTTAAAATATATATGTATATTTATATTTATGAAGACTGTGTACTAGCATGGAAAGAATATATATGGCCTGAAGTGAGAAATGAAAATTATAAAACAGACTCTTCATGGTGCCTCCCAATCTCTGGCCTCAGGTTTTTTTGTTTTTTATTTTGCAATAAGCATAAACAAAAGCAAGGGCTTTGTAACCTGTCCGCTGGCCCAGGTCAGTGCGATTAGGCAGGAGCCGAGAGGAGAGTCACCGAGGGGCCTGGAGCCAGGGAAGAAGGTGGGGGTGAAAGGCATACGGAGGGAGCCAGTCAGGGATGGAGACTTGATACTTCAGCTCATGCATGGTGCCCTTTCAGTGGTGACATGAAAAACCTTTGCTTAAGCAGCTGTTATCAAAGGCTTGTGTGGAGGTGACAGCAGACCAGCTGTGAGGGGATGTGCTTCACTTCACAAAGGGAAGGAAGAAGCTGCAGAGCCCAAGACACTTTGGAGAGAAACAGGTCCAGGGGGCCCCACCATGTCTAATGGAGCTGGGTGAGAGCAGCAGGAAGGCCGCCAGTGCCGGGTGGGTCTTGGCCTGGAGGAAGCATGGCTAGCAGGGCCTGGTGGGCAGTCCCTGGGCTGGAGAGCTGGGACCCAGAGACTCCACCTGGGCAGGACCAGGGCCTGGTCTGTGTTTTAGGAAGCCCTCACTGGTAGCCGTGCGCAGGCTGTGATAGACTTGGGGAGACTATTTGAAGATGAGCGCAGCGGTCCTTAAAAGACAGAACTGAAGTCGTCAAGTCCAGCAACAGACTCAGAGCTAGTGAGAAAGGGGCAGGGAGTGTGGCATGGGCCCTATTCCCCCCGAGCTGAAAATACAACCAAACCTCTCATTACACCTTGCAGTGTAAATGCAATCTTCTGTGGCCATGACTGTGCACGTACCCTTTGACTGCATTCTGGCCCTTCACACTGCAGCAGGTGTGGCCAGCTGACGTCCAAGGTGCAGCTGACCGAGGCCGAGCTTGGCTACTTCAGCACATCTCAGGGTCTCCATCTGTGTCTCGCCTGTATTAAGGTCATTTCCTATCACTAGTATCAGCACTTCCATTTTCTATTCACAGTCATAAACTATAAGGACTAACCTCAGTAAAAGGCCCGTGAGTAGCAAAACGAGGGTGATACAGACCAAGAGAGGTAGATGCACAAACAGCTGTGGGCTTCCAGGCAGGTGCTATAGTAGGTAGTTCGAAGTGTCGATTTGACGGCCAGTAGATCTCTCGGGGCTGGGTGTGTGAAAAGGGTGGAGGGTCTGGACTGTGGCCAAAGGTGATGGGGCTGTTGGAAAGTTGAATACACCCAAGTCAAACATGGGGAAGTTGACAAAGGTTAGGTTGACCAAGGTTCAGCATGAACCTATGACAATTCTTATCTACTTTTTGGGGTTCACCAGAATATGATGTGACTCAGATGTTCTGATCTCCAGCTTGGGGCAGTGTCTCAAAGAACCCCAGTAGAGTCCTAAAGAACCACACTGGATACCCACCTGCTATGGCCCTGGTAGGCCCCAGAGGTCCCCAAGAGTTCAGTGGGCCAGTCCTGCTCGCTCCTGAGACTGCCAGAGCAGAAAGTCGGCCCCGCTCCAGCAGGAACACAGTCGGCCCCACTGGGACTGCCCGCCCAGCTACCTCAACGATTAATTTCCGCCGACCTTCTCAGATGGATTCCTTCCCCCACCCACTCCCACTGACTCATGACATCGCAGCCTAACACATCAGGGTGCATCGTTCTGTGGAGGATACTTTTTTTTAATTGAAGTAGAGTTGATTTACAATGTTGTACTCATTTCTGCTGCATAGCACAGTGACTCAGTTATACACGGATATACTTGTTTTTTTAAGTATTCTTTTCGATTATGGTTTACCCCCAGGAGATTGGTTATAGTTCCCTGTGCTGTACAGTATGACCTTGTTGTTTCTGTTCTAAATGTAATCGTTTGCATCTATTAACCCCAAACTCCCAGTCCATCCGTTTCCCCCGCCCACTCCCTGCCTTGGCAACCACAAATCTCGAGGACACTTTTTAATGCAACCACCACTTACCATCTTAGCTAAAAAAATTTTAAAGTCAGTCTTTAAGATCATCTATCGCCCAATCTATACTCAGATTTCCCCAGTTGTCTCAAAAGTATCTTTTTACAGGTGGTTTGTTGGAATCAGGTGAGGACCCAAATGAGGGCATGCATTGCATTCAGTAAGCCTTTCCTCCTTTTCTTTCTTTTTCTTTTCATGTCATTGTTTTAAGGAGAAAACTGAGTCATATGTCTGGGAGTACATTCTTTTATTTATTTATTTATTTGTTTGTTTGTTTGCGTTGGGTCTTAGTTGCTGCGCGGGGGTTTTCTCTAGTTGCATCGACCAGGGGCTCCTCTTTGCTGCGGTGCGCGGGCTTTTCATTGCAGTGGTTTCTCTTGTTGCGGAGCTTGGGCTTTAGGCGCGTGGGCTTCAATAGTCGTGGCACATAGGCTCAGTAGTTGTGGCTCGCGGGCTCTAGAGCCCAGGCTTGGTAGTTGTGGTGCATGGGCTTAGTTGCTCCGCTGCATGTGGGATCTTCCCGGACCAGGGATCGAACCCACGTCCCTTGCATTGGCAGACGGATTCTTTTTTTTTTTTAATTTATTTTTGCTGTGTTGGGTCTTCGTTTCTGTGCGAGGGCTTTCTCTAGTTGTGGCAAGCGGGGGCCACTCTTCATCGCGGTGCGCGGGCCTCTCACTGTCGCAGCCTCTCCCGTTGTGGAGCACAGGCTCCAGACGCGCAGAGCTCAGTAGTTGTGGCTCACAGGCTTAGTTGCTCCGCGGCATGTGGGATCCTCCCATACCAGGGCCCGAATCCGTGTCTCCTGCATCGGCAGGCAGACTCCCAAACACTGCGCCACCAGGGAAGCCCGGCAGACGGATTCTTAACCACTGCGCCACCAGGGAAGTCCTGGGAGTACATTCTTAATGCTCCGTAAGTAAGTGAAAACCTCGCCCCAGCACTCACCCTCGAAATATACTTCTTAAAGAAGGCAGCTGCCTCCCAGAATCAACTCCTTCTCTTTCTCTCTTAAATCCCAACCACCCAAGCCCACCCCCCTCCCAGGCTGGTCTGTAGGGCTCCCCTCTCCCAGCTCCACTGTCCTTTGCAGAGATCACCTGAGCCCCCGGTCTTCTTTAGGGTTCTCTCTGCTTTGCCCATGAGCAAGAATCGTTATCACAAAGGAGAGCCCCAGGCCTGGGCCAGCAGGCACACCCCCTTCCACTTGGAGGCTGAGTGGCTGGGAACGGGGGTTGGGGGGTTGCGGGGTTGGGGGGGAGGGGGCTGGGTGGGGGGGAGGAAGGAAGTCCCAGCGGCACAGTGAGAATAACGCAGTGAGAGTACCTGGGGGACGGATACGGGGGCACCGTTATGTGTTGAGAGAGCCAGTGCCTGCGGGGACGACGTGTCTGACTTCATCGTCACATCTGCAGGGCCGAGAATGGTGTCTGTCATGTGCAGGGCATCGGGAAGGATTCCTTGTCGTGAGCACGGGCAGGGGTCCTGCTTTGTCGTCTTTGGGACAGTGGTCTGTGTCTGGGGAGTCGTGATAACGAGCTCCATGCCAATTTGCGACAGAGCTTTCAGTTGTGTTCTTCCCACTCCTGAACGAGGGTCTTAACCTCCAGCTAAAGCAGAATGTCGCGTGCCACATCAGTGCTGAGTCACTCCCGGGGGCTCCCACACGCAGGCACTGCATTCTCGTTTTCACTCTGAGAATTCGCTCTCGTGCTGTCAGTCATCTCACCGCGGAACTTTTCCTTCTGAACCAATCAGCAATGGTTCCTGGAATCCAAGTCCCCTCCAGTTCCCTCCGTGAGCTTTCTTCCAAACCTGTGGGGTTTGCCCTCGGATCCCAGCCTCCACGCTGATGGGGCCGGTTCCCATCTCAGTTCGTAAACTCACATGTGTTTACGTGAAGAAAGGAAGAAGCCAGAGCTTCTTCCTTTCTTCCAGGACTTGATTTCTGTTTCAAGGGCCCCTCGTCTTGGTTAACTCAGGATTCTCCTCCTCTTTCCCCAGATCTCACGAGTGTGGGGGCGTGGCTACGGGGAGTGGGGGCGGGGTCAGCATCCGGTCGTCGGGCTTCTCTGCGCCACGCTGACCGACATCCCCCAGGAGCCCTGGCCTGACACGGCGGCGCCAGGAGCTCTCACAGGTGTGCTAACCCGCCCACATCTCTCCCTGCTGGGATGCTCGCCTGCTTCCTGCCCCCTCCCAGGCTCAGTGAATCATTCTGTGGCCCCTGGTTTAGAACCTTCGGGGCTGACTCGGGGTTTCACACCACCCCGGGATGTCCGGGCTGAGCCACTGGGGTCTCTGGGAGGTTTGGCACACCGCCCCGGTCTCCAGCGTGGCAGGGGGAGCAGCATCGCCACCCTCACTTTCTGATCCCCACATCCTGTCTGCGGCCCTGTCATACTCTCCCCGTGGCTCCCTCACGGTGGGAAGCAGGCACAGGAGCTCTTCCCAAGAACCTGCCAGCATCTTGGGGTGTTTGCAAGGAGTCATTGTAATTAGAGCAAGTGAGGAGCGGAGGGGAGTGGAGGACAGTGAAGAACGTGGTAGAGTGATGCATGGTGGCCCCAGGCCTGGAGAATCATTGGAAGGGAGCTTAGAGATGAAGTGGAGACAAGGGAGGGGGGTGCAGTAGGATATGACATGGGGAGTGGCTTGATGGGGTTCAGGATTTCTTGGGCATTTGCTTGGAGACAGTGAAACATCTAGAGGAGAAGGCATGAGGGTCGAGTGGACTGGCAAGGTGAGTCCAGCAAGTCCCCAGAAACCCAGGTTCCTTGGTCTCTGTTGTGAAGCTCACAGAAGTTCTAGGAAAAATCAGTCAGTCACGCGTGGGCGGGATCAGGTTTGCCCCAGTCCAATGTCCAGTCTTAGGTAATTTCCATCACTGTCCTGGGAAATCTCTCTGAGGTCCTTCCTGGGATCCAGAGAGCATGGGGACGTTACTGCGTGAGTGATGAATGACAGGTGGAAGCGGTGTCCATGGAGAGATTTCTTACCTGACTCTTCTCACTGGTCCTGACTCCTGGGCCTGGGGTAGGAAGCCAGGGAGAATGGGGGCAGCGCCTGGCTCACCACGTCCCAGCACAGACCCCAAGGGGACTCTCCACGCTCCAGGTTCTTGCTTTTTGACCGACACTCCATGGCTGCTTTTGCTGCCTGGACCCCACTGGGTCAGGGAAGCTCAGAGACAAACATGGGGATCCCTGTTTGCTCTAGGAAATTCCTCAGCCCACACATCTCCCAGGCATCCAAGCCTCTTGACCCTGCCATGGAGGGGCTCCTGGGAGAGGGAGGATACGCCTGGGAGAGAGGGGCCACTCCAGAGCACCAGCCAGCCAGGCTCTCAGGCTCTCTCCAAGGATGGGGGAGCCAGGAGTCTGTCTCATGAACCCCCAGATGGGCCTAACTTGTGCTGGCTCAGGTTGGAGAGGGACCTTGCCCTGGGACAAACATACCTGGTTGTGGCCCAGGCACTGCCTCTGATGGTCCCCATATAGACCTTGGTCTCCTCACCTCTACAGTGGGCACAGCTGTGCTGCAGGCGGGACTTTTCATTCTCTCCCTCTAGAATTCTCTGCTTCCGAGGTCACAAGGACAAATCCACAGGGCAGACGGAACTCGGATTCCGGAACCCCAGGGTCCAGCTCTTGTCCTGTTCATTGGCAATAATGAAGAAAAAGCAGCCCTGCTGTTATTCTGCTGCCCCCAGCCTGCCGCTCTCCCCTCCCCCTCCCCCTCCCCTTGCCTCTTCCCCCTTACCTGCTCCCCTCTACCCCTACCTGCTGCAGCAGCCCCCCACTTCCCTTTGGAGCCCGTGAGGCCTACTGCCTCCACAGGCCCCTTGGAGTCCCCGGCTCCCCATCCCCCGCCAGTCCGCCTACCACCTCCCCCCCCCCCCCCCCACCGCCCTCTTCCCTCGCCGCCTGGCCTCCAGCCACCCAGGCAGACTGCTCACCAGTCCGTACAACTTCCCCGCCCAGTCACCTCCTCCCGCTATCTCCCCACCTTCGGGTCATTTGGCAAACTGTTCTAGGGGCCTGATGCCCCTGCCAGCGGGCCTCCAGACCTCTCAGAGCTTCGTGGATCAGGGGCGCAGGGCAGCCCATGGTGGGCAGCTCTGAGGCAGTCTGGCGGGCCCTCCAGCACTCCCAGAGGCCCCCCTCTCCACAGTGAGCTCTCAGCCACCTGGGAGAGAGCACTCCGGCTGGAGGTGAAGGCTGAAGGCTGGGCGACGGGGGCCGGGGGGGGCGGGGTGGCGGACGCAGGCCGCCTCTGAGCCTGGAGGTTCCTGAGCCTCAGGGCCTCCACACCGTCCTTAACTCCCTTCTTGCGGGCCCCAGTGCAGCCAGGGCTCCTCCTGTTTCCCATCCAGGACAGAAGCAAGGAAAGGCTGGACTGGCCAGAAATGGGGGCACCCACTTTCATATTCTTCTGCCTCCCCAGCTGGGCCAGACAGCTCGAGCTGGGGCAGCCAAAAGGCGGCGGCATGTCCCCCTAGGAAGGTGAGCCCTGGCGTGCTGGCGGGTCGTGGGTAGGGGTGACCCCTGAGAGCCCTGAAACAGAGCCCAGGCTCCCTGCCCCCTCCAGGGGGGCGCAATGTGGTGTGGTCAGTGTCCAGGATCATGCTTTCTTTTGGCCCCTGTGGACTTCTCAGTCTTGATAACCGCCTTCCTGTGAGGTGAGATCTCTTGCCGTGAAGACAGACCATCCGACCGGCGCCTCTTCTCAGGGCTCACGGCCGAGGGAGCTGGGAGGCCACCTGCTCATGGCCTCAAGTTTGCAAATGATTACGAAGTGAATGTAGTACCATGAAACCGTAACCCTGAGCTCCGAATCTGAATACCAAGGGCAAGTGGGGAGAGGAGCAGAGTTTGAGGAGCCCTCCATAAGCCCCTTCCTGCATAGTTACCCACTTCCTCTCTCACTTCCTCTCCTCCAGGGCTAGGTCCTACTCCAAGCAGAGTCTCTGCTGGGCCCTGGTCCAGGCACAGGCAGAACCCGCTCCCCAGGGCCCTGGCTTTCTCAGGCCATTTGCACCCCCTAGGCCTGGCATGGCAGGACAGCAGGGGTGCCCCCCAGACTGAGGATGGGGGGACTGGCTCTCTTCAGGGCCCAGCAGGACACTTTGGCCCTGGGCCTGCTGGGATGGAGGTGACTGGGGAGGGGGGAATGGTAGCCCCTCCCCAAACCCTCCCCTACAGCACAAGGGCCTAGTGTCTCTTCAGTGAGTGGGCAGCCTCATTGCTGGGGAAGGAATCGTGGCACTGACCCCACTTTCAGAACAAGGTTCTGCCCTGGGCACCGTGCCCAGGGCCAGGCCATGTGAAACTTCCATACACACTCCTTCACCTGACTCCTGACCCCCAAAGGCCTCCTGTCCATTCTCTCTCTTCACACACACACACACACACACAGAGCTGTTCTCCAAATCGGATATGGCGTCCTCTTTTTTCACTTCAGACCACTCACTGGCCTGCACCCTGGTCCCTCCCTCCTGTTAATGTGGTGAGTCGATACATTTGGCCCCTGTCGTTGCCAGAGACCCACAGACACCTTTACTTTGGGGGTCACGGGTCCACCTGGCCTCCTGTTCAGGTATCCTAGAAGATACCCCGGTGAATCTCTACGGAGCCAGTGGTATGAGGCCCAGACCTCTGCAGCCCTGGGGGGTGGGGGGGGGCTGGGCAACTGGAAGGATACAGTCTTCTCAGGGCGACAGAAGTGGACTGCTTCTATGAAAAACACCTCAGACCACCCCTGCCCTTTTAGGATTGGAAACTTCTCTGGGAAACGTCTGGGTCACGTCATTCCCAGGCTCCAAATCACCCCACCCCTGAGAACCCTCCTTCTTCTCCTTGACCGGTGATACCTCCGGGCTCCCCCGGGGCATCTCAGACAGGGCTGAACAAGGACAGAGCTTGCAGTGTCCACCCAAGTGAGGAAACCCATGGCTCAGCTCCTTGGAGCCATGGAAAAGGAGCCTTGTCCCCTGGAGCTGCCCGGGCCCCCTTTCCCCCGGGGCAAAGGTAAGCACTGGGTTCTCATAGGCTCAGCCCAGCCCAGCCCTGGGGCTGCAGGACAATGAGAAGTCTGGGGAGGAAGGTGCGGGGGAGGTGCCGTGGTGGGCCGGTCCCCATGGCTCTCCATCTCGAAAGCTTGGCCTGTCCTCTAAGAGACCCCTCGTGCATCGTGCTTCCCACCCCAAGATGGGGAGGTGGGAGCCATGCCATAGCTGACTTTCCTCCCCAGGTGCTACTTGGAGGCGGTTTAATTAGCTCTTAAGAAAGGCCAAGCCCTCCTACTTTACCTGGGAGCTGTTTACTGAGACCCGGAAGAGACACAATGAGCGTCAAGGTTCTCGCCAACAAATGACTGGCCTTGGGGGACTTATTTCCTCCCATCTGACACGGTATCCTTCAGTTGCCCAGGGGAAAATGAAAAAGAGGTGATGGGACTCAAGGGAGGCTTAAGGCTGCCGCAGTGCTCCGGAGGGTGGCTGGATGCAAAAGCCCAGGGCTCTGGGAGTCTGGTCCAAGCCCTGCCCTTTGCCTGCTGCTTGGGGTTCCTGGAGAGTTTTTCATTTTCCAGAGCTGGTAGAATTCAGCCAAAAGAGGACCTGGAATCTTCATTTACCTTCCTCCTGATTCAAGTGTCCCCAGCACCAGTCAAGCTCCCTAGTTTTTCTTTCAAGTGAGATGCTATCGGGAAAGACCAAATATTTGGTCTTTCTGCAACCAGAAAGACCGTTTTCCGGTCATCTGGTTGCAGGAAGAGAAATTTGATTGTGTTGATACTTCTTATGCGTTTTAGGAGCAAATGACATAACACGGTCTTTTGTAAAGAAAATTGATTCCATATGAAGCCCGTCCTGACAGTTTTACTTCCTCAAGTGGCATTTCGGGACGTCCTTGCCTGGCCAGCTTTTTTATGTGACGTTTAACCACCCCACCCGACAGTGCTGTCGTCTGTCACCGTCACTGGCTCAGGTCAAGTTTGCTTGTATCCTGCCTCTGTCCCCTCCAAGTATCTCTCTTGAATGACCTGCCATCTTGTCTTCTGCTCAGGACTCTCGGTAAGGAAGGCTTAGGAAGCCTGGACTGTGGCCTTGGGGAGGGAGAGGAGGTCATGAGCCAGCTATGAGGTAATGGAGCTGCAGAGGATCTGTGGTGGTTCAGGGCTGTGCCTGTCTGGGAGTGCATAGCTGAGTGGGTGTGTGAGTATGGGTAGTTCTCGGACTTTAGATCTCTACACATTTGTGTGATTTGACACGTACCTGTGTCTTTAGGTGTGAGTGAGTCTGTGTGTGTGTCTGTGGGAGTATAAGCATGTGTGGGTGTCCTTGGGTGTGTGTGTGCACGTCTGCGTGTGTGTGTTTGTGCCTCTGTCTACGTGTATCTTTGGATGAGTTTGTGTGTGGGTGTGTGTGTTTCTAGGTTAGGGCATGTCTCTGGGTGTATATTTTTTTTTTGCGGTACACGGGCCTCTCACTGTTGTGGCCTCTCCTGTTGTGGAGCACAGGCTCCGGACGCGCAGGCTCAGCGGCCATGGCTCACGGGCCCAGCCGCTCTGCGGCATGTGGGATCTTCCCGGACCGGGGCACGAACCCATGTCCCCTGCATCGGCAGGCGGACTCTCAACCACTGCGCCACCAGGGAAGCCCCTCTGGGTGTATATTTGTTTGTGTGGATATATCTACATATCTCTGTGTCTCTGGGTGTGCGTACCTCTCAGGGTGGGTGTGTACAGTTCTGGTTGTGAGCCTGTGAAGGTCTGTGGAAAGATGGCGACACACAGCACAATTATTCTGGACCCTGGGGCAGATTAATTGGGCAAAGCCCCCTCTATGGCAAGGTGGTCTGTTACCCTTTGAGACCCCACCAGGAGTCGGTTCAGAAGGAAAGAATTCCTGATGGAGAAAATAGTGAACAGACGTGTGGAATCCCGTCATCTTTCACTGCCTGGGCCCCTTGTCCAGACTAGAGGCTGGGCTGGGCCGGGGGTGGCCGCTGGGCCCAAGACCACACACTCTAGTTCCTGAGACTGGTCTGCTTCGTGTAACCTGAAGCCCCTTGTCTGATATGTTCCAGACGTTCCCACATGCTGGCAGCAAACACAGCCTGAGGTAACACAGCCCCTTTGTCTGACCGTGGCACCGGGAGCCTCTTCTTGGAAATGTGGTCACTGTGGTGTTGAAACCAGGGTGCCTGCCAGCCGTGTCTGAGGGAGAGAGGAAAATACTCACGCCACCCCCAGGTGTTTGCTCTGAGGCCCAGTGACTCTGCAGTGAAGGGCCCTGTGTGTGCTCATGTGTCCAGGAGGAACCCATGTGCATCTCGGGAGCCAAAGAGGATCAGGGCGTGCCAGGCACAGTCAGTGGAAGAAAGGACCCTGGGCCAAAGCCCAACAGACAATGTCCTTCCCCGGGAGATGGACTCAGGGAGAGGAACCCTCAGATTGGTGAGAGGGGCCAGTCCCCAAAGCTCCCTCACTGACCTGCTGTGGCAGCTCATCCACTCAAAGGCCAGTGTCCCAGGAGCCCTCAGAGCCCTGGGCCACCAGGACAGTTGGCCACCCGAACCCCCAGGTAGCAAACTAGTGTCTCCTGGGGGGAAGCTGCCTCTTGCCCAAGAAGTGACTCAGGCCCCTGATGGTGGGGTGTAGGGCCCGGGTACCGGGGCGAATCTGAGGGTTTTGCTCACCACCCTTGGACCGGCCAAGGCTGGATTTCCCCGCTGCGTCCAGCCGTGTGCACTTCCCTGGCACCAAGAGCTCAGGGTGGAGGCTTTCAGTGGAGATTTGCGCTGTTAACAGCCGTTGGTCACCTCACATTTGGCTTCCAGAATTAACCTCCCTGAGGTCCTGGGGCAGAAAGAGCCAACAGATCCAGGGGATTGAGAGTGTGGCTGGGGATCCATAAATGTTTAATCCAAGCACATTCCATTGCTGCTGCAGAGAGAGGGGCAGAGAGGTCCTGGCCCTCGCGCAAACTGAGGTTTTGTGATTGCAGAACCAGAGCTGGGTTGGAAGCCGCCAGGTTCTGTGGTGTGAGGAGGGGCTAAGTCAGCCTTTTGTGTTAAGGGTGCAAAGGAGAAACAGCAGGGCAGGGAGGGGGCCCCCAAACAGCATGAGTTTGAGGGCCGGTGCCCCATGGAGACAATCGAGCTGTTAGCTCCCAAAGGGAGCTTTTATAAGGTGGACAAGGAAAGCACCTGGCCCCAGGGGACAATCTGAGCAGCCAAAGTGGGTGGGGGTGAGAAGGGCTGACCTCTGGGGTGGCAGGGTGCTGTACGGTGGCTGTAGGTGTGACCTCAGAAACCTAAGTCAGGGACTTCTGAAGCCAAGGTCTGGTAAGGAGGGGCTTGCCCCCCACTGCCCCCTTCCTGCAGGCTTTTGTGCCCCAATACCTTAGAGCCTGGCATCACCCCTCCTCCTGCTGCCATAGCCTCCCCTACTCAGGCCTCCTTTGCTCTGCCAAAGGGACCCCCAGGAGCCAGCACCTGGTTTGGAGCGTGGGGTACGTACCAGCCGCCAGGCGCAGTTGCTCCTTCTGAATGAGGCTGTCTGTGCCTGGCCACCTGGAAAGGAAGGACCCTGCAGGGAAAGACGCCCTGAGTCCGTCAAGTCCAGACACCCCTTTCCAGTGATGGCTTGGAGAGCCTGGAGGGACCCCAGAGTGGACACAGAGGAGCGTGTTACCCCCCGTGGCCTGATGGACTGATCCCAAGGAGGGGCAGCCACCAGGTGACACAGGTCAGACCCCCAGATGGATGGATGAGAACTGGCTGTAGGGATGGGGCTTCCTGGAGCGCTGGCGGGCCCACCAGGCTCTCCCTGAGCCCAGGAGGTGCCCAACTCACGAAGCTCCAAGAGGCCCAGGGGCCCACTGGCAGGGGCACCAGGCTTCTGGGATGGTTTGCCCGATGGCCCAAAAGAGGGGAGATGATGGGAGGAGGTGACTGGGCAGGAAAGTTGTAGGGACAGGTGAGCAGGTTGCCCAGATGGCTGGAGGCCAGAGGGGGGCCAGAAGTGTGGTTCAGGACAAAGGAGGAGTGAGGAGCAGGGAGGAAGGCCAGGCGGCAAGGGAAGAGGGCGGGGGGAGGGGGACTGGCAGGGGAGGGGGACTGGCGGGGCAGGGGGACTGGCGGGGCAGGGGAACTGGTGGCGGAAGGGACTGGTGGGGAGGGGGACTGGCAGGGGAGGGGGACTGGCGGGGCAGGGGGAGCAGGGGACTCCAGGGGATCAGTGGAGGCAGTGGGCCTTGCAGGCTCCAAAGTTAGGAGAGGGCCTGCTGCTGAGAGCTGGGAGCCTGGCTGGGTGAGGGGGAGAAGGAGGGCCAGGCCGAGGGCCGAGAGCAGGGGCCTGCAGCAGGCAGGGGTAGAGGGGAGCAGGTAAGGGGGAAGAGGCAAGGGAAGGCGGAGGGGAAGGCGATGGGCTGGGGACAGCAGAATAACATTAGGGCTGCTTTTTCTTCATTGTTTCCAATGAACAAGGTGAGAGTCTGACCCTGGACTTCTGTCTGCCTCTGTTTCCCCAGAACTTAGGATCAGATAATTCTAGAGAGAGAGAGTAAGATGACCGGAGGCCGTGCTTGCAGCACAGCTGTGCCCACAGTAGAGATGAGGAAACCGAGGCCTGGAAGGAGACCATCAGCGGCAGTGTTTGGACTCGAACAAAGTGTGCTTTTTTTTTTGCAGGAGGCTGGGAAGTGATGGGATCAGGGAATGGGGTGAGGAGTCCTGGACCAGGATGGAGGGTGGGCCTGAGCAAGGATCCAGGCTGCAGATGCATCCGGGCTGGAAGACGTGGACCTGGAGACTTTCGGCCCCACGTGGAGACTGTCCTTGTGATTAACACTGTCTCGAGTTCAGAACTTTGAGAATGTTGTTTAATCCGAAGCTTCTGTGCTTTCATCTTATAAATATTCATACCCATGTTCTTTTCATTTAGAAGAGGTGTAGATCCAATTATTTTAATGAACACTGAAAACTTTTCCTTCCGTAATAGCTTTCCCTTCATATAACACTATATGTGTTATGTAACAGAAGTTAATGTTCCTTTACAGAAATCTCTGTAAAGATCATATCATACATAAATTAAGGTTTAATGGTCACCTTAGATTATAGAACAGGTATCCATCCAATTTGTAAGTGTCTACCTTCAAAACCAATAAGCAGGGAATGAAGTTCTGTTCTTGTAACATCCCCTAACATTTTTCTATGCCCTACGGACACCCCTCATAAACAGCGGTGACAACTTGATGGGGCAGGTTCCCCGCGGAGACAGGTGAGGTGGGCTAGAGTTGGGAGGTGAGTTTCTCTAAGCAGCAGAAACACCTTGCGGAAGTTGGTTGGGTGCAGACCGTGCCGTTGTGAGGACGAGGGGTCCGAGGTTCATGCTCGATGAGCCAGGTTTTCTCTCTGACGTTGGAGGCAAAGGCATCCGTGGATGGTGGGGATCCTGGGGAGGGCAGAAGGAGATACGGGAGAGGCTGGGGTGGGTCTGATCTCGCACCAGGAAGGGGTGCTGGTGCTCCAAGACCGCCGTTTTGAGTGGCTCCCTTTGCCTCTTGGAGCGTTTTCCGCTGGCTCAGTGGCCTGGGGGTGGAGTGCAGCAGGGGTGGGGACTGACCCGGGCTGGGGATGAACTGGGCAGTGGAGAGGCAGGGGGTGCAGCAGGTGGAGGGAGGGCTCGAGGGAGAGAGGAGCTTTCAGGGGCTGTGGGGTTGGGGGCGCCCAGGGGCGGGAGGCGCGAAGAGGAGGAGGTCGCATTGTGAGAGCAGCGTGCAAATTAAGAGGCGGTGAGGGTAGCAGTTACCTTGGAGCCTCTGGAGTCAGGCAGGTGTGGTTTGCGCTGCATCTCAGCTTCTTAATAACTGGGTGCGCTGTTTAACCTCTCGTGTCTCTGTTTCCACACCCATGAATCGGAGGTGCTCGTGGGCCCTGCCTTGTGGGGCTTTGCGAGGATGCCGTGAGGTGGTGCAGGTGTGCCCTGAGCGCCAGGCCCAGCAGGTACAAACCTGGACTCGCGGCTTGATGACCAGGTCCAGCTGTGCTCCTGGCGCACATGTGGGGTCATGACTCGACCTTGCTGCATCTCAGTCTCCTCGTCTGTAAGTGAGGCTAATGATAGTGTACGCCTCACGGTTTGTTTGGAGAATGGACTGGTTTTATTTATAAGGGCGTAGCCCACGGACTGATCCTCAGGACTGCCTGTGTAAATGGTGGATGACGCTGTCCTGGCATTGCTGAGGTCTCCTGGGGTGGGGGGGTGTCCAGGGATGGAGACTGAGCTACGAGCGGGGAGTTACTGGGAAGATATTTGATGACAATAAAGAGCAGATGTGGAGGCACCGCAGCTGCGGGCAACAGGCTCTGGGGACAAAGCGTTTTTGTATGAAAATAGGAGGGTCAGCTTCACTCTTACAGGGACCTGTCAGGCCCTCGGTATTGGAGAAGCTTTTTTAATCCTCCAACTCAGGATTAAAAAATTTTTAAATCAAAATGAATTCAAAGATTTCCAGGAAGGAAATGAACACCATGCTAACTCCAGCTGTAGAGGGGTGAAGATGTACTCGTTATTAATCACTGCAAGACAATTCATGGGAACAAAAGGACATACCATTATACCCCAATTGACAATTTTCTTGCAGCAAAGATAAAAATGTGTGTCAGTGGGAGAGGGCTGGGAAGGAATGTAGTAAGGAGAAAACACAAAAAATAAGTAGGACAGATATTTAGTAACTAAAGCGTGAAAGAGATTATTACACTCCCATTGGACACGTGGGCTAAGGACAGAGTGTACTTTATGCAACAGGAAATACGAAGAGTAGAATATTCCAGAAGGGTCCACCCTTCCCCCACTCCATCATGTCCCCGGGAAACATACAGTGTAACTGGGAGCTGTGACTTCCGGCAGGTGTCATGGAGCCCCGGAGGCCAGAGGAGAGAAGCCCCCAGGGCCCAGGCAGGAGGGGGACTGGGGCCCTGGATGCCAAGCTGGAGGCGGAAAGGCCAGGAAGCTCCCTCCATGGCTCAGCCCAGGTCAGTCTCCCCGTTGAGGGCCAGACCCCCGAGGGGCCTTGGAGAACCTGGACAAGAAAGCCAGGGGTGGTAACTTGGAGGCATCTACATTCAGATGCTTCCTCGAAGTGCTGGCCCTGCTTACACATAAATCACAGAACCCTTCCTCCCTTGTGGAGGGGAAGCTTTGGATGCCCATCTTTTCTAGAGCCCTGTGGTCTTTACACCCTTCATGGTGAAGGGCCCCTCTGATGCTGCGGAATTTTGGCGTCTGCCTTGGAGTCCACCTTGTCTGAGTCCTGCACCCTCGGTGGACTCCAGATCGCATTAGGGCCAAAAGCAGCAACAGGGAGGACAATTGTGGGGGGCAGGGAGCTCTGAAGAAATGACCAGAGTCATGACAGGAACCGAAGGGAAAGCCCACACCCAGGTATCTGAGCACCCAGAACTTTCTGCCTTAACCTTGCACTACATTTCTAGCGAGAGCAGGAAGGGGCGTGTGGGAGGGGAATGGGTGAATCCTAAAGGGCTGCTATGCCCTAGTAGGTTCTACTTGCTAGGAAGCGTCTAGACCTTGATGCTGTCGGCTACCCAGTGCCCACTTTCAGGGAGGCTCTGTGGGTGCTATAGGGTTCAGCTGATTTGCCAACAACTAGGGGGCCTGGCGGGGTGGTCCTCAGGGACTTGGTTCAGACGCCCGGAAAGGGCCTCGTTTGTGCTCCAGTGGACTGAGTTAGGCAGGCTAAATGCATAGGTTGGGCTTAGGGACAGATCTGTGGCAGAGCCTGGAGGTGTGGCGCTGAGGGTGCCTCCCTGCCTTTCCGTCCTCAGTGTCTCCTGCCCTCCTCTCTCTGTCCAGGCTGCCTCATGTCTGGGACCCCATCCCCTTCTATCAGGAAGGTTTCCTTCTCCACGTTGCTGCTTTCCTTTTCTCCTGAGAGACCCTTGAGGCAGACATACGTCAATGGGGGCCAAGGGGTCTCAGCATCGTGAAGTACCGGACACTTGCTGGTGCTCTGAGCCCTGCGGTCACGCCGACTCCTAAAAGCAGTGTTCTGAGGCAGGTCCTGCTGTCTGTCTTGATCACCACTGCCTGGTAAGGAGTTTGTTGATTGAATGAATATCTGACCCCCAATTTACAGAAGTTAGGCAACGAGCCAAATTTACAAAGCGGCTGCATGGGAAGCGGTTACTGAGCCCGGCCGCCTGAGGCTCTCGCCGGAATCAGGCTGCCTCTGATGACAACGACCCTTCCCTCAAACCACCCGACACCCCCTTCCCTTCCTGATTCCTTCCTGTTACTGCTGTTGCCCTCACTCCACACTGACCCTGCCCCCCGAGTGGGTCTGTCCTGTGTCCAATTCTTGAACTGCCCCAGCCCACGGTAGCTGGTCCTGATTTGGCTGGGTGTGAGAAGAAAAGCTCTGGACTATGTCAGAGCATTCTGTTTTATTGGACAGCTTCCTGTATGACATTCTGATCCAGTGCATACGTTCCCTGGGGCCCCTGAGCACCCCTG
The DNA here is from genome assembly GCF_963924675.1 of Phocoena phocoena. Lineage (NCBI taxonomy): Eukaryota > Metazoa > Chordata > Mammalia > Artiodactyla > Phocoenidae > Phocoena > Phocoena phocoena. The sequence continues at coordinate 106,684,012 of NC_089225.1, read as the reverse complement.
CCCCTGCTGATGTCTGGCCAGCCCTTCGACTCTACAGAGAAACCCCCAGATCCCCCCAAACGCCACGCTCCTCCATCCTCGTGACTGCCCTTGGCTGTTCTCTGTGCCTCTAGAATCCTCCTTCCCCACCTTGTCCCTCCCCCTGTTCCCTGAGTAGCTCCTCTGGGCAGGGTTGGGAGGCATCCTATGTGACTGTGACCCAGCACTTACAGCCTGCAATGCACACACCACACACACACACACACACACACCCGCCTCCCTCTCCCACAGCGGTGGGCAACTCTGGATGGAGCTGGATGGAGAAGCCAGAGCCATGGGTCAGCCCTGGGCAAGTCCTTGCCTGGTCCGCCCCTAACGAGCCAGCGCACTCTGAGCCTCCCTGAACCACACGCTCTCCTGCCAGGGATCCACTCCCTTGATGAGGGTCGTTCCCCTGCCAGGGGTCCACTCCCTTGATGAGGGTTGTTCCCCTGCCAGGGGCCCACTCCCTTGATGAGGGTTGTTCCCCTGCCAGGGGCCCACTCCCTTGTTGAGGGTCGTTAGCAAAGGTCTTCAAGAAAGGGAGGTGGAAGATGACTTGTGTTTGCATTAAAAGGGAGAAAATAAGGACCCACATATGTGTACATGCTTGTATAGAAACTGTGATAGAAGCTGCAATCAGCGGCACCCTGAGGGTAGGTGGGTGCTGGGCACAGACATTTTACTGTATGTTTACATGTGTATTTGAATCACGTGTTTGCGTTCCAAATTTAAAATAAAAAGCAACAGTAATAAAACACAGAAATATTCATTAACAACAACAAAAAAGATAGCCGGAACGGGAGGTGGGTAAGGCTCTCTTTGAGGAGGGCCTGAGCTGTGAGTCCTTCTCTGCGGGCCCCTCGAGGCTGACCCCTTCCCGGAGCTCCCACGCCGCAGGCCCTGGACACCTGCCCATCTCCTCCCTGCTGCTTTCCCCACGGGCTCCTGGCCTCCTGCAGCTTCACCCAGGGTGCCCTGGCCTGGGCACCTCACCTCGGCTTAGATTGGGCCAGGGGCCTGGGGTGGCCTCGCTTGGGGAAGGACTGCCCGCTGCCCTGCCTTGAGCCCAGGCCGGCTTGTGTTCCATGGCCCAGGGTAATGAGAGAACTTGGTTCTACCCATAGCACAAGCACGAGTGTGATTGGATCGGAGACGGTGAGAACTTAAAGTGTTCTGTCAAGCTTTTCACCGAATGACGAGGAACCCGTGCTCTGGAGGGCCAGGTGACTCGCCCACAGTCACACACAAGCTACTGTTTATACAGAGACAGAGTTTGCTGGGATAAATCACCCCGACCCACTTTGGAGAGTTTCTATTCCTGTAGATGCCTGAAAGCCCCGGCCTGCCAGGCCTGTAGAAACAGCCCGTGCCTCAGTCTTTCGTGGGATCTCCTAGTCCCTCCTGGGCAGGGAGCGGCATCTGCCAGGCTGCGTTTCAGCCCAGACTTTTCTGAATGTCTAGAATCTGCACGGGTTCCTTGCTGACAGCCTCCTGGGGCCCGTGGGCGAGGCTTGGCTCTTCCTGCCCTGGAGATGGGCCGCCCCGGGGAAATCTCTGCTCACAGGGCCCTTGGGAGTGATGCAGGCCAAGGCTGACCCAAATCCCTGTGGAGGCCAGGCGCAGAGAAGCTAGGACCAAGGAGCAACATCACCGGCATGCCCTGCTGACCGTCCCTGAGGACACGCAGGCAGGGGCTGAGATCTCCTAGGCTGGACCTTCCCAACCCATAAGTCCTGAAATATGAAGGTGTCCAGCACCACCTTCCTTTCTGTGGGCAGTACTTCTGAATCCTAAACCCCAGAAGCGCTGGAAGCCGTGACAGCCCTTTTCAGATGCTGGCTGTCCCTGTGTGATGCCAAGCTCAGAATGTCTGCTGCGTGAGATCGTCCCTCCTCTTCCAGAGGCTTCTCACACCTCGGCTCAGGCGGTGCCTCTTGACGTTGTTTTGGGGAAGCTGAGTGAGTGCGCAGACCCTCTGAGAGGACACAAGAACCTAGAGCCTCTTCCTGGCAACATGTCCGCCACCCCAGGCCGCATTCTAGCTGCACTTAGAGAGGAGGGAGCCCCACGGAGCCCCTCTCCTGACCCGAGAGAAGGAGCCCCTCTCCTGACCCAGGAGAAGAAGCCCCTCTCCTGACCCGAGAGAAGGAGCCCCTCTCCTGACCCGAGAGAAGGAGCCCCTTGGCCAGACAAGGCTGCTGCGAAGCTGCTTGAAGACAATGTGGTCCCACCCCCTCATTTCACAGATGAGGAAGCTGAGACCCAGAGAAGGAAGTGACTCTCGCCAGAGCAAGTTGGTGACCAAGCTGGGAGGAGAAAGGACATCTCACAACTCCATCGGCTGCACTGGACCCCCTACAGGTAATAGCCCCTGGGCCGCTCAGAAAACCCGACACACAGAACCACACACTGACCTTGCTTTCTGGGACTGCGGGCGACTTTCCTGAGGTCAACCGGGTCCTCGGGTCCTGGGCTCTGTCCACACCTGCCCCTATTCGGCAGGGGTAGTGGCAGCCCCGGGCAGCCTCCGTGGCAGCGGCAGTGGCAGCGGAGGGCTGGTTTGTCCCTGACTGCAGGTGACATTTTCTGCGAACTCTCAACTTCCTCCTGATTTGACTCAGGGTGGCAGCATCTTGCCTGAGTGGGGAAACCTCGCTGCAGGCAGTGCAGGAGCCTTCCCCTTGGGAGCTCGGCTTGCGTGCCACCAACCTCCACTGCCCTGGCTGCCTGCTGCCCTGGAATCTGGCCAGGAAAGCACAACGAGCCCAAGATGACAAACTCAGGAATCACCCTGCAGCCCCTGAGTGGGGTGCTCGTGGCAAGCTAGAGCCATGCTTGGGAGTCCAGGCCAGCCACTCGCCAGCTGTGTAACTTCCCCGGCCTCAGTGTACCTCTCTGGGGAATGGGAGCATTAATAGTTTCTTCCTCATGGGGCTCTGGAGAGCAGTAAGTGATGCAAGTGCTTGTTCCCCCTCCCCACCCCAGTTAGCACCCAGCAAGCTCTGGATACCGTTATGTCTTATAACTAGATTATCCTCGAACCCTTGGAGAGGCTGGGAGGGAAGATACAGCAGCATGGAAAACCCTGAGGAGTCCAGATCTTTCTTAAGAGTGGAGGTGGAGAATGGGAAGTCAGGAAATGTCTGCAGGACTGGCCTGGGCTGGGCTTTGCGCTCTCGGGGCGGTGGAGCTGGGGCAAAGATGTGCACACTGCAGCTCAGGGCTCCGTGGAAGGCTTGGTGCTCTCAGGTCTGGCTGGCTGTCTCAGCTCCACGGGGAACGTCTGTCACCCTGGAGCTGCCCCAGACCAGTCGTTAATTCAGTCCCTCTTTCATTTAATAAGTCCTTTTTTTTTTTTTTTTTTTTTGCGGTACGCGGGCCTCTCCCGTTGCGGAGCACAGGCTCCGGACGCGCAGGCTCAGCGGCCATGGCTCACGGGCCGAGCCGCTCCGCAGCATGTGGGATCCTCCCGGACCGGGGCACGAACCCGCGTCCCCTGCATCAGCAGGCGGATTCTCAACCACTGCGCCCCCAGGGAAGCCCTAATAAGTCCTTTTTGACGGACTGTTATATCACCTTCCCGGAGTTGCTTGAGGATGACAGGACACTCACCCCAATGGCACACAGATGCTGTTAACAGCTCCACCCGGCCACAGCAGGGACATCATATCAGATGATACGGTGGATCAGGGAAGTGGACTGGAGGAAGGGATGGGGTTTTTAGGAGGGGAGGTGAGTCTGAGTGTATCAGACTCTGTTGGGTGGTGCCAGGCACTGAAAGGAGTGAGGAAGGGGGTGCTGGGAGCTCCTGGATGTACCGGGTCCTCTTGCTGATGCTGCCGGTGGGGATGGGGTGAGGGAAAGATGGACAGACGCAGAATGTGAGCTCCAGGGAGGCCCCTCACTACCTGTTTGATCTTAGGTAGACTCCTTAACTTCTGTGAGCCCCACTGTCTTCCTCTGTAAAGTGGGCATGATTATAACAGCATCCCAGGAATGTACCAAGTTCTCTCCTTAGAGCACTTAGCACAGAGGGGCCATATCTCAAGTCCCTGAGCTGGCCCCTGCACTCCCCCAGTCTCATTTCACCCCACCAAGCTCAAAGTACAGCTACAGCAAAATTCTGGACTCCTGGAGATTCTGCCTATGTGCCCCATCCCCCCGTGTCCTGTTCTTTCTTAATCGTGCCCCAGAAGCCCAGCTCACACTGCAGTACTAGTAACAGATAACTGCATCCAAGTAAACATTTATATTCTAACTGTGGCATTCACCACTGCGCCCCCAGAGGAGATTGGGATTTCAGGCAAGGAACTTGGTCCTGCGGAATGTTCCTCTTCAAACCACGTCCCTCAGGCTGTACCAGCTCTGCTCAGCCCCAGGCTGGGACTCCCATCTCTGAGTTGGCTCCCACCAGAGTGCTCCCCGAGGATGAGGGATTCGGCAGCATAAGAGAAGCATCTTCCGGGCTTCCCTGGTGGCGCAGTGGTTGGGAGTACGCCTGCCGATGCAGGAGATGTGGGTTCATGCCCCGGTCCGGGAAGATCCCACATGCCGCAGAGCAGCTGGGCCCGTGAGCCATGGCCGCTGAGCCTGCGTGTCCGGAGCCTGTGCTCTGCAAAGGGAGAGGCCACAAGAGTGAGAGGCCCGAATACCGCAAAAAAAAAAAAAAAAAAAGAGAGAGAGAAGCATTGTCTTAGCCTGCAAACCACCTAAAGTTGCATTTTTCCCATTGCTGGTGTTTTCTGGAAAATCCAGGACTTTCCAGGAAGGAAGGCTGGCTTGGTCTGAGCCACAGCTGCGTTTAGATGCCCCCGCTGTACACACACGGGATCAGGGCTGCCCCAAGTGGGATGCTGGGTCCTTGAAGATGTAGGCAGACTGGGCCCTGACAGCTGCAGGAATCACAGCCCAGAATGTGGCCGAGTTGGCAGTAAGAGAGCCCCTTGGTGAGGCCACGGGCTCCAGGACCCCAGGGCTGGGCAGTGCTGTTTGGATGAGAGAACCCAGACAGAGGCCCCACAGCCAGAGAGAGCCAGGAGCAGAACAGGGGCCTCTGGACTCCCAGCCCAGTCTCTTATCCTGTATGAGATGTTTTCTCTCTTCTTCACTAAACATTAGAAAACAATATATTGACAGAATATTCTATTTCAGGGTTTAAAAAGAAAACCTCTCATATACATGAATTTTCTTGACAACATTCTGAATAAACAGATATTCTGCCTTTGCTTGCATACCTCTGGGGACAGAGAGCTCATTACATAGCCGTTTGGTCTGCTCTCTGACTTCTGGTAGCAAGATAGATCTGCTTTTTACAGCACCTGGAAACCGTTTCTTTTGTGGCCTTGTGGAGTCACACAGTAGAGCTTGTCTTGAGCCTTGGAGACGCTGATATGTCTATTCTTTTATAGATTATGAACAACCCTAGTCCTTCCTTTACATTCCCAGTCCCTCTGCATGCAGCCCCTGCAGACACACAGCCTCTGGTGCCTGGGTGGTCAGAGCAGCGCAAGGGCCACTTGTCACAGGTCCGCCACGCTCCTCTTCTAGATTTTCTGACTGTAGCCGGGGTTCACCTCGTTTCTCACTGTCTTCCTGTTTACGAGACTACTTAGGAATTATTTTCCTTTCAGCGGTGACTGCATCTGTGTTTTATATATAAATATTTGTTCCTTTCCAATATTTCAGTGATGTACTTCTGATTTTATCTTTGACACATTACCTAAGAGACTGCCTAAGAGAATGCATAAAAATGCTGATTATATATTATTACTATCACGGTGCTGCAGCAAATGGATCTGAGAACAGGAGAGTGGAATTGCCATTGCCTTGGAGTCCTTGTCTGGGCTCAGCAATGGGATGAGTCTGTTGAAAGACACTTGTCCTCTCCCCAAGAGAGTGTATTCCGTTGATTTATGACGTAGTTCTCACTAATCTGCTAGTTCTGCCTTACTCATTGGGCTCTAAACAGCTCTGCCTACTTGATCTGTGGTATTCTAAGAGGGGAGCATTAAGGTCTCTACGTACAATTACATTTCTATTTCTACTTTGTTTTGCATTTCTGCTTGTTCCCATCATGGATTTCTTGGCTATGCTCATTGGAACATAAATTTTACGTATTAATTGTTTATTATAACATTTACCTTGTGGGGTTTCTGTGTTACTCCCTCAGTTCTTTTTACTAAAAAGAATTACTTTGTCATATTTCCTTCTTTCCTAGCGTTCTGTGTGCCTGCCAATCCATAGATTATCTTATCATTTTACTCTATCTATGCCTTTTTGGTTTTTTGTGTGTTTCTTATTGGCACAAGATGATTGAGTTTTAATATTTTATCGGCTTCCCCCTTTGATAAGAAGTATTATAGTTAATATAATTGTTAGGGAGTATTATAATTTTTATTATAATTGTTACATTTGTCTAAACCTCCATGGGGTTGCCCGTCTGCTTTCTATATTGAGACACTGCAGTTTTTTTTCACTTTCAGTGTCTACTGTGAATTTTCTCTTCCTTTGTCCCTTTAAAATAGACAAGACAATTTAACCTAAATACCCACGTTAGAAAATAGTTAAATTTTAATGTCTACATTTGTTTCTACTAATAGCTCTCTGAACTTTGTATTTAAACATCTTCCCTCCCCTTCACCCACTCTCTGGCACTCAATGTTCATCTGGCATTTTGAGCCTCTTTCATATTCTTCTTTCCTCCTTATGCACAATTTTCACGATGTGATGGCTGACCTGCGGACTGAGGAAACTTTGCTTTTTGTCGGGTATCGGGCTCTTGTGCCTGTTCTCCGGTCGCTTAGGTGGCACCAGCTTCCTCACTTGTCCAATTCTCTGTCACTTCAGACTTTGTTCCCAAGTCCCTCTGACACTCCATGTTGAAATCTTTGACCTGGCAAGATTTATGCCTCATCAACTGAGCATCTGTTAGTTCAATGCATTCCTTTAAATTCTGTGTAAACCTCCCTTCCGCTCCCACCTTGCCTCAAGCACACACCCAGATGTTGCTTCTTTTAAGGGAAAGTCAAAAGCTGTTCTTATTTTTCTTCTTTTTCCCCAGCATTTAATGCATTAAACAATTTTTCAATTGTTTTCATTTTATCATTAGAAAAATACACACACACACAAAAGAGTGAGATAAAGATAAAAGATTTAAAAATCACCCCCCATCTAACTGTTAGAATGCAACCAACGTTTGGTATTTGGAAACTTTTTCTAGGTTTTTTTCCCTCTGCGTGGGTTTTTTAAATCATATTTGAAATCATTCTGAATGTATAATTCTGTAGTTTGTGGGTTTCTTATTTAATGTAGTCAGTATAAACATAACATAGGCAGACAAAAATTTTCCATTGACTAGATTTACCGTAGTGAAATTAAGCTCTTGTTGACATTTAAATGCATGCGTGTATTTTTTGCTATCAGAAAAAAATATTAAAGTGAACATATTTCTGTACATATTGTTTCCTTCTTTTGCATAATTTACTTAAGGCAAATTTTTAGAATCTCTGAATGAAAGACTAATAAGATTTCTAGGGCTTGTAATATAAGTTATCAACGTCCCAAGGTTGGGTACTTTTGTGTATACTCACCAGTATATTGGTGACTGTTTCACGGAACCCTTGCCAGCTTCTTTGATTATATAAGCAAAAATTTTATTTCTTAGTAAATCTTATGGGAATTATTTGTGTCCTTTGCCTGTTTATCTATTGTGGGTCTTGATATTACACATTTTTTAATATTCTTCATAGCGAAGGAACATCATTTAACCTATTTGTTGTACTTCCTTTCCTCCAGTATATTATCTGATGTTAAACTTTTTTTTTTATTTTTGGCTGTGTTGGGTCTTCGTTTCTGTGCGAGGGCTTTCTCTAGTTGCGGCGCACAGGGGCCACTCTTCATCGCGGTGCGCGGGCTTCTCACTGTTGCGGCCTCCCTTGTTGCGGAGCGCAAGCTCCAGACACGCAGGCTCAGTAGTTGTGGCTCACGGGCCTAGTTGCTCCGTGGCATGTGGGATCCTCCCAGACCAGGGCTCGAACCCGTGTCCCCTGCATTGGCAGGCAGATTTTCAACCACTGCGCCACCAGGGAAGCCCTGTTAAACTTTTTTAACAAAAATAAATTTTCTAATTTTGTGCAGTCAAACCTGTCCTGTCTGTTTTCTGATTCTTTTGCTTTTCAGCCATTCTAAGTTGACAAACAGCTTTTCTTTCCCTCCACTGGCTTTTATAAATTGACCACTAATTTTTCATCTAGTTTTTCTATGGTTTGATTTTTTTGGAAATTTAATTTATTAATGAATTTGGAATTTCTTTTGCTACTTGGTGTGAGATGAGGATCTGAAAGTTGTTTTTACCCCCGAGTTGTTCACTGATAGTCTCAACATCATTTATTGACTAAGATTTCCATTTGCATTATCGATTCAGGGGAATACCTCATTTCTTCTTCTGGGTTCTGTTAATTGTCTAGCACATTATTTGGAACTTCTGGGTGTTGGCAAGTGTCCAATTTCAACAAGAATGCCTCTTTTTTTTTTTTTTAACCATTAAATGTAAAGTTGGCTATTAAAGTGAACAGGTTACTCTTTATCAGGTGTTGTAAGAAGTATCCTATTCCTGCATTTAAATGACTTTTGTGGAAAAACTGTCATACAATGAGATGGCTTTTCGTTTTCGCCGTGATGACGTAACGCACAGTATCAACAAATTTCCTGACATTGAAAAGGCCTTACATTTCTATGGTAAATCTGACTTGGTAAAACGATGGTTTATAATTTTAATATACCGAGTTCTATTTGGTAATATTGTAACTCAGATGTTTGCATCTATATTCATACATGCATTTGAGCAATTGTTTTTCTCTTTTGTGCTACATTTGTCAAGTTTTGGTATTTGGGTAAATTAGTTTCATAACAGAAATTCATTATTATTATCTTATGTTCTGAAATTGTTTACAGAGTATGAGAATCATCTCGGCCTTGAAATTTAAAATATGCTAGAGCCAAACAAAATTATGTTAGAAACTGTTTATTCTTTGATAACATTCTCAGTTTCATTCATGGTTGTTGATCTAATCAATACTACTTGTGTTAACTCGTATTACTTGTAGTAAATTATGTTTTGCCCCTAAATTTTCAACTACTTCAAGGTTTTTAAATGGATTAGCGCACAAGTAATAAGGTCATTTCTTCTCATTTTTTCTCTCTTCTCTATCTAAGCTTACATTGCCTTCTTATTTATATTACAATACTGCTTCTGTTTTATGTTTTGGTTTTTTGGCCTCTGGGCATGTGGGATCTTAGCTCCCCGACCAGGGATTGAACCTGCACCCTCTGCATTGGAAAGTGAAGTCTTAACCACTGGACCACCAGGGAAGTCCCCAATTTCTGCTTTTCTTTTAATGGAAGGTTTTGTTTTTGCTAGGCAGGTAATTCATCTTGACAACTGTTTCTTGATACTTGAGAAAAATGTGGATTGCCCATTTATTTAAAATCAAATCTAAGAGCTATTAATTAAATTATATTCATTATACTATTTATATAATTTTATATATTCTAATTTATACTTTGCCAACTCGATCTGTTCAAATCTATAGTATATTAAAATCTGACACTACCATATCTTTGCCAATGGCTCTTGAATTTTAGCAATCGTACTTTTATACAACAACCTTCAGTGCATAAGATTACTATATTTGCCTTTAAGATCTTTCTTTCATTAATATAAAATAAACGTTTTAATCCTGATATGTAGTTTTATTGTTAATTCTACAGTGCTAGGTATGCATATTGCCACTCTGACTTTCCTTTTGTTTATATTTGTCCTCTATCTCATCGTGGGACTTTTACTTTGAATATTTCTCTGTCATTAAGTAAGTGTGTCCTTTATAAGCAACAAAGAGTCGAATTTTATTTTGTAATTGAACTGAAAATGTTAGTTAATTTAAATATGTTGAAATTTTCATATTTATTGCTGTGATTTCTATGCTTAGGTACTTCTTCCCATTCTATTTACTTCTTTGCTATTTTGTCTGATTTCTTTGTTTCCTTTTATCTTTTTTAGTGATTTTGAGGATAAGCATCCTGTTTGTAATAGTCAGTGGTTACTTCAAGGCTTTAAAAAATCGTACAGGGCTTCCCTGGTGGTGCAGTGGTTGAGAGTCCACCTGCCGATGCAGGGGGACGCGGGTTCGTGCCCCGGTCCGGGAGGATCCCACATGCCGCGGAGCGGTTGGGCCCGTGAACCATGGCCGCTGAGCCTGCGCGTCCGGAGCCTGTGCTCCGCAACGGGAGAGGCCACAACAGTGAGAGGCCCGCGTACCGCAAAAAAAAAAAAAAAACAAAAAACGTATGCTTTCTGTAAAATTCACGTTTAAAAAAACAGAACAATGACTTTCTTTTATAAAGTGTGCTCTTCATTTTTAAAAAATAAATTTATTTATTTATTTTTGGCTGCTTTGGGTCTTCGTTGCTGCACGCAGGCTTTCTCTTGTTGTGGCGAGCAGGGGTTACCCCTTGCTGCGGTGCACGAGCCTCTCATTGTGGCGGCTTCTCTCGTTGCGGAGCCCGGGCTCTACGCTCGCGGGCTTAGTAGTTGTGGCATGCAGGCTCAGTAGCTGTGGCTCGCGGGCTCCAGAGCGCAACCTCTGTAGTTGTGGTGCACGGGCTTAGTTGCTCTGCAGCATGTGGGATCTTCCCGGCCCAGGGCTCGAACCCGCGTCCCCTGCATTGGCAGGCGGATTCCTAACCACTGCGCCACCAGGGGAGCCCCAGAACGATGACTTTTACTTTCGTTTTACAGAGTATTTGCTCCGCCTGTGTTCCAGTACTCTCCACCACCCCTGCCTCCTTCAACCCAAGAACATCTTCCTTCTTTGTTAATTTATCTGAGGTATTACAGCTTGTCTCTTTTTAAAGACATGGATGATCTCTTCTACTGTTTGTTCTTTTAAATCTTTAACTCTATTCATCATAGCTTCATTCTCTTTCCAGTCTCCTGCTTTTAATGCTCAGCTCCAAGCTTTCCCACCTAGATGTTTGCATCCTTTATGGTTAGTATCTCTTGGAGATCTAAAGTTTTGCCTCCTGGAGGCAGTTTTCTCCTGGAAGCCACACATACCTGAGTGTGGCTTTCTATGATCTGCACACCTGGACAGCCACCCAGTTGGGCACGGAATTCGTGTTGCTCAAATTTTCTCCCTCAAAACTTTTCTGGTATTAATTATTTTTTCAGAGAGGTTTCCAGGAGACTGGGTTGGTTTGTTCACAGATGTTTGTAAGGTTCCGTATTAATGACATTTAAAGGTGTAAGTGGGACATCTGGGAGTGGTTTTCTTTCCAAAAATTTTGCGTGAAACGTGGCTTCTCTAACCCAAGTTCTCATCTTCTCTGCTGTTCATTTCAGTGCGGCCCCACCTCTCAGGCACAAGCTGCTGGTGGTTAACAAAGGTCCTCTCAGGCCCTTCACGTCTATTCACAGACCCGATTTGCTTGACCCATGACCTTTCCCCATTCATTCTATTTCCTTCCTAGCATGAGGCTGGGACCAGGGCCCTGGTGACTGACAGCCCAGCTGGGGCCATGCTCACCTTGGACTGCTTCTAGCTAACGACTGGGCTCCATGGAAGCACTGGTCCTGGGAAATTCCTGCTAGATGTGGAACTTCTCCAATGGGCAACTTGTGCTTAGGGACCCTCCGTCGACCTGGCCCATCATTCTCAGAGCTGCACCGTGGTCTGAGGGCTCTCCCTGTCCATGTCTATCCCTTTCCCTTTATCCTTCACAGGCCTTTCCCCTAGTAAATCTGTCAAATGTCTAATATTGTCTAAGCATCCGCTTCGCAGCCTCCCACCCACCCACCTTACACTGCGATCAGTTGGTTGCAGTGGGTCCCTGAGTTGACCGGAACAGGAGCTATCGACAGCCCCAGGCAACGGATCAAGAGTGGGGAGGTTGCTGGCTCCTACTACCAAGTAGATTGGTTTTTACTGGCAGCCCATCTTTGAGAAAAAAATGAGTATTTTATCTCTTGCTGCAGCCTGAAGCCTTTTTATCTTATTCCAGTGAAGTTCCTGATCTTTTTATAAAAAAGATTGTTTAAAAGATGGTTTCTTTGAACTTTCAGAGGGAATTCAGAGGATTAATTTTTTAGAGTTTCTGCTCACTCTACCATTAGCTGGAAGTATTTTTTTCAACCTAATTTCTTTTTGCTAGTCCACAGAGTGCTTTTCTAGCTTCAAAAATTACCGTTTGAAAAGCTCCCATTTGAAGTCATTCAGGGGACTTCCCTGGTGATCCAGTGGTTAAGACTCCTCACTCCCATTGCAGGGGGCCTGGGTTCGATCCCTGGTCAGGGAACTAGATCCCACATGCCACAACTAAGAGGCCGCCGTGACTAAGACCCGGCACAGTCAAGTAAATAAATAAATAAATAAATAAATATTTTTAAAAAATGAAGTAATTCAGCAATTCAAATGTGACCTTTAGGATCGTCCTGCTGAAGGACGCTGATAGCCGAGTTTTGTCTCTTTTCCACACAAACACCTGGTACAATCAATTCAGACAAATCCCAGCATCCTAGAACGGATGCTTTCCGTCAGGCCATTTTTCTCTGTTTTGCATCGGTTTGTTCAATTCAGCCATGTTGTGGGCTTGAGTCTGGGTTTATCTCTGAGCATCACCGATTTTTTTCTTGGCCACTTCAGTTCTAATCTTTGAATCATCAGCGATGTGCGCTGGGTTCACCCACGGAGTCTGCCTGAGCATGACCCAGCCAAAAACAGATGCCCAAGTTCCTTTTTTTGCAGTCTTGTCGGATCTCTTTAAGCACAGCTTGTATTTGTTTCTATCTTTGCGGTTCTTGGTTTTCTGCTGTTTCTGATGTTGAAGGTGACCTCTCTGAGCCAAATGAGTCTTCCTCTTTGGTGCTGCAACACCTTTCAGTTGGATCGAATTGGGTTCTTGCCTGTTCTCACCATTTTTCTTTTTTTTTTTTTTTTGCGGTACGCGGGCCTCTCACTGTTGTGGCCTCTCCCGTTGCGGAGCACAGGCTCCGGACGCACAGGCTCAGTGGCCATGGCTCACGGGCCCAGCCACTCCGCGGCGTGTGGGATCTTCCCGGACCGGGGCACGAACCCGCGTCCCCTGCATCGGCAGGCGGGCTCTCAACCGAACCCGCGTCCCCTGCATCGGCAGGCGGACTCTCAACCACTGCGCCACCAGGGAAGCCCCTTCTTACCACTTTTGAAATTTATCTTGTCGGTTCCAAACTATTCTAGCTATTGTTTGAGATGCTCTTGGTGGATAGTTCGGCATGTTTCTTGGGAGGGGGCAGCCTGCCACCTGCAGTTAATTTATTCCGGGCACCCTAGTGTTGGGGCAGGTGCACCTGGGGCTTATGCTGTACACCTTCAGGAGGTGCCATTCGCACAGACCACAGGAGTCTGGAGCTTTGGATATGAGCAAATACATTTTCCTAGATCTCTCATGACATAAACCTATAATAAAGGTTAGCACATAGGAAAATGTAGAATTTTTGGAAAGCCACCAAACCAAATAATGTGTATTACATATTTACTATATATAGTGCTCAATGGATGAGAGATAAATGTGCTTTTTTGTTTTGTTTTTTGCTAGCAGTTAGAGGGGGTTTTGGAATGGCATTCTCTATAGGGTCTTAAAAGTACTCAGCTCCTTCCTTCCCAAGGGCTTGTGACTTCCCTCTCTCTGCTGGCTTCCAGCTTCCATCTGCAGCCACAGCTGCAGCCTTGATCATCTTGTCCCTGAGGCCAGCTCTAATTTTCCACCTGTCCAAAGGCCTTTCTTTGCCTTGAGGAGACCTCAAGCCCTTACTTCATTCCCTCTGGGAATGTTCTTTCTTCCATGTTTCTCCAATTTCTGTCTGGTTTTCTCCTCGGAGAACAAGAGGTTTTAGCAGCTTCAGACTTTATCCTCCCAACTCCAAAGCCCCAACCCCCTTCCTAGAAACCCAAGCAAGAGTTTCATTGCTTTTCATCGCCTCTGGGTCTATTGTTCATCCCTGGACCTATAAATGGACCAATGACAGTGTCCAGGGGAATGTGATGCCCTGATTGCCACCAGCCCTACATTCGGGGGTGGGGTGAGCTCTGTTCAGCCTTCGGGGTGGGGGTGGGGTGGAGCAGAGGGGCAACATATAAAGAGGAGCTGCGTCCTGAAAAGAGCATTTGAAGCTGTACGATCTGCAGCTCAAGTCAGCCCTGCCCTAGTTTTCATGTTTCCAGTTCTGTGAAATTCACTCTTTGATGAAACCAGTTTGGGTCAGGGCTTATGTTATTGTTACTACTTTCAACAGAAAGACTTCTGATTGGAAAAAAAGGGACAGTTGCTTGTGCACAATTCTGTTTTTATTAAAGATAAAGGCACACATGTGTATGTGTGTGTACAGAAAGAGTCTGGAATTATAAATATACTTTATATATATATATATATATACCCATACATATACGTACATATATATATATATGCACATACACACACATATACGTAAAGTAACAGTGGTTCTATCTGGGCCACAGATTTCGAGGTAATTTTTCGTCCTGTGTTTTCTGATCATTATTCAAAGAGCATAGATTGCTGTGTGAGAAAGGGGTCATGTTTATGATTCTTGACCAAGTCGTGTGAATCCATCAGTTCTAGAGTGTAAGAGGACCTTCATCTCATCTACCGTTGACGTTGTAGGAAGGAACATGAGCCAGCGAAACCAGAGTGAGAACTGCTCCTTCCATGACGTGGAGGTGCTGATGAAAACCGTGCAGCTGGCTGTCCACACCCCTACCTTCCTCCTCGGTCTGCTCCTCAATCTGCTCGCCATCCGAGGCTTCAGCTCCTTCCTGAAGAAGAGGTGGCCCTGCTACGCTGCCACCTCCATCTACATGATCAACCTGGCGGTCTTCGACCTGCTGCTGGTGTTCTCTCTGCCATTCAAGATGGCCCTGTCTCACGTGAAGGCTCCCCTTCTGCCCTTCTGTACCCTCGTGGAGTGCCTCTACTTCATTAGCATGTACGGGAGCATCTTTACTATCTGCTTCATCAGCCTGGACAGATTCTTGGCCATCCGGTACCCGCTCCTGTTCAGCCACCTCCGGTCCCCCAGGAAGACCTTTGGGATCTGCTGCACCATCTGGGTCCTGGTGTGGGTGGGGAGCACCCCTATCTATAGCTTCCATGGGAAAGTGGAAAACTACACGTGCTTCCACAACATGTCTGACGGCACCTGGAGTGCCAAGGTCTTCTTCCCTCTTGAGGTCTTCGGCTTCCTTCTTCCCATGAGCATCATGGGTTTCTGCTCCTCCAGGAGCATTTGCATTCTGGTCGCCCGTCGGGACCACACCCAGGACTGGGTCCAGCAGAAGACCTGTATCTGGACCATCGCGGCCAATCTGGCTGTCTTTGTGGTCTCCTTTCTCCCAGTCCACCTGAGTTTCCTCTTGCAGTTCCTGGTGAGGAATGGCTTTATCGTGGAGTGCAGAGCCAAGCAGAACATCATCTTGTTCCTGCAATTGTCCATGTGTTTCTCCAATGTCAACTGCTGCTTGGATGTTTTCTGCTACTACTTTGTCATCAAAGAATTCCGTGTGGACATGATGGCCCACCAGCCTTCCAGGGTCCAGCTGGTCCTCCAGAATTCCATGACCACCGTGGCTAAGGGAAGAAGGCTGTGCTTGGAGGAAGGAAACCTCAGTCTGAGTTCCATAGCAGATACCTCTTCCTAGGGCTCTGATTTGGGGGGCTGACACATGGCACATTTACTGGTGTGCCGTCCCTCTGATGCTCACTTGAATGCCATCTTTGCTCACTGTGACCCCAAACCCTTTCCCCAGCACCCAGACAACTTGATATAGACCACTCAGTGTCTGGGGAGCTCTGAAGAACTTAAGACCCAGGTGAACTCTTGATTTCTAAGCCTAAAAAGCATGAGGTTGGAAGAACTGAGAAAGAGAATGAGACCATCTGAATAAGGCTGTTTCCCAGCTCTCCTCTGTCCTTCTGTTAGGCTAGAAGATTCTGGAAAGGAAGAGAGAGAGGAGTTAGGAGAGAGAATCAAGAGGGTTGGCATGGAGGAGAGATGGAGTGGGAGGGATGGACCAAGCTCCTTTTTGGTTTGGGGATCCCGGCGTGGAGCAGTTGTACTTTCTGGTCTCTTCTGGAGCTCTGTTGGCCCATGACCTCACAGAGATGCCAGCAGAATGTGTGACTGGGGAGAGCAAGTATGTGCAGAGAGCCCCGAGTTTTCTATGGGCCTTGGAAAAGCCTGGAAGGCCAGCCAAACCTTCCTGTGCCCAGGACAAAGCTGCAGAGGGACTGAGGTGGGCTGGTGTGGACCAGGCTTTGTGATGCTGTGGACACTTTGTGAAAATAGTGGGGACAGAGTGGAAAGGCGCTGGTGACACCTGAGAGCCACGAGGGGGCAGGATATACCTGGGAAAGGTAGGAGACAGGCCAAGGGCCGGAATTGGGCAGCCCCTCCCGCATTGCCATTGGGGCGTCCACTGCGTGGAGTTTGAGCTCTGGCCCAGGGGGAGGAGAGGCAGTGGAGACAAGCCTGGCAGTGGGAAATTCCTGGACATGACCAGTTTGCTCTCTTGAACAGGCTGCAATGTTGTTGATTAGGTTTAGTTTCCTTGAGAATGATGGGAAGGAATCAGGCTTGATTCGGTTCAGCCAGAGGAGAACAAGGTGTTTGTCTTGCCCACCTGAGTCCTGGCTGGGCAGCTGGCCACGGTGGCACCGTCCACAGAGATGTCCCCATCCAGTGGCTGAGAGGGAGAAGATGAGGCAGCCAGGAATAGAGGAACCACCTTGACGACGCAGGGCTCTTGGCAGTTCCTCGTTGGAAACTGTAAACGATTGAATCATAGTTTGGACTGGGCTTCTCTCACGCTCTAGAGAAGGTTCAGTGGTGGCAGCTGAAAGCCTGCCTCTGACTCAGCTTCCGGAGAGTGAAATGGTGATCAGGATAAATTGTGGGGTGGTTTGCAAGACGGAGTGAGTGGGATGAGAAGTAACAAATGAGACAATGTGAACGGTGGTGGGGGGGGGTACTTTAGGAAGAGAAGCAACCGCCTTATATCTGCAGGAGAAGAGGCTTCCACCGCTTAGCGGTGGACGGAAGGGAGGGGTGGCTGTGGGGTGGGGGGAAGAGGGCAATTTAGATAAAACCCTGCGGAAGGAGGAGGTGAGGTTGGGTAACAGTCTCAGGCTTGAAGCGCTGGGGCTCTGTGAGGGGTTGGGGGTTGGGGTGTGAGACCAGCAGGAAGGATGGAGGGCAGAGCGGCTTCCTGTCTGAGAATCCTCAATTTGACTGAGAGCCATAGAAGGGCAGAAAGCCCACCTTCTCCCCCCTCCCCTGCGGTCAGTGGTCAGGTGGCACTCTGTGGGGCTGGAGGGAAGGGTGAGGAAGAAAGGGTAGAAATGGGTGTAGAGCAGTGATCACGGCCAGGACCAGAGGCTCCCGCCCCTCAGACTGGGCCTCCATGAACCGGCAGCCAGGGGCAGGAGCTCAGCAGACCCAGAGATGAGTCCCGCCCAGCTGCTCCAAGCCCTGGACACTCCTCCGCCTGCCTACAGGCTGCACAGTTCCGTGGCCATCCTGGGCCGAGGCACACTCGTGCTAGTCTCAGAAAGCCAGACATGTATCCAGCAGGACACTGGGCTGGATGGGGTCGGAGCCCATGGGTGGGTGGAGTTAGGAACCGCCCACCTCCAATTTCTCTCTTTGCACTGGGAGCTGGGAGCCTGCCCAGTGGAGCTGAGTGGCGCGGTTCATGCTGCAGTTGTATCTCCCAGTGTGCTTAGGGCCAGACAGGCTTCTAAAGAGGAAAGGGATGGTGGGGCCCTGATGACCCATCATCCCCAGTGATGTCTGCAAACATCCAGTCTTGTCTCGTGGGCAGCGTGACTCTGCCGAGCCAGGCGACAGAGGGCCGGAGGGGAGTATAGACTCACAAGCTGCGTAACCATTAGCTGTAGGTCCCTGGAAGGATGCGGCACGCCGGGGTTGATGTGACGACTGTGAAGGTGAGCCTTGGGGACCGCTGACTGATCCCAACACGCTAGGGGAGGAGATGGGCCTCTCCTGTCTCCCCGTGAGGACCCAGCCTGGATTGCATGTCACAGAGGACCCATCAGGGTCTGTGGGAGTGGGCACCGGCCCAGAGCTGCAGGCTAGGCTGCTCTATAGGAGCGTCCACACTCTGGGCTGAGTCGTCAGGCCCAGCAGGCGCAGAGGGGGCAGAGCGTCAGGGTTAAGGTGACTGTGCCGATGCCTCCAGGGCCCACCCTGCAGCAAATGGCAGTCAGTGAGTTAGGGGCGGCTGAACTTAGCTGTGGAAGAGGCTGACATTTTCACTACTAAAACCAGTGGAGGCTTAGGGACGTTGTCTGGCCTTATTTGTACTCCTAATCTGGAAAAATCTGAGATACACAGGGTATATGTACATGTGTGAACCTAGGACGATTAACTGGAAAACTAATTTGAATAATCTGATTTGCCAAATAAATAGATTCCATGATGCCGAGTAACCTTGTCTTGGGCTACCCTTATTGACCTCAGAGAAGAGCTGGCTGCTGATGACCCTTGTCAGGTGACCCAATAATCTTGGTCAAAGGAACTATGAAGGGACCATGTCGAAGAAGCCACCTGGACACGGAGTCTGGGAGCACAGAGATGCACCCTCTGGCCTGTCCCAGGAGCACAGCTGGGGCCTGTCCCAGGTGGCCAGGAGCCAGACCCTGCAGGGTCTAAATGTAGCCCTCACATCCACTTGGGTACTTGGTCCTCTGGGACAGCAACTGGGCCGCACAGACCCCACAGGCTGCGGTCCCTCCAGCTCTGAGTCCACTCCACCCTGCTCCCGCCATCTTGTCCCACCACCACCATGACACTGGAGCTGCCTCCAAAGGCCCTGGGTCCTGTGCACACATTGTGTGGCCCAGCTCAGGAGACCTGTTGACCACTAACAGGCTGAAGACACAGAGCCAGTTCTCCAGAAGTCCTCCACTGATGACCCCTCCCTTCTCTGACCACCCACAGAGTGAGTCCGTTTCTCCCAGGTTATATCTGAGTTTTCCTTCATGGCTCATCCCACGTGAATCTTACGAACCTATCCAGAGCTCCTGGAGAGTGTGAACAGCCAGGCGCTGGCCTGGGCCACCCCGTTCTCCTGAGTCCCCCACAGTCCTGAGCACAGCCCCATTGTGGCCTGGGTGCCAAGGGATGACTGGGGGCATCCTTGCTCCTTGATGGCTGCTGTGGACTGAACTGTGTCTCCCCCCAAAAACATATGTTGAAGCCCTAACCCCCAATGTGATGGTTTCTTCCTAAGTATCTTCCTAAGTGTCTCCTTAAGATGAGGTCCTGAGGGTGGAGCCCTCACGATGGGATTCGTGCCCTCATAGGATGAGGCACCAGAGTGCTTGCTTCCTCCTGCCCCATGCACTGAATGGGAGCTCCATGAGGACACAGTGAGCAGATAGCCCTCTGCAACGCAGAGAGAGAGCCCTCAGCAGACATCAACCCTGCTGGCACCTTGATCTTGGACTTCCAGCCACCAGAACTGTTGTGAAAGCCAACAGGTCTGTGGTATGTTGTTATGGCAGCCTGAGAAGGCTGATTCAACAGCCATCTTCTGCTGACCCATCTTCTGCAGACCCACGTCTGGGCCACATCCCCTCAGGGGCAAGGACTGACCCTCCCTTGGAATATTGGCCCCCAGGGAACATTTGCATGGAGAATGCTGGTCCACCAACTGCATTTGCCACTATGTTCCTACTGAGTCTCTCTCTGGGGACCCTACGAAGCTAAGAGTCACTGTATGGATGCTACGTAGCTGCTACAAGATACTAATGACATTTGTAGTGAGGTAACAGCCTTGTTACCACAAATAAACAGTGATTGCACAGATGCGTGAAATGGCTGACACCTGGTGGGCACCTGTAGAGACTAACAGAGGTTAAAAAGGATTCTGGTGAGAGATCAGTGAGGAGAGAAATTGAGAAGAGCAACCGTGTGGGTGTGAGGAGTGTCTGGTGTGCAGAACAGTCAAGAGAAAGGGACAGGGACGCCCCTACATAGGAACCACGTGGGGATGGTGGTGATACCCACAGCAGACCACCCTCCATTGACCCTAGAGGGTAGGCTGTGCTGTGCGCAGTGACCTTCCAGGGCCAGCGTGAGACCCCACTGCCGAGGGGGGAGAGGATTCGAACACCCACAGAAAAGTGCCACAGAGATATTTGGTGGGGGGCAACAACCCCTGAAACTACCACTGCAGCTGCCTCTGGCTTTTTTCCACCCAAAGCCAGCTTCTCAAGTGAGCCCAGGACTCAGAGCTGTGAGTGGGCATTTGAGGGAGAGCGTATGGCAGGCGGGTCAAGGCGGACTCGGGAGCTCTGCCCCGGTTCAGGCCCCACCCCCTGCCACAAGCCTGCGAGATGTGTCCTCCGCACAAAGCCGCTGCAGGAGCGCCCACAGGACGCTAGATCGGGAGCTAAATGTGGCCCTCGGTGCTTTGAAGTCTCCGAAGCCCTGTCACTTCAAAGCCTGACGTTACTTCTGCTGCGGGGGGCAGGGGCCCTGAGTTCACCTGGAAACCTCAGCCAGACTTTGTTCTGGGGGCCTTGCTTAAGCGAGTGTAACCCTGTGAGGGAGGCTGTTGAGACCTCAGGCTCTGAGGGGCACCTACAGTCACGCAAAAGGCACCTCAGGGTGTGTCTGTGTAACAAACATCTCTGTGAAGTGTGTTCCGCTGCCAGAGACCCTCTCTGAGGGGCTCAGGGCTGCATATCGCGGGCGACGGTGCACAGACACGTGTGCGTGGCTTCTCGTTCAGGGAGGAGTGAGGACCAGTGGAGGCTGCAGAGAGGTGTGGAAAGGTGTGCAGTTATCAGACCTGACCTGGCTCAATGCAGAGGATCCAAGTAGTTGATCCTTATGGATGGTGCCTGAACGAGGCGTCCAATGACCCAGGAATCGTTGAGTGAGGTCCAGGGCCAAACCACAGCTCTTGGAGTGGATGGTGGGGTTTCCCTGAAGGGCAGAGAGGCCTCATGGCCAAGGATCTGGGATGGTCAAGGAAGTTTCCAAAGTACTGGCACCAGACAGGTGGGCAGACCTCCCCCCAAGATGTGCCAGGTGTTGTTGCCCCTGGATTCTGGGAAGGGCCGCCTCCGATGGCAGAGACAAGCCTCTTGGCTGTGCTTTTCTTCCCGTTTTCCAGTCTTCAGCACAGACTTAAAGTGGGAACCAGGGTTCAGCTCTCACTGATGGGAATCCAGCACATGCAGCAGAGTGGAGCACGTGTAAATGCAAACCCAGCAGGCGTTTGGGGGACTTGTCAGCATGTCCTGGGGCAGGAGACCCAGAAGTACTTGCGGAGGGGAACCTGGCAGAAAATGGACATCTGCACTGATGGGAGCAAACTGATGGCTCTCGGAGTATGAAGAAAATTTGACTTCAGAGGCTGGTACGTTTAAGCCACATGGATAAAATAGGGCTGGAAATGGATGTAATGGAGCTGGAAACTCTTGCACGCTGCAAAACCCATCCCTAGGTAGGGAATGGTGTATAACCTGCAGGGCTGCCATAACAAAACACCACAGACTGAGGGGCTTAAACAACAGGAATTTATTTCTCACGGTTCTTGAAGTCTACATCCAAGGTCCAGCCGTGTGTGGTTTCTCATGAGAACTCTCAGCCACCTTCTCACTGTGTCCTCACGTGGTGGGGACGGAGGGAGGGAGGAGGACGTGCACGTGAGCTGCGGTGTCTCTTCTTATAAAGACACTAATCCCGTCGGATCAGGGTCTCACTTTTATGACCGCATTTTACCTTAATCACCTCCTAAAGGCCCTATTTCCAAAGCAGTCACATTGTGGGTTAGAGTTTTAACGTATAAATTTGGGGGGAGGGGCGCCATGCAGTCCACTGCACGCGGATTTACTCTGTATAAATTTGGGGGGAGGGGCACCATGCAGTCCATTGCACGCGGATTTACTCTGTATAAATTTGGGGGGAGGGGCGCCATGCAGTCCACTGCACGTGGATTTACTCTGTGTATAAATTTTGGGGGGAGGGGCGCCATGCAGTCCATTGCACGCGGATTTACTCTGTATAAATTTGGGGGGAGGGGCGCCATGCAGTCCATTGCACGCGGATTTACTCTGTATAAATTTGGGAGGAGGGGCGCCATGCAGTCCATTGCACGCGGATTTACTCTGTATAAATTTGGGAGGAGGGGCGCCATGCAGTCCATTGCACGCGGATTTACTCTGTATAAATTTGGGAGGAGGGGCGCCATGCAGTCCACTGCACGCGGATTTACTCTGTGTATAAATTTGGGGGGAGGGGCGCCATGCAGTCCACTGCACGCGGATTTACTCTGTATAAATTTGGGGGGAGGGGCGCCATGCAGTCCATTGCACGCGGATTTACTCTGTATAAATTTGGGGGGAGGGGCGCCATGCAGTCCATTGCACGCGGATTTACTCTGTATAAATTTGGGGGGAGGGGCGCCATGCAGTCCACTGCACGCGGATTTACTCTGTATAAATTTGGGGGGAGGGGCACCATGCAGTCCATTGCACGCGGATTTACTCTGTATAAATTTGGGGGGAGGGGCGCCATGCAGTCCACTGCACGTGGATTTACTCTGTGTATAAATTTTGGGGGGAGGGGCGCCATGCAGTCCATTGCACGCGGATTTACTCTGTATAAATTTGGGGGGAGGGGCGCCATGCAGTCCATTGCACGCGGATTTACTCTGTATAAATTTGGGAGGAGGGGCGCCATGCAGTCCATTGCACGCGGATTTACTCTGTATAAATTTGGGAGGAGGGGCGCCATGCAGTCCATTGCACGCGGATTTACTCTGTATAAATTTGGGAGGAGGGGCGCCATGCAGTCCACTGCACGCGGATTTACTCTGTGTATAAATTTTGGGGGGGGTGGGGCACCATGCAGTCCACTGCACGCGGATTTACTTTGTGTATAAATTTTGGGGGGGGTGGGGCACCATGCAGTCCACTGCACGTGGATTTACTCTGTATAAATTTGGGAGGAGGGGCGCCATGCAGTCCATTGCACGCGGATTTACTCTGTATAAATTTGGGAGGAGGGGCGCCATGCAGTCCATTGCACGCGGATTTACTCTGTATAAATTTGGGGGGAGGGGCGCCATGCAGTCCACTGCACGCGGATTTACTCTGTATAAATTTGGGGGGAGGGGCACCATGCAGTCCACTGCACGCGGATTTACTCTGTGTATAAATTTTGGGGGGGGTGGGGCACCATGCAGTCCACTGCACGCGGATTTACTCTGTGATCTGGAGCAAAAGGAGTGTTGTGCTTCTTTTGTTTCTTCAGATCCAACGTCACCTGCTCTGAACTCATCAAGCTTTACTGTAGGATCTTCCAGCTCCACCATCTGGGGCTCCCTCCCTCTCCCAGGACCTGCACAAGTCCTAGGGATGGGGTCCCTCAGTGGCTGCACTATTTACAGGAGCCTCTGAGTCTCAGGTCACACTGGTCACAGCTGTGGTGTCCACTTAACAGTCCCTTCGAACACTTGGGCACGAAGCTCATCCCTGCGGCCCCAGAGAACTTGGTGTTAAGTGGTCTTTCCCCTTCAAGCCCGAGGCTCCCTTCGGCCATCCTGCGACTCCATGGGGAGGCGGAGTCTTGTCCTGGCTCTTCTGGGGAACTATAACAGCCTGCACCTTCCTAGGCTCGGGGAGCTGGTGCTCTAACCTCGCTGAGCCCGGCCACACTCCTCTGTACTCCCCACCCACAACTTCCTGCAGGGATTTCTTTACCCGACCTCTGGACAAAAAACCTGGCTTCCTTTTCAGGCAGAGGGAATGGAAGAGACTTTTTTTTTTTTTTTTTTTTTTTTTTTTTTGGAGGGGGGAAGAAAAATTGAATCCTGTTTATTTTTAAAACCAAACCACTAGGAAAATATATCACAGTCTTGAAACGGCAAACAGACAGGCTATGTTATCATTTCAAGTAACAAGGTCCTTATCAAAACTATAAGGTGCTAGAACTGGAGCAAGAAGAACGCATGTCACAAAAGCCCAGGCAAAAATGGTATTTGGTAACAGAGGGCGGTCCTTCTTTTGCACTAAAGGAGTCACAGCTCGCCCCCCCGAGCTGCTGACTTTTTCTCCCCTGACCTTCCTGTTGCCAAGGGACTGTCTCAGTAGAGCTCTGTTATTTCAGGGGGCAGAGTAAGTAATACTGGGTTTAGGCTTTCACTCTATTCTGTTCTTTGAAAACCAGATTTTTCCAAAGCCAGTACTTCATAACTCTATTAATTAAGCAGCCAACAGTTCCTCTTTCACTCTTCATTCCTGAATACTAGCATATAGCACAAGCAAAATCCTCTTTGCCTTCAAGGGTGAGTGTCACTGCAAGATTGTCTTGTCAGTCTGCTGCAGACAGCCTCAGGGCCCACCATGGCTGCCGGTGAGAGGGAAGGTTTGCTTCCCCTCACCGGTGTGATATCGCTTCTTACGTTTTTGCAGGGTCTCCAGGCTGAAAGATGTCATGTGTGAGAATTTTAAGAAATGCACATCCACCTCTTGCTGGCCAGAAATGGACTCCTTCAAAATTTTTATCCAAACTACCTCTCCCAACTCTGCATCTTAAATAACTTCATGCCCTTGTATGTAAAACAAAACCAAACAAAACAATACCCCAGAAGCCCCCTTTCCCCTTCTAAATTAGGGACCTCCTGGATTTTGATTTATTACAGTTTGTGGAAGAAGTAGTGGTGATCCTTCTGGCAAACAGGAAGTTGGCAACAAACAGAAACACCTCTTCTCACACCCCACCAGGTCATAGGTGGGCCAGATGAACCTGCCAGCCTGTTGGTATCTCTGTACTAAGAGAAGCTGGTACTTTGGAGGGCTCTGGTTTGGTACAAGGGAGATTGCCAGGAGAAGCCCTGGCCACATGAAATTCAGGCTCACAAAAACTCTCCTGTACTATCTCTGACCCAAATTTTAGCACCAATGTTTTCCATTTCACTTTCTAGGAATGAAACACAGAGGAACCAGTGTCCAGAGGCAAGTGACTGAAACTTGCTGGCATCCTTAATTTCCTCATTCATAAACTTTCCTTAAAGACCCAAATCCCCATTCCTCTTTTTTTGTTTGTTTGTTTGTTTATTTATTTTTGGCTGTGTTGGGTCTTCGTTTCTGTGCGAGGGCTTTCTCCAGTTGTGGCAAGCGGGGGCCGCTCTTCATCGCAGCGCGCGGGCCTCTCACTATCACGGCCTCTCTTGTTGAGGAGCACAGGCTCCAGACGCGCAGGCTCAGTAGTTGTGGCTCACGGGCCTAGTTGCTCCGCGGCATACGGGATCCTCCCAGACCAGGGCTCGAACCCGTGTCCCCTGCATTAGCAGGCAGATTCTCAACCACTGCGCCACCAGGGAAGCCCCCCATTCCTCTTTTTAAATAGACTCCTGCCCTCAGGCCCGATGGCCAATAGCAGACATCTATTTCCCAGTGGACAAGAGACTCCTTCATCTTCTTGGTCATGGCTGGGGTGAGGTCCATGCGGTCATCCACACACTTGGATGATGCAACTCTCCAGCTGCCGCTTCACCTGAAGCTCTTTACTCCTCGCATCCATTGAGTCTTTGGCCTTGTTGTTGCAATGCATAGTGCCCTGGGCCAGGCGGTCCTGGAACTTCTCCAACTCGCTGGTCCCCAGGGCCTGGGCTTGAGCCAGAGGTGCGTGGCAGTGCTCAACGCACTGGTGCACTTGCTGCACGGACAGCCTGGCTGTCCTCACAGCAGCCAGTGCTGCGCCGGAACCTGCGATCCTGCATCTTCCGGATGTTCTCTCTCTCCAGACTCTTCACCAGGGGTCCACCGCCTCCTGCACCCAGAGCTGCTGCAGCTCCACCACGGTGACCCCCTGCTGCTCCCTGCCGCGCGGGCGCCCACATGGATTCCCGCCAGAAGAGGCTTCTTACCAGCTCTTCCTGGCCCTTGTGGTCCTGATGGGCAAGTGCCCTCTGTGATCTGTGGATGGAACCACTTTCAGCTTCAATTCAGTTCAACTGGCATCATATTTCCTGAGCAGCCACTGTGTGTCCACTCCTGTGTGGGAAAAGAAGGGCAGAACAGTGGGCTCCGAGCCCCTCTGAGAGGCCAGTGAGCCCGGGCTCAGAGAACAGGGCCATTTCCGAACCCAAACCGGCTGTAGGCCTTGGGTGTGGCATGTGTTTTCTAAACTTCACAAAACATCTCAATGGCGCCTTGAACAGCAGGACGCGGTGGTCTGATGTGTAAAACGATAAAAGAGGAGGAACCCTGGTGGGCAGGTCCCCCGAGCGACTCTACAGAAGCACCCCAACACCAGCTGCCCTAACCTGTGGGCACATGTGGGCCATCCTGAGGCCTGTGGTCTGAGTGGTCAAGACCGTGGGGCTCCAGTGGTACCCAAAGGCCCCCCCATCACCTACACCTCCTCCCAACCCCACTCTCTCCTCTCGAAGGCCTGGCTTCCACCCCAGGCTGGAGCCACAGAACGCCTGCCCTGCTGGTTGGGTGTCCTGAAAAGCTGTCTCCGAGTT
This sequence comes from Phocoena phocoena, assembly GCF_963924675.1. Taxonomy (NCBI): domain Eukaryota; kingdom Metazoa; phylum Chordata; class Mammalia; order Artiodactyla; family Phocoenidae; genus Phocoena; species Phocoena phocoena. The sequence continues at coordinate 106,657,376 of NC_089225.1, read as the reverse complement.
GGAGCTCAGCGTGTGGGCGGTTTGTTAAGGAGTGTTCTCAGCACCAACGCCTGTGAAGGGAGATGACGGAAGCAGTGGGAGTGATGGAGAAGCTGAGCCGGGATGCAGGCCCAACTGCGCCTCAGCCAATGCCCGTGAGACCCCTGCAGCTGTGAGGTCCGTTCAGAGTCATCCCAAGTTGGAATGGGACTCCAGGCCTGTAGACCCCACGTGACCCAGTCTCAGATGTGGGCCTGGGAATGTGTGACCTTGGATAGGAGGTCCCCTGCGCCGAGGACCTGAGAGCAGCTGGGCAGTAGGTCCTCACCGGAGGGGGGCGCCCGGGCTGCTCACCTCCACCGAGAGGCAGGCGGGCACAACGCTTGGTGGGCAGCTCAAGCCACTTGGCTGGATCTCCCAGCTGCGCTCTGGGAAGGCGTAGCCAGCCCCAGGAAGCAAGTGGCTGGGTCTGAGAGAGGGTGGGAAACAACAGAGGGCAGAGTGGGTCACCTTGTCTCAGAAAGGAGTGCAAAATGGACAGCTAGACAGAGAAAGTCTCCGGGAGCTGAGGCAGCTGGAGACCCAGGCACACAGGTACGGGGTCTTTAGAGAAACCAGACCCGGGGTCTTTGCCTTGAAGTACCTTTGGGACTCTGTGAGGGCGCGGAGTGTGTTCAGGACAGAGCCCCATCCTGAGTGGGCAGGCCGATGGGGTTGGGGCTACAGGGTGGGCTTTCTCAGCGCCCAGCTGATGCCTCCGTGGCTCCTGGTAGCTGGATGGCACAGAGGATCAGCTGAAAAAGCCACGGTATCAATGATGTGAATGAGTGATGTTCAATTCCAAGGACCAAGTTCAAACATGTCACCTACTCAGGGCTCCCTCCTCCCTCGGTTGGGACACTTGGGGTCTGTTATGGACTGAATGTTTGTGCCCCCCCCACCAGTTCATATGTTGAAATCCCACCCTCTCCCCCCAATGTGATGGTATTAGGAGGCGGGGCCTTTGGGATGTGATAAGGTCATGAGGGTGGAGCCCTCATGAATGGGATTAGTGCCTGTATTAGTGCCCCAGAGAGCTCCCTTGCTCCTTCTACCATGTGAGGACACAGTGAGAAGTCAGCAGTCTGGGACAAGGAAGACGGCTCTCGCTGGACCCCAACCATCCTGGTGCCCTGATCTCAGACTTCCAGCCTCCAGAACTGTGAGAACTAACTGTCTGTCAGTTGTTTAAGCTGCCCAGTCCATGGTATTATGTTACAGCAGCCTGAACTAAGACAGAACTCAGCTTAGTAATTAGTTAGATTGAGAAAATGTTATTTACCGAAGTTCCCCTTCGGAAAAGAAAGTATTGGGGAAAGTCCTTGGAGGTGAAAATGGGAGGAACTGTCCCAAGAGAGAAAGGGGCCAGGATCTATTGCCTCAGCAAAGAAGGAAGGAAGAAGGGAGACGGGAGAGTGTTAGGAAGCAGGAAAGAACCAGAAGGATGGCAGAGGGCACGTGTGACCTGGCCGATCTCTAGTAAATGGTGAAAATCTTGCAGTGCCTGGCATGAGCAAACGCTGTGGAACCAGGGAAGGAAGTCGTGGTGGCTGATGGCCTGAAGCAGCACGGAAAAGAAAGATGAGGAAGGATGTGAGCCCTGGAGTGCGTGGCTGTCCTGGGGAGGGCCCTGTCCCCCTCAGCCCGTGACACTGGGGTTCTGGTCAGGTTTATCCAGGCCTGCAAGGGGCAGGGAGCCGGGGTGACCCTGGGGGACTGAAGGTTGCCTGGTGCCTATAAGATGAGAGCAGGCCATGGTCACCCCAGGTGGGCTGAACACTGGACCCCCTGAGACCACCTCCCTCCCCTGGCCTGAGCTGGCTATGGCCCGGCCCTCAGCCCTCGAGGGTGAGCTACACTCAGATCGAGCTCCCTGGGACCTTGGAGGCAGCCTGACTGAAAATGGTGAAATCTCAGCGCTGGGTTAAAAGGTCAAGGCTGACTCCTGGCTCCTACCCTGACCGCTGTGTTCTCATGGCCAAGTTACGTCATTCAGTGCACCAGTGCCTCAGCTTTAAATGGAAATAACAGCTCTACCTATGATGCAACAATGCATAGAAAATGTCTGGCATGTGGTAAGGACTCCATAAATATTAGCGCTTAGAACTGTGGTGAGGTTCTTTTTCTTTTTTTTAAACAAAACAGTGGCCAGTTGCTCTCTGGATGGCCATGGATCTTAATGAGTTTTGTGTCATGGATTCCTCCTGCAGTCTGGGGAAGCCTATGGACTTTCCCCAGGATCATAGTTTTGTTTTGTTTTTTTATGGTACCCAGGCCTCTCACTGTTGTGGCCTCTCCCGTCGCGGAGCTCAGGCTCCGGACGCGCAGGTTCAGCGGCCACGGCTCACGGGCCCAGCCGCTCCGCGGCTTGTGGGATCTTCCCAGACCGGGGCACGAACCCGCGTCCCCTGCATCGGCAGGCGGACTCTCAACCACTGCGCCACCAGGGAAGCCCAGGATCATAGTTTTAAATGCATGAAGTAAAATACATAGGATGGTAAAGGAAACCAAATATACTGAAATACAATGAACAGAATTTAAGAATTGTGATAGAGCAATATATGTGCTTTATTGAGGCCTTGGATAAAGGAGGTCTAGTGACAGGTTCAATAACTTATCATGATCTTGAATTAGTGATGCGCTGAGCTGAAATAACATTTTAAAATATCTACAGCAATTGTGGTGCTATATGAAAATAGTTGTGATTTCTACTGATGACAAAGTCCAGGCACCGTACGTACTACTGTGGTGTGATGCCTATAAGCACAAAGGAAGGAAATGCTAGTTTCAATCAGTGATTAGTGAAAACGAATACATAATGCTTTTCCCCAACCAGTTCATGACGCCGCCCCTGGATTTCACTCCTGATTCCCAGGTTAAGAGCTCCTGGTTTAGGCAGAGACATGGCGATACCTGGAACAGACGTTCTTCCTCTGGAGAAGGATCATTTGTGTGCCCTCTTTATTTTAGTTTTAGATTTATTTTTTTATTGAAGTAACATTGTTTTATATCATCATATGTTTCACGTGTACATTATATTTCTACTTCTATATACCTTACAGCATGCTCACCACAAAATATGGAGTTTTCATCCATCACCATACAGCTGATCCCCTTTACACAATTCTCACCCTCTTTCACCTCTGGTAACCACTACCCTGTTCTGTGTACCCCCTTGGTTATGCAAAGGTGAGCCACCAGGGTGCCAGCCTCTTTCTCCTGGGGTGTGAGCTGTGGCGCTTAGCAGAAGCTGGCCCGCCCCTGCTGGTATGGGTGAGACTCCCTGGGGCTCTCTGAAAACAGAAGCACCCACATCCCAGCCCTGATCTCTGAGATGCAAAGTCAGGCACACCTGTTCAGGTGAGCTAGGGTGATCAAGGAGCAGTGGCAGGGAGGAGCAGAGAAGCCCTCCAATTAAATCACCTTGATTGAAGGGGGATTTGGGCTGATGTGCCGCTCTCATTTCACAGGAGGAGGGCTGAGGCCGGTGTGGAAGGTGGCGTATGCTAATTACCCTTCCCACCCAGCCTCCACGCCCCAGGGGCCGTGCTTTGGGCAGTGATGGCTGAGTGCGGGAAAGTAGACTAAGAAGAGCTGTAATCCTGCACCTAGTCCGTGAAGGGCATCCCACCCTCCAGGGTAGCAGCATCGTCTGTGAGAGCGAGCTTCAATAGCGACACCTTGTGACAGCAAGGAGCAATCGTAGCAGTGGGCTCTTGGGACCCTGATTCTTCTGGTGTGAAGAAACAAAGCTGACCTCCCCTTGGACGCTGAGATTTTTGAATAATATGGGGCAACTCTCTTCGTGCCCCAAAGACACACGGGGACTAAAACAATGAATTGGGGCAATAAAAGAAATGTGAACATATTTGTAATCTAAGTTGGTGAAGCAGGTCATACCTGCTACATTATCATCGTATTATTATATATGATATTTTAATTATTACTGCTCCTCCCATGTGCTGCTGTAGTAAGTTCCATTCTCAGAGGATGACCTTACCTAACCTTACATGAAAGTTCTCGGGGGCACCTTAATGTCACCCCATAAAGCATCTCCAATCACACCAGCAGATACAGCCTCTGGTGAGCTTGAGAATTCAGGTTCCCAACTCCTCCAGCGCCCCCTCCCTGCTACTGCTCTCCCCACCCTACCAGGCCAGCTGCTTCTCATCATCAGTTGTTACTCGTTATGTTTAACTGCTTGGCCACGTGATTTCTTCTTTGTTGGGATATTTACAATGAAACTGGGACAAAGCTATAACTCAAAGAAGAAATCAAGAGAGCAAAGGGGAAACACTTTTAGAAATACTTCCTATGCTTCTGAAATTACACAAACAGCCTGCATGGGTGAGGTACTGCCAAGACTTCCCAAGGCTGTGGAACATCTGGCATCAGCGCACCTGGGGAGGGGGCGGCACAGGCCAATGGGAAATCCTTGGGCAGAGAAAGGGGCTTGGGTACGTTTCAAGTTTCTGTACATTATAATCCACTAGCCCTGGGCTTCCACAGAGTATCCCGCACTCCAATAGCCTACGTCAGTCGTCCTTTATGGGAGAAGGGAATTGGAGAGGTGTTCCATGTGGGTCAGATATACAGACTTGTAGGACCCAGGACCGTTTCCCCTGGGACTCCTAAGACTATTGTGGGGACGCCAGGGTTCCCACTGAATATGGGATGAAATCACAAGTCTTTCTGTTTGGAGATTAAACTAAGGGGGATCCCTGGACTTCCCTGGCGGTCCAGTGATTAAGACTTTGCCTTCCAATGCAGGGAGTGTGGGTTCGATCCCTGGTCAGGGAGCTAAGATCCCACATGCCTCACAGCCAAAAAACCAAAACATAAAATAGAAGTAATATTGTAACAAATTCAATAAAGAATTAAAAAATGGTCCACATCAAAACAAAAATCTTAAAAAAAAAAAAAGTAAGGGTGACCCCATAAAACAGAGGACTTGTCACTAGAAATAGATATGAACAGGACCTTGCCTTGGAAGGGAACTCTTTTACAGATGTGGAAACAGATGTGAATGGAGGTATGAGTGGCGGCAGCTCTCCGATTCCCAGGTGCGGGCTCTTTCCACGACAGCACTCTGGGTCTCTGTGCCTGGCCCTCCCTCCCCTCTCTGAGATCCTCTCGGGGCTCTTCAAACACCCTGAGCTGTCACAGAGTGACCAGTCTGCTCCCGAGGTGGGCGCAGCCCGCCCTCCAGCCTCCCCCAGTCAGCAAATGGTGGAGAGCAGACTTCTTCTCTCCTGGTCTGTTCCGCCTGATTTGGCCCTCCACTACGCAGTGCACTGGGCACGGAGCTCTAAATAGAAACGGTCCTTCTTAATTGTCTCTCCCAGCGGGGGCTCTCATTCCCTCTCTGCCTTGCGGGCCTGGCACAGGCTGGGCGCACGGCGGAGCCGATAAATACCTGCTAGTTGACAGCTGCAGCCATCACCGTTGTCCCAGCCCTCACTTCAAACCAGGAGGCCACTGGAGGCTCGGCTCCACCTGAATCCTAGGCCCCATAGCACCTGCTGGAGGTAACAGAGAGCCAGGGTTCCCCCCCAAAGCCCTCATCTCCAACCGGGCACAAAGAGCCTCACCACCCTCGTAGAAGTGATGATAATGCCCGGGTGCCTGGGATGTCCCACATCACCAGTTATGAATGAGGTCACATTTATCTTAAGGTTAAATAAAAACTCTAAGCCTCCAACATTACAGGAAGGGGCACTTATGGCTTGGGATAAAATGGCCAGTGATTGTGTCACACAGGGATTTAAAAAGCCCTGAATCTGAGTAACTGAGCCTCGAGGGGAGGTCATGCGCTTCGGAAGCCCCTGGTGGCTTAACTTGGCGCAAGGGATGGTGAGGACACAGACACCCAAGAGGCTAGTGAAAAGCTGAGATAAGAATGTTCCATAAAATGTGAAAGCGGAAAGGAGCAACATTTTCAAATTAATGTACTAGTTACCTTTTATGAAATTGAAATATGGCTTTAAAAACGCACCCATGAGCTACTCCCTGAGACATTTGAACAATGGCACACACCCCCCTAATAGTCTGTATATTCAAATTGGATCTTCTCATTTGAGAAAACTATTTCTTTTGCATACACATCTTCTTAATGGCCAAGTGGGAGATGCTTCATACCCAGGCTTGCCCTAGGTTTGGGCAAGTATGGCATGTGCCCCCGGTTCCTGGAGAAGCCCAGGCCTGGGTAGGTGGAGCAAATTCAGACTCTTCTAATGGGACATGGAAGCAAATAGGGGTGGCATATCCCCAGAGGCAACGTCAGGCCTAACGTCCCCCATCCTTGCCACAGTGGAGTGACCCCAGGGCCCAAGGCTGGGGACCCCTGCAGCAAGCTGCCATCAGTCCTCTCTCGGGGGAGGGAGGCCGCGGGAGGCCCAGGGGGATGGAGGCACCTGCGGAGAGGGCCTGAGTTCCCGTCTGCTGGGTGTCTCATGTGCGACTTCCAGCTGCTCCTATTTACTTGGGGAGCTGGATCTGGTGTCTCTCGCAAGCAGCAAAGAAGCCTCCTGGCAGGAAATGATTCCTGCTCCAGGATGAGGAGGGCTGGCTGTGGGGAGAGGGGAGAGCAGGGGCTCTGGCATGCAGGTGGGACTTGGGGATCCTCTCTGATGGGACTGGGAAGGGAGTCATGTATGGTCAGACACTCCCACCAGTCTCAGAGCCGCAGGGGTATAATCTCACCTAATTCCTTGGGAAACACTGGGTTAGGGTGTTTTGGACGAAAGCTCTCTGGGGCGGTGCAGGCAGCACAGCGCCCGTCGACTGCAGATTCTTCCCTTCCATGAAGATGAGGAGGTCGAGGCCCCCAGGGGGCACTGGGGAGGCCCCGTCCACTGAAACCAGGGTGGTCTCCACAGCAGAGGTGGGGGAGGCAGGAGAGCTGCTCCGACTTCGCTGGGTGCAGGTTAGCAGAGGCTGATGGAGGGTTCTGTCTACCCCGTGCCTGCGGTAGGGGGCACTTGGTCCAGATGTTGCCACCTGGTCCAGATGTTGCCACCTGAAGGTCAAAGAAGTGGATGACACTCTCCTCCTCCCCCACATCTCTGGGGTACTCGTACCGCCCTCTGGTCCTGGCTTTGGACGCGCATCTCTCTGGGAAGACTTCCCTGACCCCCAAGCCTAGATTAGGCCCTTCCTCTGTGTCCCCACGGTGCTCTGTCTTCACATGGATCTGGGGTGCATGAGGGTTGTTGGTTGTAGGGAACTCGCTCAGATCTCTTCAAGAAAAACAGATTTAGGGCTTCCCTGGTGGTGCAGTGGTTGAGAGTCCACCTGCCGGTGCAGGGGACACGGGTTCGTGCCCTGGTCCGGGAGGATCCCACATGCCGCGGAGCGGCTGGGCCCGTGAGCCATGGCCGCTGAGCCTGCGCATCCGGAGACTGTGCTCTGCAACGGGAGAGGCCACAAAAGTGAGAGGCCCGCGTACCGCAAAAAAAGAAAAAAAAAAAAGAAAAACAGATTTATTATAGAGACTGGATGAGGATGATAGTCACACGCTTTATAATTTTACTACAAATCACTGAGTCGTTAAACAAGAAAGAAAGGAAAGGAGGAGGAAGCCGTTTCACTGTAAGGATGCCCAGGGAAATAAAGGCAACAGGACTCAGCTCCACTGCGGGCCCAAAGCAAGCCCCCCCGCTGGGCTGGGCGCCCTGGGGCCGTGGCTCAGTGCTTGGAGGGCTGGAGGCCCCAGAAGGTCTCCTGACTCTGCTATCCCCTCCAGCCTTTCAGCTCTGTCTCCTGCCACCACTGTTCCAGCCAGCGGCCATGGTCTCGGCTGGCCAGTCCCCCTATGTCAACCACTGGCGGCCTCAGGATGGTCAGGTGTTCACCAACAGGTCCAGCTGACCATGGCGGCGACCGTGGGACCACACAATGCACGAAGTGGTGGCCTACGGTGCCGGCTCAAGCCAGCAGCAGGGCCCCGACAGGCGTCCTGAGGCTCTGTGTGTCTGTCTCTACCTCTATGCCTGGGGCTGCCGCCTGCGAAATCTCACTGGAACACAGTCACGCCCAATTTAACTGTTTGTAGCTATAATGGCAGAGTTGGGTAGATATGACGGAGACTATGGCGTGTGCAAAGCCAAAAGTATTTCTGATCTGGCCCTTTGCGGAAAAGATTTCCTGACCTCTGCCCTGAGCTACAAGCTCTTGAGGGCAGGGACCAGGTCTTGTTCACCCCCAGTAAACACACTTAGAAGAATGACAGGGTGACCAACGGTGCCAGTTTGCCCAGCACTGCAGGTTTCCCAGGACATGGGACAGTCAGTGGGAAAGCTGGCAAAATCTTGGGCAAACCTGGACAATTTGCTCACCTTATGTTCAACAGCCTGGCCTCTTTCTATGCAGAATGCCCACCTGCTGCATTTTGGCCAATGAATCAACACAGGCTGCTGGCAGAACTCCATGCCGAGCAGAGACAGGTACACGAGTAAGTGCCTACATAACAGTAACAGCTTCAAACAACTGGCTAGAAGAGCAAGGCCTGAGGATGGTAGCAAGGGGGCTGGAGAGGCAACTGTGATGGGGATCCCGGGAGTTAATGAGTGAAGCAGCTGAGATCTCTCTGGGCCAGGATGTTGAAGAAAGTCTCCCGGGAGCAGGAGTCCAGCTGGGTCTTGAGTGGATGAGACGGAATCCATCGCTGGTGGAGAAGAAGGAAGGCAATGACCTTATGGGTGTATGAGGCCCCCAGTGTCCACGCTAATTCCCAGGGAAAACTCAGGTGGGTCCCATGGCTGTTCCTGAGCCAGTTTCTGTGGCCAGAAGGTGAGGTACTGACCAGCTAGATGGTCACATGCCCGTCTCCGAGGGGACAGTGGGGTTGCTGATTGTGGCACCAGGAGCATCCCGCAGAGTGGAAGAGGTGCTCCAGAAAGGAAATTGAGGCGGCCTGGTTTGGGTTCCTTGGAAAGCACAGCAAGAAGCAAAGCCACGGTGCCACTCCTTTGTTAGGGAGGGTGACCTCAGAGAGCAGGAGAGGGAAAGGGAGTGCGTCTGGGACGGAGAGGGAGCCAGTTATGCAGCTGAGTGCAGACTGGTAACAAATGTAACTGGTTGCTCAGTGCCCCAGGACCATCTTCTGAGAATCTGTCTAAATAACTGTTTATCAGCACAGTCCTGCAGAAGAGAAGGGAGAGAATTTGTCCACAGTCTCCCCTTTCTCGTTGGTTCACATGTAGGTTGTGACTTGGTGGGCTTTCCAGTTGCTCATGGGTGGATGCAGCGTCTCACACACTCATGCCCAGGGCAGCCCGAGAGGCAGGAAATGTACAGCGTGCACCCGAGGCCAGAGGCTGCTCGGTTGAGGGGGTCTGAGTCCACACAGAGGTGGTGATCTCAGCAAAGGCTGGGGCTGGTGGCCAGTGACCCACAGATAAGCGAGAGGGTCCAAAGTGGCCTGAGAGGTGTCGGATCCAGAGGGGACTTGAGAGTGTGCAGTGAGATAAGACTCGAGTGACCACTGTCCTCCTCCACACAGTCTGGTCTCCTGCCTCTACTGAAGCTGAGACCAGGGCCAACCGGCATTTGCACAGAGAGACAACCAGGGCTGGAACGGTCACTGGGTCATGGGAAGGTCAGCTGTTTCTCGCAAGAACCAAGGGACAGGCCTTAGCAGCCCCCAGAAGAAAAGGCAGGATGAACTCCTCTCGGGGGAATCCAGAGAAGTCTGGAAAGGCTGCTCAGCAGATATTTAATTATTAAGCTTGAAGGAGTCATCAGCCCCAGGACCCTCGTCATCTCACGTGTAATGGAGAGGTTTGAGCAGAGCATTTGGGTTGGTGATGTGGGAATTCAGAGTTAAGTAGTGAGGTTTGAAATTTTGCCAAAGGACCTGGAGGGGCGGCAAGCCGATGGGAGGCTGAACATCCTGGAAGAACCAGGCTCTGCCCAGCCCTGGCTGCGGGTTGAAGGAGGGGGAAGGATGTGATCTCAAGTCCCCACCGTGCAGGACTCTGCTCATCTCACTGTGTCCCCGTCAGACTCCGGCCCTCCTTTCTCAGTAGGGGCCAGAGGTCATGGAATCCAAGGAGCGGCGTCCCATCCCTCAGCCTTGAATGAGCGTGTGAGGGTGGCCTTTGGTGGCTGTCTGTGGGGTCTGATCACCATCTCCTTGTGCAGGAATGGCTGAGGCTTCTGTCTGATGGGAACTCGGCCAAGGTCAAAAAGGAAAGTGAAACAAGTAATATCACAAAACTGTGAAAACATCTGGTCTTGAGGACAGAGGATAACATTTAAAATGAATCCAACACACAGGTCCCCTGCTTTGCTTTTTTGGGCCACACCCCCATCCCTCATGATACCCTGCACTTCCCCATCATAACAGCACAATGCCCAATAACTTCCGGTTTGTTCTCTCCTACCAGACCTCGGGCTCTAAGAGGGCAGGGCCTGTTTCTTGTTCACAATCCCATGCCCAGCCCCTGCCACACTGTAGGCTCTCAACCATGCTCCGAAAGCCCGTGTTTCGTATCTTGGTCTAGAGAGCAGGTCTACCCAGGTCGAGAGGCTGGCTATGAGGTCTGTGAGCTCCCAGAGGGCAAGGCTGTGTCCTGCTTATCTCTGTTCCCATTCCCTGGACAGGACCCAGCACACAGGATGGCTCAGAGCCGTTTACTGAGTGAATGACTGACATCATCTCCTCACTCAGCGCCTTTTTGGTTCCATCCCAGCCTGCAGCCCGGGTGAGCCGAAGGACGTGCAGAAGGCCTTCTCTTAACGGCTTGGAAAACTGGGACGACACCCTCTCTGTGCAGAGGCAGGATTGGATGCGGTGAGGGTTTCCTCTCGACCCCCCGCGGGCAGTGGTGTGGGGTGTTCTCACTTGCTGGATGCCCACTTGCCCCGAGGAGGGGCGGCCACGTGGCTGCCTCACAAAACTCGTGGAAGATGGCCCTCCTGAGCCAGGGCATAGAAGCCCCCAGGCTCAGGACTGCCCGAGGGGGCCCTTGGAGCCCGAGACTTGGTGCAAGTCACTGAAATACTGTTTTTTCCACCCAGAGCTTGTCCCAGTTCTGGTCAATGCGAGTTGCATTACCAGCAATGACAGACAAGAGCACAAAGCCAGCTGGAGGAGAGCCAACTGGAAACGTTCCTGGTCTCAGAGGCACAATCTCTGCTCAGCAAAGCCTGGCCCTGGAGCCTTGGTGACAGAGGTCTCCTGGGTAACGGTGGCCAGAATGAGGAGCTCAGGCCCTACGGGGGTCTCTGGAGCCAACCGGGCAGGCTGTGTGGGGCAGCTCTGTGGTGACAGTTTCCCCAAGGGGAGAAACCACGTGGGTGGGTGCTGGGGCTCCATCTGCACTGCAGGCCAAGGAGATGGGTGCAGCCTGGGTGGTTAGGGGCTGAGATGTCCTCCGTGACACCTGGGGGATGGGGCCTCTCCTGAAACAGAATGCATCTCACCCCTCCAACCCCACGTTGTAAGGTCTCCAGTCACCACAGCCCAGGCCTGCCCTGCCTCCCAGGAACAGGGCATTTCTGAACACCTAGAGAATCAGGTTTTCCCATTTCTTTTGAAATGGGACAAAAGGAATTTTGCTTCCCAGACTGATTAGAGCTGTCCCATTTCTCAAACCATTTGGTGTCCCATCAGATTGCTGCCAACTGCTTCTAACCGCCTGGATCCAGAGAGGCCTGATGATGACCCAGGATGGGTCAGCTGTGCCCCCTCCTTCCTACAGAAATGACACCGCCTCGGCCCTGCAGAACAGAGCCTCGCTGCACTGATGAAGTGCCAGGGCTGCCCAGGCAGAGGCTGGGGTAGGGGGTGGTCTGTCCTCTTCCAAGCCTGGACTCACCACTTCTTTCTCTTCTCTGGCTTCATTCTCTCCCTACCCAGCTAACTCTACCACGAAGAGAAGACCCGCGGAGGCCCCCAGGAGGTCGGTTATAGTTTTACAACAATAAATCCCTCTCAATTAGTGGGAGCCCATGGGGAGGGGTTTTGGGCTGGGAGGGGTGGGCAATGTTAGCATCGTTCCACAGGAGGTGTCCCAACCTAGGGAAACTGAGGGCCCAAACGCGCCCCCCCACCACCAAGTGGCGCCAGGAAAAGACCTTCCAGGAGTGAAGCCCAGACCCCCAGGCACTTTGCTGCATGTCCAGGAGAAGGGGAGGAAGGCTTGGGGGCATCTCCGGTGAGGACCCTAGAGGCCAGAGAGCAGAGGCAGATGCCAAAAGGACTAATGGTGGGGAAAGTTTTCCACCGTCTTCTGGCGTAACGTGTGCACACGATTGTCTAATATTAACACTGAATTCTTTGGGGCCATGGGCTACTTATACATTCTTCCAACTACTGTGAGCTCAAATGAGAGCTTATTTAATCCTATCAGTAACCAAACGAGATAGATAATATTATCTCCAGTTTACAGAGGGGGAAAATGAGACTTGGGGAGATTAAATAACTTGCTCAAGTTATTTGCTCAAGTGGTAGCTTGTATCCAAAGATGGCCCCAAACAACTTCACCCCTTCATGTACACGGGTGCTACTTCTCCCCTTTAGAGACGGAGCTTATATCTCCTCTTGAATCTGGGTCAGGCTCAGAACTGCTTGACTAACAGAATGAAAGGAGATGATGTGCTGGGACCTCGAAGCCCAGGCATTAAGAAGGCTTAGGAGCTTTGGCTTCCTCCCTTTTGGAACCCAGCCTCCATGATGTGGGGAAGCCCAAGCAGTCAGGTGGAGAGGCCCATTTGGAAGAGAGTCAAGGCTCTTGGCTGACTGCCCCAGCTGGGCTCTGAACTGATGTGAAACTATCTTAGAAGAGGATCTTCTTTCCCCCATTAAGACAACCCAACTCATGACACATAGGGCAAAATCAAGCCATCTCCACTGAGCCCTGCACCCATTGTAAAATCCTGAGTAAATACCTGTTATCCTGAGCCACAGGTTTTGCAGTGTTTATTACTCAGCAATAGATAACCAAAACAACCACACAGCCAGTAAGTGGCAGAAATGGGATTCAAACCCAGGTCTGGTAGTCCAGAGCTCACTCTCTAACCACTGTCTTCCATGGCTGACCTGCCACCACTGATGTGCAGGGCATCATCTGACCCACCTCCCCGAGATGAGGCTGGCAAACTTCCTTTCACATCCAAGATGCAGGCTGGGCACCCTCAGTTTCCAGGAGCCCTGGAATGTCAGAACCTTCTCCCTCGCACAGTTTCTGGAACTCCCAGCCCAGCCTGGGCTGGGTGCAAAGAGATGGCCTCAGGTCAGACTCACTGCTCCAGCCCCTCCGCAGTCACAGAACCAGCTGCCTGGGATGCCCACGGGGGCCCTTCCCCCTTCTCCCCGCATCCCCCCTCTGAGTGTAGATGAAGAGCCCACAAGCTGAGAGAAAAAGAAGTCAGAGGCAAGTGAGGTTGCCCTGGTCCCCCTGACCCTCATCACCTGAGGTCAGCGCCAAGGACGAGACTTGTTACACCCCTTTGGGATCTGAGAAAAGAGGGGGATAGTGCCCCCTAGACAGACATTCCAAAATAAAGGGCTTTGAAAGGAGGTGGCCCCAAACCAATCCTGCAACCCCGGGATGCTACCTGGACAGAGCGTCTCTAAGGAGAGAATGATCAGCCCCCTACGTACCTTGGCCTTTTGCCAAGTGAGAGGGGCTTCCCTGAGCGTGCCGGAGAACTTGCTATGTGTCCTCTGTGGCTGGGATAGGGGACCCTGAGGACCTGGTGTGTGACAAGCACGTGTAGAGGCTAGCGGTGACGGGCTGTGTCTAGAGCAGCCCTAGTGGAGCACAGAGCAAGGGGAGCTGGCTATGCCCGGAAGGCCCATACTGCAGAAGCATGGCATCAAAGGGTCCATGAATGTCTCAGGAGCTGGCCTGGGATGGTTAGACCCAGCCCTAGAAGTCTGGAGCTGGCAGAGAGATCACCTGCGCTGAGATGTAGCAGGAGGTGAGGATTGGGGGGATCAAAAGCTCCCACAGGTGCCGAAGTCTCCCATCGGTGGCCTCTCTGACCCCTTGTCTCCTCCCTCCGTCACCCAGCAGCCCGGGGCGGGGAGGAGTGGAAGCACGAGGCAGGGGGGCGGGAAGCTGCTGGCAGGGCTCTCCCTGCCTGAACCGGTGGGGCTTCCCTGTGGTGCGGGTCTCCACGGTGGAGGGGGCAGCTCCAGCTTCCATGAACTTTGGAGTCCCCACTGTTTTGCATAACTCCACGCTGTAATTACTGAAATCGGATTTTTGTGGCTAAAAGTGACCCAGGGCATTTTTATTATCTTGGATTGACCTGAAAAACCAAGAAACTGACCTTAGATTTCATCCAGGGTTGAGGGAGAACTGACCCCACAGAGCAGGTTTGAAAAGGAAAAGGGAGAATGAAGTGGTTTTCTGATTTTACCCACAGGGCTCTTTTGCTCAGTAAAACTGTTACACAAACAAGGAAGAATTCTGGCTAATTTAGCCAGAAAGGGATTCAATGATAGGATACTGGGTAGCTCAGAGAATCACTATGGGCTCAAGAAGCAGCTCCAGCAACTACATGGTGACAAAGGGAACTCCAGGGAGGACGCCACCACCTCCCTCTGCCCACAGGGCATTGGGTGACGCAGTCTTCACGTGTTCCTAGAAATTACAATAGGAGGCAGCCACCACCTCCCATCAAAATCCTGTTGGTGGGGAAAATGCCAAATATAAGCCCGTGACTCAGATGCTGGGCCTTGGAGCGGGGGAGCAGGCAAAAATCTATGAAAAGGGTGAACCTTTAATTGATCGCCCTTAAAATGGAAGTAACAGCTGCATTCACCCCCAAATTATCAAGATGACATTTTCTGCCACCAGGCTAAATGAGGATTTGAGAACTAGATTGTTCTACAAGATAGATTATTATAGAAAAATAAAGATACTTTCTTGCACGACTGAGTTTGCAGCTATGAGATTCATATTTACCTCAGAGAGGAGGCAAGAAATGAACAAATGAATCAATGAAAGTCCCTGGCATGTGCTTGTACACAATGGGTCCTGGCTCAGTAAGTGTTGGACAAGGATGCTGGTCAAAGTCATGGTCTACGCATCCTCCCCATCCTCCCTGCCCTATTATCTCACTGCTGCCCAGTTAGGGGCAGGGCCTTCACTCCTGCGGGGCCAGACAGGACATCTGAGCACTTGTTCTCACAGGTGGTAGGCTCGCTCTGTGCTCCGGGAGAATACGCAGCACACAGCAAGGGCCAGGAGACCCAGTGGTAGGTGGCAGGCTCGGGGCCTCACCGATGCTCTGGACCCACCCTCCTGGAATGGCACCACCCATCCCTGGTGCCCCCAAGCCCTGGACTCCAAGCCCCCCTTCCAGTCCCTCAGCCTCCCTCAGAGCACTCAGCCCCGGGAGGGCCGTAGGTGCCATGTCCTCTGGCCCATGGAGGGCGTACCTCTTGTCCCTGTTGCATTTTGCCCTCCCCCCCACCCCCGCACCATTCTTCCTCACCATCCTTCAAAGCTCAGAGGAGTTCCCCGGAAGCCTGCCCTGGTCACTGTTTGGTCTCTCTCCTCTGAGCCCCATGCTGCCAGGCCACATGCAAACCAGTGTTCTTAAAGCTGGAAAAGACTTAGTCTTTTCAGAACGACTTAGTCCAAACTCTCCACTTTAAACAGGGGCAGGTTGAAACCCAGAGACAGTGTTAACTCACTGTAGCTGTACAGCCACACCGGTGGTCAGTGGCAGAGTCCAGACCCCTGGACCTCCAAACTCCAGTGCCCCTTCTCCCTCCTGGGATGCTGCATGCACTGCCTCGTGTGTCTGCTTCATATGTGGGTGCTGTGCCTCCCCACAAGGGCACGTCCCATGGGGACGGTCTCTTTCTCCTTCTCAGGTGGACGGCAGGTGGTGCCCAGAGCCCACCAGGCATCCCCAGGGTGGGCAGAAGCCAATCCAGCATTCCCTCCCTAAGCATTTATTGATGCTCTGAGGTCCCAATAAGTAAGACTAGCACCAGTGGGTGGTAACTCCTTCAGGGGGGAAGGCTGAGAATGGTTTCCGTGGAGACCGCCCAGGCTCTGGTTTCCATAGCAACGCCTGCAAGAGGTTACAGCGCTTCCTACTTATGTCAACTTAACATTTCCAACTGTTCTAGTCTTCAGGCCAAACCTGGGACTAATGCAGAGCTTCCTTTCTAGGATGGGTGACAGACCTCAAGGGCCAGAGGGGAAACAGGTGAAACACTGTGCAGTTAGCTGACAGTGAGGCCACCTCCTCACCTAACAGGCCCTCCTCCATCCCAGCAGCAGGGTATATATATGCGGAGTCATACACACACTTAAGTGATAAAAAGAGCACATCTTCATGACGTGGAAGGATATAAAGTCTTACAGCTCCTATGCACCTCCACAGAGCTAGCTTCTAGAAAGTTCACAAATGGTATATGTGTGTGTATATATATATATATATATATATATATATATATATATATATATATATTTTTTTTTTTTTTTTTTTCTTGCTCAGCCACCTGCTTTACGCTAATTATAGATCTTGGAGAACTTTACACATCAGCACAAATAGATCTACTTCATTCTTTGTAATGGCAACAAAATATTGCATTTCTCTTTTTAAAACTAATTCTTCATCTGAAGGTCTTTGGTTTCCAGTTTCTTGCTATTACAGCAATAAACATCCTCGTACATATATTTCTGTATACTTGTTTGAGTATACCCATAGGGTAATTTCCCCGGGGTGAAATGGCTGCGTCACACACACTGCATTTTACAATCTGAAATTTTACAATGTAATTCTTGTCAAACCAATTTACTGCCACTATTTTTTTTTTTTTTTTTTTTTTTTTTTTGCGGTATGCGGGCCTCTCACTGTTATGGCCTCGCCCGCTGTGGAGCACAGGCTCCGGACACGCAGGCTCAGCGGCCAAGGCTCACGGGCCCAGCCGCTCCGCGGCATGTGGGATCCTCCCGGACCGGGGCACAAACCCGCGTACCCTGCATCGGCAGGCGGACTCTCAACCACTGCGCCACCAGGGAAGCCCCTACTGCCACTATTGATACAAGAAGACTTATACACACTTGGGAAGACTGGGCATTATTAAACTTAAACAAAACAAAACCACAAAACCAATCTCTCCTAATCATACTATGAGACCAGCAAAACTTTAACACAAAAGCCTGAAAAGGACAGTATGAAAAAGGAAAATTACAGGTCAGTCTTACTAATAAACATATATCTAAAACTCCTAAACAAAATATTAGCAAACAGAATACTATAGCATAGAAACAAGGTAATACATCATGATCAGATCAGTTATTAATGCTACTCACCTCATTAGCAAATTAACGAGGGAAAAACATGCAGTCATTATCAATAAACGCAGAAAAAACATTTGATAAAAGAATTCAACATACATCCTTGACGGACGCGGGTTCGATCCCTGGTCGGGGAACTAAGATCCCACATGCCGCGGGGCAGCTAAACCTGTGCGCCACAACTACTGAGCTCGCGTGCCTCAATTGGAGGCCACGTGCCACTAACTACAGAGCCCACGTGACCTGGAGGCTGCGCGCTACAACTAGAGAGAGAAAACCTGCATACCGCAACTAGAGAGAAGCCTGCACGCCGCAACGAAGAGCCCGCATGCCTCAACTAAGACCCGACACAGCCAAAAATTTAAAATAAATAAAAAATAAATCTTAAAAAACCCCACATACCTTCTTTATTAAAAATAAAAACTAGAAATAGAAGACAACTTCTTTAATTAACCTCAGAAGGAATATTCTCCCCAAAGGGAACCCTTCTGCACTGTTGGTGGGAATGTAAATTGATACAGCCTCTATGGAGAACAGTATGGAGGTTCCTTAAAAACTAAAAATAGAACTACCATATGACCCAGTAATCCCTCTACTGGGCATATACCCTGAGAAAAACCATAATTCAAAAAGAGTCATGTAACCCAATGCTCATTGCAGCACTATTTACAATAGCCAGGACATGGAAGAAACCTAAGTGTCCACTGACAGATAAATGGATAAAGAAGATGTGGCACATATATACAATGGAATATTAGTCAGCCATAAAAAGGAATGAAACTGAGTTATTTGTAATGAGGTAGATGGATCTAGAGACTGTCACACAGAGTGAAGTAACTCAGAAAAACAAATACCATACGCTAACGCACATGTATGGAATCTACAACAACGATACTGATGAACCTAGTGGCAGGGCAGGAATAAAGATTCAGATGTAGAGAACGGACTTGAGGACATGGGGGGGAAAGGGAAGCTGGGATGAAGTGAGAGAGTAGCATTGACATATATACGTTACCAAATGTACAATGGATGGCTCGTAGGAAGGTGCTGCATAGGACAGGGAAATCAGCTCGATGCTTTGTGACGACCTAGAGGGGTGGGATAGGGAGGGTGGGAGGGAGGCTCAAGAGGGAGGGGATATGGGGATATATGGATACATATAGCTGATTCACTTTGTTGTACAGCAGAAACTAATACAACACTGTAAAGCAATTACACTCCAATAAAGATTAAAAAAAAAAAGTATTCTCCCAATATCTATACTAGAGCTACACTCAAGGTGAATTCCCTTTAAAGTCAAGAATAAAATAAGATTTGTAACTATTTCCATGGTACCAGAGCTCCTAGTCAGGGAGGCAAGATAAGAAAAAGAAATAAAAGTTTTAATTATTTGAATGGAAGAAACAAAATCTATTTATAGTCAATACAATTGCTTATATCAAAAACACAAAAGAATCGTTGGGTAACCTCTCAGAATAAGAAAGATGGCTTGGCAAATTTGCTGGATCAATAGTCAAAAATAAATTACATTCCTACACACTAGCAACAAAGAGTTATAATTATTAATTATAATATCAACAGTATAAGAGATTTAGGAATCAATGTAATGAAAACTGTGCAAGACCTCTACTGAAAAATGTATGAAACTGTATTGGAAGATACTAAAAATCCAAACAAATTTAAAAATACCATGTCATGCATCAGACACTCAGTATTATAACAATTTCAATTCTCCCCAAGTGGATCTATAGATTTAATATGAGTTCAATAAAAACCTCAGCAGAACGCTTTGTAAAACTCGATAAATTGTTTCTGAAATGCATATGAAAGCAAAAGCGTAAGAACAGTCATGGCACTGCTGAAGCAAATTAAGGTGGGAGACGTGCACAGTCAGATGTGCACGTCTTATTTTAACTGTGGTTATGGCTCAAATAATAAACCCAATAGGACAGACTAGAGAGCCCAGAAATAGACCTTATGCATATGGAAACTAGATCATTGCAGGCACACACTGCAGCTCAGTGAGGAAAGGAAAATAATCCACGACGAAGAGAACGAATGATTATTCCTACCTCACACCATACCAGGGAATAAATTCCAGGGGATTTAAAAATGTAATATATAAAACTTTAAAAGGAATAGAAGAAAATATAGGCTAATCTCTTTTCATTCTTGGGATAGGATGGATTTCTGAAACAAGGTGCACAAAACCCTAACCCAAAATAAGAAGATGGATACATTTGACTACATTAAAATCAATAATTTCTGCTTGGGAATTCCCCAGTGGTCCAGTGGTTAGGACTCCGAGCTTTCACTGCCGAGGGCCCAGATTTAATCCCTGGTTGGGGAACTAAGATCCTGCAAGCCATGTGGCATGGCCAAGCAAAAGACAGCAACAAAAAAATCAATAATTTCTGCTCATCAAAGAGGTCACAACGAAAAGTGATAAGACAAGTCACAAATTTGGGTAAGGTATTTGCCACACGTCAATGATAAAACATATAAAGAACTTCTACAAGTTAATAAGAAGAAAATGAAGCATCCAATAGGAAAATAGGCCAGAGAACACAAACAGGCATTTTATATAAAAGGTCCAATACACATATGAAACTTGACTCACTTTCCTAGTAATCAGGGAAGTGATAATTAAAACCATAATGAAACACCATTTTACTCTCAATCCATTGACAAAAAATCCCAAGTGTTGTTAATATTAAGTGTTGGCAAGAACTTGGAACAAGGAGGATGCCTATGCAGTACAGGTGGGAATGTGAATTGGTTCAACTCATAAGAAACAATCTGGTAGAGTGTTTTTTTTAAAAATATTTATTTGGTTGCGCTGGGTCTTAACTGCGGCAGGCAGGCTCCTTTAGTTGCGACTCAAGGGCTCCTTAGGTGCAGCACGTGGGCTCCTAAGTTGTGGCATGCATGTGGGATCCAATTCCCTGGCCAGGGATTGAACCTGGGCCCCCTGCTTTGGGAGCACGGAGCCTTAACCACTGTACCATCGATGAAGTCCCCAATCTGGTAGAATTTTTGTGAGTTGGCCATTTGCATACTATGTGGCCCAAAGATTCCTTTTCTAGGGAATACAGGTGTATATTAATAGAGAAACCCTTGCAGAGGTGACCAGAAGCCTTGTAGAAGAAATGTTCATTAACGCATTGTTGTAATAATAGTAAAAAGTCAGAAAGAACCCAAATATTCATTGTTAGAATAGGCAATTAAATTACATATTCACATAGTGGATTGATACACAGCAGTACAAATGAATTAAATACTATTACAGGTGTCAACATGGCTGAACCTTAGAAATATAAGGTTGAGGGGAGGAAAACAAATCAGAGAATAATCCATGTATTTTATTACTTCTTTTATATTATTCAAATCCAAGCAAAACTACATTAAGAGCTTCATAGATATGTGGCTCTAAAGACTTTTAAAGCAAAGCAGAGAAACTCAGGATAGGAGTTACCTGGATTCATGAATTAATATACAAAGATTGGCTTAATAGATGGAAAATTGGTATATTTTCATGATTGTCTTTGGATCTAAAAATAGATGCATCTTTAATGTCCCTCATAGGATACAGAAGTGGGGTGGTGGGGTGGGAAGTAGAGGCTGGGATGATGTGGGAGCCTCTGAACATGGGAGCCAACAGTTCGTTTCACCCCCGAGCATGAATGCTTCTCCCCATATTGGGAGGTGGTCTACTTCTCCTCCACTTAAATCAGGGCTACTTTGGTGACTTGCTTTGACCAATAATGCACTAAAGTAATATTCTGGATCTTCAGATTGCAGGCTTTAAAAGGACTGGCAGCTTACCCTTCCCCTCACTTGGAGCTCAGTTGCCATCTGTAAGGAAGGCCAGGGTATTGATGGGCACCCATTTGTAGCCATACCCTGGACGGCAGGGGCCATTTTGGATGGCCCAGCCCAGCGAAGCCTCCAGCTGAGTGCAAAGAACGAGGCAGCCCCTAGCCCACGAGGGCTAACGTCAGTCAGTGTGGAACTCAGCCATCCTGCAGAATTAAGTTCTGGGGTGGTTTGTTCGGCAGAAGCAAGGGGAGAGGGACATGCAAAGAATTCAGTGATATTGGCAGTCTTGTTTCGTGGGTTGGCTGTGGGGTCACCGTACTTCATAACTTACATGCTGGTGATTTAGATAGAGTATTCTGTACGTATTAAGTGCTTCACAATATAAAATATGAAAAAAAACCCAACTTATCAGATTGTATCTCCCTAGTTTTGATTTGTATTTTCTATGCAACTGTGATTAAACATCTGTTCGCGTTTAAGCAACGATCCATTTGTGTTTCCCTGTGAACTCCCTGCTCCTATTCGTTGCCCCTTTATCTATTGGGTTGTTCATTTTTTCATATCGATTTATAAGAACTTAGCATATTAAGGAAAATAGCCCTTTTATGTCCTGTGTTTCTAAAGTATCTCCCCGTTTGTCACTTATAAAACTTTTGACTTTGTGGTATGTTCTGTTGCACAAAAATTTTAATTTTTTATTAGTCCCAGTTATTATTACTGGTAGGTATCATGCTTAAAAAGACTACCCTCCTTCAAGATGATCTTTTAAATCATCTCAAGTACTTTTAAGATTTCATTTCATACTTAAAACCTTTGAATTAATTTTGTTACAGGGAAGCAGGACCCAGGTTAATTTTTTTGTCAAAATGACTAGCCAGTTGTTCCAATAAAAAGAATCCACACGTACCCCACTAACCTGAATTTCCTTGTACTTAAGTTAACTTCTGGGCACTCCACTGTGTCTCATTGATCTTTGCTACACCAAAGTCTTTAATTCTACTAGGTTTTATATTTGGAGACTGTTCTCCGCCCCCCCCCCCCCCCGCCCCCTTTTCAGGATTTACCTGGCTATCCCCCATGTTTACTTTCCTGAAATAACTGAATGTGTCAGTTAAAGAATAAGCCCTGTTGGCATTTTAATTGTGACTGCTTTACATTTACATTGGGAAATGTAACAGAACCCAACATCTCTGCAAGATTGCATTTGCATCTGAGAACAAGGCGTGTCTGCACTAATTTGAATCTTTTACGTCCTTCGCAGGATTACCTAGTCTGTGAGCCAAGGGTGTAGACACCCATCCTTGCCCCCAGGGCAGGACCCAGGTCGCACCTCTGGGGTCCACTCAGCCAAGGCTCCAGGCAGCTCCCACACCCTTCTTCTCTGCAGCATGTGACCCTGTGACTCATGTCAAACCCTACCTCAGATCCACCGAGATGGTTACTAATCGCCCAGAAAGTGTGGCGACACCGTCCTTGTGCTTAAGGACAAGCAATAATGATGTCATCTTCCGTGTAGAACTAAACCGGTGGTTTAGAGGCACTTAAAAGCAGCCAGACCTTGGGCAAGTTGCATGACCTGTGGTCCCGTTCCTCCTCCCTTGCCTGTAAAATGGGAAATCTACCTGGCGGGGAGTGACAGAACGAAGGGGACACCTACATTCCTTGGCTGAACCTCGGAGCAGGCCCACCTCTTCAGGTGCCAGATGCCAAGCCCTGTGAGTGAGCTTCTCCTTCCTGCCGCTCCCACCACGCCCACCTGCCCCCCCCCCCCGCCCCCAGGGACACCTGCCCAGCCTACGGGTTGGAGGGCACCCGTCACCAAGCCGACACCCCGCCCCGCGCCCCCCACCCGCCTTTCCCAAGCCAAGCCGACACCCCTCCGCGCGCCCCCCACCCGCCTTTCCCAAGCCAAGCCGACACCCTGCCCCGCGCCCCCACCCGCCTTTCCCAAGCCAAGCCGACACCCCGCCCCGCGCCCCCCACCCGCCTTTCCCAAGCCAAGCCGACACCCCTCCGCGCGCCCCCCACCCGCCTTTCCCAAGCCAAGCCGACACCCTGCCCCGCGCCCCCACCCGCCTTTCCCAAGCCAAGCCGACACCCCGCCCCGCGCCCCCCACCCGCCTTTCCCAAGCCGGAATCACAAGTCAAAGATGTGTATTGTTCGACAGACACTTCTGAAAAGAGATCTAATTGAGAAAATATACAAGGCATTTAAGAGTCTCATCTCCAGCGAGCACCGAAGTCTGACTGGAGGCGTCGGAGCCCTCCTCTTCAGGGCTCAGGGCTGAGAAGGTTAGCACATCGAATCATCAGTAAAAACATGCAAAAGTGAGAAGGAAACGGAAAATAACGCTGTGTTCCCCCAAAGCAGAGGGGGACGGAATTTCAGAACAAGGAGACAGGGTGTACAAGTACCAGGTGGCCCTCCCTCCCCTCCCCCGGTTTTCCTCTCAAACGCCCCCGAGCAGGAGAAAGCAGGGAGCCCCGCCCACTCGGCAGGACCCACAGTGCATCCCTGCTCCGTGCTCAGCCCGCGGGGCTGCCCGTGGACAGGAAGACATCTCCCCACTTCTGCCCTATTCCTTCTCTGGCTGTGGCTGCGGGGGACCCCGCTTGTGCTCCTGGGGGGCCAGGGCCTGCAGCCCTGGCTCCTTCCTTCTTTGGTTCCACCCGGAGATTGTGCTTGACGGATTCATCCCACCCCCCAAACTCCAGGCTCCCACTGGTGGGCTGAAGGCACTGACAGGAGTCCTGGGGAGATCCCCAGGACAGCCACCTTCCCCTGTGCTCTGGGCGGGTCCACCCCTGGGTACATTCCCCCCAGCCTCAGCTCAGGCCCGGGACAGGGGTGGAAGTGTGCTGTGCACGGAAAAAAGCCTCTCAGACCTTTCTCAGCTGTGCAGACGTTCCTGAACCCCACTCCACACCCCCGCTCCCAGCCCGCCCCTCGCCAGAGCCCCAGCATGCTTGGCCGTGCCCTCCAGTCCTCCCCCTTGGGCTACCAGTGCAGCTGTGGGCCAGGCCCCCGGGGACCTGACCTCAAGATGGTGGTCACAGAAACCATCTTGGGGCGCCCCCTCCATCCCCCAGACTCAGGAGGTCAGCAGAGGGTGAGGCCTTGAGAGGTCACAGCTCTGGTACAGGGAGGCTGGCAGGGCTGGAGAGAAACGGGAAGACACGTCACATATATGGAAAGGCGTCCAAAGTACAAGCTAAGCAAGGGGAAGTGCCAGAGTGGCCAGAAGAGAAAATGGAAGAGGGAAGGGGCGGGGCCTGGAGGGAGGGGCGGGGCTTCACGCCACCCCGCAGATGAGTGTCTCTACCACGAAGGTGTTCTCGAAGTGGCGGATGGCGTTGCAGTTCTTGGCCCCTCGCTTGTTGATCCCTGAGAGAGAACAGAGAAATCCCAGTGAGGCCTGTGTCCTGGCCTGGAACTGTCTGGGCCACAAAGGCCACCAGCCTCAGAGCCTGAGCAGGGCCTCAGGACCCGGGCCGGGGAGGAGGAGGCCCAGGAAATGAAACCCAGATTCACCCGGAGACAGCGTGGTACAGCGGCATGAGCTCAAAAGCTGGAGTCAGACCTCCCAGCTCTGCCACCTTCTTGCTGTGAGACCTCAGAGGTGCTTCTTAACCTCTCTGTGCCTCCATTTCCTCATCTTTAAAAGGGGCAGCAAGAATAATGATGACAAGGATGAGGATGATGGTAACTTACACTCTCTTAGGAGGACATAAAGAGTGTAAAGTAGAGGGCTTCCCTGGTGGCGCAGTGGTTGAGAGTCCGCCTGACGATGCTAGGGGACGCGGGTTCGTGCCCCGGTCCGGGAAGATTCCACATGCCGCGGAGCGGCTGGGTCCGTGAGCCATGGCCGCTGAGCCTGCGCGTCCGGAGCCTGTGCTCCGCAACGGGAGAGGCCACAACAGTGAGAGGCCCGCGTACCGCAAAAAAAAAAAGTGTGAAGCAGTGCCTGGCACATAGTACGTGCTCATTAGCTGTTATTACTGCTGCTACAATCTGAGATCTGACAGCTGGTCTCCAGCTACGCGGCCAGGCACTGCCAGAGGGTGGCCATGGTTTGGAGCTCAGGGCAGGGGCCAAAGTGGGTGGAATCTGCCACTCACGCCTCCGGGTGGCCCTGCGCCGCAGCCGGTAGGTGTCCTTCCCGCTGCACAGGTGGTAGATGAAGGAGCCCAGGGCCTCCTTGTCACTGACATGCTCCGTGACCACCATCTCCTCCTGGATGATGTACGTCTGTGGGAGGTAGGTACCCCTCTGCAAAGGGAGTGGCCACAGCACTGGGTCAGTACCAGGGCTCGCCGCTCTCGGTCCCCGACTGCCCATTGCGCTCGCCTCCCTCCTTCTGCTAGCTTGAGCCGAGCCCCCCCAGCGCCTGCAGTGCCCATCCAACACGCCCACCCCCTCATCCACAGGCTGCATGGCTCGCCTTTCTGACGTGCCCAGGCACTTCCTGCACCCGCACTGCCATGAGTCACGTGTGTGCGAGTCTGGTCTCCCACCCTAGGGGGAGCACTCCTCGGGGGCAGGGCCCCCATCACCTCCCTGCACTGCTGACACGGGGTGACGTGGCGCATGGCCATGAACACTAAGGAAGCTGGTCTTGGGGTTCTTCCCAAGTGAGGGAGGCAGAAGTGGGAGGCTGGTGGGGGGCAGAAAGGAGAGGTGTTGACTCTGAATGTGGTAGAAGGGAGCTGGAGGTGGGGGGACCAACCTGGGGTGCTGGGTCCAGCTGACAGCAACGCCCAGGCCCCCCATCCTTCCCTTGTCTCATGGAGGGAGGACAAGGGAGAGAAGACGCTGCCAGGGCCCTGCTCACCTTCACATTCATGAGGAGCTCCCAGAAGTTGCGAGGGGGCAGCACGATGGTGGTGTTGAGTTCAATGACGTAGCACTTGTCCAGGGAGATGTCGTGATAGGCAGTGAGACCCTGAACAGGAAGAGGCGGCCACGTCATCTCCGCAGGTGAGGGACTGGCCCCGGCGGGCTGTATGAGGCACGAACCCCACCGCACCCATGATGCACCCAGATTCCTCAGCACCGGGGCGGGGACCCCTTCTCCCGCTCCTCTCCCAGCCTATGTTGGTAGAAGGTTCCACTCACTAGATGAAAACACTATTAAATGCTTCGGTTGTGACAAGGATTCTTCTTGGGGGTATACAGCCGAGGTTCGAATTTCAGGGCAACGTCCCCCCGTGCATCTCACCAAAGCTAGGAGGTCCCGCCACCCCTATGGACAGCCTGGACCCTCAGCGAGAGATGCCCCTCCCAACCCCATGTGCTGCATCTCGATAAGATGTCAACACGGAAACAGCTCAGTAAAAAGGAACACTGGCCTCGCCTGTTCCAGCCAGCGTCCGCAGCTGGCAGGTGGCCAAGGAGAAAATCAACCGTGACTAGTTCACATTCAGTGATAACCGCATGACGTATATGATAAAAGCGGTCTCTTTAAATCCCTGACTGACCTAAACCGTAGATATCTACTCCATGGTTTATATTACACGGTATGTACTCCAAGTCTGTACAAGGGGCGTGGGCGTCCTCCTTTCACACCTGTTCCTCCTCGTGGCGCCCCCATCGCCGCCCCCCCCACCCCGGGTCCCTGGCCGGCCTCACCCGCTGGAAGTCGTGGATGATGTCTGCAGGGTCACCACCCCCAAACTGGGGCACCGGCACGTTGATGCGCTCGTAGTTCTCCTCGAGGTAGATCTTTACGTCCTCCTCCAGCTCCATGCGGGTGCGGACCTGCGAGGTCAGGGAGTCCTCGTAGAGGACGCCGCAGTGGAAGAAGTTGTCTCGGGCCAGCTGAGCAAGGAGGGGGGCGGCGGGAGAGAGGGAGGGAGAGAGTCTGGTCACACAGCGCCCGCCGTGAGACCACTGCTGCCTGCCCAACCACTCCCGGCTCCGAAGGCCTGGGGAGGCAGGGAGGATGGGTCTGTGACACCCATTTCACAGATGGAGAAACTAAGAAACATGGGGAGCCAGGGAGGGTGAGCCGGGTCTGCCAGTTCCTAGGAGGATGACCTCTTTGGGCCTCAGTTTCCCCATCTGTAAAACAAGGTGACCCCTCAGGCCCCTCTGGCCTCCGAGTCCATGAGTCAATGGCTGTGAAATGGGGCAGACCAGCGGGGGGACAGACACCTGAGAAAGAGCCTGGGGTCGGAGGGGTGTCCTCAGGGGCAAACAGGGGGACTCTGGGTTGGACAGGCTGGGCCCTGCAGGGTGCCACCCTCCGCCACCACCAGGGGGTGCTCGCCCGCCCTTCTTGCCCCCTTTGCGAGGCCCTGCAGACCTTGGAGGGAGGAGGTAGGAGCTGAGAGGCAGCCCTGTTATCAGATTCTGGTGGCACCGTGTCCAACCTCAAGCAAGGACCCACCACCTTCCCTGGATCCTGTGCTTCCTGAGAAACCTACACAAACATGGTGTCCCCTATATGAGGGACACGCCTAATCACTCCATCAGTAAGGGAAGGGAGGCAGCCTGGCGTGACCGAGGCTACGTGACTGACTGGTGGACCGCGGGCCCCTCCTACTTATCCAGGGCCTCCTCCAGGTCCGGCCCACGATGGGCAGACACCCCTTTGTCTGTTTTAGTGTAAGCTGTCCCGGGAGGATGAATCATCACACAGGAATCATACTGTCCCAGGTTGTAGACCCAGAGGCTGCTCTGAGGTTCCCCTACTCCCTGGGAATTGGGGTGGGGTGAGGAACCCCAAGAGGGCATGAGGGGGGGCTGGGATCAGAGGGGAGGTCCAGGGCAGGGCCACAGCCGCAACAGGAAAAGGCCCCAGAAAGTGACAACCAGGAACAGGTGGGGAAGCAGGCCGTGGACGGAGGGGAGCTGAGGTGTCAAGGGTAAGGTCACATGGACTGCAAACTCTTTGGTCATTTCCACCGTAGAAAAACTGGATGACAACAAAGTCAAAGTCCAATGCTTGAGGGTGGGAAGAGGTCACTTGGGTCATAAATGACTGGCAATTCCCAACCTTTCTGTCACCGAGATTCCCCATTCATTATGCTTATGGTTATCCTATTAAGCAACCTTTCATTTAACTACCTTCAGTTCTGAGAGCTTCGTGGCCCTGCCTCCCTCCCCAGGCCTGGGCTGATCGCAAGGTTGCTGTGACCACGACCAGTTCTTTGGCCCAGCTTCGTGCCCAGATCGGTTGTGTGAGCAGATAACCAGGGTGTGATCATAGGTGGAGGTGACCCTCCACCCTTCACGGTTTATAGCCCAAATGTCCACGCGTGGAATGTAAGCCCTTAGAGCAAGATCCATGGGCACAGGGGCTGGGCTCTGAAGGGATCGCAGAGTTCCAATGTCTGCTGCACCTGAGTTTCTGGTGCTCATGCCCTGGGGTGACGCTGTGGGAAGGGGCTGCGGGCCTCACAGCCCAGATTCCAATCCCGGCTCCCCCATCACCGACTGTGCTCCTGGGAGAGCTCCCTGTCAGCCTCAGATGCAACCAAAGAGATAGGTAAGGACACTCCTCCGGAGCCCATGGCAGTCAGAGGACGGGGACCCGGTCCTGTCTCCCGGACCAAGACCAGAGAGGAGAAGGAGGCAGGTCTTCTGGGCTTGCCCGGGCACCCCTCCCACCTAGGGGGCGTGTCCAGGGCTTCCTGCTGTCTCCGCCTCTCCGCCCCTGTTCACAGGGCCTGATCCTGCCGGCCCACACCCACGGCAAACCCTCGCCCTGCCCTGCCCTCCGCCTCCCTCCGCCCCACCTCACCTGAGCGAGGAAGAAGTATCTGTAGATGTAGACAGAGGCGAACACCAGGCCCATGAACAGCACGACCACGCCCATTGACAGGTAGCACAAGCCGCCCACAGAGCTCCCCTTCTTGTGGCGGTGGTAGGCGGGCCGCTCTTCCTGTGGACAGCAGTGCAGGGTCAGCCCCGTGGTGGCCCCGCACCCCTGGGAATCCCTGCCACCCCTTTCCGGAAGTGAGACCTCACTCTGCTGGCTGGGAAGGAGCCTTGGAGCAAAGGGAGGGGAGGACGACGCTCAGGACACACAGAGCATCGTCTCTGGAAGGAAAGGAAAGCGTTACCAGGACCCCCCAGCTGTTCCCATCTAAAGAGAAACGGAGCCCCACCTTGGACCCACGGGGACTAAGCAAGCGTGTTTTGAATCACCCACGCCATTAGTCCCCTTCATTATACCAGTTGTGACCACAGTAGATTCTTTCAAATGTAGAGAGGGGGGAAGCACAGATATGGCCTTGGTGACTGAGCCAGGCCTAGGCACCTGTAGGAACTGGAGTGACTGGAAGGGCCGGGAGCCGCTGCCCTGGGCAGTGGGGACCAAGGAAGGCTTCGAAGGTAGGAAGCGACAAGATCCACCTGAAAGCTGGAGTGCCCAGAGGGACCGGGATGGGGACAGTGGGGGTGGGGAGCCTGCTGGGCTCTTCCAAGGAAGCTGCGGCAGGAAACAGTCACTGACCAGTGGGGACAGGGCTCTGGGAGGCCCGCAGGGTCTGGGCGTGGGAGCTCGCGCCCTCCGGCCACCCCGGGCAGATGCCAGCCTGCCGGGGCGGCGATGGCATCACACGGGCGCTGGTGTTGAGCAGGCTGTCAGAAACAGGCCCACAGGGTGCAGTCTGGGGGCTTCCGCAAGCCTGGGCTGGGAGGGGAACGTGGTTACCGGCAGGCAGGCCAGGGCAGGAGGTTCCTGGAAAAACCCTCTCTAGGGAGCCAGGCTCAGGTGTGGGACAGTAGCTGCAGGACTGCCAAGAAGCAGCAAGCCAAGCGGACCCAACTCCAGTCCACACACTTCTGGGCCAGTGGCCGGAGGTGTGTGTAAAGCTCAGCAGCCCTGCGTTCCCTGGAGCGCTGGACTGAGAGTCTCGTGACTCGGGCTCTTCCCAGCTGTGTGAGCTCGGCCATCGCTCGTCTTGGTGCCCTTCCTCGCTGGCACCCCTGCCCTAAGCCGGGCCTCCTTCATCCTGGAGATGTTGCAAAAGCCCCAGGCCTGGCTCTGCCTCTGGGATCCATCATTCAATCTCTCCTCCACGGTGTCCAGATGCAGCCGGGTGAGGGTAGAGGCCAGTGCCCCTGCCAACCTCAAGGAGCTGTGGCAGAGGTGGGGGGGCAGGAGGGGAGCCTGGGCCTTCTCACTGCGGCCCCGCCGCTAACCGTCTGCTTAGTGCTCTGTGCCCGCTTCCACTCCCCTCGTCCTGCTTAGCGGGAGGTCGGCAGTGGGGACGTGATGCAGGTCCAAGTTACCCAAGACAGGCCTTTATTCTCAGGGCACACAGGAGGCCCAGACTGGTAGGGGTGGGGGACCTGGGCCTCAGGGAGCAGAGGGGCATCCCATCAGAGTGGGTGATGCCTCCCTGCTTGGAGCTCTCCCCTCTCCCCACACCCTTTCCTCAGGAAAAGGGTAGAAAATGCCAGAAAGACACACCCCCCCCCATCACGAGGCACATGTATCACCAGGCCAGTGGCCCCCAGCCTCCAGCACCATGGGATGGAGACACAGGATGGAGAGGTGACCCGGTCCATCCCATACCCCCTCACAGGCTGGGCCATCTGCAGGCCTGGGGCCTCTCCCCACCCTGGCCCTGCTGCAGAGGTGCTGCGATCAAAACCAGAGAAGCACCTGGTGAGACCACCCCCCTGACTGGCATCTCCTCGGCATGCTGGGGCTCCCTGGGGGCAATAACCAAGGTCACTAGCACACTTGGGTGGCCACTGCTCACAGGGCCTCCAGGGACAGCTGCCAGTGGGAGGGGGTGGGGGACTGCAAGCGTTTTGACTTTCCAACGGGCTCCCAAGATCAGCCCAGGATGGGGCGACCCGATGACCAAGCTCTGCCAGTGTCTCGCAGGAACAAGCCACCCAGGGGCTCCAGCCATCCTCAGTGGGTCCTAAGGAAAGGTGGGTGACGCAGAAGAAAGGCCAGGCGCCACACCCACTGGGAATCCCGCCCTGGAGGCACAACATTTGTATTTAGCGAGACCAGTGGGGACGCAGGGACCCAGAGGCCCCCAGCAGGGGCTGCGATCCATGCGTGGGGAACATCCCAGCCTCCTGACCCTCCAACCCTCTGCAGGTCCTCCGGTGAAATGTGAACAGACTCTTCCTGACAGGGTTTTGTTGGGATTAAAGGAGACAGAGACCCTGAAAGCCCTTTGTAAAGGATAAAGTGGTAGATAAAAATAGCAGATCTTTATCAGCTAAAGCTCTCCTTCTTTTTTTTTAGGGCCACAAGCCAGCTGTCGAGGCTGCACAGTGGCCATGCTTTGCTCCTGCAAACCAGAGGAGCAAAAGCAAGCTTATGAGAACCGCTTTTAAAAAAAACCAGAAAACAAAAAGAAGTCAATGGGCTACAAAGCAAGAGCCCGAGGGCTGGCTCCCGGCTCCCGGCTGGGTCAGGTGTTTCTATGTGCCTGGGGGAGGGGCCAGGCAGGGGGGCCAGGCTGCCCCAGGTGGGGAGGAGGTCAGGGAGGACGGAGAGTGGGGAGCGGCTCCAGAGGAAAATGAGGCAAGTGGCTGAGGACAGTCTCCAGCCAGGACCCCTGGATCTCACCCTGTGTCCTCACACGGCTCTGTGGGTGTCCCTGTGAAGGCTGGGGGTCCTCCCCTTTCCCAGAGCTGTGGACAATGGCTTCCTATCCTGCTCCTACAGACCCCTCTAGGGCACACCCTTGGCTCACGCCCTGCACCCCTCCCTACCTGACTGACACACCTCGGTGGCCTGGCATGCATGCGGAGGCCAAACCCCCAGAAGCATCATGGCTGAGCAGGAGGGATGGAAGGGAAAGCAGGCCCTGAGGCTGCTGGTGTCCCGGCTTCGAGACAGAGGCACTGGGACTGGGACATAAAGCCCCAGGTGGGTGGGAAGCCCCTGAATCCTGCCCTCGCTGGCAGGGCTTGAAAGGTCAGCCCCGAGCTGCAGCCCTCAGAGGCCTCTGGGGAGCCTGTAAACAGCCTGGGCTGGAACCTGGGGCCTCACCCCTTAGGATCTGGGCCGCACAGCTCACCCAGAATGACAGGAATGACGGCCGAGGGGCCTGCTTCCCGAAGCCCCCAGCTGCTTCACCTGTCATGCTGGAGCCCCGGGAGAAGGCTCCCCCGCCACATGGAGCAGTTACCCACAGCCAGGCATCTGGGGGCTTCCAGAAAGTAGAAAAATACTGCTTCCATGGCAACTGGGCTTCCTGAGCCACAGGCCCGCCGTGCACTCGTGTAGGCCACGTGGGCCACATGTCCGGGGACCCGAAAGGGGCCCAGGCCTAGGCCTGCCTGTTTCACGGAGCCTGCAGTGGAGCTTCTTAAATGATTAGGCAAAGCCAGGGCCAGAAGAGCCAGGGGGAACCCAGCCAACTTAAGCATTAACGCAGAAGACCCGCAGGGCTCATGGACAGAGCTCCCCAGCTACCTTCCCTCGGTAAGGATGTCGAAATGAACCGCAAGCAGAGTAACTACAGTTGCAGGCTGCTCGGAGGCGGCTAGCAGGGAGCCAGAAATGCAGCCACAGCAGGCCCGGGCAGACGGCTGGGGGCGGGTCTCGCCTCACCTCCCCAGCACCAGTCCCCCCTCCTCAGCATCATTCTTTCCCAGGCTGCAGACCACAAAGGCAAGGGCACCAGTGAGAGAGAAAGAGAGAGACAGACAGACAGAAGCCTAGCCGGGGTCGGGGGACTGGGCCTCTGCCCACGGAGCACGCAGAGCTGTGCTCAGACATACAGACGTCAGCTGGGTAAATGCTGGTAAGGCATCGTGAACTTGCCATCAGGGAAACCCATTCCTGCCCTGTGACCCACCGGTGCCCACGGTGCAAGCCGTGTGAGGAGGAAGGGCATGGACCTGGAGGACACTCTCGACAGCCCTCTGCACTGCTCTGCTTGGCTGGGCCAGGCAGATTCCCTCTTCTGTTCTGTACCTGACAGTCAAGGTGAGACCCCAGAGAACAAAGGCTGGGGGGGACGAGAAGCAGAGCTGCGGCTGGAAGGGCTCTCCTGGGGGAGAGACAGCTCAGAGACACTGCAGGGGCTGCGCTTCCCTGCTCTTACCATAAACATTTTTTTTTATGGTAAGAGAAACTCATCCTCTGTGGCAATCTGCTGACAGCCTTGAAACATGCAAGGATGGGCCGCGGGGAGAACAGAGAAGAGAGGGAAATGAGAGAGAAAGAAGAAAAGCCACTGTGGCACAAGTCCAAACGCCACAGCCCCTCAGGGAAGGCCCAGGGAAGGCCCAGGGCAGGCGGGCAAAGGGCAGGACTGCCCATTCACCAAGGTCCTCTTGGCCCAGGCCGCAGGGCTGGCGGGGATGGGGCACGGGGGCAGGAGGACGCCAAGCTCTGCGATCCACCCTCCTGGCCGGCAGGGGACCCTCCCCCAACCGCTCCAGGAGACTCAGCTCCCTCCTGCCCAGGACCTGAGGCCAGGACGGGGAAAGTGAAATCTGATCCCCAGGTATGCGGGCCGGGGGAGGGGGTGACACAGGGGCCATTAATCAAAAGCAAAAGCCAAGGAGAAAATTCCAGCGCTGAGATGACTGTACTGAACACGGTTCTCTCCCCTTGCAGGCCTCCAGCCCGGACTGTTCGAGTCTCTACATGCCCACACCTGGCTGTGTGTGTGTGTGTGTGTGTGTGTGTCTGCGCTCGCGTGCGCACACACGGGGGAGCAAAGACACAGGCAGATCGTAGGGAGAGGGGAACTGGGTTGAGAGGCCCAGGGCAGGCCAGTGGGCCTCCAAAGGGGAAGAATCCAGCCAGAGCGTACTAAGAGGGGGTGCTCCCCGTCCAGCCCACCTTCCAGGCTGGCTTGCTGCCAGCTGCCCACCAGCGCAGGCCCCTCATCATCTGGGAGGCAAGCACCACATGGGGGGGGGGGGTGGGCAGCTGGAGGCGCAGCTG
Source organism: Phocoena phocoena (assembly GCF_963924675.1). Taxonomy (NCBI): domain Eukaryota; kingdom Metazoa; phylum Chordata; class Mammalia; order Artiodactyla; family Phocoenidae; genus Phocoena; species Phocoena phocoena. Next base: position 106,623,379 of record NC_089225.1, on the reverse strand, counting down.
GACCCTCACACCCATCCCTTCCTGGCCCACCGAGGCACTTCCTTCCAGCGGCACATGTGAGGACAAAATCCTCCTTGTTTCAGTTTTTACTCAGAAGCAGGGGGAGGCCCAACGTGAGAGTGTTCCTGCCGCCCTACCCTGGCCACTGGGGCCTGCACACAGGTTGAAATTTTATTAGGACAGCTAGAGGGTGGCTCACTGGTGAAAGGCACTCGTGAACTCATCTGTTCATCGAGTGGTCCTTCCAGGGCTTTAAATCTTATTTTCGAGTCCAGTTCAGTAACCAAAGAGGGTTCCAGGGTCACCCCGAGCCGAAACAGACCTTCCGATAAGCTTTCCTCCGGCAGGCCCGTCAGCGCGGGACAAACCCAAATGTCCTGTGTTGATGAAGCAGCTCCTGGGGCCTCCCAGTCCGCTTGCCCCAGGCTGATGCGGTCCTGGGCTACTGAGCTTACTGGGCGAGGTAGGAGGCAAGAACGGGGGGGCTTGCTCTACGTTGGGCACTGGATGTGGGGGAAACGTACCCACTGGCCAGGCGAGGCCACAAGAGGCTCACAGAAGTGCACTCTTCCCAAGGCTCCGATTCCATGAGACAACTGGTAGAGCCAACATGCGACACCCCAAAGCCTCCCCTGATCCCCTGAGGGCCCCTCAGATCCCCTGAAGCAGACCTGTCCTAGAGGGGCTGGGATTTTCATCTTCCTCCAGGGGCCCCATCGCTCCCCCTTGCCAATTAAGACAGCCAGGAGACCCTACCCAACTAACGAGGTCTGGGGGCGAGGCACACCCAGCAGGCTCGAAGCCACTGAAAACAGCACAGGGAAAACGTTGATATTTCCATTTCACGCTGGATGAGGGGGAAGAGAGGACGCTTGACTCCGGAGCCAGAAGCTGGATGTCAGTTACCGCCAAGGCGATGCTGGCATCTGCCATCCCGCCTGACACCCATCAGCAGGCTGCTGCCGGGGGACGTGCCACTCCCGTGAAATTTGGCAGACCTTCTGATGGGTTTGAAATCCATCCTTCCACTGTCTGGCTGGTCCTCCCTCCTGCCCAAATCCTTTTGGAGGCAGGGTCCAGTTTTCCAGGCCTCAGCTGGGTGCCCGGCCCTGGGAGTAGCAGCTGGGAGAAGACAGGAGTGGGCGTGCTGCCTTGGGCCCCCAGCCCTGCACCCTCCAGGGGCTAAGCGGAAGGGAGGAAGGAGGTTTAAAGGGTCCCCTGCAAACTGTTAAAGGTGCAGGCCATGCCTTCAAATATGAAGTGTCCCCCCCGCCCCATCTAAGCATTAGAAGAAGATGGAGCTGCTCTGGTGGCGGCTGCAGAGCACCCCACCCCCTGGAAACCCAGCCCCGGGGGTCACTGATGCTGCAGCGACCACACCAGGGCAGGGGAGCGTGCCAAGGCTCTTCCTGGAATTCCGCACTCAGGTATCTTTGCTCTGGCTATAACACCCACCTCTGAGGACCCTCTCCTGTGTCCTCTCTTCCAGGGCACAGGTCATCCTGAAGCACCCACCCTCCCATACCCAACCCCCCAAGCAAGGTTTAGTTTGAGCCATCAGCTTGGGGAGGGCCTTGGCGCTGAAGAAGACTTCCCATGGTGGGGGGGGACGGGAGCTTGGTGCGCCCCAAGAACGCCAGGAGCGACGGCCGCGTGGAAGCAGCGTAGACACCTCTGCCGAGACACTATAGAGCCAGGCTGGACCAGCTCTCTCTCCCTCCCCTCCTTGCCCGCCACGCGTCCTGCCCCCTCTGGGCCCTCCGCCGGTCGGACTCCACGCAGCTCAGTTCTCCACGGCGGAAATGCCTCCTCTCCCCCAGGCCGGAGGGAAAGGGGAGGAGGGGAGGCCGCTGGAGGGGAGGCCGCTGGAGGGGGCGGGGTGCACCGAGGCCCGCCTCCACAAAGCGCAGCCTGGGTGCTAGAGGGCACCAGGGCACCGCGGAGTGGAGGGGGTAGCCCAGTGCGCGAGGGAGCCGGGAGAGGAAGGAAGAGGGCAGGAAGGCCCAGGCGGCAGGGGGGGCGGTGGGATCAGGGCACCCAGCCTCGTAACCCCGAATCTCGAACCCCGGACGTGCGGCCAGGCGGATTCTGGTTTATCTCCATTTCATGTATTATCACTTTCTGGTCCACCAATTCAGGTGCAGACCAACAGCACATCCCTTGCCCCCAGCAGTCCCCCGTTTGGGACGCAATCAATAGTCCCGCCCCCTTCGTTGGCACCAGACCCCTCTCCCCATTCCCCACCAATCACAACCCACCGCCCTACTTTGGGGAAACAATGTCCAACCCTCCTCCCATCCCCCACCTGGGGACTCGACCCGCGGCCCCTCCTCCATGATTGGAACCAGACCTACATACCCCCACCGACATTCCTCGAACCTCTCCGGACCAGCTCCCTCCCCTATTCTGGGGCCAGGCGCCTAGGGCTCGGTCCACTTTTGGAAGAGACCTTGAGCCCTTCCTCACCTGGAACCATCGACTCGGAGCCCCTCCCATTCTTCAGACTTAGCTTTCGGCTGCCGCAGAGAGCCAGGACCCAAGGCCCCTCCCCACTCTGGGATGGATGACCCATTCCGGAATCCCACCCCTGCTCCGCTCGAGACTCCGGGGTCCCGATGCGCCTCGGGTAGTCGCCGGGGCCGGCAAGGCGCGCTTCGACCCCCCGTCCCCTGCCTGAGACCCCCGGTCCCTCTCACCCGAGCCGGCGTCAGCAGGATCTCAGCGGCTGGGGCGGGCGCCGGGGCCGAGGCCGAGGCCGAGGCCGAAGCCTTGTCGGCCTTGTCGCCCTTGATACCGGCCACCGCGGGCTGGAAGCTGATCTTCACCATGGCTGCGCCGGGCCGCGCGTCCTCCCTGCAGCCTCCGGCCGTGCAGCCTCTATCTGTACCACAGCCGCTCGGTTCTCCGCAGGCACCGGAAGTTTGAATCGCGTTGGGTCCTTTTCTCTAACCCCACCCCCAGCCCGCCCCGCCCCCGCCCCCCCAAAGGAGGGCCTTGGCGCCCTGCGCGCCTGCGCCCCCTTCCCGCCAGCTGGGCTCACAGTGACCGCTGCCGGGCGCGCTGCTCCGACCTGGGGAAGTCTAAGGTTCCCTTAACCACTCACTCACTCACTCCAATCGCATCCATCCATCCATCCATCCAATCAGGCATGGACTCAGTCCCCATCGCTGCTTTATCCCTTCCAGCTGCCTCTCCAAGACCAGCATCTCCAGAACATACAGTCTTTGTTAAAACCGTGTTTGCCAGGCAAATGCATCTTCTAGACAAGCTCCCCGTGCCCTCTATCCCACTTCATACCCTCCTCTTCGGAAATGCTGGAGCCCCCACTGAACCTGCCCACACCGCTCCCTCCTCCCACTTCCTTTTCCGACGTGTCCTGGGCCCTGGCAGGAGGCTTCAGGGCCAGGTGCCCAATTGCTTGCCTTTATCCTGCATCCTGCATCCATCTACACCTCCTTCATTCTCCATCATCCTTTTTCCTTCACCCTTAATTCCTGCAGAACCTTCCTGGGGGTGCATGCGGAGGACACTGGAAGCAGAGAAATGAGGGCAGCCCCTGCTCTTTCACTCTCTTGTGTAACCTGTGGCCTCAGTTGCTGAGTGAAGGGTCCTGTTGGCCATTTCTCACCCACCCAGGAGGATACGGCAAGTGTGATGGGAAGATCCGCAGGGCAGGGTGTCTGGAGGCTCAGTCCTCATCTCACCTGGGATGCCTTTGGGCTGCTCCGCCGCACCCTCACCTGTGACGCGTGCCTCTCCCCATCAACCCAGTTGAGGAGCCAGGATTGGCCCCAGTAGGAAGGTCTCCTGGAATCAACCCCTGCAACAGTTCATTTTAAAACTAAAACCCCAGATGTGAACTCTTACATGTGTTTTTTACCTCTTTCCCCAAATTGAGTAGTTGAGTGCCGTTCTTAAAAAAACATCTGGTTTATTACAATTTAAAGCACTGGTTATTTAAGGCTTAACGATGGTAATTAAGCCCTAGAAGGTCAGTGGAGAGGCTTACTGGAAATGCAGTGGTCTCAGACAAGTGTATACCCACGACCCTCCGAGTTCTATCCGCTCCCCAGAACTTATTCATCTTATAAATGAAAGTTTGTACCCTTTGACCAGCCTCTCCTTATTTCCTCCACTCCCCAGCCTGTGGTAACCACCATGCTGTCTCTGGTTCTATGAGTCAGACTGTTTAAGGTTCTACATACAAATGAGTTCACGTGTAGTATTTGTCTTTCTCTGTCTGGTTTATTTCACTTGGCATAACATGCTCCAGGTTCATCCATGTTGTCACAAATGGCAGGATTTTCTTCAGTTTTACAGCTAAATAGTATTTATTTTACATATACACACACATCTTCTTTATCCAGTCATCCATCAATGGACACTTAGGTTGTCTCCATGTCTTGGCCATTGTGAATAATGCTGCAATGAACATGGGAGTGTGGATATCTTTTCAAGATACTGATTTCATTTCCTTTGGCTATATCCCCAGTAGCAGAATTGCCAGATCATATGGTAGTTCTATTTTTAATTTTTTGAGGCACCTTCATACTGTTTTCCATAATGGCTATACCTGCTAAGTATATCAAAGAGAGCGTTCTGCTGAAAACTATCAGTAGAAAGAGACAAATCTCTGGAAAATCTAATAAATAAGAGAGAAAATATTAATACATTTCTATATCCTATAGAAAGAAGATGTAACTATAGACAAGGTGGATATTACAAATTATAATGTATTTTATATACAATCATATCTAATATAGATATTCTGAAGTGATGATTTTATGGAGAAGTATAAGTGGCCAAACGGACTCAAGAAGTAGAAGGGGACTTCCCCGGTGGCGCAGTGGTCAAGAATCCGCCTGCCAATGCAGGAGACACGGGTTTGAGCCCTGGTCCGGGAAGATCCCACATGCCGTGGAGCAACTAAGCCTGCATACCACAACTACTGAGCCCGCATGCTGCAACTACTGAGCCTGTGCTCTAGGGCTCGCGAGCCACAACGACTGAGCCCTCGTGCCACAACTGCTGAGCCCGCACCCCTAGAGTGGGTGCTCCAAAACAAGAGAAGCCACTGCAATGAGAAGCCCGAGCACCACAACAAAGAGTAGCCCCTGCTCACCGCAACTAGAGAAAGCCCACGCACAGCAACAAAGACCCAACACAGCCAGGAATAAAAAAAAAAAAAAAGTAGATCACAATGCCCTATAATAAAGGAAACTACTGGAAAAAGTTCTCAAGCAATTATCTCAAAAAATGGTTCTGAGCAGCCAGACCACTTAACTGGATAATTCTTTCCAACTAAAGCAATAGTTAATTCTACTGATGCTTTGATTAGTTTTAGGTATAGTTTATGTCTTCTGATACAAAAATCTGACAAATAAAAGAGAAAAACATAATCTTAGTTATGAATAGAGATACAAAAATTCAGCAGTACCTCACAAGAACAGTGAAATGTCATATAGGACTTCTCCTAAGAATAAAGACACAGATTTCGTGTTTGGAAATCTATTTGGGGAGAAATTGCTTAGTAAAATAATGCTTAAAAGTAATAGTTATTCAAACTTGAAAAGCAGAGAAAAGCATAAAGAAACAAAACAACTATTATGACAAAACCCACAATAACCACTGTTAGTGTTCTGTTATTTTTTCTCCAATATTTCTTACTCTCTGTGTGTAAGTATGTTTGTGCTGTGTTTTTTTACAAAACTGGAACCACATTTTGTGTGTATGCCTGTGTGTGTGTGTGTGTGTGTGTGTGTGTGTGTGTGTTCTCAACTGAGGGCAATTTTGACCCTCAGGGAACACTTAGCAGTGTTTGGTAACATTTTCAGTTGTCACAGTGGGGGAGGAGGAGGGGGCAGGGTAGGTGCTACCAGCCTCTAGTGGGCAGAGAAACAAGAGATACAGCTGAACATCCTTTAATGCACAAGACAAAAAATTATCCAGTGTAAAATGTCAATAGTGCCAAGGTCGAGAAACCCTGATTTTTTCTTTTAAAAATAATTTCAGCGTTTTCTCATGTTGTAGGCAGAATACCCACCCACCCCCGCTCCCCATATCCTAATTTCTGGACCCCGTGAATTTGTTACCTTGCATGGTGAAAGGAACTTTGCAGATGTAATTAAGGTTATGAACCTTAAAATAGGGAGATTATAGTGGATTATCTGTGCAAGCCCGGTCTAATCACACAAGCCCTTAAAAGCAGAGAACTTTCTCCAGTTAGAGTGAGAAAGATGTGGCAGAAGGAGGATGGAGAGAGATTTGAACTATGAGAAGGGCTGGATGTGGCATTGCTGGTTTGAAGATGATGTGGGCTGGGGGGAGGTGTTGTCAGGGAAACAGGTGCCCTTAAAGCCAGGAGAGAGGCTCCCAGCTGAGAGCAAGAAAACGGAGACCTCCGTCCTACACCCACACAGAACTGAGTTCTGCCAACAACCTGAGTGAGCCTGGGAGAACATCCCCCTCCAGAGCCTCCAGATAAGGAGCCCAAGCTGACCAGAACCTTGCTTTTGACCTTGTGAGGCTAGGCACAGAGAAAACAGCAGAGCCCACCTGTACTGTTGACCTACAGAACTCTGAGATGAGGAAGCTGTGTTGCATTAAATTTATGATAATATGTTACAGCAGCAATATAAAACAAATACATCTGGCATGATTAAAAATTGTCTCATATTCATGAACCTCTTTGTGTGTAAATCTTTGTTTCATCTCATAGACTGTTTTTTTCAAACATTGCCGTGGTCCTCTCCAGAATTTCTGTTTTCAATTTATCATCAGCCATATTTGTGAGAAGTGGCTATACTACCTTTGGTGAAGTCATTTAAAATGCGTCCTTTAATTTGACAAGTAAAAACATATACCTCAACATTATAATTTTTTAAATTGAAGTATAGTTGATTTACAATATTGTGTTAGTTTCAGGTGTACAGCATAGTGATTCAGTTATTTTTTCTGATTATAATCCATTATAGGTTATTACAAGATATTGAATATATTTTCCTGTGCTATACAGTAAATCCTTGTTGCTTATCTATTTTATGTAGAGTAGTTTTTAATCTGTTAATCCCATACTCCTAATTTGCCCCCTGCCACCACTTCGGTAACCATAAGTTTGTTTTCTACATCTGTGAGTCTGTTTCCGTTTTGCATATAGATTCATTTGTATTATTTTTTAGATTCCACATATAAATGATATATAGCATTTGTCTTTCTCTGTCTGACTTCACTAATCATGATATTCTCTAGGTCCATCCACGTTGCTGCAAATGGCAATATTTCATTCTTTTATATGGCTCAGTAATATTCCACTGTATATATACCACATCTTCTTAAGCCAGTCGTCTGTTGATGGGCTCTTGGGTTGTTTCCATGTCTTGGCTAGTGTAAATGGTACTGCTATGAACACTGGGGTGCATGTATCTTTCCAAATTAGAGTTTTCGTTTTTTTCTGGATGTATACTCAAGAGCGGGGTTGCTGGATCATATGGTAGCTCTATTTAATAATATAACATTTTGTCAATTTTTTATTCAAAAAATTTTAAGTGCCAGATATTTGCTAATTATGTATTTTTTAAAAGAACGTCTTAGATTTATCAATTCTGTTTTTCTGTTTTCTAGTTACTTTATTTCCGCCTTTTAAAAAAGTGAATATTCTTTTTCAGATTTGTTCTGTTCTTCTTCTTTAACATTTTTTAAATTACTAGTGAGGATAAAACATTCGTTCTCATGTTCATTATGTCTCTGCCTACCAATTGGGGGAAATATTACCTATTTCATAGGTAATAATGATTAAGTGATAATATTAGGCTTAAATGAGATAATAAACAGCACAGAACTGGAGGTATCATAACTCAAATAACTTTCTGCTGCCGGTTATTTTGGGATTACTTTCAGTTTTTCACTATTATAAACAATGCTGCAGTGAACATCCTCACTACTCTTCACAAAGGGCATACAGTTCAAACCCCACCAGCTCTGCCACTACTGCTGCTTCCTCTCTGTAGCCTCCCCAGCTGGTGCGGGGTGGGTGGGAGGTAGGTTCCATTTAAATCATTTGAAAAAGAGTAGTACTATTTTATCGGAATTTTTCAGAACACTGCTCATAAAAAATAAAAATATCATCAACAGGTATACGAATTTGAAATATATTTTGAATCATTTTTTTTTACCCCATCACGTTATATGAGACTTAATTTCTAGTAAAGTTTTTAAAAATTTAAATGGAAATACTTTGTTTTTCTGAGGATGCAGTAAATGTTTGCATATTGGAGAAATTTCAGACAATATAGGAAGCCAGCTGTATTAGTTAACGAGGGCAGCCATAGCAAAGTATCACAAATTGAGTGGCTCAAACAATGGAAATTTTTTGTTTCATAGTTCATAGTCTCCTAGTGCCGTGGTTGGTTTCTTCTCAGGTCTGGAAGGAGAATCTTCTCCACGCCTCTCCCCAGGTTCTGCTGATTAACTGGCAATCTTTGGCGTTCCTTGGTGTGTAAAAGCATCACCCAGCCTCTTCCTTCATCTTCACATGGAGTTTTCCATATGTATGTCCGTGTCCAAATTTCCCCTTTAATAAGGGCACCTATCATATTGGATTAAGGCCCATCTTCATCAGCTCATCTTAACTAATTACATCTGCAACAACTCTATTTCCAAATAAGGTCATATTCTGAGGTACTGAGGGTTAAGGACTTCAACATATGAATTTGGGGGGCACAATTCAACCCATAGCAGCAGCCTTGTCCAAAATTACGCTTTGCTAGTATAACTTCTGTTATCAGTATCGATACACAATTGGTGTATATTCTTCTAGGTCTTCTCTACATGCATATATATACTCACAAAGTTTATCCTGTAAAAAATGGAATTACGCAGTTCTCTAATCGGTTTTTTTCAGTTAACAAAATGTTCTGAACAGCTTTCCATGTCATCAAATACAGATTGTAGTTTAATGAGTGTACAGAATTGTATCCTTTGATGTGCCATATGTTATTGATTGAAGAATATTCCAAAATTTTGCTCTTCCAAGCAAAGCAGCCATGAAGATACTTGTATGCTGTGTGCTTCCTTGCTTCCTAGCTTGCTATTTTCCGAAGATACATTGCTACAAGTGGGTCTGCTGGTTTAAATGGCCTACCTCTTGCGAAATATTTTGATACATATTGACAACCTGCCCTTTAGAAAAGCTGTGACTGTTTATACTCCCTTCATCAAAGCACTTCCTCTTTCATACCTGCTCCTCCCCAGTCTTCCACACTTGAGCGAGGACGACTCTGTTCTAGCAGCTAACGCCAGATCTTGATCATCCTGGTGCCTCTTATTTGTCTCCCACCCCGCACTGAATCTACCAGCAACTTCCCTGGTCCAAAGTCTATCCATATCCGACCGCTTCTCCCACCTTGGTCCACGCCATCACCTCACCTGGTCTTTCTCCTGACCCTTTGCAGGGTCCTCCCCACCTTTCCCGGCTCCCGCAAAAATCTGTTCTCGCTTCAGCCGCCAGAGGGCGCACTTTTAAAAGTAAATCAACCAAGCCCTGCTTCTCCCCACGCCTGCCTCTGACTTCTCAGTTCATTCAGGATAAACCCCACAACCCTGGCCAGGCGGCTCCTGACCCTACTCTTTAGGGCTCTGTCTGTGTCCTTTCCCAGTTTTTCTACTCGTGTGTTTCTCGTCATAAAAAACAGAGATCTCTTTGTATATTAGGAATATTAGCTCTGTCCATCAGAAATCACTGGTGTTTTTCCACTTCGACGCCTGCCTTTTGATTGCATTCATGGACTATTTTGATATAGAAATTCCTCAGATTTTCCATTACGATTTCTTCCTTGCCTGCGCACTTAGAAAGGCTCTCTTGACGATTGTAACGTATTGGCTTTTCAAGACACATTTTAGAATGAATTTTCGACTTGTCTGCAAAAACTTATTGGGATTTTTATTGGATTTGCTTTAATTTGGGGGAGAGTCTACATTCCTATCCAGGAATATGGTTTGTCTCGCCATTTAAGCTTTATGGTCCCTAGGAAAGTTTTGTGCTTTTTTACACAGTTCATAAAGCTGATTCCTAGGAATTCTGTTTTGTAGTTGCTTTTGTCGGGGAAATATATTTGCAGCCAGCCTTCTTCCTGGGAACCCCATCGCAGGCCGGGCCCCTCTTCCTTCCGTCGGGGTACCTGGAGGGAAGGAGGGGCACGTTTGGGAACGAAGAACTTGGAAGTGGCGGTGGCCACGCCCAGGGTCCGCCGGCCCGGGCTGAGGTTGGCACCTCCCCAGCCTGCTCAGGGCGATTAGGTGGCGCCTCCTGGTGGCCACCTCCAGGGCGGCGCTTCTGCTAATTTTCAATTTCACCTTCGCATCACCCCCCTCGATTTTACTTCCCTGCTAGAATTTCGAGACACCTGTCATCGAAGAAGGCAAACATTTTCAACGTTTTTGATTCAGAGAAGTACAATTTGGTAGATGAACTTGTAAAAGTCACTCTAAAGCCAAATCGACTCATAAATGTAGCAGCTATTTTTTCATGCACTCAACACCCGCTGATGGAGGGTGTCTTATGGGCCGGGCTGTAAGGATTTAGGAGTGAATCAAGACAGGCAAGGACCCTACCTTTCCCTTGCATCTTCTATTCTAATGAAAAGAGACCAGAAATAATCAAGTAAATAAATGTGATTATTCCCGAGTGTTACATGCTTTGAAGAAAATAAAACAGTGATGTTTAAGAATGGATAAGGAGTCAGGGTGGGCTTCCAGGAGGAGGTGTCACTGAAGTGGAGAGCTGGATGGTGACGAGTCATTGCAGGAGGACAGCTGGACTAGAGATTAACCCTCTTATCAAATACGGAGACTGTATTTTTTTCAGAAGTGGAAATTCAATCAGGAGACAGTGGAATTATATGAGTCTTCGTGGCCTTGTCCATTCTTTCATATTCATATTTTACGATGCAGCTATGTTTCACCCACAAGGTAAGAGTGAAGTTCCTGTTTGTCTGCAGACCCCGCCATTTGTACTTGTTCAGGGAATGTGGATGTTGTCAGCTTTGACCTGGGTGTGAGACGCATCTTGCTTTAGACCGTGAGCACAGTCTTTCAGGCTGTGCTTAAGGATTTCCTTTTTTTCTGTAATTATTGCTGTCAATACTAAAAAGAAAGTCTAGGAATTAACGACTCATGGTGTTATGAGCTAAATTGTCACCTCCCCAATTCCTATGCTGACGTTCTAACCCCCAGTTCCTCAGAATATGACTGTAGGTGGAGAGAGGGCCTTTAAAGTGGTGATTAAGTTAAAATGAGGCCATTAGGGTGGGCCCTAATCCCATATAACTGATATCTTTAAAAAAGAGGCGATTAGGACACAGACATGCACAGAAGGAAGACCACGTGAAGACACAGGGAGAAGACGGCCATCTACAAGCCAAGGAGAGAGGCCTCAGAAGAAACCAGCCCTCCTGACTTGAGCTTGGACTTCTACCTCCAGGATTATGAGAAAATAAATTTAGGTGGTTTAGGCCAGCCGGTCTCTGTTACTTGTTATGACAGCCTTAGCAAACTTATACACTTAGATGAATGTTATCTTTAGAATGAAATTTAAAAGAATCAAAGTATAATGGTTGTAATAAGTGACTTACTGTAAGAAATACTTGTAAATTTGGGCTTAGAAGGTTGAGCAGCATCCTACTAGGGTTGGGCCCTGAGATTATAATGTGTTGAAACCCAAGAAAGCTGAGAGTTAACTAACCATGCTGCACCCGGGCGGGGTGAGGAAAGACTATTAACAGGAAAGAGGCAGAACACGGAGCTCAACGGGCAGGGACCAGACGGCTTTCAGAAACTCATCCATTCAGCCAACTCAAGTAAGTGTCACCTACTTGCTAGAGGATGGAAGTGAATCAAGTTCAAGGGAGGGATGCATGAAGTCAGGAGCAAACTAGACAACAGGGTGAAGCCGTCAGGTTTTCCCACACTCTGCTGAAAAAGACCATCAAACCATCCTAAGCAAACTTCTGGTTTCTAATTTAGCTTTCCAAGTCCCCTGACCTGGGAAAGAGGGGTTCATCCTCCACCCCAAGTTTTGTTTATTGAACATCTACTTTGTCCCAGGCCCCGAGACATACAGTGAGGGATATGGAGAGAAGTGGGTAGATTCCAGATCTGTTCGGAGGTAGAATAAGAAGAACTTGGAGAGAGATAGAAGTGTGGGGAGGTGGGAAGGAGAGAGATGACTCGTAGGTTTGGGGCCAAGGGACCGGATGGATGGTGGTGAAATGAGAAGCTGTAGGGAGGACAATTAAGAGCTCTCCTAGCCATATTGGGTTTGAGATGCCCTTCAAGCATCTAGGAGACATCAAGTAATTTGATATGTGAGTTCTGGGCGGAGGCTGGGCTGGAGATATAAATTTGGGATTCAGCAGCTTAGATATGGAATTTAAAGTCGTGGGACTGGATGAGGTCCCAATCACATCATCAATCATAGATGGAGAAGCCAAAGGCCAGGATAAATTTTGTTGTGTTAGGTTTTAATTTCCACTTATATCAAAATATTTTCTTATTTTCCTTGTGATTTCTTCTTTGACACATGGAATACTGTGAAGATTGCTCTTTAATTTCTAACTATTTGGAGATTTGAGAGAGATCTTATGTAATTGACTGCTAATTTCTTTCTACTGTGTTCAAAGAACATCCTCTAACATACACTATATAATTTCAATCCTTTTCCTTTCAAGTTTGTTGAGAATCACTTTATGGTCCAGTGTATAGTAGACATTGACAAACATTCCATGTGCACTTGAAAAAAATGTGTATTTTGCAGTTTGGGTTTTAAAGTTCTATTAATGTCCATTATGACAGGTTGTTTGATAATATTGTTCAAATCTCCTGTATTCTCACAGACTTTTTTAAAAATTAGCTTTTTTAAGAACAGTTTTGGGTTTACAGAAAAATTGTAAATATAGTAGGGAGAGTTCCCATATGCCTCACACCCCATTTCCCCTCTGTATGGAACTTTTACATTTGTATGGTACTTTTATTACAATTAATGACTCAATATTGATACATTATTATTAACTAAAGGTCATATTTTATTCAAATTTCCTTAGTTTTTACTTAATGTGCTTTTTCTCTTCCAGGACCTCACTCAGGATCCAACAGGACATTTAGTTATCACATGTCCTTAGGCTCATCTTGGCTGTGACAGTTTCTCAGATTTTCCTTGTTTTTCATGACTGACAGTTCTGAGGTATTTTGTAGAACGTCCCTCTAAGAGGGGATTTGTCTGATGGTTTTCACATGATTAGATAGGGGTTTATGGGTTTGGGGGAGGAAGATCACAGAGGTAAAGTGCCATTTTCATCACATCACATCAAAGATAATATATTACAGCATCATTTATGGCCGATGATATTGACCTGGCTAGGGTAATATTTGTTAGTTTAACCAGGCGTCCTGTACTTCACCTGGTACCCCCCTCTAGTGGTCCTCTGGGACCCTGCCGTATGTCCATTTGGAACATCAGGGACATAAGGTGGTCTTCAAAAGATTAAAGTTCTTCCTCAGTATTTTTTGTCTGATGTATGAAATGCTTTTCTTACATTATCAAGGTTTCTTTCAGCCAACAGAGCGCTTAGCCACATTATCATGAGCTTTTTCTCTCCTGGGAAATAAGCTGGCTTCAATTATAGCCCATGAGTCTCTTGAATTCTTCTTCTGATGGAATTTTGGCTTGTACGCTGTAGGTATCCAGCCCAGCTGACCTTGCCGTCTGCTTTGGAAAGATTCTCCTATAACGTTAAACAGCAAATTCTCTCTAGATTGGATTACTTGGCAAACATTCGTTTATTTTTCTTGCTGTAATTCAGGAAGGACTTGAAATTTCTGCTGGTATTATTGCCTCTCCCTTTTTGTGTTTTTCTAACTTCAGTGAAGCTTTCTTAGTTTGCAGACTTTAAATATGAGGGCACTGGCTATTTCATCTTCTTCGACGAATTTAGTGTACATTCTATTTCTTTTAAAGTGTTTTAAAATAACCCTTTCGTTGAGTGGCATCAAAAGTCCTTTTGATTCATCTTCTAAGAAGTCTCCTGTTTTCTGGTGCATTCGTTATAGCTGACTCCAAGCTGCCACCATCCACCTTGTCTTCTAAGAACGCCAGCCAATTGCTTCTCTGTAGCAGTGGCCACTTGAGGCTTGATAGATTTTCTTCAGAATTCGCTAACATTTCATTGTGTTTAATATGTTCACTCACTCTCCCTTTTCCTTCTTTGGCTTCTTGTGAAAGCAGCTTCATGCATCCCTACAGATCATCATTTTCATCCAAAGCACCTTTTAGCATTGTCTAAAGCTCTTCTTTTTTTCTTCGGATGCATTTTGAAGCCTGTTGCAGTTGCAGGTACTTGATATTGGATGTGTTTTGATGAATCTTCTAAAGACTGAAGGTTTCGTGTAATGCCAGCCATCACCTCAACTTGTTCTGTATGTTTAGATTGCTCTTTGACACATCCTTTTCTAAAAGCCCCTATTTTAAGCCCAAGTAAAGAGTTGTCAGTTTCCAGCTCTTCATTAATGTCCTCCAGTTTCTTTTTTTAAGAATTAATTTTCTAGAGGAGACTAGATTCAAGGCAAAATTGAATGAAATGTATCCAGATTTCCAATATGACCCCCTGATCCCACACATGCGTAGCCTTTTCCCTTATCAACATCCCCCCCCATCAGATGGTACATTTGTTACAGTTGATAAACCTACATTGACACATTGTTATCACCCAAATTCCATAGTTTACATTAGGGTTCACTCTTGGTATTGTACATTCTGTGGGTCTGGACAAATGTATAATAATCTGTATCCATCATTATAGTATCATATAAAGTATTTTCACTGCCCTAAAAATCCTGACCATTCTAATAGGTGTGTAGTGGTATCACGTTGTTTTAATTTGCATTTCTCTGATGACATATGATGTGGAGCATCTTTTCATGTTTATTTTGCATTTGACTATTTTCTTTGATGAAGTGTCTTTTAAGGTCTTTGACCCATTTTTTTAATCATGGTGTTTGCTTTCTTATTGTTGAGTTTTAAGACTTCTTTGTATATTTTAGATAATAGTACTTTGTCAGATATATCATTTGCAATTATTTTCTCCCAGTCTGTGGCTTATCTCTTTGTTCTCTCTGTTTTTATTTTATTTATTTATTTTTGGCTGCGTTGGGTCTTTGTAGCAGCACGCGGGATCTTTCATTGTAGTGCAAGTGCTTCTCTCCATGTGGCGTGGGGGCTCCAGAGCGTGTGGGCTCTGTAGTTTGAGGCACACGGGCTTTCTAGTTGAGGTGCGCGGGCTCAGTAGTTGCGACGGGCGGGCTTAGTTGCCCCACGGCATGTGGGATCGTAGTTCCCCGACCAGGGATCGAACCTGCATTCCCTGCATTGGAAGGTGGATTCTTAGCCACTGGACTACCAGGGAAGTCCCTTCTCTCATTCTTTTGATACTGTCTTTTACAGAGCAGAAGTTTTTAATTTTAATAAAGTCTAGCTTATCAATAATTTCTTTCATGGGTTTTGCTTTTGATGTTGTATCTAAAAGGTCATCACTATACCCAAAGTCATCTAGGTTTTCCTCTATATTATCTTGTAGGAGCTTTATAATTTTACATTTCACATTTAAGTCTATGATCCATTTGGAGTTAATTTTTTTTTTAACATCTTTATTGGGGTATAATTGTGGAGTTAATTTTTGTGAAGGGTGAAAGGTCTGTGTTTAGATCTTTCTTTCTTTCCCTCTCAGTCCCTCCCTCCGTCTCTCCAACCCTCCCTCCCTTCCTTCCTTTCTTTTGCATGTAACTGTCTAGCTGTTTCAGCACCATTTGTTGAAAAAAACATCTCTGCTCCAGTGTATTGCCAGGGGCACCCAGGCCTTGTCCAGCTTGATGAGTAGCTTGATGTTGATAATGAATCTGCAGGTTGGCTGGAACTGACTAACTTGGGCTGAACTTGGTTGACAGTTCTGCTGACCTCAGTTGGGCTCACTCCTGCATGTCGGGGTCAGCTGGAGGTTGGCTGCTCTCTGCAGGCCTCAGCCTGGGTCTCTCATGAATCTCAGGGTCAGCTGGAGGTTGACTGATGCTGAGATGGGCTGGGTGGCCCCGCTGATCTTGGCTGGGTTTGCTCGTGTGTCTCAGGGTTGCCTGGGTGTCTGCTAAGGTGGGCAGGGCTTAGCTGGGTGCTCGGCTATTCAAGGCTGCCATGGCCCAGGGACCCGCCTCCAATTGCTGAAGGGAGCTCAGGTGGCCCAGAGCTCCTGCCACCGAGCTCTACCCAGCACCTAGTAATAGTCCCTCAGGGCTTCTTCCTCATCAAACATCTCACTCCTGCAGGAAAAGCTAAAAATCAGGCCTTCCTTGCTCAGGTTGGCCCGTACGTTCCTGAAGAGCCATGTGTCTCTCATCTGCCTCCGAGATGTCTACTCTTTTTTTTTTTTGGTAGTTAACAACTCCCTAATTTTAGCCTTGAGTTTCTTTTTTTTAAATTAATTAATTAATTTATGGCTGTGTTGGGTCTTCGTTTCTGTGCGAGGGCTTTCTCTAGTTGTGGCAAGTGGGGGCCGCTCTTCATCGCGGTGCGTGGGCCTCTCACTATCGCGGCCTCTCTTGTTGTGGAGCACAGGCTCTAGAGTGCAGGCTCAGTAGATGTGGCTCACGGGCCCAGTTGCCCTGCGGCATGTGGGATCCTCCCAGACCAGGGCTCGAACCCGTGTCCCCTGCATTGGCAGGCAGATTCTCAACCACTGTGACACCAGAGAAGCCCTCAACTACTCTTTTAACGGCCTTTTCTTTTCTCTTCCTGAAGTCATCATCCCCAGGAAGATGGTAGATTTCCGAAACCAGGATATAGAGTAGGAGCAGAGCAGATGTAGTCACCCATTTCTTCTTCTCCTTTCCTTATTTCTCCTCCTCCTTCACAGCTTTATTGAAGTATATTTGCTATACAACAAGCTATAGATATTTAATGTATACAATATGATGAGTTTGGACCCATTTCTACTTTTGTTTCTGTGGCTCGCATCACCTCACCACCCACTAAACAATAGAAAACACATGAAAAAAATCCCTAGCCTAGCGGGGCTCCAGCGAGTGTGGACACTTCCTCCTTGGCAGGATTGGGACCATTTTTTTCTGATAGAGCTAGTTTTGACCATCATAGAGTTTTCACGAAGGAGTAAGTCAGCATCCGCGTCAAAGCTGCGTCTGCTGCTGTGCCATCATCCCCCCTACACCTTGTCCAAATGTTACACGCCTTTCATTGTTGCCCTGGAAGAACAGTTGCAGTAAGAGCTCCAGAATCTCAGCCAACTGGACATCTCGCTCCTCACCTTCTCTTGTTTCCACCTCTCAGAGTCACTGGCCCTCCTTGGGGACTTCCCACGACCCCTCCTTTGGGCTGGGCAGCTGCAGCAAAGTGTGTGGGTGGGGGTGTGGGCATACAGAGGATGCCGTCCCCGTGCGGTAAAGCTGCTGTCTTCACTGGCTTTTGTCTGCTGGTTCCACCAACTACTATGAAAGGTGTGTTTCAATGATGGATTGCTGCATAACAAACCACCCCACAACTTCATGGCTTAAAACAACTCATCGTTCCCCATGATTCTGTGGGTCCACTGGGCATTTCTTCTTGTTGAAGTGTTAGCTGGTGTCACCTGTACAGTTGCAACCATCTGGAAGACTCACTCACACGTCTGAGGCCTTGGTACTTGTTGTTGCCTAGGTCGCAACAGCTGTCCTCCAAGGGGCTTCCCTGGCTTTCATATTCAATAGTCTAGTCCAAGAGAGTGAAAGAGAATCTTCCATGCCTCTTAAGGACTTGGGCTGGAATTGATATAGTGTCACTTCTGCTAAATTCAGTTGGTCAAAGCAAGTCACAAGGACAGTCTGGGTTGAAGGAGCGGGAAAACAGCTCCATCTCATGTTGGAAGGCATGGCACATGGTTGGAGGCTGGAGGAATTGGTATTGGCTGTCTTTGGAGGCAATCTTACCACAAGGGAGTTGCCTACCCAACGATGATTGTGAATTTAACTATTTCCCACTTAGTTCTGTCAGTTTTCATTTCACGTATTTTGAAACTCTGTTAATAGGCACAGACATATTTAGGATTGTTACGTCATCTTGATGAATGGACCAATTATTGAGAAATATCCCTCTTTATCTCTGGTAATACTTCTTGCCTCAAAGTCTACTTTATTGATATTAATACGGTTACATCAGCTTTCTTGTAATTAGTGTTTGCATTGTAATTTTTTCATCCTTTTACTTATCTGTATCTTTATATTTATAGGGCACCTATTATAAACAGCACGCAGTTAGGTCTTGCTTTTCTATGCAGTCCGACAATTAATTTTTAATTTTATGCAGTCTGACTATTAATACATTTAATGTTAAGTATTTATGTGGTTGAGTTTCAATCCATTATCTTGCTGTTTGTTTTCTATTTATCCTATCTGACCTTTGTTCCTGGTTTCTCTTTTTCCGTCTTCTTTTGAATGAATCAGGTATGTTGTAGTATTCTATTATTGATTTTGCAGCTGTACTTTCTTAATTTTCATTTATTTGAATTTTTTTAGTGGTTGCTTCAGAGATTAAATAAAGCATGTATTCTTACAGTGTATGTTTAGTTAGTATTAAGGAGCTTCTGCATAACACAAGAAACTTGCAACGATATAATTACTCCTCTCTTGTCTTTCCCCTGGTTATACTGTGTTTCTATATATGTTATAAACTCCACAATATGGCATTATTTTTGCTTTAAAAAGTCAACTGCCTTTTAAAGAAATTAGGAAAGAGAGAAAATAGTCTTCTATGTTTGCCCGTGTATTTGCATTTCTGGCACTCTTTATTCCTTTCTATTAGATCTGCATTTCCATCTGGTATCATTTCTCTTCAGCCTAATGAGCTCCCTTTAGCGTCTCTGGTACAGCGAGTCTGCAGGCTATGAATTCTCTCAGCTGTAATATTTCTGGAAATGTCTTTATTTCACCTTCATTAAAAATTTTTTTGGTAAAATAGAAATTCTTCTTCTTTATGTCCATATTACAATGATATTTAACCATGACTTTGTACTAGAAAAAGTGCATTATCAATTACTACTTTATTTCCCAATGGATTATATTTAGGCAATAAAAAAATATATAATTTTTTTTTTTTTTTTGCGGTACGCGGGCCTCTCACTGCTGTGGCCTCTCCCGTTGTGGAGCACAGGCTCCGGACGCGCAGGCTCAGCGGCCGTGGCTCACGGGCCCAGCCGCTCCACAGCATGTGGGATCTTCCCGGACCGGGGCACGAACCCGTGTCCCCTGCATCGGCAGGCGGACTCTCAACCACTGCGCCACCAGGGAAGCCCTACAAACAATTTTTATTTGTATTTTAAAGTGTTTCCAAACATTAAGGCAGATGGACAGAAGCAAAATATTCTGTCATATATCTTTTTTTTTTTTTTTGGTTGTTAAATGTATACTTTTTTCAATTCAATAATTTTTAGTAAATCTGTAGCTGAGCAACCATCTTCACAATCCAGTGTTAGAACATTTCAACCACCTTACAATGTTCCTTCATGCCCATTTGCAATTCATCCTTTCTCCCATCCTCACCCCTAAACAACTGCTGATCTGTTTCTCTCTCTCACAAATTTGGGACATTTCATATAAATGAAATCAGATAGTATGTAATCTTTTGTCTGGATTCTTTCCATTCGTATAATTTTTTTCAGGTTCATCCATGTTGTAGCTTATGTCTGTATTTCTTAACTACCGAATAGTATTTCATTGTATGAGTCCATCACGTTTTGTTTATACGTTTGTTTTTGGACATTTGGATTGTTTCAAGATTTTCATTATTATGAATAATGTCGTCTGTGAACATTCAGGTCCATGGTTTTGTGTGGGCATATGCTTTCACTGTTCTTGGGAAGATTCTTTGGAGTGGAATTGCTGGGTGACATGGTAAGTTTATGTTAACTGCATGGTTTATCTTTCTCCATCCTTTTACTTCCAACCTATTCGTGTGTTTGAATCTAAGGTGTGTCTTCTGTAGGTAGACTCTAGCTGGATATTGCTTTTTCACCCAGTCAGACAACATCTGCCTTTTGATTGGGATGTTCAGACCATTCACATTTAACGTAATTATTAATATGTTTGGATTTATATTTGCCATTTGGCTATTTGTTTTCTGTATGCCTTTTCCCCCTCTGTTCCTCATTACTGCCTTCTCTTGTGTTACATATTTTTAGTATATCCTTTTAATTCTTTTGTTGATTTTTAAATGACATTTTAAGTGTCTTCCCCCCGCAGTGATTGCTTTAGGCATTACAATATGCATTTAACCACAGATTGACACTAACTCAATTCTGGTAAAACACAGAACATTTGCTCCAGTCTAGTTCAATTCCATCCCCCTCTCCTCTGTGCTATTATTGTCATAGACAACAAATCATTCTATCTATTTACCTATCTATCTATCCATATGTATATATGTTATAAACACAACACTGCAGTGTCATACTTATTGCTTTATGCAAACATGTCTTTTGGAAGTTAAGGGAAGAAATAAGAGAAAAACGTTTATCTGTTACATAAACCTACATATTTACCATTTCTATTTCTCTTTACTTCTTCCCATGGATTTAAGTTAAGATCTGGATTCATTTCCTTTCCCCCAGAGGACTTTATATTTCTTGTAAGGCAGGTCTGCTAGCAATAAAGTCTCTCAGTCTTCATTTACCTAAAAATGTCTCTATTTTACTTCATTTTTGAGGAATCGTTTCACTGGATACACAATTCCTGATTGACAATTTTTTCTTTGGCATTCTGAATGTGTCATTCCACTGCCCCAGGATTCCATCCTTTTAGACGAGAGAAATCAGCTATTATTGTATTGTTGTTTGCCTTTACCGACGAGTTGTTTTTCTCTTGCTGTTATTAAGATTTTCTCTTTGTGGTTTCAACATAATTGAGGTCCTACTATATGGATCTCTTTGAATTTATCTTACTTGGTATTCATTGAGTTTCTTGAATGTGTAGAATAATATTATTGTATACACACTCATGTTGACTATAAGCACTTTCTTCCATCTGGTGCAGGGGTGATCCTTCAGATTCCTCCTAGAACAGGATGAGATTTGCCTCTCACTGTTGTGGCCTCTCCTGTTGTGGAGCACAGGCTCTGGACACGCAGGCTCAGCGGCCATGGCCCACGGGCCCAGCCGCTCCGCAGCATGTGGGATCCTCCCGGACCAGGGCATGAACCCGTGTCCCCTGCATCGGCAGGCGGACTCCCAACCACTGCGCCATCAGGGAAGCCCTGGGCTGCAGCTTTAATTCAACCATGTTCTCTGTGGTTAGCCCAGTCCCCAGTCTCCTGGGCCACTGACTTTTTTATTTTGTCATTTGAACTGGTAGGCATTTGGCTTCAATTTCAGATATTTTTGGTGCATCTTTGGATTCAGCTCTGGCAGAGCCCCAGAATCCAATCACCATAAGAATGTTTGGGATTATGCTGTTTCCTTCTACTTACCATCCTCTACCCTATTGCTGTTTTCTTGGCAAAACTCAGAGGAGGAAATTTCTGGGCCAAGTGTCCTTGTGTTTGGTGCTCTTCCAGACTCCAATCTGTACTACAAACCCACTCTGTTTTCCAAGATCTGGCTGATTTCCCCTTATCTTTGCGAAGTCTCTCCATCTATGGCAGCATTGCTCTTACCCAGACCAGGTTATGGAAGCTGCCTCAGTTTCCTGTTCACCTATGAAAGTCTCAGTCCTCTTGGGAATTTAGTTCACCAAGGCTTCCTTGTGTTCACTTTTTGCTAGCTTCATAGAAACATATAATTTCAATTTTGTTTGTTTGTTTTCCTTCTTCTTATCACAGGAATAAAGTCTTTTGAGACCTCTAAACCTTGGCTGGAAGCAGAGGTCAAATCTGGAGTTTCTACTGGGTGTACTGAACTGTAGAATGAATGCTCTCAACCGCTCTGTTTTACTGTTATTTGAGTCCTGCCCTCTTAAGGCTCTGGTGAGGATTAAATGAGCTGATGCACGTACACCCTCAGCCCCATGACTGGCAGGCAGGCAGCGCTCAACAACCAATAGCTATAGTGATGATTACTAAGCACGGTGGCCTTGGGCAGGGCAGATGCTGGGATGTTCCTGAGACTTGCTTTTAACCATCAGCCAGTGTGATGAATCAGGGTAAGGCAGTATTATTCTGAAGGACACTGCTAAAAATGTGACACCTGATGGTTTTTCCAAGCAAGTACTTATTGAGGGCCTACTATGTGCTGGGCATGCTCCCAAGTCCTCATAAACACGGGCTTGTTTCATCCTCACAGAAAGTCTAAGAGGAGGGTTTTACTCTCCCCACTACACAGAGATGAGGAGACAAAGGAGAGAGGAAATGCATATACGGAAATTTTACTTAAAGTCCTGTATGAACTTGACTTTTTGTCTTATACATTTTCAAAATACAGTAATATTTAAACTGACACATTCTTTCACTGAGACAGTTATTAAACCTCTGACCTTCACAAGTGCAGGTCTGGTGTTATGGATTGTATGCTTGTGTCCCCCAAAATTCATATGTCAAAGTCTAACGCCCAATGTGATGGTATTAGAAGGTGTGTGTGTGGGTCTTTGGGAGGTGATTAGGTCATGAGGGTGGAGTGTTCACCAATGGGATTAATGCCCTTATACAAGAGGCCCCAGAGAGCTCCCTCACCCTCTTTCTGCCATGTGAGGACACAGGGAGAGGGTGGCCATCTGTAACCCATAAGAGGGCCCTCATCAGAACTGACCATGCTGGCACCCTGATCTCGGCTTCCAGCCTCCAGAACTGTGAGAAATAAATGTCTGTTGTTTGTAAGCCACCCAGTCTACAGCATTTTGTTACAGCAGACTGAAAGGATTAAGACATCTGGGTCAAAGTCCAACATCCTGCAAGAGGAATAAAGGATTTCCCGTCACACTGGCCTCTGTGACATTCCCTCGATGTCAGGGAGCAGCCACTTGGTGGGTGTCCCTGGGAACAGCTATCCATCCCTCCCACTGCCCACACCTGCAGTGGAGTGTTGAACCCCTCCTACAGGGGCCTCGGGGACCTTTTCCTTAGGGTGGTGTTTGGATGGATGTGACAGGAAGCCCACAGCGGCGTGGCTGGACCAAACAAGGGTGTGTTCTTGTCACTTACACACAGTTGGAGTGGGATGTCCAGGCCCGGCCGAGTCAGAAAGGCACCACGGCTCCAAGACATTTACCTCCTGCTCACTATCCTTAGCCGGCTGATGCGCTCCTGGGCGGAGGGGGTTACACGCGTGGGGTGGATGCAACAGGGCGAGCCTCAGCGAAGGAAACCCCGGCCCCGCAAGCTGCTTCCAGCTGAGTCGCTGCGAGCTGCCCACTGAGCTGGGGAGGAACAGCTGGAGCTGCCAGAGGTCCCAGCCCTCCCGGGACACCCTCGGGGGAAGAGAGCGCCTCCCGTGCTTCCCTGGGCGCAGCCCTGGGCGTCCGCTCTGCACTGCACCCACACCAGCTGGTGCGGAAAGAGGAAGGGCCGCCGAGGCCGGAGGAACCTTGCTCCCTCTCAAGCCTCATCTTCCTGCATCTTGAGCAGGACAGAGATTTGCTGCCCCAGTGTCAGCCGGTGAAGCTGCTACCGGCCAGACTCAAAACCCCGGCCAGCGGCAGCTCGGGAATGTCCTCCACGTGCTGGAGGCACGTGGCCCTCCCGGAAGGCCTGATGTTAGGGTGGATGTCCACCTGTCCCCACCGCCAGAGGCTGGACCGTCCTGGGGCCGTAGCACCCTGGGAGCTTGTTAGAAAAGCAGGATCTCATCCCAGACGGACTGGATGCGAATCAGCTTTTAATCAAGGCCACACACACCGCCCCCCCGCCCGCCAGTGGCATGTTCATATCAGGTTGAGAAGCTGCTCCTAGCCTTGCCTCATGGTTCCAGGAACCTGTGAGGAGGGTGCCAGACAAACGACCTCTCCTCCTGGGCGTTTAATGTAAACAGTTGGTCAGAGTGGGTGAGATTCTGAGACCCACTTTGCCACTGCTCATTGGGCCTCAATTATCTGCTCTTGCTAATTTTGGAGGAAGGCAGGCACTTGGAAGAGAATGTAGAGTGTAAGACGGAGAAAGAAGAAAAGAGACGCTGCTTGCTGAGTCCACTTCTGGCTCTGCCACCTACTGCTGTGTGGCCTTAGCTGAGTCGCTTAACCTCTCTGTCCCTCTGTTTCCTCTTCTGTAAAATCAGGATAATAGAGGGCCTAACCATCTGAGTGTTATGAGGATTAAGTGAGTTAGCCCTTGTAAAATGCTTGGTAATCACTCAGTCAGTATTAATGAGGATTGTTGGCAGTTAATGAAGAACCTTGAAAGAATGTTGACATGGGTGCTTTAGGAAGATTTAGATGGAGATGGTTAGCAAATATTGGGCCGCCAAAATGTTCGTTTGGGTTTTCCGTAACATCTTACTTTTTGGCCAGCCCAATATTTACCTACTAGTTACCACAAAAATAAAGTTGATACTTATTCTGTATCGCATCATCATACAATTAAATTTCTAAGTCTGTTTCCTAAGAAGGGAAAAAAGCTTTCTTATAATTGTAGAAGGTCTTGTTATAATTGTTGCAAGGACATCTGACTCGAAACCTTGAGACCAAAGCATTTGGAGGCAGAACCAACAGGATTTGCTGTTGACTGGATGGGAGGAGATGGTGGGAGACAAGACAAGGAATCAAGGATGACTGTTGATTTAAGCAACCAGAGCCCTGAGCCTGGAGGGTGGGAGGCCTGCAGGAGTTCTGGTTTGGACCTGGTACATCTGTTGGACACACACGTGCAGTGGTGAAGGTGCTACGTGTGCTGCTCTGTCCCCTCACATCCTGAACACCGGAGTGGCCTTTCACCTTGCATTCAGCCACACGTGCTGGGTGAATACCACACCCCACCCTCGGCCATTTTTTGGATCAGTGATTTTGTTTCATTTTATTATGAAACGTTTCAAGCACAAAACGTTTCAGGCAGAAAACTGAAAGGATTTTACAGGGGAAAACGATATAATGGGGGAGGAGAGTCAAAGCTCCCATGCAGAAAAATTCCAAGAAATATATGTAGATACTTGCTTCTAAGGAGATGGAGCCTAACCCCCACCCCTTGGGTGTGGGCTGCTTATATCGACTGCTTCCTAAGAGGACAGAATTGAAAGAGGGAAGATGAAAGAGCAGCTTTGCATTGGAGAAACCTGACAACACTAGCTCAGCCAGGAGATCAAGGTCAGCATCGACAGGAATAGGTCCTGGTGACACTGTGCATCCTTGATATGCTGTGATGAGGATGTCTTCCTCCCCTAAACCCATAATCTCATTCGCATCATGAGGAAAACATCAGACAAATCCCACCTACGGGAGATTCTACAAAATACCTGACCAGTGCTCCTCAAAACTGTCATCAAAAGCAGGGAAAGTCTGAGACTGCACAGCCAAGAGGAGCCTCCGGGGACATGATGACTAAATGGCATGTGTGATCCTGGGTGGGGTCCTGGCAGAGAAAAAAAGACGTTAGGGGAAAACGAAGGATACCTGCATAAAGTGTGGACTTTAGTTGATAATAACACGTAAGTATTCGCTCATTAATTGTGACAAATGTCCCATCCTAATTTAAGATGTTAATAATAATAGAGAAACCAGGTGCGGGGTATAAGGGAACTCTCTATACTATCTTTGCAATTTTTTTCTGTAAAACTAAAACGCTTCTAAAAAGTAACGTTTCTTAAAAAACACAACAACTATATACCCATCATGTAAATCCTGCCCTTCACACTTTACTATCCTTATCACACTTCACATCTTTATCACACATCTGCCCTAGCCTTTTTTTTTTTTTTTTAACAGCCTCGCTTGACTACCTCTTCCTTTTTGCTCAAAACGGCACTCAGGAAGCCCGGGACCACTCAGCACCCAACTGCCACAGGATCTCTGGGTCCCTTCACATTTGTTAGGCTGGATTTGCTTTCTGGATGCCCCATGCCCCAGGCTTGGCAGCTGCTGAAAACAAAGAGCTCTACTGTCACCTAGTGGATCTTTAGAGGTAAAGCGTTGAGTGCAGGAAAACGGGAAGGAGGCCCAGAGTTGATTCCACCCTAGTCCCTTCCACACTGATCCCCATCTCAATTCTAATTTAGACCCGGACATTTCCTAACTCTGGCCCCGATTCCCAACTGTGCAAAATCATTTTGTAGGGTCATACTATACTTTTCTAAAAAAACTCTTTTGGAAGCGGGCAGAGCATGAGGGGATTGGGAATTTCCGTTTTGCTAGCAGTTTTGACGACCGTGGAGAACAGTTTTGGGGCCGTGGGTGTGCCCTGTCCAGCCGCCCCCTCCGGCAGCAGCAGCGATGGTCCTGAGCGGCCTCGCTGTGCCGGCCACGGTCTCTCCCGAATACCGAGGCGAGCGGGCCCGGAAGGGAGTTTCCCGAGGGCGGGCGGCACTGCTCCGCCGTCCCAGGCCTCCTTTTTCGAGGGAGGCCCCTCACCTGGCCGCCCGCAGGCGTGGCAGTTCATGCCCCGGGGTTAGAAGGAACACAGCAAGCACGTCTTAGTGGGGTGTCCCTGTAAGCAGAGCCTGGGACCAGGGTTCAAATGCTAGTCATTTCCTTGGGTCTCAATCCCAGGAAACCCCGTACCGAGCGGGACGTGAGCCAGGGGAGGGAAAGCATCTAATAAAAGGTGTGTCAGCAAACCATGGACGCGGCGGCTTCGAGCCGAGTGCTGCTGGGGAGCACCCACCCCGGCTGAGGGGCCGGGCGCTGGCTGAGGGCAGCTTCTGGGGACAGTAACTGCTGTACTTCTGGTGCCCGGGGCCACAGCAAGCAGCTTCCGGAGAGCAGGAGGGGGTGCCAAGGGACTGGGGTGAGGCCCCGCCAGGTCCTCTTGGTGTGTCCGTGTGACGGGGGTCGCCACCGGCCCCCACCTACTCAGCCCCAGGGAGTTGGTCCCGGGCGGCCTCAGCCCAGCAGGACCGGGCGCTGTCGGGTTAGGAGCGGCGCCTCTGGGACCCTGGCCGCCTTCTGCACACGGGGGAGGCTGTAAGGTGGGGAGCTGCAAGGAGGGGCGTGTGGGGGGGGGGTTGCAGGGAGGCCCACCAGGGAGT
Source organism: Phocoena phocoena (assembly GCF_963924675.1). Classification (NCBI taxonomy): domain Eukaryota; kingdom Metazoa; phylum Chordata; class Mammalia; order Artiodactyla; family Phocoenidae; genus Phocoena; species Phocoena phocoena. The sequence continues at coordinate 106,596,203 of NC_089225.1, read as the reverse complement.
AAGCAGAGGGAGCCGGCTGCCCGCCGCCTCTTAGGAAGCTTCCCTGGGCCCTGCCCGCCGCTTCCGCACGCGCTTGAATCTCCAACGAACAGAGGACCCAGATACTGAAAAGCGGAGCAGAACCGTGCTGCTCGCACGGAACAGCGAGTGTGCAGGTGATACAAGAAACAGGAATGCTCACGGGCTGCAGCTCATCTTGCGGAGGATGGTGAAAAACAGAAACCTTCCCCCAAATCTTGGTGCCTGTTTCTAGGGCTACCTAGAAACGTGTTTCATAACCTCAGAGCACACGACCTTCCGCGCAGACACCGCTGCTTGCCACGCTTGGGGACCGAGGGAGGGTCCCCGGGCAGCGCGCGGACACCGGCCTTCCGTGCACGCGCTGCACCCTACCGCCGCAGCGGGGACCGGAGCCGAGGTCCGGTGTGCGGCCCCCGCCCGACGGCCACGCGGGGACCCGGGCTGCGCCATCCCCCGAGGGTCACTGTGGGGCCTCGTGCAAGCGCGCGGCCCCCGAAGCAACAGCTGGCGCCCCGGAAGGCGTGAACTCCGGGAGGCGGCAGTGCCCGCGAGAAGGTGTAAGTCTCCGGTCGCGTTAACCGTCTGGGGCTAAGTGCCCGGCGGCTGCGAGGGACCGGAAGTGCGCGCTGGCGCCGGAAGCGGGGTCGCCGCTCGGCGGGAGGGAGCACCTTGAGACTGTGCTGGGGGAGTCTCACCTCGTCCTTCGTGCCTTCACCTCTCCGGAGGGAGGGTCGTGAGGTGTGGGGAGGACACAGGAGTGGCCGGTGCCCCGCCTCGGGGCCTCTGCGGGGCGCGCTGGGCGCGGGGACTCACGGCCTCCGGCGGCTTCCGCTTCCAGAACAAGCGCGTGAGCGCGGCCGCCCTCCTCGGGCCTTCGCCACCACGGTCTGTTTGACCGTCACAGATGAAGGGAGAAGCCGGGTAACTTCAGCTGCGGGCGTGGAGACGGGGGGCGGGGCGGGGGGCTGAAGGAGGAAGCGGAACTCGCGTGAGAGCCCGAATCCAGGCCTCGGTGTGGACTCTCCTTCCGCGTGACGCGCGGCTCCCCCGCTCACCCTGAGGAGGGGCAGCGTCGCCTGGTCCCGCCGTCGTCTTTGGAGAAGCGCGACAGACACGTGGGTCGCACTACCTATAAGAGATTATAACAAGCAAAACGCTGTTATTCCGATTTCAGACGAGTGCTTTTGGCAAGAACACGTCGGGGAGGATGAAGACCCCATCCGCTGACAAGGGTTACAAAAAAATAAACCTCGAGGGCAGAGTTGTGTGCCACGTCTTAGCAGGTGGCCCGGAGGACGGACCTCCTCGCAGGTGCCATTTAACACTGTGCTTCCTTCCATAATTCTTTCAACCTTCATTATAGTTTCACTCAAGGGACTTCACCCGTGGTCCCAGGGTAGAGAATCCACCTTCCAATGCAGGGGACTCGGGTTCAATCCCTCGTGGGGGAACTAAGGCCCCACGTGCTGCTAGGCAGCTAAGCCCACGCAGAGCCACTACTGAGCTCCCGCACCTCAAGGCAGCAACTAAGATCCAACACAGCACCCCCCCCCAAAAAAAGAAGAAAATATAATTTCACTCAAGTAATTTATAAATAGTCCTGGCAAGCACTCACTTTTATCTTAGCGTATTAATAATCACAGAACCAGCGACAGGATCTACTCCCCAAATGCTACGGTCTAAGAAGCAACGCTTGTATAAGGCTTACTAATACTTAACTGTGAAAGGAAAGGCCAGGGAGCTATGACCTAAATGAAAACCACATTTTTGACAACAAAAATAAAACCTCGAAGGGGAAAAAAAAGACTTAGAGGCTTGTGTATTAACTGTTCCTGGGTACAGTTTGTGACAAAGTTTGTGCTACCGTGTCTCCTGATGGTGTTGTTCACAGTGACACAAGTGAATTTATCTATGACATCATAAAACCAAAAAACCGATGCTGTTTCTCCAAAATTTTATTTTAATTTAAATTACAGGGCCAGCCAGATAATCTGATAAGAAATTTACTTTTCCTCAAGAGAAAGGAAATGCTTCCATGGCATTGTTAACAATTGTATACATCTCCACCTTTTTTAAGGGTTAAAAAAATCACACATTGAGTAACTGACTTATGTAAAATGAAACCTTTATAACACAAAAAGAAACCACTTCCAGTATAATAGTTTTGGTAATATGAATATATTAAATGATAACTTCAAATGCAACTTTTCAACTTTGAATGTTTTCACATTTTAACAACAAAAACCCCAAAGTCTTAACTATCCCCAGATTCCAATGCAATAGTAATATATCAGTGTTTTCTTTGACACACTGCACCCCTGTCTTCCACACAGGCTCTAGTGCTATGACAGCACTGCCAAAGTGGAAGCTGTTGTTTCAAGTTCTAAGAACCAGCTTGGCAAGGAAACCTTTCTTCCACTTGGTGTAATTAATGTTTGCGCACGGAATCCAGATACCCAGCACTGGACCACAAGAACCAGAATGATGCATCGCAGCCAAGTCTGCCTTCCTAAACATCTTGGATATTTTCATTTCAAGGAGCTTGGATTGCTTTCTCTAGTTCCGATAGAAAAACATGAATTATTTTACACAGATTTTGGTAAAGACAGCCTCAGGAAAACCAATTATAAGTGTAGACTGCCATTTCAATTAAACAGAATAAAATATATCTATGTTTTCTGGAGCTGTTTTCCTAACTGGTGCTCCTAGAAGGAGATCTTAAAGCCGCTGAAACATCAATTGGGAGTCTCACTTTACTGGCTGATAATTCAATTAGTAAGAGAGGCTAGCAAAGAATAATTATATAAATTTCTTAATCAGCTACAGCCATGCTGAATTCGAACTGACAAACTCTGATTTGTAAGTTGTTAGTTGTGATCTTCATATCACTAAGATGAACAGATACCATTCTAATAACTTTACATAGATATATTCTAGGAGACGTTGTTCTGCCGTGGTCACAGTAACAAAAAAGTGGTGCAAAATCAGTTACTTTATAAATACTGATAATTTGCAGCATTAAGGAACAGGACATTAAAAAAAATAAATTTCCCCATGACACCTATGACTAGGAACTCTTCTTTTCCTAAGAGAAGCCAAAGTTTTAATTATTCAGTTTCACAACTATTGTACTGGATTACTTTAAGAAAGAAAAGGTGCTCTACAGAGGTCTCCCCCACACACAAAGAATCGGCATTAATTTAGCATAATCGGTATCATTCATAGATGTGGAGAACTCATGACTCATTTTAAATGAGTAAGGCCAATATTATGCAGGAAAGTGTAGCTGACTGAGTTCCAGATCTGTATTGTAGCCTACTGATGGCACCCCATTGGATAACTGAATACAAAGGACTGGTTTACTTTTTCTTTTAATGCTGTGATACTTAAATCAGCATTTTCAGGTGATCTGAAGTATTTCAATTACATATTATGAGCATTCATTTTTTGCAAAAACTCAATATTAGGTAATAGTTACATACTAATACAATAACATTCCTCTGCTGTACAAATTAAATCATTTAAAAGAAATGAGCATTCTAAGAATTATATACAAAAGGAAACTGTAAGCATTGTTGAAATGAAATGCGAGGTGTCGTTGCTAGCTCTACTGTTTTAAAATACCTTCAAAAAGTAAAATTAACAAATACCCTTCAACATATCCAGGTTTACAAGTCTCAAGAAAATCAAATGTCAAAAAATTCTAGAAAGCTGTGAAAAGCATATATACATTTTCCTTATGACCTTACGGAGCTTCACAATTTTGAGAAGCTGCTAAGTTTCAGTATCAATTTATTCGTGTGTCAACTTTATCCATCCAAGAAGCTCACATCTTGGATACAGTTCCCCTATGATTTCAAATAAAGCTCTGCACAGTCTTCCATTAGTGAAGGCATATAATCTTACCAAGAATCCACACCCAGATCTTTAACAAAGATAAATGCAAACAAGCAGGTCTGCTCTGATAGTATCAGTGCCCTCTTCCCCTAACACACACTATCATCTATGCATTTGCCTTCATGAACCTAGCCACGTTCAGAACTTCTACAGCAAACGGAGTCTTTGAATTCTGAAATGACACAGAGATCAAGAAAAAGTCCACGTGTGCTCTAGCGTGCAAGAAAGCAGCAGCTACGTTCTCCAACTTGGACTAAAAAACAAACAGGTAAAAGGAAAACCGTTCACTAACAGCAGATTAGCAGTAATGTTCCTCATGGACTGATAACAGTGCCTGATGCTGAATAGCTAACAGCAGATGCTGAATTTGGATTTAATATTTTAGATGTTTATAGGAAATTAGGCTTCTTGCTGAGCTGGTCTCTTCAAATCCCTGATCTGTTTAACTAAATAGGTCTTCTCATCGTTAAACTGTTCATCCTCGGTCCTGTCATTCTGGAACTTGCTGAGGAACTCTATAAGTTTGGTCTGGTTCTTGAGGAGGATGTCTAGGATGGGCTGCGTCTTGTTAGGATTGGCTACAAACACCTGCACAGAGAAAAATCAACATCAGCCAAAGGGAAAGAACAAGACACGGGGACATGTATGCCGCGGTTAGCAGAGCACATGCTATACACATCCAATGCTTCCCTGGGGCCTGTGGTGAAGCCAGGATTATTAATTCAGAGGTGTTCGCTTTGGAAGACCTTATTTTACAATTTAAAAAGGGGGGAGAATTACATGTTTTAGCACAAAAAGGACTGACATATTCACTCATGCTCTGAAACTAAGCAGTTGCGATTAAATATAGACTTTGATTGTAGAATAAAATGAGCAGGAGTTATTTCTGGGCAGAGGAGGTCAGAATGGATTTTAAGAACAAAAAGCTCCGTGGAAAGCATTAAGAAATGGATTACCCTTTACTTGATGATTAATAATCTTCTATGCCAAAGATAAACGACACCCCTCTACAAATAAACTTTGCTTGTTCCCAAATGCGAATGGTATATACCCTGTTTCTGGGTCTATTTTTGTTTAAATGTTGTACCACACAACTATGAAAATTGACTGAACTGAGCTGTGTCGCTGAGATTACCAAAATGAACCTAATAAAACTTTAGTAATTTGTAAATGAAATGGGATGAACAACTAGTGTTTATGCTTTTAGTACTCTACCTTAAAAACGTGGAAGGCCTCAAACTGGATGTTACGGCTTTTGTCTCGTAGAAGGTTCATCATTAACTTGAGGTTCTCAGGTTTACTGATGTATTTTGTCATAATTGTGAAGTTGTGTCTGTCTAATAGTAGCTCACCGAGAAGCTGAGAAGACAAACAGTTACTCTTGCATTATCATTTAAGATTTGAAGTAAACCAAAGTTTTAAAAACAATTCATTAAATTACCATCATTATTAAGCACAGAATATTAGTAGGCACTCAAAAGACTGATGAACTGAACTGAATTGTGACCTAAAAGCTAACGAGTGCCTCCTATTTGTTACTTGAACACCTACCTGTTTCTTCTGGGGTTTAAACCTATGGTGAGTCTGACACTGCTCTCTGAAGAGGACATTCCAGTCACATTTGGCCCAGAATCTGAGACTGTCAGAACCTATTCTTTAAATATGCATTTGTGTTATCTCAGTAAAAAGAAACTGGTCAGACGATAAGTTACTGAATAACTATATACCTTAGCTTAATTTAAAAATAATTTTACTATTTCTTATTTTATTTATCTGAACTTTACAGGACAAAGGGTTTCATGTACAAAGTTTTCCACATACTTACCCCTAAACACACCAAACTTATCATTTTATCTTATCTGATTCAGAAAGGTTTATAAAAACAAATACTTTTCTGTTCCTTCTTAAGCAAGGTATCCTGAAGATACTCTAAGCTTTTCTTAGTGACTCCTCAACATTACTAAAAATGACATTAATTAAGCTAAAAAAAAGTTCATGCCTTCAGCTAAGTCTGTGCTTCCTGAGTTCTATGGAGTTGACTATACCGTATCAGCCCTTAATTTTAAAATTGTCCCTGCTTGTTCTAGATTTCTCTTTTTCTGAAGCCAGCAGTCACCTCTTCATGCTGTCAGTGTGCCAACTTCTAGTCAAGGACTAGTGTGCAGGTGGTATAACCTGCCTGGGGACAGGGAGCAAGCTGTGGTCCTTGTGGACACAGGCAGAAGCAGAGCAGTGGAGAGCCTGGCCCCTGGCACCAGCCTTCCTGGGTTCCAGTCCTGACTCCCTGCTCCCTGTGAGTTCTCTAACCTTGAGAATGTTATTTAACTTCTCTGTGCCTCAGTTTTATCATCTGTACAGTGGGAGTGGTTAATGGACCTGTATCTTATGAGAGTATAGTGAGAAGTAAAAGCATGAATACATGAAAAGCACGCTGGACCCGAGTCTAATAAGAGACATGGAGTGACGTCTAAGGGAAGGAAAATGCATGGATAGAGCTACTTTGCCATGGTTTACTTGCTGTTATTAATTCCTTTCTGGGTTCCTGGCTATGTTCTAGATACCTGAAGTTTCCAGATAACTGATCTCTAGATAAATAACATGTCATCATAGTAAATCAAAAATAACCTGATGTGCAGGAAAACAAATCTATTCTACTTAGGATTTATAAAGAATTTAGAGGCAGAATTCAAAAGCTCACATAGGTTTCACATCAAATCTGAATCAGAAAATATACAACTTTCAAAGTAAGAAGCCCAGTATTTACTCTTACGGAGGCTCAAAAGGTAGTATTAAGTATGCATAGACTTATTGGGTGTTAATTTTCTGTCACAGAAACCAAAGAAATACTGAAAATGACTCATTTCAATGTGATTATCTAGAGAAGGATGACCAGTAATTTAAAGAATTTCTTTGGACATAAAAAATTGGGGGAATTCCCTGGCGGTCCAGTGGTTAGGACTCCACGCTCTCACTGCCGAGGGCCAGGGTTCATTCCCTGGTCTTAGAACTAAGATCCCATAAGCCATGCAGCGGGGCCAAAAATAAACAAACAAAAACAAACAAACAAACAAATAAATTGAAGCTTGGTACAGGGAATACAAATTTGCTGGTAAAATAAATATAGGGATAAATAAATGCCAATGTGGCAGCAAAAAAGAGAGTACAAATTAAAATACATTTTTAGAGTACCACTGGTCCTCAGAATTTCTCCATGTGTTCATGAGAAACTGTAGGAATGAAAGACTTGCTTCATATCCATTCCTTCGCTAGCCATAGTGTCTCTGGGGCAACGATTCAAATCTGCTGTTGTAGCCGAAACAGCCACAGACAAGATGTAAATAAAAGAATACATCTGTGTTCCAATAAAACTTTATTTACAAAAATACACAGTGGGCTGGATTTGGTAGTTTGCCAAACCCTGTTCTAGAGTTTTAAATATTTAAGTTTCAAATGGAATTGTCCACATCCTATTTTGATACAAAGCAGCCAAACTCGTCTACGGTTCACAGTGTCACTGCTCACGGCCACCCCTCTCCCCTCACACAGCAAGATTGTGCCATCTGGGCAGCATTCTGGGGAACAAAACACCTGCAGCGCCTTCAATTTGGTGATACGATTCTAAGTTTTAACAATAGGCTCCCAAATCTAAAATACCTCATTACTAAATGATTAAATCCTCTTCAAAATTCTGTATGTTCCATTTTGGTATCTCTAACACATGAGGAGGTGAGCAGGGGCAGCTGCCCCGCATGAACCACTGCTGAACCCCGCCTGTTCCTTTCCACAAAAATCTTGACCATGGGCAAGTGTATTTTCCCTGCAAAGGTCTAGAACCCATAGCACCATATCTCCCTTTCCCCAAACACACATTTCAAATAAGGGGTGGAGAGAAATGAATTACTTCAATAATTTGTCATACCTTGAGTGACTGTCTTTTTGTCACATAATTTTCTGAATGAAGTAACTTCTCATATTCACTGAAGAACTAAAAGACAAGAAAACACGTATCAGAGTTATTTTTTTAAAGACCAGTAATAACATTAAAAAGCTTGAGTACAAACTTCTAACAGCACAAAGGCCAATCGCTGCCCAAGCTCAGCCCCTCCTGTCTGCTTCACACCCATCCTCAAGGTGATACCCACTGGTTACCTCTACGAAGAAGGCTCCTGGCCCCCTCCCAGCTCTAGCCAGGTGCGCATATAGCTTAAATCTGGTCCTCTTCTGTCCAAACTCCATATGCACACAACAGAACTCCCTTTCCCCCCACTGTTTTCTCACTGTTGAGTCAGCTCTCATTTCCTGGTGTTAGATTAGAAAATTCCTATTTTTTTACAACTCAACTAGTCCAAAGCACAAGCACAAATAGAAAAGTTGCCTGTTCTTTCAAAGCAAGAAGAGAAAATAATTAAAAAAGAAGAGAGAAGAAATTCAGCACTTTTAAATAGGCAGGTGTCCCACAGAAGGTAGGACTTGAGCTCAAACTTGACTAATGGGAGAGATTTCGTTCGGAAATGGGGAGAAGAGATACTCTTGGGGAAAAGAAAGGGAAGAACACAGCATGAGCGAAGACCTGGAAAATGCAAAATGATACAGATATAAGAGCTGATGAATGTCCACTAGATTTACAAAATGGTGCTCCCTAACAAGAACAGTGTCCCTGGAATGGTGAGGAGCAGAAGCAGAGGAAAGCAGGGAGGTGGGAAATAGAAGTGAAGGGCACACAAGGGCTAGGGCCACACTTCCCAAAAGTTAGAAGAGAAGGCCACTTAGCTGTTTGTTTTAACTACAGACAGGTTTTAAAAGTTCCAAAGTTTTGCAGTACTAGTATGACTCTGCTGGGTATCAGTGCTTTACTGAGACCTTTCCTCGGTTGTGGTGGGTGGTAGAGAATGCCTGCTTTGTAATTTGTCCATGCTAAAACCGTTTCTACCTTTGCTTTATGATGGGTTCTCATCAGCCATTCGTCTGTGGTTTAGAGCAGGGGTTGGCAAACTACAGCTCATGGGCCAAATCCAACCCACCGTCTGTTTTTATACAAGTTTTATTGGAACGCAGCCATGCTCATTTGTGTATGGTAAACAAATTCAGTTTATGAACTCTTTATGGCTGCTTTTGCAGTAGAACAGACAGGAGAGCTGACAGAGACTGCATGGCTATGAAGCCTCAAATATTTACTATCTGGGTGGCCCTTGGTTTAAAGCTAACCAGAACTGCCTACGCATTCATTCTGTCGCTTATCTCTAGGCAGAGGTGGGACGGCCATCTATTTAGTATGCAAGCAACTAAAACTTTTCTCTTCAGAGATGGCTGTTAACCCTACCTTCTCTCAAATGATCGTCAAGCCAATGATCAAACAATTGGGTCTGCCTTTAATCAATAATGCAGAAACAGGAACACCTCAAGTTCTCGACAGAAAATGCAAGTTACGATTTTCTGCTGCATAATTTTTAGGGTAAGCTTTGGTTGCAAGAAATTATTCTCAAGGAGAACTGCCTGGTTAGATTTTATCCCTGGGCCAGCAATAAAGGACTAGGAGAGACAGAGGTCAGGCACTGTTTGGCCCCCTCAAAGATTTGCTCTCCGTGAGCGCCATTCTATTTACTGCAGAGGCACGCTCGGTGACTGCGTCCACTACATGACACTGTAATTCAATGCCCGTCTAAGAATGTCGATGGGAGAAATTTGTTCCAGGTCCCAGTGCTAGAAAAGGCTGTTTCTTTTGAACAAGTTTTACAGATACTGTGAGCTTTTCCTTGGTTTTGTTTCCCTCTATGCTTTAATTATTAGAAAGCTCAGAGTCAAGTGTACAGATTCTAGAGCATGTGTTTTTGCCCAGTAACTCCACCTCGGCTTAATTTAAATTGCCTGCACCTCCCCACTTTCCTTCTCCTCCTTGGATCTGAGTGCACTGCACGCACATTTCTGTCAGCTGCTGCACATAAATTTGCTAAAATCCTGTTAACCAATGTCACCCATTAATAACATATAGGAAAATATTTTATCGCAAAATTAAAGCGACATCATTGCCGGTAGCAAATTTCTGGGAAATTAGTTTTTATCTTTGGTAGGTTTTCAATTAAGATACTCATATGTTTAATTAAAAAAAATACCCTTGAGACCATGTGGTAATAGAAATAATAATGCTAATGTTTATTAAATGCTTACTGTGTTCCAGGCACTGTGTCTTGCATTTGACACACACATTCTTATCTAATCCTCACAGCAACCCAGTAGTAAGAAGGTGCTATTATGAGCCTTCTTTTAGAGCTGAAGATCCTAAAGGCACAGAGGGTGAATGAAGGCTGCTGCCCAAGAGCTAGAAGCACACGGTGGAGCTGGGACTTGAAGCCAAACTCCACGCAGTCTGGTGCCAAAGCCCACGCTTCTAACTACTGTAAAAGGCACCAACGAAACGACTGTGCTTCCAATTTGAACCAACAAATGCACAGGAAAAAAAAACACACCCACATGCCAATGTACACGGGCAGAAAAAAAAAAAAAGACCAGCTATGTTTAAGCCATTGATGAGGCTATTTATGAGGGAATTAATATGTACTCAGCACTGTGTTAGGATGTTACTGGGAGTGGGAGGGAAAGACGGGAAAAGGAACACAAGGAATTAGAAAGCATAGGTTTTGCCTCCAAGAATCTTCTAATTTAGTTCAATGGCACAGTGAACAATGAAGTATTAACAATACCTGGGATTTTAAAAATTCAAACAACTAGTGGAAGAATGAAAACCTAAGCCAAATCTTGGGGGAGAGATAGAAATTTTAAGTGGATTGTTACTATCATAACTTCTCCAGGAGCACCTATGAGATCTTGGACAATGCCTACATTAAACTAGTATGGCATAAGGAAGTGCTCATGGGAATTGTGGAGAGCAGAGCTGACACATGGTGGGAGAGAACACATGACGCTACTGCTGTGATGATCAAGGGCAACCAGGTTATCAGAGCACCCAGCACTATTCACAAACCTCTGGGGGTTCTACTACTAGCTCAATCTGGAGGGGGCCTTAAGGCTGGGCTAATCCAATGTCTTCATTTTACAAATAAGGACAGACTTCTGAGTCCCCCAGCGGGCCTTGGTCTTGGTCACAAGGAGTCAGCAGCAGAGCAAGGGCAGAATTGGCTGCTGCGTCCTCTAGGCTAGAGTTCTGCCCATCTACCTGCTGCTGTGCCCCTTTCTCTCTATTTGTAAGCAGCAGGAATGTGAGCAACTAACGGAAAGTAAGGGGAAGATAAGAAGTCAGACGGTAATTTTCTTTTTATCTTAACTGTATATTATCATTCAGCAGCAAAGTGCTTTATTTTCCTCTTCTAAAGCGAGAAAAGATGCAAAGTGCAGTGTGTCATCAAAAAGATAAAATGCTGTTCTGACCACGTAACGCTCTATACCTTGTTTTAGGAGAGAAATGATTACAGCACAAATTAAAAACATTGTATTTCCAAAATAAATACTCTGGTACAAAATCTAATTAAAATCTTTCATTTCTGGTAACAAAACTTACAATGTGCTATTTTAAAATAGTGTTTCATGTACTTACTCTATCATAATGTTGTTCCAAAAATTCTGCGCTGAGCAATTTATGTCTTGTAAGTAAATCCTAGGAAAAGAAAATACACTTTTTACAGTTGTTTGGCATTCAAGTTCTTTTAGAAAAGAGAATCCTAAACATTCCACGCCATTTTACCTGATAAAAACTGTTGTTAAAAATTACTATACTTAAAAACATTTGAGCATGAATCGTACTGAAAATGTTGATTCTATGTAAGAGCAAATAAAATCATTAATAATCAAATTGTGATTGTAATGATTGAGTGTCACAGGTCTACAGCTCTTAGAAGGAAAAATTTTTTAAAAATTTATAAGGCAATGGAGATAAAAACTCAAAGAAAGGGAATCAAGAATTGAAATGAAATAAAAGTAAACGGTTGTGATAAAATGTCAAATAGTATACTGCTCCTGGTGGCGAAAGAGGACATTTCTTTTATTAGAAAAAGTACTGGAGGTTCCATCTTCTTCCTCCTAAATTCAGTTACATTCAGTTTCATACTGAATGCAATCTTTTTTCAGAGGTAGAATGTTTTTTAAAAGCCCCATCATATTATAAACATTAGCTCCTAAGTAAGCAGACTAATGCTGCAAACATGTAGCACCAGAAGTTAGTATGACCTAGAGTCCAATTGTGCACCCCTATGAAATCGAGCTTATGCCTCACCCCATGAATTTCCCTGGAAACAACTCAAGGATCATTCATTCAGAAAACACCTACTATGTGCCAGATAAAGTTCTAGGTGCTGGGGCTACAAAGACAAAAAGATATGGTACTTGCCTTCAAGGACATAGAAGTTAGCAATCAACTAGGCTTGGTCTCACCACCAGGTGGGAACAAGAATGGAAACACGTGACAGCACGAACAGCCAATTCATCTTTGGTGAATTAATGAATTAAATTCCTTTACAGCTGCCCACTGGAGGTCACTGCCAATAATCCCCTTTCTGCAAACCAACTTTCCTTTAACTTGTTTTCTTTGCTGTGTATGTTCGACTTACCCAGGTTACAATGAACTAGTGTTTCCTGAAGTATGTCCTGAGAAGTACTCTAAGGAATGCTCCATGGTCAACGAATGAGGAAAGAGCTACAGCTCTGGTACCCTCGTGGGGATCCATCAGGCTTCAAGAGATTTTGCAGGGAGCTCTTTTACTGCCTGCTTGTTAGTACCCTTCCCTGAAAGGCCTCCTTTGCATAGGCTTTCCCCTGGCCTAGTTACTTCCAACCTTTGGACCTCGACTCAAACATCGCCTCCATGGGGGACCCTTCCTGACTGGTCACTGGCACCAAAGCATGGTCACAGTTATGACTTGACATCTGTGGGATTATTTTATTAATGTCTCTCTCATGATAGGCTGTAAAGTCTATAAATACAAGGGTCATGTCTATTTTTACTAATCTCTGAATCCCCAGCACCTATGCAGTATCCAGCACATAGTAAGAGCTTAATATTTAATAAATAAATGAATGAACCAACAGAATCAGGGAACATGTTTGGGAAAACAGCACATTAAGCAATCTTCAAAGTATGTTTTTAAGAAGGCTTCTAACTCTACCCCAAAGACTTACAGGTGTTCAAACTGCTGGATGGGGTATGTGTCCTATGCCCATGGAAGGTCTACCCAATTTTTCCTAAATCCCCCTTGGAGATTAAACAGGCAAAATTAGAAAACCTGGAGTTTGAGTACCTTCAAGCATCTGGAAAGAAATGCTATGAGGCTTCCCCACATGGAAAGGAGGAGATGGCAGGGCTAGAAGAAATTATCTATTGGTCCATGGGGTCAGATGTGAGGGAGACAGGAACATGAGAACCTTATGGGAATGTATCAAGCATGCTTGTTAAAGAGTGTGTCCCGCCTCTAACATGCAACTGTGTGGTCTATGACGGTCTCCCCTGAGTTAGGAGCCTCAAGGGCAGGGGTTTGTCTGGACAGATCACTGCTGAACCGGGAATTCCCTGGCAGTCCAGTGGTTAGGACTCTGCACTTCCACTGCAGGGGGCCCTGGTCAGGGAACTAAGATCCCCCAAGTCGTGCAGTGTGGCCAAAAAAAAAAAAACAAGAGATCACTGCGGAACCTCAGGACCTAAAGACACGAGCAGGCACTCAGAGACTTGTGGAATGAACTGAATGAACAATGAAAAAGTGAATTTAAGGACTGCTGTGGCTAGATCCATGCAAGACTGAGTGTCACGTCTACTTTTTGTGGCTGGGTCTTTCTGAAGGCCACTGTGAGGAAGTACAGAGCCGGGAGCCAGGTGCTCACCGCTCTGTCATGATATGACGAATGAGAATGCCAAAGGAGGGGGTCTCAGAGACAACGGCTCTCCACTGGGGTTGGTTTCTTAGAAACAGGTAGGTAGAAAGTATTACCCTGAAAAGCAAAGATCCTAAATATGCTGCACCAGAGTTTTTTTCTTTAGGTCTGAGTAAGGTGACTATTTACCTTGAAAGCTGTATCTCCAGCAGCAGCAAGGGGCTCACAGTTGGGCCACACATGACAAGGGGGAACCTCAAACATCTCCCCATCAGAGATTCTACTTGTTATCATCTGGTTTAAAGAGACCAGGAAGCTCAGGAAACCACTGCCAATCTAGGAATCACTTCTCCATGGCCTTGGGGTAGGAGAGACTGGAAAGGGGTGCTGAGGCTGCTAAAGCAGCCCTTCTTTAAGGAGAGGAAAACATTAGCAGGGAAGGAACAATTGCTGGGAGCTGGCACAGAGTAAAAAGGCTGATACTAAGCTGGGAAAAGAGGAAGTGGGGACTTGCGCAGAGCCTCTGTCTCCTGAGAGGTGGGAAAAGACCTTACCCTTGGAACTAGAGCCGAGAGCTCAAACCAGGCTGGGGTGGGGGTTGGGGGGGGCAGAAACCAACAGATCAGAAAACGAAGGCAAGTGGTCATGCAGCCAGCATCTGGTAAGCGACCTGCAGAGTGGACAGGGTGCACGCGGTCCCAGATCAGCAGAGCTGCTGGGCCAGACAGCAGGGGGACAGAAAGAACCTGTTAAATTCCAGTACAGCCGAGACCCTGGTATTACCAGGAGAAAGGTCAGGGATTCATCTCCCAAGTCCAGCAGGTTGAGCAGCCGACTTTTAGGGTGGGCTGAATTAAAAAGATTCCTAAAAGTTATGTGAGTTTGGGTCCCGAACATCATGTCACATAGACAACCCTGGAATCCCTAAAGAAATGCTGCTCACCCGGGGGCTATTTTCACAGAGGCTTGGCAAGTCATGTGGCCCAATTTCATACTTGATGACTGTCTATGTCCAAGGACAAGAGACTCAGTTCTTCCAACTGTGTGGTTCACCTTTGGAGCTCTGAAAGTCAGAAAGTTCCTCCTGTGCTAGAGAGTCAAAACCTATCCCCAGGTTATTTCCAGAAAACTGTCAGACTCAACAGAACTAGGTTTAGTACATTTTCTCTAGGACCCACTTTAAATACAAGTGGTGCTCCCACACAAGTCCCTACCAAGTCTCCTCTTCTTCAGGCTAAATACGTCCAGTTCCTTTAACCACTCCTCGAATGACAGGTTCTCAGTCCCCCTCACCATCTACTGTCTTCTGAAAGTCATCTATTTGTCTATGTGCCTCTTAAAGTGTAGCGCCTGGAATGGAACACATTTATGTGTTGTTACCTTATAAGCTTATAGTGGGGTTGAGACCATCGACAGCTCCTTAGGTCACATGTTATGTGGTCACAGGTAGCTTAGGGGCAGGGCAACAACATCATACTGTTTAATTTTACTGGACATACTCAGAATTTTGTTTACTCGGGGTGGGCTCTCTAGTCAGACTGCCTGGGTTCAAATTCCGGCTTCCCCATTTATGGTCTGACTTCCCCCAACATTTCTAGGCTTCAGTTTCCTTATCTGTAAAGGAGATAATAACAGTATCTCCTTCATAGGGTTGAGTGTGATATGACATTACCTGCCTTTTAGTCATTATTACACTCTGTAACAATTACACCTAGCATTACCTATTATTATTATGCCTTACTCCCACATCTCATATTGACAGAGCTGAGTCCTCTGGAGGACGACCTCAGTTCATCCGTATTTAATGTCAACCTGTTATCTTCTGGCCTCTCTGGATCTTTATGAGGCCTTATTTCAGGATCTCTGTTATCTGCCTTCTATCCCCTCATGGCATACATTTGTTATCACCCTTTATCTAAGTCTTTAATAAAAATGTTCAGCTGTGCTGAGTAAAGACAAATCCACTAAAAATTCTGCTCCAGGAGGGTGGCAATCCATTTTCTGGCTCCTTATGGATATGGCATTCAATTATGAACTGCTACCCTGAAACTCCATCTAGCTCCTATCTTTTCAATGTTTCCATGAAAACAGACCTGTACAATTATTCAACATCTAATATATCCACATTGTCATAAAGGAATAATTCTAATAGCTACTGTTCACTGCACCCATACTATGTGAAGACACAATAACCCTGACATACTAGTATTACCTACATTTTGACAGATGAAAAGACTGAGGTTAAATCAGCAGCAGAGCTGGGAACTGAATCCAGGCAGCCACACCCTTAGCCCCCTGATCTACTGGCGTCTATGAGATTAGTATGACTGAACTTACTCTTAGTGAATCCATGCTGGCTGTGGGTACACGGTTTCCTTTCCAAAATGCTCAGAAATCATCTCTTTAGCAATACTTTCTAGTACCTTACACAGGAATAATATCGAGCTCCACCAGCCTCTCTGGGGAATCTACCTTCTTTTACTCTGGAAAATTGGAAATATATTTGTTGGCCTTCTGATGTCCCTCCCCATCTCCTTAATTCCTCAAAAAAAAAAAAAAATCACGAACAAATATTTGGCCACTGATTTACTATCTCAGAACCCCATTCGTTCAAGCTATGAATCTTAGACATATTTCACGCAGGTAGTTTTAATTTCCTTTTAAGACTCAGCACCTGTTCCTTGGACTTTAAATCCAGGGTTATGGATAAGCTGCATTTGTTTCAAAGTTTTTGTGTGTAGAGTGCACTTTCTGGGAAGGTAGCTCTGGTCATATTCTCGAAGGAGAGCACGAACCATCTACTCTTTTCTGATATAAAAATGTTCTTTGCAAAGAAGACATTAGCAAACCAGAAGAGGAGCGGTCCTCCCTCCCTGCTTGTCAGCACCTCTGGTGTGAAAGTGAGACCAGAGCCGACCAGACATTTTAAAGGAGGGGTGGGTGGTACCTTCGGCGTGTTTGGTAGGTCTGTGCCTCTCTTATATTGTCTTAGTTTTGGGCTCTACTTAACTTTGCTTCTTGGAGAGCTCTCCATTCAGGAGGCTCTTTAATTGGCTCTGCCCCTTCTGAGTCAACGGGAGCAGCTGAGATACAGAAGCCAAGCTCGCTCCTCACTGCTCTCTCTTCTAGAGCTCATCCTTAGAATCCTACATGGTTTTCAAGTTTTTCTTCAGGTAGGGAATACCTGCCTGACTCTGCCCAATCCTTCCCTCTCTGGCTACCACGACCTGACAGGGCTGCTTTACCCACAGTGATTCCATCACCACCGTTTTCTTCTTGGTGAGAATTTCATTCAAAAAAGCAATCCTATCTGAAATGGAATTATCAGCAAGGCCAATCAGGGACTCACATCTGTGGCACAGAGTTAGCACATCTCTCTCACCTCTGAGCCAACTGCGCCAGGAGCGTGTGACCTGTGCTCTTCTTGGTCAGGCGGTCTGGCTGCATTCTCCGACCCCACTGCTGCTCCTCTCCTCTGCCCTCACCCTCCTCCTCCCAGAGTGTCCCACGCTGAGGCTTCTGGCTTTCTTCCCACCCAGGAGTATCCCTTCCTGACATATGGTGCTGCTACATCTCCCTTCATTACAGGTCTGCTTCTTTTGAATGGGGCGTCCCCTTCCATCAATATATCCCAGGTCATGAGTCCCATCCCACCAAGTGCAGTGATACCTAAGATGTCATATTTTCCACTCTATGTTATAATCTCATATTCATTTCATTTTGCTTTGTACATTAACATATAAATATCTGAGGTCTTCTGACATCCTCTCTAATAATCCCTAGGCGGCCAAGTTCCCAGGCTTTCATCCCATTTTGAGGGTGTTCATTCGCTCTGAGGGACAAATTTTATTCAGAGACCAAGACGTGCTCATTATCTCAATGGCTCTTTATACATAAAAGTGAACCTTCACAAAAACAGTGGCCACTTCTCACTGTGACAGTGTTCATGGTTTCCGAGCACAGCAGTCTGCAGGTCAGTATATTAAATTCTGATTATATTAAAATTACAGTTCTAAATATTCACTTATGAGGTCAGACATTTTACATAAGGGAGTATAACATATAAAGGCTTGCTCTCATTGTGAAAAACACTAAAAAACATTACTGCTTTATCTACGTACCTTAAACAGCACAGAACTTTGCATTTCAAAACAAAAATGTGCATGTTGTACAGTGGTATCGTATCATCTGTGTATTTAATTTACACAACAGGGAGACAAGGTAGGCAGGGGAGGGGGGAGTAGTAGTGCTGGTGATTCTGCACCCCCACCCCTTGTGTTTAATAAACAAGCTCTGGCCTGAACAGGAGATGGGAGAGAGAAGTCCACTGTGCCCTTGGGCCTGTCCACAATAGGGAAATCTCTGTCCTGAGTGTGGTTCTAGTATACTGCGAATTAACAATGGCCCTGAACAGAAGCCAACTACTTTGTCTGATGCTTAATCAAAGAAACTGCTGCAGTATGTTCCAACACAGGAGAAAAATCTGATTTTCACATGTACTGCATATCTATATACTGTACTTGATGGGTAATTTAACAGAAAAGTGTACTTTTGACCGTACAGGACTTTTGCCTTTTAGACAGACTTTAGAATCTAACTTTTCTACCCTTTTTAAGCTGTGACTCTACTGCGTATACCTGAGTCACAATACATATTTAAATATATCTTCTCTCTTCCCGCTAGAGGGCAGCCATGTATAGACTTGGAGGGTAGAGAAGGTTTAGGAAAAACAGCACACCTGTTAATCTCACTTGTATGTATATTTAGAATTCTACAGTTTTTATGTTACCTTGAATGTGGCAAATGCATCTGAAGCTATATCAAATGTTGACATTTCGACATATCTGAAGAAATCATAAAACTGTTCTGACCACAAAATGATTTTTGCAAGTGGCTCATGTCTGATGCATTCTCTCAACATTATTCCACAATTCAGAGCTATTTCTGGAGACTCATATCTGCAAAAAGAAAAGACAAAGATGACTGCTTTTTTCCCCCATCACTGTTCTTTTAAAAACTCTAACAGTTCCAATTTTTAGAACAGGAAGTTTCAGACATGTCCTAATTAAGTGACAGAGCAGGTTACGAAATGCATCTCTCTCAGAGTAGAATATGTGCTCAGAGGGATTTAGTCTAGAGGGCACACACACATTAGTTGGTGGTGACTGCTTCAACCCGAAGAAAAATAACAGCCGTGAGAGCGATCATGAAAATAAAAGCTTATTACTTAAGCTAAAAGATCTGAAGAGACGTCTACAGGGTCACACCTCCAAATACGGTTTAGTTTTACATGTGGTGCTCTCACCACTTCAGAAAAACCAAAAGCTGAATCAAAAAACAATATGAGGGCGTTCCTGGTGGCGCAGTGGTTGAGAGTCAGCCTGCCGATGTAGGGGACGCGGGTTCGTTCCCCGGTCTGAGAGGATCCTGCATGCCGCGGAGCGGCTGGTCCTGTGAGCGATGGCCGCTGGGCCTGCGCGTCCGGAGCCTGTTGCTCCGCGGAGGGAGAGGCCCGCGTACCACAAAAAAAAAAAAAAAAAGGTAAAAAAAAAAAACAATATGAAATAAGCAAAATAGTTTCCTAAAATTCATAGTATCTAAACGGGTCTATCAAAAATACAGCATTTATACTTGTTTCAATTCAGTACTCAAAATAGTACTTCCAAGACCGTTGGCAGCAACACATAAATGCTACAAAGGATGTCACCAAGTGCCTAGTCAGGGATGGCCCGAGGGCTCTCGCAGTGGACACAGGGGACTCCACTGCATCCCTCATCAGCTTTCCGCACAGCCTTCCTCTACACCCACCTCAATGTCTCTTGCCTCTTCCCTCCCCGTGATCAGAAAGAGAACCTTGTTTTCCTCTCAGCCCAGCAGACTCTTCCATTCTGATGTACATCAAACCCCTTGGACTGGACTCTGCCATTCTGCTCAAACACATCACTCCGTTCCTCCACCTCCTTCCAAGCTGCACACACAGGCTTAATCTCCTTCCCCACTCAGTGTCCTCTACTTTCCTGCCATCGAATCCATTTCCTAACGTTTTACGAGTAAATGCCTCCGCTTCGCTAAAACAAATGGTCTTTTCTCATAAATTCTGCTATTTAATTTCCTGACAATGCAGATCGTTGCATCTCTCTCTTTAAAAAAAGAAAAGTTCTCCCAGCTCTCCTTTCTACCTCCTCTGTTTCTATTTCTTGCCTGGCTGAGGTCCTTCCTCTGTTGCCTCTGGCCTGCTAGTGAATGCTCCTACGACCTCATGGTTCCCTCCATGGCTCCTAAATTGCCCCAGCTCAGATCTACCCTGGGCTGTAGTGAGGCATTTTCTGTTGCTTCCGTACTTCAGTTAAAGGCCTACCATAAGCTCTACAAGTCTAATATGGCATCACTATTTTGCTTCAGATACCTGGGTCTAAAACAGGTTTAACAGAACTTTCTTTGATAATGGAAATGTTCTATAACTATGCGGTCTACTGAGCACTTGAAATCTGGCTAGTATGACTGAGGGACTGAATTTTAAATGTCATTTAATTTAAATTAATTTAAAATTAAATAATTACATGTTGTTAGTAGATACAGTATTGAACAGCACAGTTCTAAACCTTCCCCTCTTTACCTACTCCCAACCTTCCCATCCTCAATGTCACCACTCCTTTTAAATACTTCTTTGCAATATCTCAGTTTCATTTTCTTTTATCCATTCCCAGTGCTGCATGAAGTCACACCTAGTCACTCAAGTGACCCCTAACCAGCACCTTTGTTCAAGCTCTGTCTTAACAAATCTATCCGACGACTAGTGTTATCAATAGCCTTTCCAGCTTAGGAGCTTATAATGATTTCTTCTTGCTAATCAAATAGACGAACTTTGATGCCCAGGCTTCCCCACATCATAGCTACTCTTCTGGTACAACTCCTCTCCCACTATGCCATAAAACACTCTATCTCCTTCCTGTTGTCAATCACTGTGTTCATTCCTGCCCCTGTACTCACTCTTTTTTCTGCCTATGCAAATTTGAAACTATCTGGAATCTCAATCCTAAGTCCATCTTCTGTTACCAACTCTTGCCTTATTGACTAAACCCACATTTTATCCCCTGAAATCCACTAGTAGTGTTATCTAGTAGAATTATCCTTCTGTTGTACATATGTTCATCATAGATCCTCAACAAGATCAAAATCACGTTCCTTTGTGTCACTTGTGGCATGGCAGCTAGAATGCTTACTGGCTCTTAGGTGTTATTAAAATGTCTGCTCACAACATGGCTGATCACACAATTCATCTCTGCTGATCTGTAACAGGCAGGAGACTAGAAAGACAAGGGTAAGACACTTTGGTACAACAAGTTGGGCAGGTTTTGATGGCAGTTTGTCAAGCTTGTCTTAAACGATTAAATGTAAACCCGTGAGTACAAGGTAAACAGTTACGCTGTACAACCTGTTAGCACATTAACATTTAAATCGCCAGTGGAAAAATGATTGCTCCAGATTTAGACTAACACTAGCAACAGGATTATTTTCAAATGCATACTAATATTGTTAGCATAACTCCCCCAAATCTCTAACATCAAAGTGTCAATACTTATAGCCCGAGTGGATAATCACATTGCGTTAAAGTAGTCCAAACTAATTCATCAACAAAAGCAGAAAAATCTTTTTATTTTTTATTTTTTTGGCCACGCTGCATGGCTTGCAGTATCTTAGTTCCCCAACCAGGGATTGAACCTGGGCCCTCAGCAGCGAAAGCGCCGAGTCCTAACTACTGGATTGTCAGGGAATTCCCAAAAAAGCAGAAACATCTTAAACAGGTAGTTTCAACAGGGCCTCTGGAAGAAATGGCTGTTTCTGGGTCTGAGGCAGGATCTGTACAAAATGAGCAAGGGACATCTTGTGCCAGACAGCAAGGAAGCCATCAAAGACGAATGGGGTCTTGCCAAAAGGACATAGGAGCCAATTTGAAGGAGCTCCCAATAGCCCAAGACGGGGCAATTTGGACATAAAAATTTGGTCATAATGACTGCAACGGACTGAGACACATCAAATATATTTTAAAAACCCCTAAAACTTGAGGTCATAATGGTGCTTAGGACAATAACATACTCATTGCTCATCTAAGGAAGTGGCTAGGGCACCAATCGATTATACTAAAAAATGATACAGTGGAAAAAATCAAGCATCTATTCTGTCTTTCCTATAGAAGTCACTGCTGAGGAACAAAACACATTTAATATACAGAGAAGGAATAACAGAATTAGGAAATCACCATTTTGAACCTAGACAATGATCCTCAGTGGATACTAAAACCATTAGGTGAAGGGTTGATGGAGAACTTTATAATGGACAGACTGACAACACCTACATCCACTGATCAATCTAAATATCACCAGAAGTAGGACAACCTGCGTTGCCCAACAGGAAGCAATCCCATCACAATCCCATTCATGAAGAATTCCTGCCCCCGCAAACTGAAGCTGAATCTAGTCAAACTAACTTGAAAGAATAGAGGATAGAGGAACATGGTTACAGGTGAAACCACAGGATGCAAATCCCAAATATGTGGTTTCCCTGCAAAACAAATGACCCAGATGCTTCAACAAATGAATGGTGTTAAAAGAAGGGGGCAGGAACTATTATAGATTAACAGAGAGTTAAGAGTCATATCAACCAAATTCAGTTTGTGGACCTTGCTTGAAAACTGATTTAAACAAAATGAAAAATGACATTTTTGGTGACAATCAAGGAAATATGAACAGTGACTGGGCATTAGATAATATTAGGTTTTTAAATGATATTATGGTTATGTTAAAGAATCCTTTATTATGTACTAGGGATGCATACTGAAGTGATGTTATGTTTGAGGAGGAAAAACAAGAGGCAAGGAATAGATGAAACAAGAATGTTAATAA
Organism: Phocoena phocoena; assembly: GCF_963924675.1. NCBI lineage: Eukaryota > Metazoa > Chordata > Mammalia > Artiodactyla > Phocoenidae > Phocoena > Phocoena phocoena. Next base: position 106,573,569 of record NC_089225.1, on the reverse strand, counting down.
ATGTTAGTAATTGTTGAAGCCTGGTGACAGGTAGGAAAGGGGTTGTAAGTGGTGGGGGGACGGCTTCTGTGGGATCCCAACACAAATGGCTTCTCCTCGCCTCCCTAAACTGAGGTTTCTGCTCTGGTCAGCTCAGTTGAGAGCTTGAAACCTTTCTTTAAATATTACCTCAAAAGTCTTACTTTACATGACATTAAACAATGTTCATATCATACCCCTGGCCACTCTGAAGTGAAAACACAGGCAGAGTTAACTAATTCATAGATTTTAACAACCGCTGCTTTCTATGGAAAAAGGAAGACTGGCTTTAAAAATACACAAAGGCATCTGGCAGCTGCTCTAAGAACACTAAAATTTCAGACTACTCACTACATGTTCATACACGCAGCTCTGGACTGATACAACAAAAAATCAGATGCCAAAAATTCCGTATGGCAACATCTGAAGAAGCAACATAGACAGAACTAGAAAGAAGGAAATAGAATGCTGGCATCCAACACATGCACTGACTCATGCTTTGTCTAAACGAGTTTGAACTTGGGGCAAGTGTTAAACCACAGAGATATGAATCAGAGTGAGGCAAGCTATAAAGCTGGGGTAGGAGAGCAAGCTGATTCACGCCACCAGTCATGCCAATAAAACAGCTGCCCGCCAATTTAACAGAACACCACCAGTGCACACGTACCCAGAGCTGGCAAACAACTCTGGTGTGAAACAACAGGAGGTTACCTTGCCAATCAGTGATGAGAGAGAAGAGGACTTTTTTTTAAACTTTTAGTTTTAAGGCTTTTTTGGTTTTTGTTTGATTTTTTTTTTTTTTTTTTTTGAAACTGACAGGCTACCCAAAGATAAATGCCTGCTTAGTCCAACAGTAATTCCAGGAAGATGCACTGTGAATTACCAGATTAAGTGGGTGAGTGGACACACACAGGTGAAAAGCAAAGGGAAGTACGTCATAAACATGTACTTTGTTGACTGTTGACTGAACAAGGTTAAGCTATATAGCATCCAAGCTCCATTTACTGGGAAGCCTTTACTGCAGTACCGTGTGCATGTACGTCCAAAGAAGATGTCTTTAAATACATGATTTAGCTGATATTTCAACAATTAAGGTTTTTACATCTTAGAGAACAGAAACAAGAACACAGAGGACTTATTTTTTTCTTCAGTCATGTATGGTTTGAGAATTTAAAGGCTCACAATTCACCTAACTTTAAAATCCCATGGGCATTTTCAAATTCAGTTTAGCTCACAGGTTAAATTTTAAGGAGGGAAATGTGTTCCAGAACTATGGGAAAATGAGCTGATGAAACTACAGAGGAAATGCTTTCTGACATTCACCATCCTGTTTTTGCCCAAGACCATCTTTCCTTTTAATTTTTCAAGTCAAAAATATAAACCTTATTACATTATACTTTATACATACCCTTTCAATAACATGAACAAAATATTCTGTTGGGTGCAGATGTATTCAACAGTAGGAGTTCTTGTACCAATTTGTCTTCTGAGAATATTGTTGAAAATCTGAGCCACGTCTTTCTTGCCCTATTAAGGAAGACAAAAATATCAAAATGCCTGACTAAATGCCAAAATGCCCTAAATAAACTCAAATCTAGGTACTGTATATTTATAATTATGACTGAATATCTGACTTTAAAATGTTCATAGACATTAAATTTTCTTATTTTATTTCTTCCTTCGTAATTTCAAATTCTAAGTTTTAATAGTGAATTTTTTTTAAAAGATTTTTTTGATGTGGACCATTTTTTAAAAGTCTTTATTGAATGTCACAATATTGCTTCTGTTTTATGTTTTGTTTCTTTGGCCTCGAGGCATGTGGGATCTTAGCTCCCCGACCAGGGGTCGAACCCACACCCCCTGCTCTAGAAGGTGAAGTCATAACCACTGGACCACCAGGGAAGTCCCTAAGTTTTAATAGTAAAGTATTTTTGACATGAATAATGTGTTGACAAAGTGAAATCTTACTATATATAATTTCAATGATTTCTAACTCTCAGAATCATGCTGACTCAGATATGAAACACAAAACCTTGCTATATGCTTACATTGTTCAGGGATCTGATTCCCACCCAAGCAGCTTTAAATAGGATGCTTGTATTGTAAACAATACATATAGCTTCCTTTTATAGTGGTGGAAGGAGGAGAAACTGTATTGTTAGTGTAATAAAAATGAAAGAATTCTGTAAGAAGTTGAGCTTTAATGGCAAGTAGACATATCCTCCTACTAAACTAGGTGTAATTGGGAAAAACTTTATATATAGATAATTAAGGTACTAAGTATCACATGATGCAATAGTTCAGAGATCAGAGTTACACCACTGTACTTCACTAAACAAAATAGTCCTGTTAACACAGTACAGCGAAACTTATAATCAGAAAGCTGCACAAGAAAGTAACAAATGCAGAAGTAGACCCCAAGAGATGTTTCAGAACTGCCACTTTATAAGGCTGACAAGTCTGCAGGAGAGTGAGTGAAACGCTAGCCTTCCAGCACTAGAGATGACCCTGGGGCCTGTGCTAGGTCAGGAGTAGTAATGGCAATCTCGAAGAACCAGTCTCAAGGGCACACATTTCTTTTAAATTAAATTTATGTCTCTGAAGTCCCAAATGAATATTAAGTTCAAGGTCCAGGTTGGGGAGTGGGGTGGGAAGACGAAGGAGAAGGAACTGGATGGTCCAGTGCACTCCCACCTTTGTAGTGGAGATAAAAATCCTTGTTGTTGGAATTTGACACTCTGTTAAAGATATATGAAACCAGCTATATAAATGGAAATATCATAGTTCTGTCTGTTCTAAAAGACAGAAGTAAATTTTTATTCTCTTTTATTATCTATTGATAATACATTCAAGTAACCTATGAACCACATCTTCCCCACCCTTCTCTAAAACTGAATCTAGCTACAGGTGTCTGTCATTTTCTCCCCTGGTTTTCCAAGTACCTGAATAGACATACAATCCCTCAGGACGATAAACACTGGGGCTTAAACAAAGCACAGCCATAACGAAGAGTCAAAGAGGAGACTGCTCACAACCATGCCAGAGCCCTTCATTACACACTTCTCAGACTAGTTTATTCAGACTGGTATCAAGGACCATTCTTCTCACTAATAAATGCAGTAAATATCCAACATGGGATGATCTGGCTGTATAAGCCTGGGCACCAATCTCAAACGCCTACCAGGGACGAGCAGGAAATGCAAATGAGCGCAGCAGGCCGAGGTAGAAAAAGCAAGCTGTGCCTTCTGTGGCACACCCAAGTGTGGATGCCAACGTCATGGGCTGAGGGACCACACAAGACTACAAGGCCCAATGTTGCCAAATTTTCCAAGGGAAGCCAGAAATTCAAAGTTGTGTATAAAATCTCCTGCTGTTTTAATGTTATCCTCATTTAAATGTTTAAAAGCAGTGCCAAGCAAACAAAACACATATAATCTCGACTGTAGTGAGTTCTCAGCAGGTTAAAAACAAACAAACAAACAAAACCTAGATGTTCTCTAAGATCTCACCTACCTCAAAAATTCTAACACTCTATGGTCTTCTTTAGATTGTTTTTTCCTTGAGAGCCAAGAACCAGTGAATTATGTAAACCAGCAGCTGTTTATTAAATATAGCCTAAATGAAAGGGCATAACAAATACCTAAAAAACTTCATATATGATGTCGTGAAAGAGGGGGAAAAAACCTGGCCTAAGTCCGAGATACCCTTGAGTTCCTGAGTTGGCCCCGCTAATTAGACAGGCAGCCCGGGTATGCTTACAGGTCAGTACCCCTGAGCCAAGAGCCCAACAGGAACCTTAAAATGTTTCAGAGGAGAGAACATATGGAAAATGACTACGAATAGTTAGTGTTTTTGAAAAATAAAAAACTGATTTCTTACCTCAAAGTCAATGAGCTGTAAATCAGCTACTAGGGTGCTAAGGAGTCCACTATTATACAGTTCTTGAGCGAGCTGTGCCACCGCTTCTGTCTGTGGCTCTTTTTCATTTGTGCCATACAGAATTTCTTTCATGGCAACCAGATTTTTGGAAACTTCTTCTGTAGCCTGATTTTGGGGGAGAGGAGAAAATTCATTTTCACAAACATATATAACATACCTACACTTGCTAAATACCTTCTCTATATATTACATACCCCCAGACCCCTGTACAAGACACAAAGGTGGGCAAGGCCCATCCTGGCCCTCAGGGGTCAAAAACTGCATGTGTGTGCACAGGTGGGGACTGACATATGTGCTCGACAGGGAAGGCCAGCAGATTCACAACCTGTATACTTGAACGCTGAAAACAATGTTGTTGTAGTAGAAACAGAACAGGGAGAAAAAGTTCAGTTCTGCTCAAATGGGAGGGAAACAACATGCAAGAGGCACCTGAGCTGACCATGAGAATGGAGAGACACTGACAAGCAAGAACTGGCTGGGGAGAAGGAGACTGAGGGGAACGAATGGCATGAACTGGGGATGAGGGAGAGGAAGCAGCACAGGGCCTGTCAGAGAAAAGGTGTGGAGGGAATAAGGGAGTGACAGAAGAAATGAAGCTGAAAGAGGCTTTGAATGCAAAGCTAAAATACTGGCAATAAATAAAAAGTCACTAAAAACTTCCACTTCTGGCAGGATGAAAAACAAGGGTCAGATTTACCTTCCCCCATGAAAAAGACCAAAAACTGGAGGGAAATATTTGAAACAATGAATTTTAAACACTGAACTTCAGGCAGCACAGGAGAGTGATTCCTGAGAGAAGGGAAACAGACGAAACGAACTTCACAATTGCCCCAGCTTACTGCCTGCCCCGAGAAAATTTCCAGGCCGCGTCACAGGGAGAGGGAAGCCAGGCAGAACAGGCAAACTCCACGTGAGGAGACAGAGCTGGTAATCTATGGAGGCCAAGGAGACTTGGAACATCCGCAGGGCCAAGTACCAGAGAGGAGACAGCTACGCTGAAGAGAGTGTTAGAGACCTGCAAAGACTCACTTGCTACTCTGAGTACTGGTAAGCACATGCATGCGAGTAAGTACCCAAGGCCAGGGAACAGAGCCATGGAGCTCACGCAAGGCTCCCATCAACCTGATGGAAAACCTCATATTCACAGGCATAAAGCAGAGCTCTCAAAGGGTTTTGTCTCTGCTGTTATAAAAAATTAGCCCTGGACTAAACTCTGCTCTCCAAAAAGCTTAAAAGCAAGCCTGGAAAGAATCAAAACTGGAAAATACAACCAATAATGAGGAGGAAAAACAGTCAACAGTAACAGCCCTGCAAAGTGGTAGTGGTAGTGGCAGATGGTAGAAATCAAACAAGGACATTAAAAGTTACTATAACTACAGTCAGTACATTCAGGGAAAAAACGAGCATGTTAAGTAAAGGTATGGAAGACGTAAAAAAAACCCCACCAAAATCAAACACTTAAAAAAAAAAACTAAAATTTCTGAAATAAAAATTACACTGGATGGGATCAATAGCAGAGCAGACAGTGCAGAAGAAATGGTTAGTAAATATGATGACAGAGCAATGAAAGCTATTCAAAATGAAACACAAAGAGAGGGAGAAAAAAGACAGCACAGCAGTGAGCTACAGGATGACTGTAAGCAGTCTGATACATGTGTAACTGCAGTCCCCAAAGGAGGGGGAAGGACAGACAAAATATGTGAAGACATAATAGCTGAAAATTTTCCAAATTTGATGAAAACTGTAATCCCATGGAGCCAGGAAGTTCAAAAAAAATCCCAAGCACAAGAAACAGGAAGAAAACTATGCCAAGCCATAGAATAATCAAATTGCTTAAATTCAGTGAAGAGAAAATCCTAAAAGCAACCAGTGGGGGGAAAAACATTACAGACAAAGAATCAAAAAATAACAGACTTCTTGACAGAAATGATGCAAGTCAAAAGATAGTGGAGGAACATCATTAAAATTCTGGGGGAAAAACAAAACTAAACTGCCATTGTAGAATTCTATACCTAGTAAAAATATTATACAAAAATGAAGGTGAAATAAGAATTTTTAAGACACAGAAAAGCTGGAAGATTTTGTCACCAGCAGACCTGCACTATAGGAAACGTTTAATGAAGTCCTACAGGAGGAGATTCAAGATGAAAATCTGTGTATACAGAAAAGAATGAAGAGCACCGGAGACAGAAATGTGGATAAATGGAAACGATTTTTCCATTATTAAAAAAAAGTCTCTAAAAGACAACTGTCTGTTTAAAGCATAAATAACTGTATTTTGGGGTTATGCCATATGTAGAACAAGAATATGTGGCAACAATAGCTCCAAGGGGGGGCAGTGTTAAGGTTTTTATACATGAAGCAGTATAATATATTTCTTGAAGACAAACCACAAAAGGCATACACTGTAAGTCCTAAAAGAACCACTAAAAAAACCAAAAGAGTTATAGCTAATAAGCCAACAAAGTAGAATACTAAAGATGTGTGAAAAACATAAAGGCTGTAAAAAGCTAAATAAACGGAAATATTTATGACCAGAAATTACTTCAGGAAGATTACTTAGCACAGATTCAGAGGACATCAGCCTTTAATGGTACCTAAAGAATCATCTAGGTCCACGGTATTCCCTTCTACAACCTTCTAAATCTTCTTACCAAATGACCACATTGCTTCACCTTAAATATTTCCAGTGTCCAGTAATGCAGGATTAGCAGACTTCAGAATCAGACAGCTGTTACAAAATTTCATAGTGAAACGAACATTGCCTCACTATAGTGTCGGCTGGTCCTGGGTCTGCACTGCAGATAAGGTAGTATCTTAACTTCTCTTCCACATAAAGGCTCCTCATTGAAAACAGCTTGCCTGTCTTCCCTAAATAGTCTTCTCCAGAAAAACCTCCTCTCAGCTACTTTAACTATACTCCTAAGAAAGACAGGATTAATGTTTGAACTCTATCCAGATGGAATGATGCACAGGACACCGGACCACCATTTCCCTGCAAATGTTGCAAATTTAATGTAGCTCAGGGCTACCTTTAAGAATTTTTGCAATTATATCATATAATTCATTCAAAGCCAGATCTTCGGAATAAACACTGCAATGATGGCTTTAACTCTTCTCACTATTTAATTTAATCTCATTAATAGCCCATCATTCAACACTGTGGAGGTATTTCTGAATTCTGAAGGACATCCAAAATGCCAGCTATTGTACCCATATTTGTATCATCTGAAATCTGATAGATAGGTATGCCTCGCATGGCCTCAATCATTAACCAAAATGCCGAAAAGGAAGTAACTGAATGGAGCCTAACATTATGCCTTTGAATCATCATGCTCTTTTCAGTAATGATCTATAAATAATCTTTGGGCATGGCTGCTCAGCCACTTACATATACACTTATTTCCAAATGATATTCGAAAGGCTTTTTGTTAAATACTCTGATAAAATAAGAATATACTATTTCCTCCACATTTCCTGAATATAAGGAAATGAAATAAAGTTAATTTGGTACGACCGTTTTACTTAAGTCTATGCTGATTTCTACTGACTACTGCTTTCCTTTCTAAATGCTTACAAAGTATCTTCCTAATAATCCCATTATGAAACCTTATTCAGTGTCAATGTAAGCAGACCCTTTACCTCTCTGAGTCTGCTGTCACTACCCTATTCTGTTAATGTCTTAGATTTCTGACAGCAGTTTGTTGTCATCCCATATATAAATTGTAAGTACCCCAGAATCTACTTTTTCTGGACCAGGAGATAAAAACCATTTATCAACGGTAAATGTTCTCTTATAATCTAATTACATGTGTTGCCTTTACAATTTCATTTTATTAATCTCTATTCTTGAGATGATTCTCTTTGACAGGGAAGTATCTGACATTTAGTAGGTTTTCTGAATATATTATCTGCTGAATTTACTCAGTAACCCTACTACGTCATAGACCTTAGCCCTGTCTGCTTCTCTGACTAGATCAAAGTTTTGAGGTTCTTAATAACCCTTCATGTGTCTCAGTTTATACTCTGCTTTGAAAATCTGAGATCAGACCATACTCTATGCTTTCTGATAGTAAAGGATGAAGAAGTGCTCACTATGAACAAAAGATGAAGATCAAAATGCTCACTATGTTGGGGGGAAGGGAAGTGATAGCTAAAGTATGGGGTTTCTTTTTGAGGAGATGGAATTTTAAAAATTGATTGTGTTGTTTGTGGTTGCACATTATCGGTGAATAAATTACGAACTACTGAATTGTACACTTTAGATGGGTGAACTATGATATGCCAGCTGTATCTCAAAAAAGCTGTTTTTAAAAAATGGAGGAGAGAAGCAAGGAAATAGAAAGCTACTTATGGTGCTTCTAAGAAGAAAGGCACCCTGGATTCAAACATAAAGCCCTCTTCTTCCCTTTCAGCAGATGACACTGTCACCTACATTATGAGCGGGGAGGAAAACACCACCGAATTCTCTCCTCTGCTAACCATTATACTCACCTACCTATATTAACCCTCCTTGCTTCTGGATTCCACTCATCTCTTGCCTTCTCAGGATCTCATCCTGTTACCTTATCTCCTCATATAGTCGACTCCCCTCTTACCTGATTCCTCCAAACTCAATTTTAAATATGATCTATTAGATTCCCACTAACAAAACTAAACAAGCTCTCCTTTGACTCCATAACCCCCTCCCAGCTACTGCCAGCCATAATTAAGCCTCTCAGAACACCTCCCTGTGTCTGTTACTGCCCACATCTCTTTCCTATTCACTCTTCAGCCCAATCCCGTGAGGCTTCTACAGCCAGTACTTTATAGCTTTCAGACAGCCACCAATGACCTGCCTGCCATTAAAGACAATTTCTAGCCTTCATCACGCGTGAGCTCTCGGCAGCATTTGAAGTTGGCTACGCTCTGCTTTTAAAACCGCTCCTCCCTGTCCTCTGTGACTTACCAACACCCTACTTTTTTTCTTCCTGTCTCCCTGGTTGCTCCTCTGTCTCCTTTTTGGCTCATCCTCCTGGAGTGGGCCATTTAAATATTGGGAATTCCTCCAGGCAGAGTACAGGGCCCTCTTCTCATTCTATCATCTCTCCCTAGGTGACCTCATCCACACACACAACTTTAATGAACACCTCAATGCAGATGCCTCACAGATTCCTATCTCTAATCCTGTTCTCTTACTAGTATATTAAGCAACCTGCTAGAAGTGTCTCTACTTGGATGTCTCAAGGTACCTCAAACCTAATGCATCTAGAACAGAACTCATGCTCTTGCCCCAAAGCCTATGTTCTTCCCTTGTTCCCTATTTCTGGGAATGAGATGCCACTACTGATGCTTTTAACGTGTCAGAAACTTAGGATTCATCCTCGACTCTTCCCTCTTCCTCACCCTGCCCCGATATCTAATCCATCACCAAGTCTCCAAAATCCATCCATTTATATTCCACCATCACCACCCAAGTCCCCATAACTCTTGTCTGGATGACTAAGGAGCCTACTGACTGGTTTCCTTGAATTCCCTACAGTCCATTTTCCACATCACAATTAGAATGATCTTTTCATAACACAAATGTGATTAAGATTTGTGCTTAAATCCTTTGTCTTAAAATGCTTAAATCTTTGTGTTTAAAATGCTTCAATTACCGATTGCTCTTAGGATGGAGAAAATTCCCTTTTAACATGGCCCATAAAACCCTGCATGGTCTGACCCTACCTCTCTGACCTCACCCTGCACTGCAATTCCTCCCCCACTATCTATACACCAATGCTCTGGTCACACTGGGCTCCTTTCGGGCCCCTGCACATGTGGGTGCCTATGCCCACAATGCTCTTCGTGCTCATATTCCGCCCCACCTCCCGGCCAACTCCCGCTCTTCCTTCACTGCTCAGTTCAACGATCACCTCCTCAGAGAAGTCTTTCCAAGTCAATTCTATCATACATTCTCCTACTACCTGGTACTGCTTCACAGTGTTTCTCACAGCTGTATATAACTCTGCTTTTCCTTGTATTTCTAATGAATGTCTGTTTCCTTCTGCTCCATTAGTAGCCCAGTGCGTGCAGGTGCTCCATTCATGCTCGACGAGTGGCTGAACATGAGTATACGTGATCACTGGGATACAAAATCCAGATGAACACTGGATGTAGGGAAATGTGATGTTCTCACACCACAAAGTCAAGGAATTCCTCTAAAAAAGTAGTGCAGATCCAGGGACCTGAAGGAAGGACACTCTGCAACACCTCACCAAGAAAAGTTGAGGGAATCTACCTGACAGTTTCAGTGGTGAGCAAGGAACCTAACTCCCTGTTTCCTCAGAGAAAACAGTCTGGAAGGATACACACCAAACTGAGTATAATATGCTCAGGGCAAGGGGAGGGGCAAGAAGAATACTTTCACTCTGCACTTTCTGTATTTCAGATTTTTTTGAATGTTTTACAGTTCATATTTTAATTTTTTAAGAGCAAAATGACAAAGGGAATGAGAGAAATAGATCAAAGTGTTTACTAAGTTGGTAGCAATTGGCTTATCTAATTTCTGCTTCTGTTTCCCTCCTTTCACTCCTCCCCCCACATCACCCCTAAATTTTTAAGATTTCTAACAAATAACTAAGTATTGTGTATAGGTCTACACACGTAAATAGGCCGACCAACCACGCCTTGAAAACCAGTGCCACAAACACTGCCAGATAGAAAGCTAAAGGCTAGAATTGGGCTTAACAGGTAAAAGGCTACTCAAACTACTGAGAAGTAGAGAATGGCACTGGGGACAAGTGACTTCCAAACCTGGGTATTTCCATGGTTAGTTACCATCGACACAGGATAATCAGCAGCATGATATAAAAGAAAAACTAAAATTAATCAACTTTATTGTTTACTAACAGTCCTGATACATGAGAGCAATCAAGTTCATATTCCAATTGACAACTTCTAATTTTATATATATTTCAACCATTTGTGTGAGTTCTGTTCCCCATTACAAGTTGAACACAATTACAAGTTGATTTTTAAAAAGCTTGAAAAAGAAATAAACATGACCAAATATTACTAAAAGATGATCAGAAATGCTTATGAAATTAAGTGATTCACCAGAAAAGGCGATGCAGCAAGAATGTGCTGAATGAAGACGCCACATACAGAGTAAATAAACTTGGCTGTTCTTGTTTAGATTTCACTTGGTCCCCTTCATCAGCATTCACATTAGTGACCCTGCCCAGTCCCCCCTCTCCGGCCAGCCTGCATTATGTCAGCACGTTCTCTGCCTCTCTGGCCACATCCTCCTTATCTGCCACCCCCCTGCTTGTCTCCTCACACCTACTAAGTAAGCTGTTCACACAGCTCCTCACACACTGTGCCATGGTCAAGCTGCTGAGATCATGACACCTAATCCACCGGGCTCCCTAAGGACCGCGTGACCTGTCCTGTTAAGACAAAGTTTCAGGGCTGCCCGTGCTCACAGCTCCAGGTCTCCTGCTCCCCTAAACAATGTGGGGTGTCCTTTACTGAAAACTTTCTCTACTTCAGCCCCCAGGGTAGAGAAGGTGATGGAACCTGTGCACACCTGGTTCCCTAAAATTCATGCTGTTCAACTGCTTTCACTCCAGCCAGAAACATTCCTTCAAACTGGAATGATTTTTCAACCAGTTACTCCCAGCAGCAAATACTTCAAAACTGCTTCACTTTCCACAACAGAACTTAGTTCTCTTTCTCTGTTCCGTATCTGAACATCTAGCTTCACCTCCCCCATTTGGAAATAAGACTTCCTAGTGAAAACATCTTTGACTTCTTTGATCCATCTTGATGTATTTCTGCCATCCTCTGTCTCGACCCTGGAGATACACCAGAATCACCTGGGGAAATTTTAAACAAAGATGCTCACTCCCCTAAGAGACTTACTAAATGACAAAGGAAAAATAGTACTTTTACACAGAGACACCACTTAACCATGTGATCATCATGAATGGTACTGAGACTACTGGCCTCGTGTGCCTCCTGAAAGGACCCGCTGCAAAGGGCATGGCATCACTTCTGTGGTCTTTCTTGCCAAAAAGGCATCACCTGCATTGAATCATGAGGAAACATCAGCCAAACCCAAATTAAGGAACATTCTACAAAGTAAGTGGCCAGTATTTTTCCAAAGTGTCAAGGTCATGATGTCAAAGACAAAGAAACTGTTCCTGATTAAAGGAGAGTAAGTAGATGTTACAGCTAAAAGCAATGTGTGATCCTGAACTGCATCTTGGTCCAGAAAAAGGACATTAGCAGACACTGTGGAAATTTGAAAAAGGTCTGTGGATTAGTCAACAGTATTGTATCAATGTTAGCTTCCTGATTTGATCATTGCACCGTGGCTACATAAAATGTTAACATCTGGGGAAGCAGGGTGAAGGGTACTCTTTTGCAATCATTTTATCAGTCTTAAAAGCTAATCAATCCTCTTATTTTGCTTCTACTTCACAGGTAAGAGGCAGCCTTCCGTAATCCCCAGGCTGATGGCTCTATATATGTGTGCTGGGGAAAGGGCCCCTACATGAAAAGGAGGCTGGCCTTGCCTCAAGTCCCCCCTTGCAATTTTGCCAGTTGTGTGGCCTCATGCAAGGTTGCTGGGCCCGACGCCTGGTGGGATCTATTCCATTTCTTAAGATCTCAAATTCCAAATAAAGGTTCTCCCAATTGTCTTCTGCCCCCTCATCTACTCTCACTCTCTCGCCCTGGAGGCTTTGTCTCTTCTCAAGTGACCCCAAATGCTCACCCTACTCCTCTCCCCTCTCACAGCCCATTCCCCCCTCCTGCCATTCTCCTCCTGATGCCACAGCAGCTGCTACCTTGTCTCAGCCCCTGGCCTTGCAGTGCTCATCTGCACCTCTCATTTCCCTAACATACATTCAAGGGCTTTGGAAAGGGCTTGCTTACACTTCTTTACACCCTCCTCCCTCCAATGTGACTGAGACAGTGATTTACACACGGTCTGACTTCATGATTTTGTTAAATAACTGAATTGTCTAGGACATTTTGTCAGTAGAACATGGTGTTCTGAGACACAGATGCTACACTTATGTGGCCAGTAAGCCTTATATTATGTTTCATGGGTACAGTCTACTAACAGTAGCCAACTGTTTTAATAAATACATGGTGATGAAGAGAAACATGTGAGAGAAGCACCCCCCTCACGATAAGCCCATTCACTTGACTGGAAAATGATGTGAACTGTGCCTCACTAACTCACACACTGCTGACTCGTCTAGGTGAGAGACACAGAATTTTAAGTTCCTGATTGTTTTCTTGCGGCTTCTGAGAAGTGGTTTACCCTGTATGATTCTACAAAGCAGCCACATATATAGTGGGAGTCTGGGGACACCCAGATGAGCAGAGTCATGGAGGAAAGAGTCTGAGGCTTGGCAGAGCTTCTCAGAGTCAAGGCCGGGGTAGGGTGCGGGGCAGGCATACTAATCTTGTACCATGAAGCCTCACTGACTTCCACAAACAGTTGATAACGACTTTATTTCTACTTAGGATCTTTTAAAAATACTTAAAAATTAAACAATTTAAGGTACAGGATCTACTTAAGCAGTAACCAATATTCCAAAGTTCACACCTACTACTCTCACCTCACTAGTAACAATATCAGAACTATACTTCTTCCCCTCCCAGGGTGAGGAGACAAGTAACTACCTCAAAATTTTAAGCATCGTGCCCATAATGATATCCCCAATTAGAAGTAAGGCTGTGAGACTTCCCACTGCCTGTTTTCTCTTTAAAAAAATACAACGAGGTGGAAAAAAAGCAACTAGCAAGCCAAACATTTGTACAAGTGGCCTATTTCAAGACTTCCAAGAATTCAGATTTCATACTAAATCTCTTGCCTTAAACCCAATGTTTCCACAGTAACCATCCCTGTACCATTTTACCGTCATCAGTGGCAACCACTGAGATACCAAGTAGTGATACAAAAACACATTTTTAGAAGACCAGAGGAGCTACTCACTCACCCGCTAATGCTTCCAGACCACATCCCTGAAGTGCTCATGGCCCTTATCACCCACACGTCTTCTGGACCCAACAAGGCCCAACTACTCAGTAGATCCCAAACTGGCCTTACGGTGGGAGGTGTCTAATCACAGATGGAGGTACAGGGTTTATCTGCTGGAGTACAACACTGGGTCTGCCCTCCCCTTGGCTCCCAATTTTTAACAGATAAAGTTACTTGTTAAGCCCAACTTACCAATATATAAAGCAACTTAAACACAGCAAGAGTAAAACGCTTAAAGTATAGATATGGCTAATTGAGAAATTAAAAGGCTAATAACCTTAAAAGAAAATATTCTACTTTATCGTAATATTAACTTAAAATGATGAAACACTTTTCCCCTCCTATTAGAGGCAAAGACTTCTAGAAGATATACTGGTAGTGGAAAAATATATTCGTACAACTTTATTGGAGGGCAATTTAGCAAAATGTATCAAAAAGCCTTAAAAGGTACAGTCCCTCTGAATCACCCATTATACGTTTAGGGAATTTACCCTGGGGAAACATAATTACACAAAGATGTTAAGTACAAGCAGTGTCATTTACAATAGCAAAGGATCAGAACTAAAAGTTATCCCACTGAACTGGTTAACTCATGGTGTACCCATAAAATGGAAGATTATGGCAAGCTTTAAAAACAATTAAGTAGATCTATACTGACATGCAAAGATGTTAACATTAAAATTAAAAAACAGGGACTTTGCTGGTGGCACAGTGGTTAGGAATCCACCTGCCAATGTAGGGGACACGGGTGCGATCCCTGGTCCAGGAAGGTCCCACATGCTGCAGAGCAACTAAGCCTGTGCACCACAACTACTGAGCCCGCGTGCCTAGAGCCAGAGCTCTGCAATAAGAGAAGCCACCGCAATGAGAAGCCCGCACACCGCAACAAAGAGTAGCCCCCGCTCGCCACAACTAGAGAAAGCCACACGCAGCAACGAAGACACAACGCAGCCAAAAATAAATAAATAAAATAAAATTTTTTTAAAAAATTAAAAAACAAACCAGGACCTAGAATAGCATGACCTCGTGTTTAGTAACTTACCGGCCCCAGAAAGAGAGGGAGAGAGCTAGAATATGCATGAGAATCTGCGAGGATATCCCATTATCTTAACAGTAGTCATTTCATGTGGGAGTGGAATTAGGATGAGCTTTATTTTGCCTTTTATACTCTGTTGAATTTTCTGAAGTTTTGGAATGAACATATTACTAAAACATAACACTTCATATAGATAGAAATCAATTAAGACTATCAGGCTTAATGAAGGAAGCATAGATCTCTTGCACACACATATGCACCCACACACCACGTTCCCACATTACCTACAGAGTGCTTACAAAAAGGGAAAGAGGGAGAAGCTGCAAATTTCGGCCTCCTCTCCCCTCACGTAATGGTTTCAAACGAACAGGACTTCGTCAAAAAGATACTTAAGTAAAGAGAAAGAATCTGATGACTCTAAGGTTTTGAGCCAGAAAGGCAATATTTCTTAAACCAGTCAGTCAGGAAGAGAGAGACCAATTCTGGGGCAGAGAAAATGAATTTTTGAGTTGAATATGTTAAGTCTGAAGGGATGCCTCAGTATGGAATCACAATATCTTAAGTGTTGAAGAGATGTTAGAGGTCATCGAAATCAGTGGTTTTTAAGTGCTTTTGGGGGCCACTGATAATCACACTTCCTAATCCTGCTGCCATCATTTTTCAAAGTAAAGATCTTGTGTAGAACCCTAATATACAAATAAGGATAAGGTAAAATTGAAAAAGTGGATAAAGGGAGAAAGAACACCTGAAACCATGGCCTGCCTGCTTCTCCAGAGCACCCTTTGCACGTTTGTGGAACATTAAGTTTAAAAGCAAAACAAGAATATTACTCAGCCATAAAAAAGAATGAAATAATGCCATTTGCAGCAACATGGATGGACCTAGAGATTATCATACTAAGTGAAGTAAGACAGAGAAAGACAAATATCATACGATGTCACTTCTATGTGGAATCTAAAAAAATGATATAAATGAACTTATTTACAAAACAGAAACAGACTCACGGACACAGAAAACAAATTTAATGGTCACCAAAGGGGACAGTGTGGGGAACGGAAGAGCAATAAGTTGGGAGTTTGGGATTAACACGTACACACTACTATATATAAAACAGATAAATAACAAGGATCTACTGTACACTACAGGGAACTATGTTCAATACCTTGTAATAACCTATAATGGAAAAGAATCTGAAAAAGAATATACACACACATATATATTTCTGAATCACTTTGTTGTACACCTGAAACTAACACAACATTGTAAATTAACTATACTTCAATTTTTAAAAATGGGTAAAAAAAAAAAACCCTTAAAAAACAAGGCAAAACAAACACAGAACAACACTTGCCTTGCACACCACACCCCCGATTTCTAATGAAATAAGAATCCTGTTATAATCTATCTCATCAAGAGTATCTTATCAGGACTTCTCTGGTGGTGCAGTGGTTAAGAACCCACTTGCCAGTGCATGGGATATGGGTTCAAGCCCTGGTCCGGGAAGATCCCACATGCCGCAGAGCAACTAAGCCCGTGCACCACAACTACTGAGCCTGCGCTCTAGAGCCCACATGCCACATCTACTGAAGCCTGTGAGCCTAGAGCCTGTGCTCCCCAACAAGAGAAGCCACTGCAATGAGAAGCCCGCACGCTGCAACCAAGACGCAACGCAGTCAAAAATAAATAAATAAAATTTTAAAAGAAGTATCTTATCAAGTTTCTTTAGATATGTAGGTAGCTCTCTTTTTGTGGGTCATACGGTTTTTGTCACAACTACTCAACTCTGCCACTGCAGCAGGAAAACAGCCACAGACCATGTGTCAATGAATGGGTATGGCTGTGTTCCAACAGAACTTTATTTACAAAATCAAGTAATGGGCTGACCTGGGCCACAGTTTATTCACTCATGCTCTGAAAAATATCTGGTGGGTAGAAGGAAAGGCCAAAGGATATGTGAACCTGAAGTTAAATGTGGACACCCATCAAATCCTTTCAATCCTCCCTCAGAAATCTAGTCTCACGTCTTGCTTCTCCTCCTTACCCTTAAGCTTTCCTTGTCATCAGAGTCCTCTTATCAAGTTAATCTTTTGCCATTATGTCTATCTTTACAACACTTCCAATCTCACCCCATTTCTGACTTTGAAACATTACTAGTGGGAATGTAATGGGAAAGAGGTTGGTGGGTTTCTTATAAAACTAAACATGGGGTTTCCCTGGTGGTGCAGTGGTTGAGAGTCCGCCTGCTGATGCAGGGGACACGGGTTCATGCCCCGGTCCGGGAGGATGGGCCCGTGAGCCATGGCCGCTGAGCCTGTGCGTCCAGAGCCTGTGCTCCGCAGCGGGAGAGGCCACAGCAGTGACAGGCCTGCGTACTGCAAAAAAAAAAAAAACTAAACATGATCTTACCCAAGAATTGTACTCTTGGGCATTTATCCTACAGAAAGGAAAACGTATGCTCACACAAAACCTGTATGAAAATGTTCATAGTAGCTTTATTTGTAATAGCCCAAACTGGAAACACTCTAGATGTCCTTCAAAGGGTGAATGGTTAAACATTTACCCTATGTACACACTATGGTACATTCATGGAATGGAATACTACTCAGCAATCAAAAGTAATTATTGATATTCACAACTACTTGCACAGATATATGGGGAATTAAGGTGAATGGGCAAAAAAGCCAATCTCAAAATGTTACATACTATAGGATTCTATTTACAAAACATTCTTGAAATAACAAAATTATAGGTTGGGAGAACAGATTAGTGGTTGCCAGCAAGGGTTAGAGATGGGGGAGAGGAGATGGATGTGGCTATAATGGGATAGCAGGAGGGGGCCTTGCGGTTATAGAAGAGCTCTGCATCTTGATTGTGGTAGTGGTTACACGTGTGATAAAACTGCACAGAGCTACACACATACACTCACAAAACCGTAAAGCTGGTGAAATGTGAATAAGGCCTGTGGACTACACCAACGTCAACTTCCTGGTCTTGATACTGTATATAGTTATGTAAAATGTTAACATTGCGGGAAACTGGGTGTAAGGTACATGGGATCGCCCTGTATACTTTTTTGCACCTTCCTGTGAATTAAAAATTATCTAACGATAAAGATTTAAAACAAAGCAGGACAACAACAACAACTGCAGATTTCTTCAGCTCCCTCAGTCTATCTTTAGGTGGTAAATAAGGCACTTTTCAATCTACTACAATCTACATCTCTAGCTTCACTTCCTACCATTCTCCTCTAGTAACTCCTATAGTCACCCTAAACTTGTCACTGTTTTCTGGATATGCCATGCTTTAGTCTGTTTCACATTCTGTTCCCTCTCACTCTCTGCCTGCCAAACACCTTTAAACCACTTCAAATGTCACCTAATGCTATCTAATGTACCCGTCTCTGACAGAGGTAGTAACTGCTTTATCCTCTTGGTTCCCATAGAATTTCACTCATACCTCCAAGTATCTCTACACTATATTGTTTTACATACCTATTTCCTCTACTAGCTTATAAACTCCTTAAGAACAGGGACAAAACTTGATCCACGTGTCCATCTATCTGCCCATATATATATAAGGGCACTAAAATGTCTATGGATTCAATCAAGTTGGGAATCTTCTGCAAAAGATGACAATGGAAGTGATGACAGTAATTACTCTTATTGTTATCTTTTGCAAAAAAAACTGTCCTGCTAACTACTGTAAGAATGGAGCTCAGCATAAGGAAACATAATTCAAATGCAAATCATTCTTTATAGTCATCTTTTTTAGAAACAATTTTGAAATGATTAAGCAGAATTTTCCTTGCTTCTGTTCCCTATTAGTTTACACAATCAAGTGTATAATTTACACGTAACTTATAATTTACATGTATAATTTACACGTAACTAGTTATTATTATTGAGAAATGCCTCAAAGAACCCAGATTTTTTGAGGAGGAGGGGGCTTAAATCATTTATTATTTTGTCATATATTCTTCTCTTTTTTTGAGTTTCTTTATACCCACTTTTTTTTTTTACATCTTTATTGGAGTATAATTGCTTTACAATGGTGTGTTAATTTCTGCTTTATAACAAAGTGAATCAGTTATACATATACATATGTTCCCATATCTCTCCCCTCTTTCATCTCCCTCCTCCCACCCTCCCTATCCCACTATACCCACTCTTTAGCAAAAGAATCATTTTAAACAAAGTCCTCTAAATATATATCAATCTATTTTACTGCCTTAAATATTAATTCATTCTCAAAGAGGGATTAGATGATCTCATTAAAAAAAGGAAGTTCTTAAAGTAAATTAAGATAAAGGATGTGAGATGGAATCTAAAAGTAAACTGAGAAATATTGCTGGTGCCAAATACTTAATAATGAGACCAATTCTATTATCATATTAATTTCTAAATTAAAAAAAAATCCTACACACTTATGTGTCTCTCCACTGAAGAAAATGTCTGAGTATACTAAGCTGAAAGATCATGGACTAAAAAAAAAACCTATTAATAACCTTCTGGTGTCAAAGATTACTCTAAACAAGTTTAGTAACTATGAGTCACTGTTAAATGGCTATGCTATGAAAAGGCTATTCCCTTCCCCCCTCTTAAATATGCCAGCAAACTTACTGCTCTCATGAAATGAGTGAATATAGCTATTCAACACTGTGAACACATGCATTCACAGTGATGAAGGGAACCAAGGATAAGCTGAGCAAGGCAGCTATACCTTCTTTACATAGCATGCAGTGGGCAGAGTGTGTAACCAGTCATTATGTATGCAGATCTATGGGGCTGTCAGCAATGAAAGAACAAATTCCACTCCACCCCACGCCCATGCCCCAATTACCTAAAAATAGGGATGGTAAGATAAACCGTGCTTTCTAAAAGTATAAGGAAAGTAGTTTTCAAATTCTCTTTAAAAGGTATGGCACAGTTCCTAAGGGAGTAATCTATTTGTATTATAGACAAGTCTTAATATGGCAACCGTGTACCTACCATACAGAACAAGTAAAAACATCAACACACTACAAAGAAAGAAACACTCGAACGTTATATTTATCATTTTGTCTACAAGATCACAAGAAATGAGTGAGAAAATGCCCATGGATATAATGAATAAAGCAAAAACAGACAAAATTTTACCATGGGTTTGGCAGAGCTAGGAGTGAATACCACCTCTGATTCTAATATAACAGGTGTTCTAGGAAACAAGAGCTTTCTTCATGTGGATCGTGAGAATAATAACAACAAATAATTCTACCTCAAAATAAGACGGAGGCCTATTCTCTACAAAGCCACCTTGCAAAATATGGCGTTGGATATAACAATGTGTCAATCGTACAAAGCTTGAATTCCTTCTAAAAGACCTAAGTGACCACCTAGCCCACACCAATACACATCCAGAAACAGGAACCTTGCGATCTCCCATGGAAGCCAACTTCTACTTATTATTTTCCCTAATATCAGGATGAAATTGGACTCCCTGTTTTTCCTCCACTCACGGGGCCTTAATTCTATCTCCTGTCACTGTCTGGAAGCTTCCCTTATCTGATATTAGATGATCCCCTAAAAACATTTTACTGAGAGCTCTAGGGCTCAAATTTTATTCTTTCTCTACATCACACCTCCAGTTCATTCAACTGTTTCTCATGGCAGAACTTTGAATTCTGTACTAACCTGGTCACTCCCCTCTCAATACACTCTGGTTTCTCTACATCCTCAAATATGGACTTATTATCTACACAAAGCAGATGATCATTTTGAATTTAGTGTTTTTCTATTATTGCAACCTAGGTTTTCAATAGTCTTTTTTAGGTGCTTTATTACATGATCTATTTATTCTCAGGGCAAACATCTGTGGTTTCTAAGCCATCTATATCTCAGTTGGTACACGGATAGTCTTTTACTCTCTTCATTGAGTTATAATTAACATACAACAAAGCACACATATTTAAAAGAGTACAATTTGATAACTCTGGTCTTTTGTACACACCTCTGAAGCCTTCGAGACAGTGAACATGCCCATCACCACCATGATTCCACTGTAATCCCCTCATACCACCAACCCCACTCTAACCCTCCACATACATCCCTGCCAACCCCAAAGCAATCACTGATCTGTTTTCTGTCATTATGGCTATTCACAGAGTTTTGTATAAACAGAATCATACATTATGTACTCTTTATAGTCTGGCTTCTTTCACTCAACACAATTATTTTGAGATTCATTCATATTGTTGTGTACAGCAATAGTTCATTCCTTTTTATTGCTGAGTAGTATTCTATTCTATGGATGTGCCACAACAGGTTTATTCACAGACCTGGGCAAATAAAGTTGCTATGAACATTTATGTAGAAGTCTTTGTATGGACATATATTTCTTGTTCTCTTGGGTAAATACCTAGGAGTGAAATGGCTAGATGTAAGTTTAGCTTTTCAGGAAACGGCCAAACTTTGTTCCAAAGTGGTTGTATTATCTTACATTCCCACCAGCAGTTCCAGTTGGTCTGCATAACCACCAGCATTTGATGTAGCCAGTATTTTCAATTTTAGCCATACTGATAGGTGTGAAGTGGTATCTCATCATAGCTTTACTTTGCAATTTCCTAAGATTAATATCTTTTCAAGTGCTTATCTGAAATCTGTGTATCAGCTTTGGTGAACAATATACTTAATCCATTTTTTTTTTTACTGGATTGTTTGTTTTCCTTTTGAGATTTCTTCACATATTCTCGATGTAACCTTTTATCAAATATATGCTTTGCAAAAATTTTCCTCAGTCTGTGACTTGTCTTTTCATGCTTTCAACAGTGTCTTCTGAAGAGTTGAAGGTTTTAGTGTTGGTGAATTCCAACTTATTATTTTTTTCTTTTATTGAGTATGCTTTTGGTGTCATATCTAAGAATTCTTTGCCTATCCCAACGTCATGAAGATTTTTCTCCTGTTCTCTATAAGCTTTATAATTTTAGGTTTTACATTTAGTTGTGTGATCCATTTGGAATCAATTTTTGTATATGGTATGAGGCATGGGTCCAACATATTTTTTGCACGTGGCTATCAAATTGTTTCAGCACCAATTGTTGAAACTACTGTCCTTTCTCCACTGAATTGCATTCTCACCTTTGTCAAAAATTGTCCATACATGTGTAGGTTTCTTTCTGGATTCTCTATTTTGTTCTACTGATCTATTTGTCTATCTAATATGTCTTTATGTTGATATCACACTGCTTTGATTACTCCAGCTTTATAATTCTTGAAATCAGATGGTGTGAACCCTCCAACTTTTTGTTCCAAGCTGTTTTATTCTAGGTCTTTTGCATTTCCATATATATTTTAGAACCAACTTGTCAATTTCTATTAAAAAGTCCACTGGGATTACCATGAAGTTATAAATCATTTGGGAGGGAACTGACATTTTAACAATATTGAGTCTTCCAACCCATGAATAAGGTGTATCTCTCGCTTACTAAGGTCTTTCATTCTCTTAGCAATATTTTGTAGTTTTTAGTGTGCAGGTCTTTCATTTCTTTTGTCAGAGTATCTCTAAGTGTTTCATATTTTTTGATGCTATTCCAAATGATACTCTTAAATTTCAACTTTGGTTCTGTCATTTCTACTATAGAGAAATACAATTGTTCTTTGTATATCAATATTATAACCTGTAACCTTGCTAAACTCATACAGTAACTCAACTACGGTTTTTGTAGATTCCTTCATTTCTGAGTAGGTGATCATGTCATCAATACAGGTTTTTACTTCTTTCTTTCCATGCCTTTTATTTCTTTTTCTTGCCTGACTGCATAGTCTGCAATCTACAAGTACAAAGTTGAATAGAAGAGGTGAAAGTGGACATCCCTGTCTTATTAGTGATCTTAGAGATAAATGAGCCTTTCACCATTACATATAATGCTACCCATAGGATTTTTTTAACATCTTTATTGGAGTATAATTGCTTTACAATGGTGTGTTAGTTTCTGCTTTATAACAAGTGAATTAGCTATACATATACATATATCCCCATATCACCTCCATCTTGCGCCTCCCTCCCACCCTCCCTATCCCATCCCTCTAGGTGGTCACAAAGCCCAGAGCTGAACTCCCTGTGCTATGCACCTACTTCCCACTAGCTATTTTACATTTGGTAGTGTATGTATGTCCATGCCACTCTCTCACTTCATCCCAGCTTACCCTTCCCACTCCCGCTGTCCTCAAGTCCATTCTCTACCCATAGGGTTTTTATAGATGCCCTTTACTAGGTCAAGGAAGTTCTCTTCTATCCTAGTTTGCAGAGTTTTTATCAGGAATGCTAAAATTTGGTTTAGAATTTTTGCGTCTGTATTCATGAGGGATATTATTCTGTCGTTTTCTTGTAATGTCTTTGATTTGGGTATCAGGACAATCGTGGACTCATAGAATGAGTTAAGAACTATTCCTCATAAATTTTCTGGAAAAGTTTGTGTAGAAATTGTGTTATATTTCCCTTAAATGTTTGGTAGAAATCTCTAGTGAAGCCATCTGTGCCTAGATTTTTCTTTATGGGAAGATTATTAACTAAATTTTGAATTTTTAATAGATACAGGGCTATTAAGGTTATCTATTTTTTTCTTGAGTGAGATGTTGCTAAAGCATTACTCAGAAATTTTATAGCACTAAATGCATATGATAGAAAAGAAGAAAGGTCTCAGCTTCTACCTTAAGGAAGTAGAAAAAGGAGAGCAAATTATAAAGTAAGGAGAAAGGATATAAATAAAGATCAAAGCAGAAATTAGTTAAATAAAAGCCAGAGCAAAAAATAAAACCAAAACCTGACAATCTCTGCCTTTTAATTGGGGTGTTCAGACCATCTATACTTAATGTGATTATTGATATGGTACATTTGAGTTTATCATCTTGCTATTTGTTTTCCATTTGTTCCATCTGTTCCTTAAAGCCATTTTCCCCTCTTTTTCGGCCTTCTTTTGGTTTAATCAAATATTTTTAGTAATTATGTTGTATTTTCTCCTTTGGTATCTCATCTGTTTAGACCCTAGTACAGAGCTATACTTTTATCTGTACTGCATTTTATCAGTTACAATCATGTCCTTCCTCCAACTCCTGCCCCACTACCCCCAGCTAATTGACCCTTCTTTGGTGCCTGATTTAGTCACCTATAGAGTTTCCTATCCTTCTCCAATTTTTATCATTCACAAGCTCTGCTAATTAAACCTTTTAATTCTCCTCAGATAAATCAGTGACAATAAATGTTATTAAAAGTTTAAAGTTGGGGACAGTATCCTGCAACAGATCACCAAAACCCTGCCTAGGTGCTCAGAGTTATCCACTAATCAGATCCACTGGGTATAATTATTCATCCAATCAGGAAAAGTGTCCACTAAGCATCCTGAATTACAGGGGAAGATAATTAATAAACACAAAACTATATGGAAGATACTAGGACCAACAGGGTAGATCTCTTGAGAAGGGTCATTTATCTCACTATTTCTGTGGGTGGTAGCACTACAAGGGAATGTGATACTTGGTCACCATCATAAAGCTCAGAAGATATCTGGCTGGGATACCCTCTCTTATTGGTCATAAACTCAACATACAAATTATTACAACATTCTCAGTAATACATGTTTTATCCTATTCAGTAGAAATTAAGAGTTTAGAAGAGTTACCTTGACAGAACTATGTTAACTCTGTATTCCATTATCAATAAATAAAAAATAATTATTGAGCTGTCTTTGGAAGGCTTATGTTCTAACAGAGGGAAGAACTAGTAAAAACAACAAAAAAAAATCATTAAGTATATTGAAAGTGTTAAGTGATACACAGAAAACCAGAGCAAGACCGGGGGAACAGGAATGCCAGGGACTAGGCTGCATTTTACATAGGGGGTTGGGTGAAAAGTGACATTTAAGCAAAGACTTGAAGGCAATAAGGGAGTTAGCCAAGCAGAGAGTTGGAGAAAGAACATTCTAGGTAAAGGGGACAGCCCAATGCAAAAGCCGTAAGGCAGGAGTGTGACCGAAGTACACAAGGAAAAGCAAGCCAATGTGGGGGGAATACTAGGAGAAGGGACCATTGAGGTCACGGGCCTGACTGACCAAGGCAAGGGTGGGCATTTATTTTTTGGTAAAAGCACCAGACAGGAAATATTTTAAGCTTTATAGGCCACATAAAGTCTCTGTTGCATAATCTTCTTTGCTTTTTAAACCAACCCTTTAGAAATGTAAAAACCATTCTTAGCTCATGAGCCTTACAAAAACAGGCATAGGCAGGATTTGACCTGTAGAACTTAGTTCAGCCCTTGTAAGGATTCTGACTTTTACTCTAAGGGAAATATTATTTGACTCATGTTTTGAAAGAATCACTATGGTTGTGGAAAGGCAAGGGAGACCAGTTAGAAGAATACTACAGTAATCCGGAGCAAAGATAATGGTAGCTCAGACCCAGGTGGTGACTAAGAAAACGGGGTGAAGTGGTCATTAGAGTCTGGCTTTTTAACACCCCCCTTCCCCCCCGCAATAAAGTGGATGTATTTGCTCATGAATTGGATCTGGGAAGTGTGAAAGGAGTCATGGGTGACTCAAGACTTTTGGCCTGAACAAGTAGAAGGATGGCGTATCATTAACCATGATTGGAAAGACTGTGAGTGGATGTGTGAAATGTGTGTTTTGCTTCAAAACAAAGTAGAATTCATATTCCTTAAATTCCAGCACAACTTTGTAGCTACTTTATTAACTCTTCCACAACTTCAGAATCATTTTTTGTCAAGGTACAAAAAGATCCTGCTGTGATGTGAATGGAACTGCTTTAAGCTTAAAAATTAATTTGATAAGAAATGGCATCTTAACTATATTCCATCCAATAACATGGACCAAGTATTCTTTTGGACCTCTGAATAAGGTTTTATAGTTCTCTTCATATAGGTTCTGCATACTTCCTGATGAAAGTATTCCCAGACACCTTATTTTTTTGTTGTTGCTACTGTAAATAAAATACTTTTTAAAAAAATTACAATTTCTAGATCGTTTTGATGGTATTTAGGGAAGCTATGCATTTTGTATTTAGCTGCCCTAGTGAACTCTCATTTTCACACTGATTCTCTTGTGTTTTGTAAAGATATATGAATATCTCAACATTGTAATTTCCCCTCTTTATTTTAAATAGCTGTGTTTTTTATTTCTAAACTGTTTCTTTATGCGTTGCCTAGAATATCCAGAACAACTCTAGATAAAAAGTCATAGCAAGCACCCTGGTTTTAATGGGACTACATTCAAGTTTTCAGTCTTAAGTATGATGTCGAAGTTGCTTTTTGTGGTTTTTAATTTAGAGGTTATATTTTCATCTCTCCATTGTTTTCAGGTCTCATTCCCTCTTCACCACTTGCATTAGTGCTATTTCCTTCTGAATCTTGATAAGACAGTGAAATCAGAAAGTTCAGGGTTTTCCTCCCTATTTCTAATCTATTTCAGGATAAGTAATTTGCATTGATTGCTCCTCAATCTTCAGAGTTGTCCCCTTCCTTTGAAATAAAATTTATTTTTCATAAATTTAACTAATTTTCTTTGCTTTATTTAGCAGGAGGTCTATTCTTGCTTAGGTTTAGAGCAAGAATTCTCAACCTCTGTGTTACCAAAAAAGGTTCCCTGAGACCCTTTCAAGGGGTCCATGAGGTCAAAACTGCTTTCATATCAATGTAAACACATAATTTGCCTTTTTCCACCGTTGCCATTTGCACTGATGGTGCTGACCTCTAGCCTGAGTCAAGGCAGTGACAACAAACTGTAGTAGTTATCGTTGTAGTTTTCATCATCACGCACTCAGCTTCAAAAAACTGTTTCACTTAAGAGTGTCATGAGAAAGCAGGAAAAAAATTCATTTTATTAAATTTTGACCTGAGGATACATACAACTTTATAACACTTGGTGTGATAAATAGGAAGTACACATAAAGCACCTTCTGCCCCTTACTGAAGACTGCTTGTCTTGAAGAAAAGTACTTGTATGATAATGTTTGAGCTATGAGCTGAACAAACTATTTTCTTTATGGAACATCACTTTTCCTTGAAAGAAAAACTAACAAATTATTCCGGCTTGTATATCTGGCAGACATTTTCTCAAAAATAAAGTGAACTTGTCTCCTTAAGGAAAACAACCAACGAACAGTATTTGTTGCCAGATTTGAATTTTGAAATTTGAATACAACATAAGTAAGTTTGACCACTTTCCAAAATTTATACTTTTCTGATGAGATCATAGCGGTGCTATTTTAAAATGTGAATTTTTGATATTGAATAATGTGTCAACGTTTGGAAGATGTATGTAACTCAGTGATCCAATATTTTCTAAATGACCAGTGCATGTTACAAAGTCATGCATGGATAAAGGACCTTTTCAAAGTACTGAGTACGAAAAGTTCATTTATACAGTTTGAGTCTATTACAACCAAGAAACTATCAACTGTTGAATTTTGCTGTAGTATCAAAAAATATTCAAAATTATCTGAAAGGCTATTAAAATACTCCTCTCTTTTCCAATTATGCATCTGTATGAGGTCAGATTTTCTTCATATACTGCAACCAAAATAACATAACAGCCATCTTTAAAAGAAGTTAGTTTCATCATATTATTAACATTTATCTACATCTCTTACTAAGGTACGCAAGAAACTGTCTAGAATTTCCATGGAAGATCTAAAGTAAAATTGAATTATAGAAAATTTCACTAATTGTAGATTGCTTCCAATGACAGAAAGATACAACTAAATAGCCTATAATTACAAATCTTAATCCCACGAGTGCGAAATTCCTTTCTTTATAAGAATACAGGTAAACCACAGTCTTAGACTTAAAAAGATGGTAGAAATTAAGCAGTTTAAGTGTCAACTCAAAACAAAAAACAACCTGCTAAAATAAAAGATAGGATGGAAAATCCTGTTCCAATCAAAACACTCATCCAGTGAATCATCAGGCATCCAGCCCATGGGAGACAGGTACTGTGGAGGGCACAGGTGGGCCAGAAATGACACATGGGTCAAAGAGCTCAAGGTCTAGTAAGGAAGAAAAAATATGACACAAATAAATTCATGTTGAAGATGGCAGCACTCCTGCCATTTCCAAAGGAGGTGGCCAAATGGTAGATTCATTTTAGAGTGTAAGGGTAAGGCCGGGAGACGGAATATTCTGGGAAGCCATACAGGAAAAAGAAATGAATTGGGTGGTTCTGAAAAATGAATGGGGGCTGAGGGGAAAATGGTGCAGGGGTGAAAACAAGACAAAGACAGTATGGCTAATTGTTTGCTATTAATTGCTTTCAATGAACAGAGACAAGCTGAGATTGTTAGAGCATACAGAAAAAGGGAGAAAGGGGTTGAAATTCACCTAGAGAAGCACAGGCCAGGTCACAAAGGGTCTCGTGTGCTATGTGAGAAGGCTGAACTGAAGGTTTAAAGCAGGGGAGATATTTCAGAAAGAGCCCTAAAGAGGCTACTGCTAAGGTCCATAAAAAAGGTCATGAGGATTTTCGTGAAGTAGGAATGGAAGTCGGGATCAATTCATAAACCCCTTAGGAAGTAGGGGTTCATACTATTTATTGAAAGATGATTTTTTTGGGGGGGGGACAGATTGGTATGAAAGTCAGGGTTTGGACTGTGGTGACTGGGTAGAAGAAGATACTTGTCATGGATACAGAGAACACAAAAAGAAAATCAGGAGAGGTTATCTCCCTAAGAGGACTACCAGTGGAAACACTGATTTCAGAAATGAGATAAACTACATCAACAATGAAAAAAAGAACCCGAAATTTAAATAGAATTGAAAACCTCAAATGAAAAACTGAGAAAAAAGTCAAAAATGTATTTGTTAGATGGCAGTACAGGAGAAAACACGTGGTGTTTAAGCACCAGCAAATGCCACTTTAGGACTAAATTTTAAAAACCCCAAATAAACCCAAATTGGGATTTACTGATTTTTAGAAATCACTTCATAACTTGTCTTACATTTGCTCCTAATCAAAAGATTAAAAATATAAAATAAAGCCAAATACATACCTTTTCCGCTTTTTTGTCAGAGATGTCTTGCTTTTCCAGCACGGCCATGCTCTCCTTCAGGTTCTTCACGATGTCTGCAGGAGATTTGTGAGATTTTCCAAATGGGAACGGCATGGCGGCAGCGACCGGCGCCTCACTGCGCTCTGCCTGCTTCACCTGGGGACACAGCACATGGTACAAGTGAGAAAAAGTGAGGTGGATAGAAGACATACTTTCTAAACCCTAATCTGAGAAGAAAAACAGTGTTTGAGAAAGTTACTTTATATCGCTTTCAAAATCAGTTACTAGGAAACCCACAAATATATAAGAAATGATAATAAAATTACAGAACACTTCGTACTTTCCAAAATACCTTTTTAATCCCTGCTCTCCTAACCACCCATTTGAGGAGGAACATGATGGTGCTGACGATGGAGGGTAACTAGCACTGCCAGGCCCCCTATTAAGCAATTGAATCCATCATCTATGGGATCTTTTCAAACAATTCCCCGAGGACATTAATTCTACTCCCATTTACAGGCAACGCTGAATGAGTTGAATGACGTTAAGAAACTGCCTCAAGGTACTAAGGGGTAAAACCAGCTCAGGTCTGTCTTGATCCAAAGCGTCCTTAATCACCACACTATACCTCCAATTAATAGATCTCTCTATTTCACAGTTGAGGAAACTGAGGTAAAAAGTTAGGCAAGGAGCTTAGCCAAAAAGCACTAGCAACAGACCCACTCTCTAGGTCTCTCCAGATGCGCCTTTTCCAGTGTTCATGCTGATGCTGCTTCCTCAGCATCCTGTGGGTACACCCTTCCTCCTCTTCAGTCAATCCTATGGTCTCAGGGCTGGAGAGAACCTTGGACAGAGCCTTGGACAAATCTCCCATCAGATCCTCAAATTCTTTAAGTGACGGTTTCAACGTGTACTTTTTCTGCCTGGATATGACTATATCCCATGAAGGAACTCACTGCACAAATTCTGGGGACAATGAACTTCTGGAAGTTCTTAAAATTTTGCAGGTAGCAGAAAACAACATTTCAACCACATAAACCACAATATTACATCATGCAAAAGGAGGACATCAACTATTCCAAAAAGTCACCATGAAAAAACAAAGTTAACAAGATAAGCAATGAAAGTAACTTGGGAACATGTCAGAAGTTACAATTTCTTTCATTAAATAAACTAAAATAATTTACTCTCACAGGCATTAAACAATCTCATATAAGATACCAAAAGACAACACTTTTCCGAAGAACCTTATAGATCACTTAGATGAGTGATTTTCAAACTGTGAGTTCCAAACTCCTATATTTAACCATCCCTGGCACCCACTGCCCACCTCTGCCAAAGTGGGGAGAGGTGGGTCTCAGATACCTCAACCCTACTTTGGTTTTTTTCCCCCATCAACATAAAATATCTCTGTTGAACAGCATCATAACACTTCCTTTGACCTATGCCTAAGAATTCACTGGAAGAAAGTATTGGAATGCTTTTTCTCTAAAGTATGAGATACAGTGAACTGCATATATGTTTACAAATAAACATTTAGGGGAAAAGAACGTGCAAATGAATGCTAACAAGAAGCTTACAACTAAATCATGAACAAGTATGTTATTTCTTGACATGCTTTGATATGATCTGTTTTGACCAATCTCTATACCCAAATATCACCTATATAGTTCACCTTCTGTCAGCTTATAAATCCTCTTTTGTTCACATTAAAACCACATCTTCATTAACCAAAGGGAAATGTCCTCAAACACAGGTTCTAAATTTACTTCTAAATATTTTTTCTACGACAAGAAGTTTGGATCAACTACAGGTGGCTGTTATATTTTTCTCTCTGATTACCTGGCAAGATGGGACCCAAATTCTGGATCATTCTTTTCCATTACTTTTTTCTTTTTATTTATTTATTTAATTTTTTTTTTTTTTTTTTGAAGAAGGGTAGGGGGCAATGCAGCCTGCTTCTCTATAAACAGAGTGGATTCACACTCACGATAAGTCCTATGAAAACATAATCTTCTCTGTTTGTACTCCACAAATAATAGCAGTGATCTACAAGTCAATGCTGGGTAAAAGGTGGGAATGTTTAATGGAATTTTGCAGGAAATGTTAGGGTGCCATGCAACAGAGATATTTTCAGCTCTGACTCAACAGTGGAAGAAGTGACTTTCCAGGGCAAAGGGGGTTTTAAAAAGTCCTACCAAAAAAAAAAAAAAGTCCTACCACACACCAAATATTGGTCATAGCAAAAAGAGTACAGCTGCAGAAGAGAATACATATATAAAATGCTTTTGTTGAGGGAAAGGGGACGCATGACACAATCATTCCTCTTAATTAATACACTGGGCAGTCAAGATTCTGCAGAACATACAAACTAATAAAACTATACTTTGGGCTTCCCTGGTGGCGCAGTGGTTGAGAGTCCGCCTGCCGATGGCAGGGGACACAGGTTCGTGCCCTGGTCTGGGAGGATCCCACATGCCGCGAAGCGGCTGGGCCCGTGAGCCATGGCCACTGAGCCTGCGCATCTGGAGCCGGTGCTCCGCAACCAGAGAGACCACAACAGAGAGAGGCCCGCGTACCGCAAAAAAAAAAAAAAAAAAAAAAAAAGTATAAATAAAAACTATATCATATAGTTCTTACTTTAAAGCCTGAGTGCAATAATTAAACAAATCCTTTTATTTCTTTCATTTACGTCCTCAAATCCACCAATTCTTGATCAACACAACTAAGACAGATTTGGGGGGTCAAAAACAAGGAAATAATACCCCTTAAAACTTCTGCATTAGAATTTGTTTCTTATGTCTAAGTTTGCTTTGCATTAAGCTTATGCTAATGTATGCCACTCAGCATTCCAACTTTTTAAATAATTAATTGAAAACATAGAAAAGTTTAAAATTCTTGAATGGCTGCTAAGTGATGACCAAGTAGGTAGCCAATACATGTGCCTAGAACACTGCTAAAAGGCTGAGAAATGCTTTAAGAAATAAAAGTTTTAATAAACATGTCAGATTAATATGCACAGAGCTACTAAGCATTTATCGTGTTCCTGACTTTAATAAAGAAAACAAAAGCAGCTATTGAGGCAAATGTTATAATATGGTGAAATCATGGATGTGTCATATAAGCATGTTCATTAAAGATGGGGAGAAAGATCCCAAAACAACTGATCAAAAGAGGGAGTACCTCTGGGGAGCAGGAAGAGAGTGGGGGACTGGTATTTTTTCTTACAAGCTCTTTTTGTAACTATCTGCGTCCTTCAATTTCACATGTATAATGTGATAAACATAAAACTAAGTGTAAAGAAATCAATGAATAATATAAAACAATCTATCCTTAATACATAAAAAGTACTATTCATAAAACATTTCCATGGAAGGCTGAATGACACAGAAAAGTAAGGCTGTCAGTTTACTAATCTTACTCATCTCCAAAGTCAGAGCCAATAAAACCAGCAAGCTTGGATCATGATCTGTAAGTAAGAAAGCTATTTAATGTTACACACATGTGCACGTGCACACACACACACACACAGCTAAAAAAAAATATGGATGACTAACCTAGATTTCATGAATCATTAAGCTTAGAGACAATAAAGAACAACCTGAAATCCACACGAAGATTTGGAACCACATACAAACTTAGTTTAAGGGTTGAACATGAAGCTTCAGTCTCCTTACTTCAGTCCTTACAAGCAATAGAAGTGAATCCCTTCACAGAACAACTCATGACCTTCCAACAGTGCTCAAATGATAGCAAAGGCACCACTGAGAGTGAACTCTCCAGCCCACACTGCTTTCTCCCAGGAGTGGAGACGGTGCCTTGAAAGGAGCCTGGTCCACCATCAAGCAGAACTATTCACAGGGTTCTGTCTCATTGAAGGATGTGAAACACCCAGGTACATGTCTGAGTTTTGGAACTGACAATC
The DNA here is from genome assembly GCF_963924675.1 of Phocoena phocoena. NCBI lineage: Eukaryota > Metazoa > Chordata > Mammalia > Artiodactyla > Phocoenidae > Phocoena > Phocoena phocoena. Next base: position 106,540,603 of record NC_089225.1, on the reverse strand, counting down.
CCAAGAGTATGAAGATGCCAAAGCTGGAAGCAGCAATGGTTAAACAAAGGATAAGACGGTTACAAGACACCTTTCACCTGCCTGACTCTCATTTCCCACTTTCTTCCTTTGTCATACGTGTTTGAGAGAATTCTAGGGAACAATAACAGCAAGAGTTCACTGAGCAAGGCCCTTCAATAACTTTTCATTGCCCTTATGGTAAAATCCAAATTCCCTACCATAGCTTTACCCATCTCCAACTCGCACAGCCCACAGAAGCTCGCACAGCCCACAGAAACTCGCACAGAGGTCCAGCCACGCTGAGGTCCTTTCTGTTCCCCAAATATGCCAACTACCTCTAAGCCAGAGTACCACAAACTTGCAAGTATGGTAAAAATCTTAATTTTTAAATCTAAATGGATATATGGGTTTTCACTGCCACTCAACTATTCTGTACATTCAAATTTCTTCTTAAACTATGCTTAGCCTAAACTATGTTTCAGACATAACTAGAGTTCATGAAGGAAATGGACAAAAATAGGTACTATAATTGAAAAAATTCATTTAGTTTTCAAATACTCATTTCCCCATTCCTTCAAAAAAAAAACTGGTTCATAATAAACCTCAGTAGGGTTCCTTGGGCTGAGTCAAAACTACCAATGCCACTGGCAGAACGCCAGCCACTGTCCGCATTTAGAGGGCTGTGGAAACCCGTGCCTACCATCTCGCACACCGGCGGTAAGCGTGCTCCTGATGGTTTATTAGTGGTGTATGCCTGAATCCCAAAGGTAAAGAAGAGTTAGAGGGGAAATATAACTTGAAAATTGGGAGGAGGGAGGCCAGGGGTGGGGAATAATTTAGCATGCTTTTAAACTGAAATTAATATTTATGAAATAACATGCTAAATCTGCATGAAAGGAATTTGCAGGAACATTTAGCACTGTTACACCTCTTAGGTTTCACGCATTTGTTTTTCTGTCTTTCCAAATGCTCTTTCTTTCTGCCTTTAACTCAATGACTCATCTTTTTTCCAATGGTGATGTCCTTTAAGGTTCTATCTTGGCTGTCTTCTTACCCTATATTCTCTGAGTGATCTCATCTACCCACGTTTTCAACAACCTGAAATCTACCTCCAGCCCCGACCAATCAGCCTACATTTCTAACTACTGCTCCCGAAAGATGTCCTCAAGGCAACTCAAACCTCATCCCCAAGTCCTGCTTATTTTTCTAAATTCCCCTTCACAGTGAATGGATCCATTGTTCACCCAATCACAAAACCTGGTCACCATAGCAGACTCTTTCCACTCATTAACTCTTCCATATAATCAGTTCACAATTTCAGTAAATTCTGTTTTCTAAATCTCTCTGTCCCTACAGACATCAAGTGTAGACCCTCGCTATTCTCCACAAAGGGCAGTGGTTGTCAATGGGGCCAATATCACCCCAGGAGATGTTCTTGAAAATTTGGTCGCCACGATGACTGGGACATTTACTGACCCACTGAAATCACTTTAAAAAGGTGGGTGGGGTTGCTTTTTGTGCCACTGTTCACATAAGCACAGTCCTTAGCTAGCTTCTATATCCTTGGGGTAGGGAGGAGAGGGCTAGGCTGGGAGTCAGAATAAATGAAGTTTTTCTATCTACTCCTGCATCTATGTCCATCACTGAGTGTTAAACTTCTAGCTTTTAAAAAATGGTTATACTATTCATCATGCAAAATTCAAACATTAAAGGACTACTCAAGGTAGAAAGTGAAAATCACCCGCAAAGCCTATAGGGACAGCTAGTATTAACAGTTTGATATATATTTTTCTTTTTATTACTTGCTCTATATTTGTGGTCTTTCACATGGGGACTCTTCTCTAAAACAGATGGAGACCAGATGATAGCAGAAATGGGCACCTCCATCTTACAAAGCACAAAAACTTCAAGTCACTGGTCTGTTAGGTTAATACTCCTCAGAGTACAAAGCTCCATACCAAGAAACCGCTGGAGAACATACAGAACACCCACTGGGAAACTAGAAGGGTAACACCATTAGTTAGGACTGTTAGGCACTGACCTTCTTAGGCAATCTGACTGCTTTGGGCTCATGCAACATACCCCTAACCCCTAAATGCAGCTAACTCTAGTCACCTATGTACTGATAAATATTGAAAAGTAGTCAAATGGTCCATAAGCCACTAATTAGGACATTCATTCATTCAAGTACCAACCGTGCACTCACTATGTACCATACAAACTTAAGGCACCAAGAGTGGCTGCTCTCAAGAAGACAACATTCTGGCATATATGGATGTGGGTGTATGTTTTAAGACAATACAGAAAAGCTCCTGAATGACAACACATTCCTAAACAGCTGAGTTCACAGGACTCTGTGCTAACATATATGTTAGATCTGACTCATAAACTTGGTGGTCAAATGCAAAAACTGCAAACAAAAAACCCCACATACAATAATAAGACTGTTGCAGAGGACTATCAAGGTACTTAATTAAGCAGTCATGGAAAGTGTGAATTGTAGTAAACATCTGAATCCATTTTTTAGATAGCTGGCTCTGAGACCTAAATCCCCTGCTTCTAGGGTTAATGTTACTTGATTCAGATAAATATTAAATATCTACAACATGCTAGATCTTGTGTTAGGTGCTAGACTACCCATATAGTAAGGTAGGGCAATTATATAAGGCACAGTAGTTAATTACATGGGCTTTAAAGATAAACCGGGTTCAAATCCTGGCTTCACCATGCCTTAGCTGACTTAGACTTTTCTAAGCCCCCTTTCCTCATCTCTAAAATGGGAGAAACAATAGCAACCTAACAACTTGGTATAAGAATTGCATGTGTTTCAAGTGTTTAGAACAGCATCTGCATATGGTAAAATCTGAATAAACAGCAGTTAAGCATAATTACATGTTTTTTTTTTCCTTCTAAAATCTGATTCATGACTACTGTTTCCAAAGCCAAAATGGGTTTTAAAAAAGGTATCCAGGGCTTCCCTGGTGGTGCAGTGGTTGAGAGTCCGCCTGCCGAAGCAGGGGACACGGGTTCGTGCCCCAGTCCGGAAGGATCCCACATGCCGTGAAGTGGCTGAGCCCGTGAGCCATGGCCGCTGAGCCTGCGCGTCGGGAGCCTGTGCTCCGCGACGGGAGAGGCCACAACAGTGAGAGGCCCGCGTACCGCAAAAAAAAAAAAAAAGTATCCACACAGACTGTATAGCAATGTAAGATGAGTGATCTTATCCTTTTAAAACCTGCATCTAAAAGTTCTGATTCAGTTTTTGGAAGGATAGGCTACATGCCCTTCTAAGCTGCAAATAAGATGCAATGACTCAGCTCCATTAAAATAAACCATGGATAGCTTTAAGAAGCAACTGGACCTTTGGTTAATTACCAAAGCTACCATATACAAAGCTCATCATCAACTATGTCAAAACCAAAATTAAGTGTTCAAGAGCATACAAGACGACCTGTAAAGTGTGCTTTGCAATTAATGTATCTTGATCAGACTTTCAGGGGCCAATGATGTGCAACACTGGATACTATGCAGGAGTTAGACTGACATTTTTTTATAGCCTAGATGGTAAATCAGATGGTTGCCATGGTGGTAATAGTAGCAATATTTTAAATAATGTAAGATCTCTCCTACAGTACTACACTTCACAGTTTACAAAGCCCCGTCACTTCTCTGTTTAATCCCTCCCCCAATGACCTCTCATTTCATTCAGAATAAAATCCACACTCCTGACCAAGGCCTGCAAGGCTCCTTGTGATCTACTGCTCTCTGTCCTCATCTCTTACACTCGCGGCTTTAGCCACACTGTCTGGCTTGATATTCCTGGGCCCGGCCTAAGTACATTCCCCATACTGTTCATGGAGAGTTCTTCGCTCAGATCACTATGGCTCTCTCCCTCATTTTACTCACAGGGCCTTCCCTGACCAATGTTTCCAGAAGAGCACCTTTCCCCTAATCTCATCTCCTTATCCTGCTTCATCGCTCTTCCAGTACTTGTCACCATTACCTGACATATATGTCCCAGGAAAAGGACTCTGTTTGTTTCACTCATTCATTGTTGTATACCCAGACCCTGGAACAGTGTCTAGAACATACTTGTAGAATATCTGTAGAATGAGCAAACTAACTTTTGATTCTCAAGGAAAGAGTAGAACTCTTTTGATTCATTACTAAGTTTTATTTTTTTTTCTATTCTATAGATGAGTAAACTAAGGCACAAAAATATTGAATAATTTGTTCAAGCACCATGAAGCTAGTTAGTAAAGTGGAAGAGAAAGGACTTCCAAGGTTTTGACTCCAACTCTTAATGCACCATCTATCAGATTAACCAGTGTCTTTCATATGACAATGAATATGTTCACTATGTATCAGGAGACTTAAAAATGCTTCTCTCTTAAACCTGCTTCTCTTAGATTTATGTACCAAGATGGCAGCTGAATCATTACTTAAGACAGTTGAAAAAAAGGGAAAAAGCCCCAGGAAATATAATGGAACATTGTGAACTCATTTAAAAATCAATTCTTCTGAAGATTTCTACTGACGTGAAAAAATGCCCACAATTCCTTTTAACTGAAAACACTTTAGATACAAAGGTGCATATATATATTTATATGCACCACATATACATATGGGTGTATATATGTATATAAAATAGTCATGTATTCTATATATGCAAACACATATGTTGACTAAGAGAAAAAAAATCAGAGGTTAATAATGGGTAGTGAGAATGTGTGTTCCATATTAAATTTTTCTTAATGTTAAATATTTACAATGTACATGTACAGTTTTTTCCTGATTATAAAAGTGCTATTAAAAAAAATTAGTACAAGATCATTCCCAATAAGAGGAACCAGGGCTCCATGAAGGAGCAGGAAAATATATAAGATGAGCCGAGCCTAGGGCATGTTACCTCAGAAAGCAAAGATGGATGAGGTCCTGCCAAAAAAGACACAGGAGCCAACCTGAAAGGCTCCCACAGGCCTAAGATGGTACAATTTTGGCATAAAAAAGAAAAATTGCAATGAATTGACATGCAAATTAAATTTGCATATATAATATGTTATTATGTATTTAATAGTAGTACAAGTAACAATAATACAGTTAATATAAAACATTAAAACCCATGAAAATTATAATACTAAAAAAGAAAATTCAATGGTCACCTTAGTTTGTGAAAACTCAATACCCCCCAAACTGGTAAATAAAAGAAAGGGAATGGCACATTTAGCCTGTCTTTACTGCGTAGCCTGTATTTGAGGGTAGCCAAATAGTTGAAAGGGAAAGTTTTTTTATAGAAGATTCATATAGTTAATAAATGTAGAAAGAAAAGTAAAAAATTATCATTTTGTAATCCTTGATGAAATAAGGGATCTAGGCAACAATTATCAACAGCCATTAAAATCATAGGTGAAAGGCTGATGGAGAACTTCATAGTAGATAACTGGAGCTGATAACTTGGAACACTGATCTATCATTAAAAATAGGAAAATCAGACATCAATGTGTCTCATGATAGGATGCAATAGGAAGTACAAAGGTCCATCTATAAAAATATTTGATCTCCTTTCCTCCACTTAAAAAAAAACTGAAGCTAATCAAGTTCCTAAACCTATCAGTCTATAGGAAACACAGGAGATGAAGGAACAAGTTAAACATCACATGGAATCACCAAGTCAAACCCACAACAAGGGCCCCTCGACAAGACGAATATTGGGTTTCTGCAGCAAATCAAATAGCATTAGCAGAGCGGGGGCAGGAAAGGCAGTGGAGAATGTTAAGTAATAAAAGAAACTCACTAGACATAGTCAAATATATGGCTCTTCTCTGGAGCCTGATTCAAATAAACAAACTATACAAAAGATACATGGGCAAGTCAGGAAAATTATACTGGGTAGGATAATTAAGAAATTACTATTAATTTTGTTAGGTATTATAATATAGTAGATATGTAAAAAATATCCTTATCAATTAGACATACATACTGAAATACAGGTGATTTGGGACTTGCTTCAAAATACTACAGCACCACCCCTCCCTAACAGTAAGGTGGGGCGGGATAGATGAAACAAGGTGAGCAAAATATTAGTAACTGTTGGAGCTAGAACTTCATTATACTAGAGTATCTGAATATACTTGAACATTTTCATAATTTTTAAAAATCAGTAATAGAGAACATTTTTTACTCTAAAGAATTGTTATGTTTCTTGTAATTGGTATGTCCATTGTGCTTTGCTTTTTTCCTCTTTACTTGCCTAAACGGTCAAAGTTAAATTTATGTATAACTGCAAAGTGATCACCTTAAACCATGTTTCTGACATAAAAACAACCCTTTCTCCTCTATAGTCTCACAGCTCTTACTTAACTGTTCCAATGTATATGTGTTGTCATTCTGTCCACTGTAATTCAATAAACTAACTTATCTGCTGATGGCACAGGAAAAGAATATCTACAGAGGAAATAGGTACACACAGGCAATGCCTTCAACAGCTGACTTATAGTGCCCCTCCCTGAAATTCTTGGAAAACTACAGCAATGCCAGCATGAGTATCCCCGCCTTGGGAATGCCCCCCTTTTCTCTACTTGTCCAAAATCCTGCCCATGTCTAATTCCACTTTTAGATAACAGCTCCTCCATGAAGACCCCCACAGTAATCTTCCTCCTCACTCCTGAGCTTTCAAAACCTTGATTATAGTGTGCTTTTATTATTTACATATGTATCACCCTCAATGAGTCAGGAAGCCCCAAAACTGAATGTGGCAAAACTGAATACCAGCCAACATGTTACATTCTCGTAACATTTGGCATATTGCTTTGCATAAGACTCCAGACACATGTATTGACTGGAACTGAAAAACAGTTCTCAAAACAAAAAAGGCCACAGAAACGACTGATACATAAACAACCAGGAGTTAACCAGAAAGTTTTAATCTGAAACCCAGCCAGAACAGGGTTAGGGGCCACCACCTAGATGGTCTTGGAGGATAAGTGAGCAGGAAATCTAGGTAAGCACCTATAACTAGCTATTGCTATGTACAAAGTTGGACCCACACCTGCTCACTTAACTGTTCCAATCTGTAAGTTGCCACCTGTATGTTGTTTGTGCCATAAATATAACATGGCAAAATTCTGACTAAAGTGTAATAGATTCATGTAATTAACCAAGATGAAATACTGAAAGGGTGGATCTGGGTTCCCAAGATTGTGGCACAATTTGTAGAACCATCCTGTTTTGGATCTTCACACTTTTTTGCATTGACTTTTTATTAATGTTAAATTAGAATGAACTTCATTGACTGATCACTTGGGCATTATATTGTGATGTGTATTCTCTAAATCCAACACTTTCTATCCATGAAACTACCCCTTCCCACTTTCCCCAATTTCTATGGTAAATACTTGCTGTATGTCTTTAGATTCACATAAAAGGTCAGCCCTGAGATCCCATGTTGAACGTCTGCATCAGAATTCAAGGCAAGTCTTTTGACTTCAAATTCTCTTTGTATTTATTTGTCCTATCATCTTACAAACAGATCAAGTATCACAAAATGTACAACATGGAAGTATGACTTAATTATCAAAAAGTAATCAGAAATAAATGTTCACAAGTGTCTTTTTAAAAATATTGATCTTTAAATTCTGATCAAATAGACAAAAGGCAATTTCTAAGATTATTATGAGTTAAATAAATATGAAAAGGATACCCTTGACTGTCCTCTCCCCCCCCGAAAAAAACCCCCACAATATCAAAAAACAAAAATTGGCCCACATCTCTGTTCCATATGCTTTGGAGAGGATTTTTATTGCTCATCATTGACAACCCACGTTCCTTTTTTCTATTAAATAACAAGTGCATTGCACAGAGAGCTAGGAACTACCTTCCAGTTCCAACTAAAATCTCCCAAACACATGTATAGGTCTGAGTGACCACGAACTTCTCCAGCCACTCATCTTTTGGGAAAATGTCATATTAACTAAAACAAATCTCCTTTAGGCATATGCCTAATATTTTTTCCAGATCACTTTTTAAAAAGAGAGTTTGTTGGAGACCTCAAATCTCTAACATTTTCAGAATTTAGAAGTGTAGGTTAGGGTAGACTATTCTTGGTGGAACTTTCTCCATGACCCTAAAGCTAAATGTACCAATTACGTACATCATAAGGACCATTAATTCTGTTTTTTGTTGTTGTTGTTATTGTTTTTGGTAATCAAAAGTAGTAAATAATCATTAGGTGAATCAATCTTTAATAGTATTCCCATAAATTTAAATTTCTAGAAAAAATTCCTATTTTAAATTAATAGCTTTTGTTATGTATGAATTACAGATCGAGAACTTAATGAAATGGGCTTGGTAAATACAATGTTTAGAAATCATTTCACTTTTGTGTTCTTCTAATAGGCTTTCTATTAACCCTTGAAAGTTTCTTTTACTCACACTAATAAACATGCAAATGTCAAATTATGAATGTTTATGAAATATGCTCTAATGATAAAGTTCATTCTTTATTTGAACAACAAAGCAAGAGACACCTGTTTATAGGAGAGAGCTTTGCTTCAGACAAAGTAATTTTTAGACAAAAGTAGTTTTACAAGGATTTTTTAAAGCACCAGCTCTTGTTAAAAAAAAAAAATCTGTGTATTAATTTTACAAACAGGAATCTCATGTTAAGCCTCAAACACTTTTTAAGAGAACCATACTACTAGTGTCAAGTTTTACTGTGGTAATTTCAGTGTATCATGCAGTCATTAAGGATTTCCAAGACTAAAATTACGATAATTAAGTAAAACAGAATACTTCAAGCTACCTTAAATCCTTTCTGGAACAGGGCAGGGCACATATAAACAATCACTTAAACAGTTCTAGAATTCACTTAGAGATATGGTTGGAAGTATTTTAACCAAACTGGAATTAGCTAAGTAATTCTTAGGAGTTAAGACTGTATCATGTTTCAGAGCTCTCTGACTTGTTTCTTGTAAGTTTAAATTTTAACCTTAAAAATACACACACACACACACACACACACACACAAACTTGAACCTGGCTTCTGCAGAAAAGTTTGCTCTTATACACCTGCTTTTTGCTCCATCTGAGTATTGGCCCCATAATAGTTTTCAAATATCTTTTGTTGTTTAAAAGAAAGGTAGTTTGCTCAGGACTAAAATAAGTTTCATGAATGGGACTACTCTTCTAAATGTTTTTTAACTTGCACCAAAAGCTTATGCCAATTTACACTGTCATCAACAGTGGATGACGGCAGCTATTTCCTCACCAGCCAACCAACACCAGCCCTACTAACCCTTTTGATTTTTGCCAATCTGTCAGATTAAAAATGCTATTCTCTTGACCTTCTCTTCCCCACACATCAACTTGATTCTTTGAATTGCTGATCACTGATGACAGTGAACACATTTTCATGCCTATTATCCATTTGTATTTCCTTAGCAAAATTGTTTGTACATCTCTAATGCCCATTATTCTACTGGGTCTGGAGTCTTTTTCTCATTGATTGATAGGATACTTATAATTATGAACATTATCCCTTTGTCTTTTTTTTGCAAATATGTTAGTTTTTCCATTTGCATTCCAACTTTTTGTCAATGTACAAAGTTCTCATTTTCTTATAGCTTTATCTATAATCTTTTTCTTTATGAATTCTGGGTTTCCTATCAAGCTTGTAACTGCATACTGACTATGATGCAAGATTTCATATTATAGATATCAGACATTACTTACAGTTAAACAATGGTATCCTTTTCTGAAATTAGTTCTAGTAGAATCTAATTTAACAAACCTCACTATGATATCCAGTTTGACAGTGAGGCAACTTTCACACTAGCACTGCTTAGTTGTGGGAAAAATCAATCAAGAAATCCACTATAGTAACATGAATTAGTGACCTTTCTCCAATAGCCACCTAATTAAGTTATTGGGGGGTGGGGTGGTACTGAATGTATTCTTTATAAATGGTGACTATACTAAAATACATGTTAAATAAGGATGATGCCAAATAAACATTTAAATGATATATTTTTCAAAAATACAAATCTGTGATTTGAGAATATTTTTAGATGTCATGTAGAAAGAAGAACTCAAAGCACTTTGAACAGCCTAATCAGACATATTAATATATAAATTACCATCACCATGCTAGCCTGTGAGCTGTCTGGGAACAAGAGCCATAATATTCCCATTCAGTCTGCGTTACATTTAGCACTGTTGGCAGCCAAATTCCTATAAAATGTATCCAGTTGTGCTTTTGTTACAGATAAAGAAGATAAAACTTGAAGGAGGTGACTCAATCAGAGGACTCCCCTCAGTTATTCTCCAGGATTCCAGCTTGTCACCACCCCTCTTAAAAGTGTGGTGTTCCAAACCAGACCCTGTACTCCACATACGATCCAGGACTACCTATCCATAGATTTCATAAATGTAGTCTTAAACTCCATTAATAGTTTTGATACATTACATGGCAGCTCTCTATTGAGCAACATAATTGACCTGTATGTTCTGTAGTGAACCACATCCGCACCCATTGTTTACTACTGCCTTTTGCGACATAACCTGCTGGACTGAACAATTATTCCTATTAAATTGCTTCTGATTTAGATTCAATATACATTTGACATTTAAAATTTTTTCTTGGATCTCTAGTTTGTTAACCAGAGTATTATTAGCTTTCCTTACCAGATTCCTGTCAAATACAAATCTGTTCAGCAAGTCACACAGGTCTTCCTTTATTCCCTGTTAAAAGCACAGTACAAATACTGGAACCTTCCAATTAAAGCCGGCCATCAGTTTGTATTGTGTGTACAGTTGTTGATTTTTAAATTTTTCTGACATCAGTCTTAGCGGTTTTATTTTTTTTTAACATCTTTAATGGAGTATAATTTCTTTACAATGGTGTATTAGTTTCTGCTTTATAACAAAGTGAATCAGCTATACATATACATATGTCCCCATATCTCTTCCCTCTTGCATCTCCCTCCCACCCTCCCTATCCCACCCCTCTAGGTGGTCACAAAGCACCAAGCTGATCTCCCTGTGCTATGCGGCTGCTTCCCACTAACTATCTATTTTGTGTGTACAGTCATTTAAACAACCACAAGGCCACCAGGTTACCTAACTCATTACCACTAGCAGTGATAGCGTACAGATTTCTCTGATTTCAAGACACATATATTCATACATAAAAAATATGTATCACATACACACAGACACACACAAAGTACCACCAAACAGCACTTATCCTCACTATGCAAAATTACACTGACATTCTCCATTCTATTTTATTCTATCCTAGTCCCCTGCTCCCTTCCCTCCCTTTTAAAATGCTAGTCATAGCCCACTAAATTGATTTCATAACCAACTGATAGGATGGGACGGGCAGTTTGTAAAATAGATTTATAATCAACCTGAGTAGTTCATTTACTAACGATAGCTATCTTGTTCACAATGCTTAATTTCTCAAATTATCACAAGGCAAAAAGATTTCATCACTTGGTTTAAGACTTGAAATCATAGTTACATATTACAAAGCATTATTTAGAAATACTTGTAATACATGACTAATTAACTGATTTCCATGAATATGTTAAAAGCCTTTTATCAGTATGGATCTGCCATCTTTAATTTTATCTACACCGATTCATTCACAGATATTCTAAGGAATTAAGTTACATTATCATAGTTGTAGAATTAGTTTCAGAAACATGAACTTCAACTATTCCTTGACAAATTAGCACTGAATTTAATAATATGAAAGGTTAATCAGTGTCCACATTTTTAAATGTGAAACCATTAATCTTCAAGGAAAAAATTATAAATCCATTTTTCTTCTGGTTCAATTTACTACTCACTTTGCCACAAGGTTGTGGAAGCACAGTCCATATGACCATGAGTAAACATCACAGCCTCACCCATGTTTGGTAAAGAAGAAAAAGCAAATAGCCAATCCTGCTCTTTTAAAAAGATGGTAATTCCTTAAAAAAATTGTGTAATTCAAAACTTGAACAGTAAACAAGTGAGAAAATTTGAAACAAAGTTCAAACAAGAAAAATAAAAGCCTTTTCGAAAATTATTTTTTTGTCAAAGAATTAAGATAGATTGAAAAAGTAAGAAAATACTGTGGTTCTAAAAAGTTACACCTGAGAGTGTTGAAATGATTTTTATTTTTTTCCTTTCAGTCATTCCAATTAAGAACTGTATTTTGAAAAAAAATTCCTTTTTAAAATTTATAACCGTAAAACTTATTTCTAGAGGATCAGATGTAAACCTGAAAAATCACTCTCCTTCAAGGTTCAGCATTGCTATTTCTGTTCTGGCTAAATGCCCACAAAAGCATAAACATGCCACAAAACCAGCCTGAGCTGAAGCACCATAGTTGGAGATTTGAAGGTTTGTTTTCTTTTAAAACTGCTCAAAGGCCACCGTATGGTGGTATTCAGTGTAAACAGACTTTTTCCAGCAGAAATATTTAGAGTCACAGAATACACAGTTGCATGGCCCTTTAGAGGATCATGTAGAACATTTTACCCAAAGATGATTTCTCTGAGAATTCTTCTAACCAGTCAACATTCCTTTCCACCCCTCCAAATCAACACACTAACTGGCATATGGAGGCTTGATCCTGAGTTGAGAGAAAAACTCTAGATGAAATAATGAGGCTAAAAACATTTTATATCAGAGGAAGTAACTGAATTCATTTGTCACCTGATTGGCATGATTGTATATAAAAACTCTTGCTTGTGTTTTTGGAGGGTAAAAGTTCTCAATCCTACAGCCAAAACTCAGCTCGTGGACCAAAAGATGTGGTCATGCCTCATGTGGTACACACAGGAATTCTTCCAGGACTCAGAATACAGCTAGGGAGACAAGGCACACACAGGAAGAGTGAAATCTATGGAAGACTAATACATGCCACCAGATCCTGCATGACAAAACCCATATAAGAGAGCCGAGTTGCAAGCTCAGAGGACAGACAGGGCACTGTGTGTTGAAGGTCTCACACTTCATTCAACAGGGGAGATGATTCTTGAGCTGCATTTTGTAGACAGAATAAATTTGGATGAAAGTCAGAAAATGTATTACAATTGATTAGAGAGCTTTATGCAACAATCTGAACTCTGATAAGGAAACAAAAATTATTTTGTAATTTCATCAAGCTCTGGTGGGTAATAAAGTGCTTGAATGAAAAGGAAGGCAGAAGGCAGTGAGTTTACAGAACTCACTGTAAACTTAAGTGCTGTTTACAGAATAAACACATGGCTTCTTTTATTGCTCAAAGAACATTCCCCACTTTATGGAGTGGTGCTTTTTAGGTGAGTGTTGACATCACAATATAGTCACAATGGAAAACTTGCTTTTTATCTGAAAGCTGTATTGAAAATGCACAACAGAGACATCTTATATCCAAGGGAGTATAGACAGTTAAGTTTTAGGTAGAGGCCGCAAAACATTCAGGAAAAGCTACAACGGATACATTTTCTTCCATTAAAAACTTATTTCCTTCTACAAAAATTCTGAACATGGGATTCTGTTTTTCCTTTACTGTTTCAGCAGAAGAATGCTACCAACTCAAGTGAATATGATTACTAGGCCTCAAAAATCCACCTTCTTAGTTTTTAACTTGATCTACCAAATATTTGGGTTATTGCTAACCATGTCACCAACCTATCAGAATCACAGTGGTTTAAACAGGAAGTTAATGAGTTAAATGTTAAAATTAGGCTTTCTACAGGTATTCTGTGGGTAGGGGGCACACAGGGTGAGCTTGTTCCATAAAAGTGGGAGTCTGGTGATCCAGGCTTTCTTGAAGTTTTTCCAAACTAAAATGGTGCTAGCCTTGAATCTCACAGTGGCTTTTAAACCTTGCCCTAAGGTCTGGAGCAGGTGAGGGTCCACCTCATCTCTAGCCCAAACACCTCACTTCTATCAGTTTTTTATGTTGGGCTTCTGTGTCAGAAATTTAACAAATTAAAAAAAAATTACTACCTTATAACGTAAAACACTATCCATTAAACATGTTTGGGGGACTTCCCTGGCGGTCCACTCGTTAAGACTCCATGCTCCCAAATACAGGGGACACATGGGTTCGATCCCTCGTCAGGGAACTAAGATCTTGCATACCGCACGGTACAGCCAAATAAAATAAAATTTAAAAAACAAAAAAAAAAAACCAAAAAACATGTCTGCATGTTGGACATAGAACTGTTTTCTGAGGAATTCAATGACCTGGCCTCCAAGTCAATTTATACAACTAGATTTGAAATCAAGTCCTGGTTAAACTCTTCAATTTTTCAAAAGCAGATGATTAGTGCTGCTGGCCCCCTCAGTTAATTGTTAAAGCAGAGTAGTTACTAGAAAACTATAACCTTGGACCTCTTTGGTACTCAATTTTCATAAAAAGTTCAATGGCATGAACGATTATAGGGGGCCATTTCCATAGCTATAGAGCATCAGAAAAGTAGTGATTTAATTAAACTGTGCTCCAGTCTAACATTATTCCTATGTCTTGTACTAAGATGCCTTATACTTGAACTGGGTACTTTTACAGACACTTCAGAGAACAGAGAGAAGTGTACCAAGGACCCAGAGCCTTCATTAATAAAGGATCCACAGGGTCTCAATTCCTGGAAAAATAATTCTTCTCCTAAGTGGCTGGTTTACTTTTTATCTCATGAACACAGCCTTGCAATTGATCGATTTCTTCTTTGTTTTGGCTTCTAAAACTCAAAGCCAAATGGGTGGTCCCCAACTAGCTAGTGTAAAAGACATGCATTTATTTGTGTACTAACCCTGCCCCAGGAATCATTTTGTCTTTCCTTATTTTTCCTTTGCTCCTTATCTAATTCTTTGGGGTGAGGGAGAGGATGAGACAGAAAGGGGAAAAGAGAAGGAAACATACCCCTATTTTTTTGCATTTCCCTAAAATGGAAGGCAAGAAACATGAAAAAAAAAAATAACTAGCTAATCTTAACATAAGGGTGTGGTTTTAACCTTACCACCACGATAAACTTGTTAAATACTGCAAGATCTAGTGTGTCAATTTTCTCGCTCAGGTGGAAATAGGTAACACTGCTAAGGGGACATCCCGTCTGGGAAGAGATTACGAAATTAAGTCAAACACGGAAAGTGTATTGAGGCAATCAACGTGTATGGTGTGAAGCAAAATAAAGTACTTCCATCACTGTTCTTCAGAGTCAAATAATTTCTGTGAATAACAATGGCCCCAGCCTCTTTTCTAACATAGAGAGATGGCTGTCACAGCTCCTCCATCACTCAAAGAGCTCTGACTCCAGCATGCAACTCCTATTCAGTCCCTGTCATTTGGTAAGTAAGGATAAATAAAAAATACTTCCAAGTTTATTCAACATATTTTTCAAGCCCCTATTACCTATGAGGCTTTACAGATACAAGGTCTGAATGGCTGTGTTTACAGAAAATATTTTTAGCCAGTTATACAAAATGTATTCTATTCAACTAGTGTAAAAAATACCATTCATAAATTAAAATAATGGCTGAATTATACTTCCAAACCTCTATTCTATTCCAATGTCTTCTAGGAAATTAGGAAAAACAACAAGAATGCAACTAGGGGTCAGGGCATTTGGGGCGGGGGGGGGGCGGGGCGGTGCAGAGGCAAAGGGCACTTCACTGTAGCTGAAACAAACTGAGAATGATGCGATAAATCAAAATGCTACTCAATCAACAAACATTGCTGGTTTAGACTAAAAGCAGAACACCCAGCCCCTCCTTCTGTATTTCCAGGATTGCTGATACAAATGCAGTAGCTTTTTAGTCAGAGGTGGATTTCCTTTAGGATACTATGGTCCAATTCTTTACAGACTCCTCTGGGCCTTGAGGGTATCTATGGCCAGAGGAGCTAAGATGGAGCCTGTTTTTAAGGCTAAAAAGAAAGATAAAGGACAAAAGAATAGCAAGAAATATGTGGCCTCAGGGCAGACAAATAACCAAGAAGTCCTTTAGAACTTGCATCTTGGACACCTAAACAAATCAGATAGGAGGCTAAGAATGCCAACAATCCTCACAGCTGGGAACATCACAGGGTCACTCTATAGGGTCATAAGGTCCCCAGCACCATCTCCTGCTGGCAACTGCCCCTCCCACCCCACACCATTAACATAGCTCCAATAGGAGGTGCTATAGTCCTATAAGAACCATACCCCTGCTGTCCCCAGCAAAGTAACCTAGAGAGGAAGGTAGACCCCGGGCTAAAGTGTCTATTTATGTGTCTATTTCATGGGCTGAAGCTCCATGAAAGAAATGTAGGTGACCAGGCTTTCTCTATCAGGTGGAGAAAGCTGGTCTGCAGAGAGAGGATGCTGGGGGGAGGGGGGGCACGACAGTGAGTAAACAGAGAAACACAGTGGCAGATGGACACTCACAATAGAGTTTGTGTCCCTGGTGAGAAGTCTTGGTGAGACCCCAGTGCATTTGAGTGTTTGACTCCTTGAGTGTTTGACTCCTCCCTGAGATAAACTTTCACTAAATCTCTGCCTTGTTGGAAGAAAGGGAGTTCCAAGTAACATAGGGGCTACTTCCTAGGCATCACTGCTCCAGGCCTGTGCCTCAGAAAGGCAACTCTAATAAGGGTAGGGCTTAGACATTGCTCTCTCAACCTTTTAGAGGCCAAAACTGGAGTAGTGAAGACTGAGAGTGGCACCATCTTTTACTCTACCGTGTACTCCACATACCTACTTTTGGGGCTGGAGATCTGAAATGTGTCATTAAATGACACAGGAAGTAACATAAAAAAATGAAAATGTGTAAATAGATATGTCCATTTATTGTCACAAACTGAGAATAAAGCTCAATATTATATAAGCAAATGCAAATTAAATGCAATTTTTTCCCATGGACATCCTAAAGTGAACTCTCAAGATGATTTTGTGAAACCCTTTATCTTTCCCTTGAAAACAGTTGCTCTGAAATGTGGAAGAAATATGGAAAAGTTTAAGAATTAAAGATTAGGGCTTCCCTGGTGGCACAGTGGTTGAGAGTCCGCCTGCCGATGCAGGGGACACGGGTTCGTGCCCCGGTCCAGGAAGATCCCACATGCCGCGGAGCGGCTGGGCCCGTGAGCCATGGCCACTGAGCCTGCGCATCCGGAGCCTGTGCTCCGCAACGGGAGAAGCCACAATAGTGAGAGGCCCGCGTACCACAAAAAAAAAAAAAAAAAAAAAAAAAAAAAAAAAAAAAAAAAAAAAAAGAATTAAAGATTATATAAATATATAAGTGTAGTGAATACAGGTATATCATCTCTTTAAACAGTCCTTTTAAGAAACCATAAACAAAACGAAAAGACAACCTACAGACTGGGAGAAAATATTTGCTAACGATGCAACCGACAACGGCTTAATTTTAAAAATACACAAACAGCTCATACAACTCAGTAACAACAAAAAAAAACCCAATTAAAAAATGGGGGCTTCCCTGGTGGCACAGTGGTTGAGAGTCCGCCAGCTGATGCAGGGGATACGGGTTCGTGTCCCGGTCTGGGAAGATCCCACATGCCGCGGAGCGGCTAGGCCCGTGAGCCATGGATGCTGAGCCTGTGCATCCAGAGCCTGTTGCTCTGCAACAGGAGAGGCCACAACAGTGAGAGGCCCGCGTAACACACACACACAAAAAAAAAAAAAAAAAAAAAAAAGGGCAGAAGATTTAGATAGACATTTCTCCAAAGAAGACATACAGATAGCCAATAGGCACATGAAAAGATGCTCAAAATCACTAAGTATTAGAGAAATGCAAATTAAAATTAAAATGAGGTACCACCTTACACCGGTCAGAATGGCCATCATCAAAAGTCTACAAATAACAAATGCTGGAAAGGGTGTAGAGAAAAGGGAACCCTCCTACACTGTCAGTGGGAATGTAAATTGGCTCAGCCATTATGGAAAACAGTATGGAGGTTCCTTAAAAAAACTAAAAACAGAGTTGCCATATGATCCAGCAATCCCACTCCTTGGCATATATCCAGAGAAAACGCTAATTTGAAAAGATACATGCACGCAAATGTTCACAGCAGCACTATTTACAATAGCCAAGACATGGAAGCAACCTAAACGTCCACTGACAGATGAATGGATAAAGATGATGTGGTATATACACACAATGGAATACTACTCAGCCATAAAAAAGAATGAAATAATGCCATTTGCAGCAACTTGGATGGACCCAGAGATACTAAGTGAAGTAAGTCAGAAAGAGAAAGACAAATACCATGAGATCACTTACATGTAGAATCTAAAATATGACACAAATTAACTTATTTACAAAACAGAAACAGACTCACAGACATAGAAAACAAACTTACAGTTACCAAAGGGGAAAGGTATGTGGGGCGGGGTACATTAGGAGTTTGGGATTAACAGACACACACTACTACATATAAAACAGATAATCAACAAGGACCTGCTGTATAACACAGGGAACCCTACTCAACATTCTGTAATAACCTACATGGGAAAAGAACCTGAAAAAAGATGGATATATGTATAACTGAATCACTTTGCTGTACACCAGAAACTAACACAACATTGTAAATTAACTATACCTCAAAAACAAATTTTTTCTAAAAAAAGTCTTTTTCAGAGTTATATGGCATCCAACAACAACCACTGAAAAACTAGAACTCCACAACTTCTCTTTCTTCAGTAGTTCCTGAGAAGCTACACATATGAGTGGAAGAAGAGTGAAAGAGGGAATTGGGGCAAAAACAAGGTGTTTACACTTAGAATCTCTCCATTCAAATGTCTGACTTGAGGTAAAGCAGAACATTTTAGAGTTAGAACATCGGAGTTCTCATTCAGAGAGAAAAGTCTTTTGGTTCAAAAGAAGAATCAGATAGCTGCCATGGCTCCAGAATAAATGTCTCAAAAATCAAGCTACTTTAGGAGGAGACACCTGAGGATCTGAGAGACAACCCTGCTCCTTAAGCATCAAAAATAATAAATAAGTAAATAAGGCAGGGAAGGGGTCCAAGAACAGCTAGTTTTGCAATTGCTAAATGTTAGATGACATAATTTATCATCCAAACCAGGACAATTCAGGGAATAAAGGGTGACACAATGAATAATTATGTGAGGACAACAGGCATAAACCTGGACTTTTCCTGGCAAGCCAAGACATTTGGTTACCCCTACTAAACTATGGCCATCTTGCCTCCCCTATGACCAGACAACTTTTCTATTTCATTTACTCTGATTTAGCAAAGGCAAAGCACCCTCCACCTACAGCAAGGCCTAGCAGGGTCACCTGCATATAAATATTTGTCAGTGATGATGAAAATAAATCTTTCTTAGCAAGAAAAGTATTTTTTGGTATTTCAAAAATCAGCAAACATCTACAATTCACCAGGAAGAATATGCCCACGTCATGGAATAACTTAACTCTTGAATCTCCCACCAACTACTCTGCTCCAGGCCAGGTAGTCAAAAATCAGCAAACATCTACAATTCACCAGGAAGAATATGCCCACGTCATGGAATAACTTAACTCTTGAATCTCCCACCAACTACTCTGCTCCAGGCCAGGTAGTCAACAATTTGCCAGTTCCCCTATGTCTTAAATATTATCCTGACTCATCCTATCCTGCTCTCATTGCTGAAGGGATCAGAACAAGCTGATCCAATTGATCTAATTTGCCCCAAAGGTTAATTGTACTCTGTATTTACAACATTTACATAGCATTTACATTGTATTAGGTATTATAAGTAATCTAGAGATGATTTAAAATATACTGGCAGATGTACAAAGGTTATAGACAAATACTATGCCATTTTATACATAAGGGCATATTCTGGTATCCATGGGGGTCCTTGGAACCAACTCCGCTCAACCCCTGCCTGTGGATACAGAGGGCCAGGCTGTACATAAAATTGCCTTATCTCACGTCTCAACCCACCCCTAGTAGCATAAGCATTATCAGTTTTTAAAATCTCTATTTAATAGCCTCTGCCCCATTGTTTATTTGAATTTCTTTTATTTAGCCACTATCTGAATTGACTACTCATTTATCCAGTGCTTTTAGTCTTACAACCTGTTTGAAAAACAACATCTTTTAAGAGCTGAGAACATAAGATCTTATCACACCCAAGTTGGAATCCAAGACCCGCCATTTAGGACAAGTGTGCACAAAAGCTCTTGGGCAAAACATTTACTTTCTGAGTCTCGATTATTTACATAATGATAGGATGACTATTAAATTTTTAACATGAATAAAATGCCCAGGGTAGTACTGAAAACACAGGGAGAGCTTACTAATAAATGGCAGTTATCAGTCTGTATGAGCTTTTACTATTACTGAAGTAAATATTAACCTTTTGTCTATCATTATGCAAAGTTTTTTCACATATTTACCTTAGTGTCTTTTCCCTTTCAATCACTTGACAGCAATGGAAATAAGCCTGCTTCTCATCCAAAGGTCTGATAAATATTCAGATAAATGTTCTCTCTAATTTATGTTTTTATTTGTTTTCTCATTCTCCCATCAGATTTATTTTCATAAAGGGGTAGCTTAATTATCAAACTCGATTTTCCCGAAGAACAAATAACCAATTATCTAAAAATCTTTTGCTAAACACTCCTTCCTCCTTCCCCACTGATGTATGATTTCACTTATGTATTAGGTGCATATATACCTCTCACTGAACTCCCTAAGTTGACTTTTTAAAAATCTGACTGTATTCTCTGGCCAAGAATACACTAATTTAACTTGGGAAATTTTCTTGCTTCATAACATTCAGTACTCACATTCAAGAACATGGTAACTCTCCATTCTTAAGTCGTTTTTTCACTCAGTTAAGTTTATACTAGTTTTCTTCAGAGATCCTAAACATTTCATATCAATACCCCCAACTTAGGAATTTTATCTTTTGTTGCTATGATGAGATTTTTCTCCCAGTATTTTTATAACTGGGTATTGCTAGCAAGAAAAATGCTACCAACATTTAAATATCTTTTTGTGGTATATACCTATCTCATTGAACTCTCACTTTTAGTTTTTCAGTTGATTCTGTTGGTTTTCCTAGGTTTAAGATTGCAACATCTGCAAATATTGCTATTTTCCACCATTTTTTCAAGCAGTTATACCTTTTATTTGATGCATTCTTGCATTGGCCAGGATAATATCAAACATCAAAGGTGTATGGCACGCTTGTTTCATTTTCTGATTTCAAGGGGAATTCCACCAATGTTTTCCCGTTTGGTAGGTTGTTTGCTGTTGGTTTAAAACAGATATTCTTTTAAAGAGTTCATAATCAGGAAGAACTGTTGAATTAGCATTGTTATCTTGGCACATACTGGTATGATACCGCAGGTTCAATGTATGCTGATACCAGACCTCAAGGGTTCAAAAACTAGGCTCTGTGACTTACTGGCAATTTATCCTTGGACATGTAATTTAACTTCTTGGCCTAAATTTCTTCACGCATAAAATGAGGGTAATAATAACAACCTCTTTCTTAGGGCTGTTTTGAGGACTGTTAACTGAGATAATATATTAGAGCAATGCCTGGCACACAGTAAATACCAAGCGTTATTTGTCTTCTTTAATTCAGAGAATTTCCTATTTAATTAAATTTGCTGGTGTTTTACTGAGAATTTTCATGGTTTCATGGTTTCATCGAAACATAGTTTTCTTCTTTTGTAGTGTCTCAGCAGGTTGTCTCTCTTATATTTTATTGTGTTTTTAAGAGTTCATGCTGGTTTTTAAACATGAATTTTATACCTCCTGGTATTTTTGTAGAATCTAGAATAGATGAGATAGTTTATTGATAAGTTTTTCAAGATTTTTAAAAGAACTTATCCTGTCTATTATAGAGGTCTGAAGATTCCCTCCTTTTTTTGGTTGGGAGGCCACGGCCTTTAATATACATGTAATATATTCCATGATTAACAATCTATTGAAGTGCAGCAGCTCTTAAGACAATTCCTAAAAGCAACCAGTTCCACCTTTATCGTTAGCTCTTTCAAAGTTGCACATGACATACAAATTTAGAGCTACTGTCTTTCTCTCTGGTCACTTCCTTCCGGATGCACTGCTATGCCTTGTTCCTCTTCCCTATTCCTTCCTCTTCTTAACAACAACAAAAGCATCTGTAAAAGATAGCTGTGCCCTTTCCAAACACCTATGATAGCCTAGGCTAAGGACACTCATCCCTCACTACATTTAATTTTAAAAGTGGAGGAGCTTTCATAAGATAAAAGTGAAAAAAGCTAACCCCCCCCCCCCCGATAAGGTTTTAGCTTTTGTGAGGATGGAGTGCACTCCCCTACTGTCCAGTCCTCTTCCATCAACTTACTTCCAGTCACTCACTAGGTAGTCTTCAGGAACAAGAGCAAGACTAGCTCTTGAGTAAACAAATGGGTTATGACCAATCTTAAAGAACAGGGGTGAATGATTCTAACAATATAAAACTAGGAAGTATTTACTTTGCTGTGTGCACATACAGGAAGATGGTACCAGTTCTAGTTCCTCCTTGCCTACTTGAGAAGGCAAGGCACAGGGATGCAGGCCACTGTATCTGCAACTGATTTGCCAGATGCAGCCTAGGAAAAGTGTATTATTATAAAGCTATATTCTAATACAATAAACATAAGTAAAGTGATCTTGTAAAGACATCAAAATGACTTCTAAGTCCTAAAAAATATTCCAACTTAAATTATACGATTTAACATTTTTCAGACAATCTCAAATATGAATGAAACTATGAATCCTTACAGATCCATATCTTGGCTACATCCTAATCCAACACACTTAATAGAATCCTATTAGGAAAAGAAATAGTTAATAAATGGACAGTAGCTTCTAGAAGTCAACACTCTGCTAAGGACTCACCCCTTTCTGGAATCTGTCCAGCAATCATCAAATTCACTGTCTATGACTTGTGGATTCCACCTTTTCCTCTTTTGGAAGAACAGTACATTAGCTTCTCTCCTCTGCCTGCACAGCTCTCTCTCTTCACAGCTCCTCAAAGACCCCTGACAGCTACTCAGTAATGTACAAGTTGTCTCAGTGTCCTAGGATATCACACATCCTGACCAAAAAGACTTGATCTCATCTGTTTCTGTAACAGAAATTTCCTATGTTCCAGGATGATTCTACATTTCAATACCTTGTGGTGAAGGCAAGAGAGTATGGTGGGATACAAGTGCACCCTCCGGGACCAGGGTTTCAAATTTAGGGCCCCCTTCTAGGTGTATGATTTCAGACCAATTACTTAGTTTCTTTTTCTCTGTTTACTCAACTGAAAATATGGTAATGAAAATAGGATTATTAAAGGAGTAAATGAGGTAAATATATATAGCGGTCTTAAACTTTATACCAGCAGGTAACATATATGTGCCATGTTAGTAATTATTTATTCTTTTTACCTCATTCCTCTTACTAACACAAGTACAGAATCTTTATGCTTCTTTAATACTGACTTGGTCTGCCTCAGTGATGCTGATTAGAACCTCTCATTTCAGAAACTTCAGGTCATACTGAGGACAAATGGGCAATAAAAGAAACAACAGGAGAAAATTTAATTAGGGATGGACAATGTAAATGCCTCAACAGGTGACAAAAATGACTGAAGCAGCCAGCTAAGTTCAGGACAATGGAGAACAGTCTACAAACTGGATTTGGCCCCCACCATTGTTAATATCCTCTAAATGTTCCTTTGCTTAGGTCAGGACACAAAAATTAAACCCTCAATAGCATTATAAAATACTGAGGATGGGGGAATTTAAAAAATGCAGAAATGGAGATGAAACAGGAAAGAACAACTTTTACCTTGTTCTTCTTTTAGTGAACTACAACTGTAAGAATACTAAATTAACCACTGATATAGGTATGTACTTATTTGTATTTAATTACATGCTATAAAGAAAGATTATTCTAAACTTAAGATACTGTTAAAAATAGTTTAAAAAATACAATATGGCATGAAGCAATTATGAGTCCATTTACAATTAGGAGGCAAATCAACTTTAAGTGGGTCCTTACGGCTATTTTAAAGCTTACTATTCGAAAGGGCTGATATCAGAGCAAATGATATATCCAGCTACAGATCAAAAAGAGTTCAGGTTCACCCGAAGGCCACTTTAACACTTCCAACGCCCTAAAATATTTTTGAAAGTGTGTACAGTGCAGAAGGAGTTTTATAACTTCAGTTATCATAAAAGCTAAAAGGTATTGGGCACTTAAAGCATATCAGACACATTATGCAAAGCACTTCTTACTGAATCCTCCAATCCTCAAGATTACTTCATCCGTAGGTTCTACTCTTGCTATTTTACAGATGAGAAAGCTGAGGCAGAATGGACACAGAACACCCCGCCCAAGAAAACACAACCAGAATCTAAATCCAGGAATTGTAAAGCGAGAGCCCTTCCTCTTCTAGGCTGAGCTTTAGTTTTCTCACTCACAAAACAGTCTTGACAGTATCTTCTCACTCTAAATCTTAAGAGTTTATAAATTCATGTAACCTCACAGTGTTTCTCGAATTGAATGGTGAATTATTTCAGTAACTAATAACATACATTTAAAAATAGAACAAAATAAAAAGTATCAGAACACATGCACTGTACATAGGCAGGCCTAAGTATTGTTTCATGAAACTTCTTTTTCAGTTTTGACAGTGTGTTTATATATGTGCTGGGTCACTGATTAAAAATGGAATTTCTCACTGTGGGCTGAAGTTTAAAAAGGGGGGGGGGGCGGAGCTTGAAAAGCCACTCACCTAAAGCGTTCATTCTTTTACTTAACAAAACTGAAAATAAATTATTCCAACCTTAATTGAATTCCAACTTGCTGTAAGTAATCATTCCAATTAAAAAGTAAATGCTTTGAATTCCATACTAATAAGTATGGAAATAAGAGGTTCTCCCAAATTATGTTCCAACAGAACCCTCCTTCAAGGTGTTTGTGGGTACTTCCTGGGGAAAGGAGGTGTTCTTGTTACCAAATAAACTCGAAAATTGGGAAATACTGTACATTACATTTCCCTCCTGGACAGTCAAAATGCACATCATTAAAAACTCTGAAAAGCTCTGCAGAAAAACAATAACACGACCATCATCAAAAAATAAAAACTGATTAACTGTTTTTAATCCAATGCTTTCTAAACTTAAAATTTCTCTGGAACCTCTCCTACCAACTACTAATCTCTCATAAAACCATATTGCAAACAGACAGCCAAAAGATCTGCAAGGATCATTTTAATGACCTGAGTTTCTGTCTCCCTGCTGGAGAATCCAGAAAAAGTAAACTGGCTGATAACATGCCATCAAAGAGGGGAAGAGTTGTTTACCTGGACTAGGAAACCTCTGAGACTGACATATAGAACAGGACCCAGCATAATGGGCAATAAAGACTGCCTGTGGAACAAATTAATTCAGAATAGATGTTTGAGGAGTCATAAATGCTCAGGGGTGGTGAATATCACTCTCATCTCTTATCAGTTACAGAACCCTGGGCTAGAAACCATCCTATGATCTAAGCCAGCCTACCACCCTTTCACAGGTAGAGGATTAGTACCAACTATAACCAAAGAATACTATCTTGAGCATGTTCTTCACATCTTCAAATCTGTTTCTACATTTTTTGGTCTTTTCTTTTCCATTCCCATTGCCTTTAGTTAATATTTTTCCTTTCTGCAAAACAAACAGCTCATAACACTTCACAACATATAGTATTGATACTTAAAAGCTGACAGTGAAACTAGATGTGAGGCTTGAGGATTTGTTAATCATTAACTTAATAAGCTTGTACTTCGCAACCACATAACACTAGTTCGTAACCATTTATTCATAAGTACAAAAGAAGAAAATTTGAAAAATAAATACATTTTGATGTAACATTACCTGAAGCAGAAAACTACTGCATTGTGAAATAACATGAGGCACCTGACCAACCAGAAGAAAAAATGTAAAAGCATGGTTACGTGCCACAGAGCTCACATAAAGAAACTGACTTCAAGACCACAGGCAAAAGGAGAGGTGTCCAGTAGAGGGGGAAAAGCCTACAGAAAACTTACACACAGATCACTGAAAATAAGAGCAAAAGAGACTGAAAGGGCTTTTCGGTCTGGTCCCCTTAGTATAATAATGGGACGACTGAAGCCTAGAGAGGTGGAAAGACTTGCCCAGAGTGACATGATTAGTGAACGAGTCAGGACCCAGCCCAGATCTTCCAATTCCCAGGCTTCTGCATTGCCCACTATAACACAAAGCCTCCCATCTTCTCTACAAGACCAACATGAAAAATAAACACTACTTACTGGCCTAATAATCACTAATCAAATTATGACTCTATACAACTAGAGCATTTAGAAGAAAACATCTCATTTTGTGTTATAACATGTGGTTGCTGCCTAGAAACCTATTAATACCCTCTTCGGTATACTTACAAACCTTCATTCTAAAGTACTAAATCAAAAGAAGTCAGCAAGAAACCAAAACCCTATGGACTGAGATAAAACTATGTCATATGAGAGAGTCATACTGTTTCCGGGAGCACACATTTTGAGGTGAGGCAGATCTGGGTTCAAATCCTAGCTCAACTGTTCAATGTCTGTGTGACCTTGGACATGCCCCCACCTTGGCTTCCATCTGTAATGATGCTGGGGGATAATACCACTTGATTCTTCACCTATTTCAACTTTATATTCATACAACTACCCCCCTTCCAAAAAAAACTTGTCAGCTACAACGTGATTATAAACATTAGTATATTAAACACCTTTAAAAAAAAGGATTAAGTGCCATAAAACATTTAACATATGAATACAATCTTTGTAAACTTTTTGTGAAAAAATTCAAAGAAGACATTACTGCATAAAGTATAAAATTAACTTTCTTTCAAGCAAACTGGATAAAGAACAAAGAACCAGACTCTACAACAGTCCTACAACTAATAAGCAGCACAACCCTAAGCAAGTGACTCCACCTCGCAGAAAACTCCACCAGTTACAGCTCAAAGTGCAGGAAGAACCATTCGGACTACAGGGCTCCTAAAGCGCTCTTCTACTTGAAACAGTGTGGCATCAGCACCACCACAAAACTCAGTATGCATCGGCCCTGTTCTAAGCGCTCCAGACACAGTAACTCGTTTAATCCCCCTACAATCTCAGATGGTCTGTATCATTCCTATCCAAGGAATCTAAGCCAGAGAGAAGTGAAGGAATTGCCTGAAGTTACAGAGCCCATAGGAGGGCTGAGGGGTTCAACAATCCAGGAGTCTGGTTGCATCTGTGCTTTTAACCACAGGTAATACTGGCTCTCAGAATCCTATAAATCCCAGAGTGGGCCTTAAACTATAGACATGTAAACAGAAACTGTTAATGCTATTTCTTCCTTGTGTCCAAATACAGCTGATACATAATCTACTGTGGAGGGAGAGAACAGTGACTAACATGTTAAGGGTACCCTGTAAAAGAAAAAACTACAGTTCATTTGACAAAGTTATAAAGTAGCAACTTAAGATCAAGCTACAAAATGTGTATTTTGGGGCTTCCCTGGTGGCGCAGTGGTTGAGGGTCCGCCTGCCGATGAAGGGGACACGGGTTCGTGCCCTGGTCCGGGAGGATCCCACATGCCGCGGAGCGGCGGGGCCCGTGAGCCATGGCCGCTAAGCCTGCGCGTCCGGAGCCTGTGCCCCGCAATGGGAGAGGCCACAACAGCGAGAGGCCCGCGTACCGCAAAAAAAAAAAAAAAAAAAAAAATGTGTATTTTGTTTCTCAAACATGTTATTAAAATAATCAAAGTGTTGTGATATTTTAACATTATCATACTTCCTTGGTTATAAAAATTTATCTGCTGGATAATGCTCCTAAGGAATAATTATCGTATAAAACCAGAATGCCACTAAATATTGGTAGGCTAGATTTTCTGCCTCTGTAACCATGCACAGGAAAATATATATATATATACATATCAAGAAGCACATACAAACCTACAACTTAAACACTGTATTCTGAGTATGGAAATCTCAAATTAGACACAATGTACTAAGGGTTATGCAAATAGGTATGTGCCAGACACTGCCAACATAAACGGCCAGGGCAGGCTTGACCTCCCTCCTTTGGAGCTACTTCACACCTGACTGATTTCTTGCAATTCTCTGCATGCCACTCTTCCTTCCTCTGCCAACTTAACATCACAGTTGCTAAAAACCCACAATTCTGCCATCCCCTCACCCCTTCTATCTCAAGAGAAAAGTTAAAAGCACAGTGGCACCAGGGCAGCTCAGTGGGGTAGAAAACAAATCACATTGGAGGACACACACATGCGTGTGCACACACCCCCGCAAAATGCTGACTGCAATAAGCTGTTAACCTTAATTTCATCACCACAGTCTATCATCTGCCACCTAGTCTTGCAATAACTCTTTTCAGAATCCTTGGAAGGCCTAAGAAACAGAAGCAGAACAAACATTTAGCGTCTACTCCCAGACAAGCCCACTCTATAAATGCTGGTAGTACAAATATATGCCTCACTGTGCTCTGCCCTCATACTCTGGACTGACAGGGTAGTGATTAGGGTCCAGTTGGATAGTCATTTGAGTGGTGAGACACATAAGTAAGAAGTCCCATAGATCAATACCTTCTTTAATTAAGGATGGCTCCAAACTAGCCTTCTCTCCAATAGAAAACAGATTACAGACCGATGACCAAACTGTTACGCAATGTTTAGGCTACTTGGCTTGGTCTGCATTCACACAAACACAAGATCTTTATATCTCAATAATTAAATAACAAAACAAGTCATAAGCAGCCTAACACAGAGGTTCTAAGATTTGATCTTCTTTTCCACAATTTCATCACACAACGAAGTTTTACCAATATTTTGCCATTATATACACTAATCCACCTATCAGACTCCTGCTTCTATTAACACCAGACAACACCCATAAAATCAAATTTCTAAATAAAAGAAGCCATGGAAGACGGAAATTGATGTTTAAAATGGAGACACCACCAGAAAGGTAACCAGAAGACACTACCTGAAATGATGAAATCCTGCTGTATATATTGGATTTTGTATTCGCCTGCTAAGGTGAGGTGGGTGGAGGTAGGGGGGTGGGATTTGGGTTTGTGTCTGTATTTTATGACAGGTGGCACAACTGTGAATGAACAACTCCTCTTGGAAAAAAGACTTGGTAAAATACGGCAGTAATTACAGAAATCTATAACCTACAAAAGTTGATCAAAAGAAAAATACATTAGTAAATATTCAAAAGTAATAAAGGATGCCTTGTGGTATACACATTTGCAATATACAAATAAAGATTCAAATTAAACCATACTAGGACTTCCCTGGCGGTCCAGTGGTTAAGACTCTGCGCTTCCACTGTAGGGGGCATGGGTTCGTTCGATCCCTGGTCGGGGAACTGAGATCCTGCATTCTCGGGGCGCAGCCAAAAAGATTAAAATAAATAAATAAAAATAAGACCAGATTATAAAACCAAGCCCCATACTTAAACTGGGCTTTCTCAGCTCTTCTTTTACAGTAACTTTATGAAAATTTATAGTCTAACTCAGCATCACACTTTAAATGCCATTAGAAAGAGAAACAGAGACCTCATTAATGCAGTTTAGATTGTAAAGCACAAGGGAAAAAACTGGTTTAAACGAGAACCTGCTAATGAACTAAAGTGATCTGCCTTGAAAAAAAAAAAAGTCCCTTTTGTTACAGCAGCAAATTATTTCACAACAAATTCTATATTTTACTAAATAAATACCGACAGAAAAATGAAATACACCTAGCCTGAATCTTTGTGATGTTATGATCAAAAAGTAGTTAACCTATATGGATGGTCTTAGTATAAAGACTATTTTTTAGGGGCGGGGGGAGATGGGGTGGAGTGGGAAGGGGAGGTGCATCACAGTGTATGGGAGATATTATACCAGCTATGAAAGTAACCTTTTTATAGTGCCTTTAAAAAAAAAGTACATCCACTCATATAGCAGAAATGTGTGATCTCTTCCATACCTGATGACAACACACATCCCAAGTAATAAAACCTTTCTTCATTCAACAAGCAGTAGGATCCAAATCTTACAGAGAAGTTAAAAAATAGTCTTCAAACAAGAAGCCTTTAGAAAAATTTCCGTCCACAGCAACAGTTATTAAGCATGACTACTGCATTTTATCTGAGGTAAATAAGGCTATCTTGTCAGAAAAAATAATACACTTAAGAAGAAAGACTTCCCTTACACTTCAGTAAAACTATTTTTATATGAAGATATTCAATGACAAAAATGAAAAGCCTAAGAAAAGCTATATATACATAGCTTATTTCATTATGTAAAGAAAAAATAAACATAAAAAGACTGAAAAGGAAATATGCAAAAATGTTAATAGTAACATAAGTGGTAAGATTACATAAGATAATTTTTAAAAATTTTACAGTACTTCCTGCATTTTACAAGTCTTTTTTTTTAACTGAAAAAAGTTGGCATTCACTTGTCATATAAACAAACAACACATATGTCCTTACAAAACCAACACAGGTTCTAAGCTGCTTCCATAGACCATACTTCTAGACTTCGAATAAAGGTGTTAATTATTTGCTAGTAATCTGGAAAAAAGGAACAAAATAAAGCCAAAGACTTTCGTTTCTGGCTCTCCTATAAATATTTTCATAACTAAAAACTAATAAAGAAATTTTTACCTTTCTAAGAAAAGGTTCTATGTCCAACTTTCTATTAGTGACAATCTGATTTTTTAAAGCATCAGTTTAGACGGCCTTACACAAAAACCATCTCAAAGAACTAAGTTATGTTCAGTTCAGTAGTTCCAAAATGTAGACACCTAATACACGGTGCGAGAAGTTTTGATGCATTTTAGTGAATTGCACCAACAGAAACACCTCATTTTACACATACCTTTCCATTACTTCTTAAGAGCCTTATATCTAAAGACGTTTTTTGCAAAAGGTCCTTTGCTTAGCCTGGACGTGGATTTATTTGAATATCCGGGAAGCTGTCAAAATCGATCTCAAACTGCATTATATTCAAGGCACAGAATGTCACCTCTTTACTGGGCCTCCTTCTCTCCTTTCTTTCACAAGAGCGCCCTTAATATCCCCTAGCTTACATTTCCGGGCCCATGAGTCACTGAGAAATGAGCTCTAAGTTTCCTTAAAATGCCACTCAAACGGCTCCTCTACAGCATTCAACGATCTGTCCCCCCAGCAACTCTTTGGCCTACCCCCAGTCCCCACTGCGGCCCTACGCAATAAACTGCACTATCTACTATTTCTAGACTATACCTTTTTTCCTTTGTCCTCTAGCTTTGCGGCTCCTCCACATACCGTTCTCTTCTGCAACCCTCCTCTCTCCCAAATCCCGTCGGGCCTTCAAGACCCGCTTTGTACCGCCTCGCCCAAGAAGCCTTCCAGATTTCTGCTAGGCGGAAGTGATCGATCAGTCCGGTCTTCCCTGGGTACCTTTCTAGCATTCTGTAGTTCTTTCACAGGACTTATCATCTCCTTCCCGGTATCGTGGTTATTTGTGTACTCGCCTTATCTCCTGCACCAGAGCGTAAGCTCCTCGGGGGAGGGGACCGCGGGCCCGGGTTCCCCTTTGAATCCCTCTGGCGCGGACCGACCAGGGCGCCTGCACGCACTCAGCGCGCAGGCTGGTTCAACAGAACTCGGGAACGCTCCGACCGCACAATTCCTAACCAGAAATCGGTTAGACATTTTCCCGAACTGAAGAACGCAGAGATGCTATCCGCCTCCTGATAACAGGAAGTTCACCATGGACCAGAAGCGAGGTGGCCGGAGCCCTTGTGCAGTGGGAGTGACAGTTACCCGGGCCCGCACTCCCCTGTCCTCCCGGCTCCGGCCGCAGACGCCCCCACGCCGCCAGCCCCGCCACAGAACCGCGGAAAGCTGGCAGGAGAGCACGGGGCCTCCGGAGACCCGGCCGCAGGCCCGTGGGCGCCGCGCCGGCGAGGACGAGGGGGTAAGGCTCCGCGAGGAGCCCGGGCCGGGCGGAGAGGGCAGGCCGGGCCGCTCCCGCCGACTCCCGGGCTGGGGCCGCCGCCGCCACCCGAGAAAATGGAGGCAGCCCCGGGGCCGGTGACGGGCCGGGGCAGGGAGGCGGAAGCCGGGCTGGCGTCCGCGCCTCGAAAAGGGTCGGACCGGGGGTCACTCACGGGGCTGGGCCGGGCGGCTCCCTCTCCGCCTCCGCGTCGTCGCCGTCTCCGTCCTCGGCCGCCGCCGCCTCGGGCTGCTCGCTCGGTCCCCGCGGCGCGGCTTGGGCGCTCGGCCCCTCCGTTGTCTTCCGCCCGCTCCTGCTCCCGGTGACAGGATCCCGCGGCAGCAGCGGCGGCTGCGCGAGCGGACGGCGGCCCAGGGGCTCCTGCGGCGGCCGCCGCACTGCTGCTCTCGCTCGCTTGCTCCGGCTGCGGCTCTGCTGCGGGGCCCCGCACAGCCTTCGCCCGGCTCCCGGAGTCTCAGTCTCTCCCAGGCCGCGCCGCTCCCCGCTCCCGGCCCGAGCCCGGCTTTGACGTGCGTCTGCGCAGCCGCCGAAGGCGCGACGTCGGGCGGTGCCGCAACGCCCCCTTCGGCCTCGGGCGCCCCCGGGCGGCCGGGCGGACTCGGGGCGTAGGAGTCCGCGCCGAGCCGCAGCGGGAGGGGGAGCAGAGAAAAGCGGAAGCAGAGAACGGGAGTTCCTCTCCTTTCACCTGCAGTTTAGATGTAGGCGCTCAGCCCGGTCTCGTCAGTTTGAGAACTCTAACCGAAGGAATTCTACGTCCACTGTCTGCGACCACTTCCTGAACTCTGAACAAAGGTCTATTTCTGCTAAAGGCCGGGGGCTGACTTGTGCAGACTCATTCCTTCCTACTTTCGAGGGACAGGTAACTCTCATTTTAGCATCCTCTGAGAGAGAGTGTAGAAAGTGATCGAATGACCCATATTAATAGGATTCAACAGCCTGGATTTAAATCTCAACTCCACCATTTAGTCTCTATGGGCTATTTCCTGTCCCTATTCCTACGTTCCTTCACATACACTCACACAGAAGTATAATAGCATAGTACCATGGGCTTATGAGGTTGAACGAGATAATGCATCGCAAAGCTCTGACAACAGACTCTGGTACATAAAAATGCCATACATGTATATTTTCATTTCTTTCTGTTGCTTTGCTTTTAATTTGTAACTGAACAGCTATTTTTGAGTATCTGTTGTGTGCCAAGCACTGTTCTAGGTGGTGAGGCACTGAACGAAACATTACCTGCTCCTGAGACAAACAACAAACAAATAAACCAACATATATATGATATCAGATGGTTTTTAGTACTATGGAGAAAAAGCACACAGGCTAAGGAGGCGAGGGAGTGCAGGGTATTGTTATTTCTAGCGCTCCTGCAGGGGGCAAGCTACTTGAAGAAAGAGCCTGCTGTGAGCTATGAGTATGGAAAAGCAGAAGGAACAGCAAGAACCAAGGCCCTGAGGTGGGGATGCCTTGGAGCCCAGCAAGGCAAGAGCCCTGAGGTGAGAGAGGAAAGATAAGAAGAGAGGGAGGCCATATAGACCAAAGTGAGGACTTTGGTTTTTTACTCTGAATGAGAGCGGGAGATATTTGGAGGGTTTTGAGCAGAGAAAGGATGTGGTCTGACATTTCAAAAGAATTACTCTGGTTGTGGTGTGAAGCCCAGCCTGAAGGGCCAGAGAGTTTCATCCAGACCAGTTGGAAGGCTTTGGAAATAGTCCAGTGACAAGAAGACAGACTCAGCCCAGTGGAAGACTAAAGAAGTAGTCGTGTTCTATACACATTTAAAAGGGAGAGCTGACATGACTTTGCTGAATTCTTTTTTTTTTAAGATAGATTTTATTCATTTAAAAATTTTTTGTTTATTTATTTTTGGCTGCATTGGGTCTTCATTGCTGCGCACGGGCTTTCTCTAGTTGCGGCGAGCAGGGGCTACTCTTTGTTGTGGTGCATGGGCTTCTTATTGTGGTGGCTTTTGCTGCAGAGCACAGGCTCTAGGCACGTGGGCTTCAGTAGTTGTGGCACGTGGGCTCAGTAGTAGCGGCGCACGGGCTTAGTTGCTCCACAGCATGTGGGATCTTCCCAGACCAGGGTTCGAACCCGTGTCCCCTGCATTGGCAGGCAGATTCCTAACCACTGCGCCACCAGGGAAGCCTGATTTTGCTGATTTCTAAGTTTTTTTGTGTGTGTTTTTTTGTCTTTTGTTTTCTCAAGCAACTGGAAGATACAATTTGGGGAAATGGGGAAGACTTAAACAGAAACAGATATGAAGGGAGGAACCTGGAAATACATTTGGGGGCATATTAAGTTGAGCTGCCTGTGAGACACCCAAGGAGGGAGCTTGATGTAGAAGTCTGGGGCTTGGGGGAGAGGTCTGCGCTGGAGATAGAATTAGGGGAGTCCTCAGAGTAAGTAAAATCTCAATACAGTACTCAGGGAGATCCTTTAGGGAGAGAGGGTTAATAAAAGACAAGGCCAAGGGTGAGCCTGGGCCCCAACATTGAGAGGTCAGGGAGATGACAAGGAACCAGCAAAGGATACTGAGAGGAGCCAGCATGGCAGGAGGAGACCCAGGAGAGGTTCACATGCTGGAAGATCAGGGATGGAGGATGGATCCATGGCTCTGAATGTGGCTAATAGTTCAAGTAAGATTAGTAGTGGTGATTGGTCACTGGTGTCAGTGCCACAGAGGTAACTAGTGGCCTTGGGAAGAGCTGTTTCAGCAGAAGTGGGTGGGAAAGCCTGACAGGAGTGGTCTCTAGAAAGAATAAGACCTAGAAAGACCTCTGTAGAGAGAATTGGGCTCTAGAATGAGAGACCATGGGTGTAGACAATTTTTTCATGAAGCTTTGTTCTAAAGGAGAGCAGAAAAATGGGGCAGCAGCCAGAAGGGAGAGTGAAGTCAAAACAGATTTTTTTGTTTTATTTCATTTTGTTTTGTTTTGAGGATGGGAGCTGTTAGAGCCAGCTTCCGTGTTGACAGGAATGATTCAGTAGTGAGGGAAATTTTGATGATGACTGGGGTGGGGCAGCATTTTCTGGAGAGTTATCCTTGAGTGAGCAAGTAGAGAAGCTTGCAGTGCACAGTGGCGGGTCTGGCCTTGGAGACCAGCAAGGCAAGCGTTCCCTCACAGCAACGGAGGACAGGCAGCCCCGGGGATGAGGTGGCAGAACGTGTGGACGTTTCCTTTGAGGGCTTCTCTTTTCTCAGGGAAATAGGAAGCAAGCAAGGTCATCAGCTTAGAGCGTGGACAAGGTGGAGGTGTTGGAAGCTGGAGGGGAGAGGCGAGGGTGTACAGAAGGGCCAGTCAGCGGGATGAGACTGTTTTTCAGAGGCCACAATTTGCTGGGATGGTGCCAGCACGGGATGGTGGAGACTTGGATTCAGCCGGGGTTATTTTTGTTAGATAATTCCATGGAGAGAAAAAGGGGAAAGGAAGGGGAGAGTATATACAAGGAAGTAATAATAATAACTGCTGACTGTTGCCTCCGAGCTGGATAGGAAGGAATGAGGAAATGGGGGAGGAGGTGGGAGCCATGGGAGGGCAGAGACTCTGTGGAAGTGGCAGCAGGATCTAAGGAATGATGGGTGAAAGGATGGTGTAATCAGCACCGTAGGCCAAGCGAGCTGGAAAGGAGGAGAGCCAGGTTGCTTACCATGAGACTATGGAAGAAGCAGTTTCTGGTAAATGTCAAGGCCTGGGACAGCTTCTCAAACTAATGTCCACGTGCATTACCAGGGGATCTTGATGAAATGCAGGTATTGATTCCCTCGGTCGAGGGTGGGGCCTGTGATTCGCCATTTCTAACAAGTTGGCGGTGGGATGGGGCAGGATTATTCTTATTCCGGTTATAGCCTTGATACCAAAACCTCAATAAATGCAACACACACACAAAGAAAACCAGTGACTCTTGCCAGTGAATATATATAATCTTGCCAGTGAATACATATATGAAAAACCTAAATAAAAAGTATGAAATATAAGTAAAATAATAACACATTACAAGTAAAGTTCATTCCAACCAAGGACAATTGATCTCAAACATATTAGAAGCTATTAGAAAAACTATAGCTGTCTAGGCTCAGAGAGAAATCAACTGATGACAAGCCCTGAGCAAGCTGGTTCCTGAGGCTGTCTCTGCTTCTCTCTAGTCACCAGGGAAGGGAGGCGCCTCGCCCTCTTCAGTGAGCAGACTGCAAGTTTTATCTAATTTTGAAACTTTGTTCAATGAGGAGTTTACTCCCACTGCATTTTTTTTTTTAAGAGGAGTTTTCTTTCAAACCGCAGTCCCCCAAAAGGTGGTCTTTATTGTGCTGACATTCCACAAAAACAAGTAGGGACCCAATTTCCCACAGAATAAAAGAATGCACGGGGGTGGATAATCCCACATGCAAGGTTTGGATTCCTTTGATTTAAGGGTCAGAGCAGGATTCCAGATTAATCTTTTAACTGGGATAAGTCCACTGCAGCTGAGAATTATAGCAGCAAGATGGCAGAAGTTTCTGGAAAAAGGAGTTTGTAACAAATTCTGAAGCCAAAGTGAAAGAAGCAGTATCATCTGAGCACTTGACCATCTGAGCACTTGAATTTGCCCTTGGGGAGATACCTTTTCAGTCCTTCTACTGGACTCCAAGCCCTTTCTAATAATATAATATATATGTATTATATAATATACTCTATACTTTATAGTATATGAGGCATGACCTCATAGTATATGAGGCATGACCTCTTTCTTGGAAATTCCTTGACCTCTTCACCTTGAAGCCCTCTCTACAGGGGCCCCTCAGTCTCCCATGCTATGTCCACAGACCTCAGAGTCACACAGGAGGGTCATCATTCTCCTGGAGTCCATATTGGTCCTGTGTTAATTCTTCCATCACGTTTATTTCCCTTCCTGTCTTCTGCTGAAGCTGGGCCATCGAAAAAGGCACCTCCCTGCCTTAATCACACCACTCATGAAAGGACTTTGAAGCCTGACTCACAGCTTCCCTCCCCACCCCACCCTGTGCCTGACTTCTCCAGGGCAACATAAGTGCCACTCATATTAGGTCATGGTTCTCTCATACTCTCTGCCCCAGTGACCTTCACTTCCACTCTACTCACCAACCACCTGGTTAGCGCCATCCTGGTCTCTGCAGTCACCAAGATTCTACCTTCGAAGCTTGAACTCTGTAACTCTCCTGTTTAACTGCTCTTTCCACCCATTCACCCTTCCCACACCCTCATACCCACAAAACCTGCTCTGAATCTCATTGAAACTTTGTTTATTCAACAAATACATATTGAGAGCACATAATTACTGGGCACAAGCCGTGGGAATGAGACATTGGGCCAATACATGGCCCCTGCATTCAGTGAGCCTGTGGTCCAGGAAAGGCACACAAAAAAACAGCAATTACAGAAGAGTGAGACTTGAAGTATAAATAAGATTTAGCCAGTTGAAAATGGGGGTAAATGCTCAAAGAAAATCATGTGAATAGCACCCAACGCAGGAAAGTACAGTGAACATACAGTATATACAGCTTAGAGCTTGCAGAGGCGAATTTTATTTTTTTAATTTGTTATTTCTTTTTTTTCCCCGACTTCTGAAGTATTATTGACATACAACATATGTAAGTTTAAGGTGTACAATATGGTGATTAGAATCATGTATGTATTGCAAAAGGACTACCATAATAAGGTTAGTTCAGATCTTCACCCCCTCACATAATTATGATTTTGTGTGTATGTGTGTGGTGATAACATTTAAGATCTACTCTCTGCTAATTATAGTCACCACGCTGTACATTAGATATGTACATCTCTATGAGCATTACATATGTGATATATTATATGTACATTATATATATTATATTTACATTAGATATAGTATGAACATCTCTCCATTTCCCCCACCTGCAGCCCCTGGCAGCCATCATTCTACTCTCTATTTCTGTGAGTTCATCTTTTTTAGATTCTGCATATATAAATGAGAACATGCAGTATTCGTCTTTCTCCGTCTGACTTATTTCACTTAGTAGAATACCTGAATACCCTCAAGGTCCATCCATGTTGTCGCA
The DNA here is from genome assembly GCF_963924675.1 of Phocoena phocoena. Lineage (NCBI taxonomy): Eukaryota > Metazoa > Chordata > Mammalia > Artiodactyla > Phocoenidae > Phocoena > Phocoena phocoena. The sequence continues at coordinate 106,502,536 of NC_089225.1, read as the reverse complement.
AATGGCAGGAACACGGAGGGAAATTGGCACTAGATAAGGTTGAAGGATAAACAAAGTTCTAATATTTGAAGATCCATATCATCCATGTTAAGGAGACTGGATTTCAACATGAAGGCAATGGGGATAGGTTGGGTGGAATGAACGTTGAAACTTTAAGCCATGGAGTGACAAGCTCAGATCTGTACTTTAGATTTATAAACATCACCGTGATCCTGCACGCACCGTGGGTGGGAAGAAGGCCAGATTAGAGGTAGTGAGGCCAGTGGGAGGCTATTTTCATTCTGGCAAGAGAAATGGAGCCTGAACTAGGGGGCATGGAAAAAAAGTGAATCAGTTAGGAAAAAAAAAAATATCTAGAAGGCAGTAATTGGTGATTTGAAGGCTATAGGTGGTAGGGGAGAATATAGAATATAGGATGAAAACCTGGCTTTTGACATAGGCAACTGGTTGGATAATAGGGCTAATTCATTAGATGGATGCCATCTAGGAGAAGTCAAAAGATAGGAGGAAAACCAGGAGAGCATAATGTCCCACAGACACATTTCCAGAGAAAGAATAGTCAGCAGTCTAGTGCTACAGTAGGATCAAGTGATACAAAGTTGGAAGTTATCGGCTGGATGTGGCAACAGGAGGATTTTGGTGACCTTGGAGAGAGCCGTACCAGTGGAGTGATGGGTGAAGAGGCACTCGTATGGCAGTGGGTTTAAGGTGTGAACAGGAGCTATGGAGAGGGAAAATATGAGTAGAGGTTGCACTTTCAAGACAGGGAAGTGGAGAGGAAGGCCAGAGGGTCTGGGAGACAGCGGAGACTTGAGCACGTTTAAGTGCTTGTGGGAAGGAACAGTTAAAGAAGTTGAAGATACAAGAAAGAAAAGGGAATCACAGATGCCTGGAGGTCCCTAAGGAGGGAGGAGATTTCATGGGAGCATAGGAGAAGGACGAGGGCTCCCACTTTGTAATAGCAAAGACAGAAGAGGGTGGAGGTCCGGGAAGATGGTGGCTCAGTAAAATCAGGGGAATGTTTCCGGGAGTTGAGGTATGCAGGATGTGTTTTGTTAAGAAAAAAAAAAAGAGTAATTTTGTCCTAAAGTAAACGGACTGGTTGTTCCATAATGAGAAAGAGGAACGTGTAGGTTACAACCTGAATGGATATAGAAAGGTATAGAAGGTCTAGAAAAGGGGATTTTATTTGTCAAAGCTGGCTAAGTTTTGGTGGATTATTTTTTATGGATTTATTTATAAGATTTTTAAAAAAGAGTTTTAGTATCAAATATACGGACACAAAACTAGAATTTGTTTTCCTCTCTGTTAAAATGAGAAGATTATTGGTCTGCCCTTCGTGAGAGGTTTGGTAGATTGACTAATGGCCCCCTAAAGATGGCTATGGCCCAGTCTCTGGAACCTGTGAATATGTCACCTTACATGGTGAAAGGAACTTTGCAGAGGTGATTAAGTTAAGGACCTTGAGATGGGGAGGTTATTCTGGACATCTGGTGGGCCCAGTGTAATCACAAGGGTCCTTATAGGAGAGAGGCAGGAGGGTCAGAATAAGAAAAAGGTGATATGACAACAGACACTGAAAGAGATTGAAAGCTAGTTCACTGCTGGCTTTGAAGATTGGGGAAGGGGCCATGAGCCAGGAATGAAAAGGGCCTGTAGATGCTGGACAAAGCAGGGAAATGGATGCTCTCCTGAAGCTTCCAGAAGGAACCAGCTTTGCTGACATCTTAACTTTAACGCAGTGAGACTGATTTTGGACTTCCGATCTCTAGAACTATAAGATAATAAATCTGTGTTGTTTTAAGCTCCCAAATTTGTTAGAGCAGCAATCAGAAATGAATATGAAGCTGTAAAAGGTTATTCTGTACCTTCTGTGTGGTTTGCCAAGGTAACAGATTCTGTGTTTTGCCAGAATAACTTTTTATGGTTTATGCTGACTTTATTATGTCCCTGATTCTTTAAGGGAACGAAGTTTTCTTACTTAAGAAAGAGCTAAGATTCTTTACAATCACGTTACCTCCTATGCTTATTTTTAAAATCCTTTCTTGTCACTTTAAGTAAGTACCAAGTATTATTTCTCAGGAACTCATGATCCTACCTTATTCAGGTGTTCAAATATCCTGACAACTTTTGATATTTTGTCTTACCCCAAATTGATCCTAAATAATACCTTTTGCACCCAAGACTGTCTTTAAGATTTCCCAAAGGAAAAAGCACAAAGGATTTGTTCTCTCATTGTAAAAAGAGAAAAGGCAGGAAATAATTGGGTTTATTTGATGGTTACTACTGATGAGTTGCATAGGAAGAGTTGTTAAATCAGAAGAGATCCTGCTTAGCATGTCCCAGGGTAATAAATCAGTTTGGTAAATTGTAATTAAATTCGGATTTCAGGAACTATATGCTCTGGGGAAAATTCCTAGAGCGTTGTCAATGCTCTCATTGGCCCTGTTGTTTCTTGGTGCTGCTGTACCTGATTGTACAGTCATCCCTCAGTATCCACAAGGATTTGGTTCTAGGATCTCCCACAGATACTAAAATCTGTGGATACTCAAGTCTTATAGAAAATTGCAAAGTATTTGCATATAACCTACTCACATCCTCCCGTATTCCTTAGATTACTTATAATACCTAACACAATGTAAATGTTATGCAAATACAATGTAAATGTTATTTAAATAGTTGCCAGTGTGCCGCAAGTTCAAGGTTTGCTTTTTTGGAACTTTCTGGAATTTTTTTTTTCCAGAATATTTTCTGTTCTCGGTTGCTGGAATCCACAGATGTAGAACCCGTGGACACAGGACCAACTGTAGACAACCACAGGAGGTGTTGTCAGTCATAATTTAGCTATTTCTTAAAATGGTAACTCAGCCATAGCTTCTTTAACTTGAATTTAACTACTACAGTGGCAGTTTTCAACTGGAAACTAATATCCTTTACTATGGACTTATATTAATATGCAGAGGTTTAGGACCAATTCCAGATTTACAGAGTCTCTTTACTTGATATTCTTTATATATTCTTAGTGTATATTATGTCAGGATTACTATATGTTATATCTGAAGATATTTTTCCTCTGAAGATTATGTTCCTCCATTTTTATAAATTGGATATAATATCTACTCTTCTTTGAAAATAGAGTTACTCGTTATGTTAACAGATATTTTGCCTAAAACATTTTCTGGATTGACTTTTTTATTTTGGTCTCTATGCTGTAGAAACAACCAAATTTCCTTGTCAGTTGTATTATTCTTGTTATGAACTCCCAGCCGATCTTTCACTTTTGAAAATGTCAGTAACAGGTTAACTACAGCCATCTTATTTTGTCATCTAAAGATAGTTTTTTGGGTTTCTCTGATGCTTCCCTGAAAGCACTTACAATCAGCTATAGACTAGAGTGCTTGTCTTTGACAAAGAAGGGCTGTCTCAGAGTCCTGTGGAAAAGGACTGTGCTAGGCACTTTGGGGTACAGGCTTCTGATGGCCTTATTTAGACAACTGTGAGACCATACCAGTGGGCTGAGTCAGGATTTCTAGAATTCTAGCTGAGACACAGATGAATTCATGAGAATACAAAACCAAAATCCAGGGGAACAAGAATTCGTTACCTAGGACTGAATGAATGAATGAGGGGTGATGGTGGGTTTTGTTTGGAATATTGTTGATGTTGTTTTAATGTTCTGTTTTCTAGGTATATAAGGAACTCCATTCTCTTTTCTCTAAAGCTATCTATAACTCATAATAATTCAGTAGACTATGCTTTGCTAACCAGAAACAAACCATGTGTAAATATCTTATGCTCCCTCCTTGATGGTTCCAAAATTCAGAAAGTCTTGTGAGTATTCTTAATTTCATGGCAATATAGTTATTTGCATAGGTTCAATAAGAATCTGTCTTCCTTGTTAACAGGACAAAATTGGAAGCACTGGTTATGAGCCCAAGGCTTTGCCTGGAATATCATATTTGAGAATGATGTTCATTTGATCAGAAATGACCTGACACTTTTAAGGAACTAAGGTTGATTTTATGGAGCCAATGGTTACAAAGCCTTCTTGGGAAAACTGACCTGGTACTTGTTCGCCGAGTTCCCAGCCTTACAGGTGAGTAAGGAAGGTCACTTCCTGGCAGGCCCATGAGCCTTAGGATAATTGGACAACCTTGAGAAGAGAGGAATTTGCTCAAATTTATGAGTACTGCAGGTGAATTTGATGGCAAATCCTTGGCTTGGCTTCCTAGCCTGAAGAGGCTTTCAACAGTCCAATCTGAGATACCTTATTAGAACTTCCAGCACACGAACTTAAGCAGGCCTATGTGGAAGATCGCCATTCTGGAGGTACCTATGTAAATAGGCCAAATCTACTGAAACCAGCCTTATTTTGTGATCAAGAAAAATCTTTCTTTGAGGTTATCTTTGTCAAAAGAGGGGTATCAAAAAAGAGAAAATTTGTGTTTCAATTACAGCACACCCTTCCAGGTTATCAGACTCTCACCCTGTTCGTTGCCTTTGAGTTTCTTTTTCTTTTTAGCGATTCTTTGTACATTGCAGGTAGCTGATGGCTGTGCAAACTCTGTCTTGTCTGATGAGATTTCACTGACCTCCTTCCCCCACCCCTCATGGAAAAACCAGTTTTGGTACCTTCCTTTAAGTTGGACTGGATCTGTTGCCTTGTCGAAATTGTCGATCCTTACCACATTTTCAATTCTTTCAGTTTTCTTCAGTATCTGACTACGATCTTCCAAACTAACTTTTCAAATTTTTCTCCCTCCTGCCTGACTCAGCATTACCAAGAACTAAAACTTGGCTACCTGGATCCCTATCAGCACTTCAGGTTGCCTTGCAGCTGGCCTTTCCCCCCAAAATCTGAAGAAGCTCTGCAAGCTGTAGCCTAGTGACTTGGCAGCAACCTTTAAGGACCCAGCTCCACAGCAGACCATGCACAGGCTGGAATTCTCCCTGGACCAGCTGCTGCTGGACCACTAAGGAAGTCCGACAAAATACTTGGATCACACGTGCCCGTGAATGAAAGGTAGCCAAGACTACGCACGACATCACCAAGAGTATGGCCATCTTAGCTTTGAGAAACTCAAGGAGTGGTGCCACAAGATTTCCTTCCTCTAGAATCCCCTGGACTGGTGAATTCTCAAGGTTCAACTCCTGGCTCTTTACCCTAGTACAATTCTTATACTATTATGTCTCTATTTTAGGCATCCCTCTTTTAAGATATCTGATCTCCAGGACCATAAAACAACTGACCTCTGCCCCACCTCTCAACAGATGCGCCTCCAGTTTTAGAAGAACAACACCAGCAAGAATGCTGGAGAGACTGTTTCTTAGGCCCTGCTTCATGCCACTCGGGAGATTTATGCTTGCCTCTGAGTTGTTCAGTGACAAAAGATAGTCATCTGGAACGGGGAGGCGGGACTGACATTACTGAGCGTTATCTGAGCTCTGTGCAACTTCAGCAGTGATGGTTAAGAAATCCCCCCTACCCCTTTGTGCCTTGGAAATGACAAACCAGCTAACCACAAAGGACCACACTGCCCTCAGAGTTTCCAAGGGAAGTCTCAACTCCATCCTTTCTCATGACTCCTGTAAGATTCCAAGATGACTCCCTTGTTTACCTGCCTCTATAAAACCCCTGGTCCCCTTCCTTTTCTTTGAGATGTTCCTCATCAGTGGATGTTCTCCTTATTGCAATCACCTGAATAAATCATCTTCTTAATTATCAGGTGAGTTTTTTCTGTCACAGCTCCAGTGAGGACCTCCCTTTGATGGCAGCCGGCACGTTGCCCCCGACTGCCCCGCTGGAATAACGACCAACTGTGCCCTGATACTCTGTTCAGCCCTCCTGAGGACAACCACCCTTTCGACAGCTCAGGACATGAGTAAACAGAGAAGGACAGCATGGCCCCAGTTGCCTCAGGTAGTGTTGGAGTTACGGAAGGAAACTCTCACGTCCTATGTTGAATGGGACAGCAAGGAATCAGTCTGGGATACTTCTGAGATGAGCTGGGGGTAAACACACCCAGGGATGTCTTTAACATCAGCTGGACAGGTGCCGGGCAGGGCGCAGGCTGAGGCAGAGCTGGACCGCAGCAGGTGCTGCTCATGGGGGAGCTGTCGGACTGACCATTATGAAGGGAAGGGTGAATCTGAAAGTCAGAAATGCCAGAGGCAGCCCTAAAAGCTGGGAGGAGGGGAGATCCCAAAGAGGGAAAGTCCAGGGGAAAGACTGGCCAGGAAGTAAAAGGTGTACAGGCCTTTAGCCAACCCTGACCCCGTCTGATTCCTCTTCCTGGAGGGGAGCGAGTGCAGGCAGGGAAGGCTCCACTGGGCAGAATATGTATCCTCAGGGGTCTCTGATGGCAGCATGTGACAGGATTCACCACCTCTGCAACTTCACAGGACGTTGAATCAGAAAGAGGCCTTCCAGATTTCAGCAAGGGCATGATGCTGAGAAGGGCGAGGAGACCAGATGATGTCTCCATTCTGGAATTGTCTCTCTTGTAGCCTGAGAGATCTAGACATCTGTGGTGTTTTTTTGTTTGTTTGTTTGTTTTTAATGTATCAGATATGATTCCCCTTGGTGAAGCAAGCATGTCTGGGGCGAGGTCCTAGGGGACAATGATAGCCAGGAAGCTCGTGAGAATCCTCAGGGCCCTTGGGTATTCTCTGTGCTGTCCCCAGGCCTAGCACAGTGCCTGGGACTGAGGAGCCATTTTAAGACGCTTAAGAATCTGTACTTACTGTACAAAATTGTGTCCTGGGTCATAAAAAATTGACAAAGTTAGAAAGCTCATTAGAGGCAGGATGAGGGAATGGGTCATGCTGACTATATGACACGCAGCCAGGAGTCATATTAAACATGTTTATTCACCAGAACTACACTATTTCTACAAGTATATACTAAGCAGAATGGATTCTGGCTAAAAATCATCTCTGTGTATAGCAATGGTAGGACCTCTCTGGGCTCTGGCTCACTTATTATTTGAATAAAACGAGGGGACAGAGAGGTGGATTGACATTCATTGGGCTTTGAACTGTGCTTCCAGAACTGGGGTGCAAACTCAGGCCACTAGGTAGTCAGTGGATTAGAATCTAACCTTGACCAATAGGGCTGTGATGGCTGGAAATGGGCTCTGGTCCAGGAGATCATGTGCATTGTCTTGGTGACATCATCCATAACACCAGCAATTCGAGAGGCCACAACCATTACAGAGTCCAGTTTTTCAGGGGCCTCTGGCATCCAAGGTGAATAGGGAGCCTTCAGAGTCTTCTTGGCCCTTGCCTGGACCTGAGTATATTCTGCCAGAAACCTCACATCTGGGTGTGTCTGGGTTTCTGTCCTGGCAGAAGTACAGGCCTGTGTGCTGGCTCTTCCCCAGGGAACATGCTGAAGGGGTCATAATGGCAGAGCAAGCCTCCCCTGTCCTCTGTCCTCTGGAAGTCCCTACCCAATGGTACAGGACCTTGTCCAGGGGCTGCTGAATGCAACACTGGCCTGTTGCTGGTATCTGGTCATGCTGGAGGTTTTAGGAGTGCTAAGCTGTAATTTATTTAGAATGGAGGACCTTCCTTGAGTTAGGCTGGCCTCTGCCAGCTCCTGTTATTTGGGCTCATATGATAAAGGTTTAGATGAGAGGTTGCCTAGGCTACCTGTTTGAAAACCCCATCTTTGAAAGTTAAGTGCCCACTCTAAGTGACCAGGGCTGAGTTTTCCTGTCTCTGAGAGCTGTTTCCAGACGCTGTCTTTAGCCTTTGAGGCCCAGTATGTCAGATTCTGTTAAGTTCATCTCTCCAAGCCTTAAAACCTCTTTTAATGTTATCTGTGTCCTGGGAGTTGGTTTCTCACAGAACTAGATTCTTTGAAAAATTGGCAACAGAGCAAAAGTTTTCTAGCAACACGGTGGCCCCATATATATGTTTGGGAGGCTTCCAAGCCAGGCGGACATGGGTGGGCTGAGTTAGAATAGGCTTGGATGAGGGCAGATAAGATCGTGATTTGGGGAGGAGTTTTTGCTAATTTGGGGGTCCAAAGAATATTCCTTTTATTCTGAGGAAGTCTGTTGACAGGATGGTAATGAAAAAATGAGGTTTTTTGTTGTTTTTTTTTTTTTGCGGTACGCAGGCCTTTCACTGTTGTGGCCTCTCCTGTTGCAGAGCACAGGCTCCGGACGCGCAGGCTCAGCGGCCATGGCTCACAGGCCCAGCCGCTCCACGGCATGTGGGATCTTCCCGGACCGGGGCACGAACCTATGTCCCCAGCATTGGCAGGTGGGACTCTCAACCACTGTGCCACCAGGGAAGCCCAAAAGTGAGTTTTTGAATACCTATGGCAACCAGAGAAGTATTATTCCTGATGTATAAGAGTTTTGCCCCTTGAGTGCAGAAACCTGGTCAAGTCAACCTTAAGTATTTTGCATATACATTTTGGGGGAGGGGACACTGGCCCACACGTAGTGTAAAGACAGGGTCCAGGAAATAACTGTGGGTCAGAACATCAGTCAAGTAGGGCTTTGCCCCTGACAAGGAGGCCTTGGAGGACTACACCTGTGAGTCCTCAGAACCCACCTGGTGTGGTTCAGGCCTCAGAAGTCAAGTAGGGCTTTGCCCCTGACAAGGAGGCCTTAGAGGACTACACCTGTGAGTCCTCAGAACCCACCTGGTGTGGTTCAGGCCTCAGTGTATCACCGAAGACCTGGACTGATCCCCGCACGTCCAGAAGGCCTTCTCTGCTGGCCCACAGGCCCACATCTGAACTGTTTGTCCTCAGAATGTCCAGCTTAATGGATGCACTGGTTCCTCCAAATTGACTTCATGAATTGAAAATGATTGGAAGTGAGTATCTTACTGTGACCACCTTGATAGGGCCACCATACAGGGTCTGGGCCTGGTGAGAAAAAATAGAGGCAGGGGTTTGAGGGCTAAAAGTACTTACATGGGATTTGTATGAATATGCAACCTAGTTACATCCTAGTTTCCCTTCCAGACTGATGTCTCCTGTCTTGGTGGACCCAGCCCCATTCAGGGCTGTCCTGTTTTATCTGGAGCTCCCAGTTTTTCTTCTTTACAATGACATCAGTCCTTGCTGGGTGTGATCAAGGATTTGCTAACTCCCCATTGTAAGTTTCTTCTAGGTTGTCCTGGATGGAAGACCTGAGCTTCAAAAGATGAATATACTCTTCAAACTCTGCGTCTTGTGTAATCTGGTTGAAGGACACCTACCTAGGAGAGTGCTGAGTGCAGGAACTGGACGAGGCTCTATGTTCAAGTATCCAAGTGAGACTGAGACCAACGGTTTCCAGTTGGGTGGCGCCAGGAGCAGTGGGGCGTCCAATACGGGTTACAGACAGCAGCTGAGGAGCTTGTAGGTGTGCTCTCGGTGGCAGAGGGGAAGCCCAGTACAGGGACTCATCTGTGCTATCTGTCTATAGTGGTGTGAACCAGAGTTTAGAAGCCTCTTTGACACCCTGTAATTTGTCATGAAAAAGATCATAGTTACCTATGAAAGGTAGCCAGATCCTTCCTGTCCTTGATTTTAGGGTGAAGAGTTGGATCTTGATTTCTGTAAATGACATCTTTCTTGGGGGCTGGGAGGGGATAGTTGGGAAAGAGCATCTATTAAGTTGAGGAAAGTACATGATTCCCTTGGGTGGTTTGTCCATTTGGCTGGTGGGAGTGTGTGTGTGTGTCTGTGTGTGTGTGTGTGGTGCATACAGGTGAGTAAGTGTATATGAGAGTGAACATGAATGTGTATAAATGTGAGGGAGGTATAGCAGGAGGTGGCCTGTAACACTTACACAGGAAGCTGACTGACCCACCCCAGGTAGTGCATGCTGGGCTGGTCAGAAAGGCAAGAAGATGTTCAGTTCTATTAACCTGTTGTCTTTTACCCATTTCTTTCCCTACCTCTCCAAAATGGGTTGAGTTTGGCAGGTAGGACAAGCCTCAATACAGGCATACCCGACCTCATACTGAAGGGTGACCAATGACCTCTGCCAGAAGAAGGATCCAGGGGTCAAAGCCTTCCAGGGACTAGAATGGAGGTACCAAGCCCTCACTCAAGCATCAGCATGGGCTGGAATCTGGCCTTCCCAAGATTCTGTGATGGTGGAAGAGAGCTCAGGGAAGTTGCCGGCTACTGTGGTTTAGTCCCACTGATTCCAGAAAGGATTGTTCAGACCTAGAATGAAGAAGAGTCTCTCCAGTCCAGGCATGGTCTGAGTGACAACGCGCCATGGCACATGCCCAGACTGGTGCAGCTAGATGCAGCTGATGGACTTGGCACCCGGCCTCCACTCGCCATCAGGGCCTCCAAGAAGGAACTGCAGTATCTCCAGCTATTTTAGGATCGATACAGAAGATGTTATTTGCATTGCCACAGCGTCTGAGGAACGGTACATAAGGTACGTAAAGTGTCCTGGAGATGGCCCAGAGCAAATTCATCAAACTGAAACTTGATTTCTTCCAGGCTGAGGATCTGTGTGTATAGTCTCGGTGGGGCTTCTGCAAACCCCAGTGCATCCAGCCATACCAATTCCATATTCACAGCACACTCTACTAGCCACTCCCAGGATCATGCAAATAAATTTCCAGTCATTTGTGGAACCAGCCCAGGGATAGGGACAGACTATGCCGTAGACAAGTTTCATATGAAAAGAGATAAAAATTATTTTCAAAATATATAAAGTATTAACACTGTAACATCTTCATTAAAAGTGTTTGTGGGGCTTCCCTGGTGGCGCAGTGGTTGGGAGTCCGCCTGCCGGTGCAGGGGACGCGGGTTCGTGCCCCAGTCCGGGGGGATCCCACGTGCTGCGGAGCGGCTGGGCCCGCGGGCCATGGCTGCTGAGCCTGTGCATCCGGAGCCTGTGCTCCGCAACGGGAGAGGCCACAGCAGTGAGAGGCCCGCGTACCGCAAAAAACAACAACAACAAAAAAAAGTGTTTGTAATCTCTTTGTAGATCTAAGTTGATCCAAGTGTTCAGTAGCCCAGGCCTCTTTTACGGTGATTACATCGCAAACCACGTCAGAGCACAGGCCAGATTATGGGTAGAGGAGGTACCGCTAAAAACAAAATCCCATCAAGTTCACCAATAATCATTACATGCTCTCATTCAAATTACCAAGCAAATAAGCTCTAACACTATGGAATGTTTTAAATTAAAATTACATTAAAACAGCCCAATTTCTATCTTACTGTTTCAAATGTAAGTTCCATCACTGACTGTTTTAACAAAAATGATCTCTAAAAAAAAGTCATCTTGATTAAATTAAAGGACAAATTGCATCATAGAAAGTATTTCTAAGCATGTTGCTATTTGCCAAGCTATCTTATGATAAAAAACTCAGTTCTGCATTTTTGTATAATCTATATTTTCTAAATATAAACCTGTTATACAACTTTATACTTTCCTTGAGTAGAATTGGGCACACTTACACAATTGTATGCTGAATTATAAACAAAACTGAGCATTTTCACATTTGCTCTATTCAGCCATAAAGGTAACATAACAGTTGGCAATTCTACCATTAAAGTAATTCATTAATAATTCCCTTCTCCTAAGATAATGAATGTCCTGAGTCACTACTTACACAGGTTTCTCTGTAAGCTTATTTATCTTGATTTTTTTTTTTCTTTCTTTTGCGGTACGCGGGCCTCTCACTGTTGTGGCCTCTCCCGTTGCGGAGCACACGTGGGATCTTCCTGGACCTGGGCACGAACCCGTGTCCCCTGCGTCGGCAGGCGGACTCCCAACCACTGCGCCACCAGGGAAGCCCCTATCTTGATGTTTTAATGTCTTTCCCTAATTCTTATAATTGGGAACTGTAAAACCATAAACATTTGACATCCTGCAGAACTTTTCCAGATCAGTGCAGATCAAACCCTGATTTTACTTTAAATATTACCCTGCTCCATTAAGCAATGAAATCCTTTCCTAAAAGGCATTTCGAAAAGCACACTAAACATTCAGATCTTAAAGTCAAATACAAATACCCAGATACTCACACACTAACAAAATTTTAACAAAACTGATACAATTCATATTGAACCAATCATCTGGGGGTGGGGTGAATGAGGGCAGAGGGAGCTGGGTTCTACCGGGGGTAAATGCAGGCGTTCCTTCCAGATCTACTCCCGTGTACCTAACAGTGTTCCTTCATTTCTTTAAAGATTGATAGGGAGCTTTGCACCAAACAACGGTCTCTCTCTTCCGGTTAAAAAGAAGAAAGGAAAGAAAAAGTCTTAGATTTTCAACTTCCAACTTTACAGTAATCAAAGCTTATGGCTTCTCAACTCTTCCAGGTCTGGCGGAGCTTAGCCTCTGGTTCTCTAAGGCTCAGGAAGATTTGTTCTGCATGTTCTTCTTTGCTCCTTGCTGAGTCATTCGTGAGGCTCCATCACTTCCTTTGAGCTCATTTGCCTTTCCCAGGCTTGGAACTGGCATCACTCACATTTCAGTTGCCATTGTAAAGTTCCAAGGAGACGATCGATTATTACTTCACTTTTAATTTCTCCTCCTGTTAATCCCTCTCTGTTTTCTACCCCTGCCCGCCACAGAGCCCCGCACCTGTCTTCTAGTCTGTATTCCAGTCCTGCCTACACATCAGAGCACTTCCCCCAACAAGCCTTGCAAGGGCACCTCCTAAGGCCCGTAATGACAGTTGTGCAGAGTCTGAGGGTAGGAATCAAACAATTCACAAAGACTTTAAGACTGTTTTTTAAAATCTTGAAGGGATAGTATTAAAATCGCAAATTTTTTGAAAACTACTCTGCACAGGTCCTGTGCCAGAGGCTTTACCTATGTGATTGCTGATCCGAAAGCAAAAGGGAAATGCTGCACTTCATCAAATCAAATGCTACTCTGTGTAACATTAAGGACAAAAAAACCCCAACAACACCTTGTCAACTGTGTTGTAACCTGACACTGATTGCAAATTGCGTCCCAATTTCAGAGATGTTAAAATGTGAAGGAAAAAAAAAGTGCATCTTAGACTTGATGGTGAGGAGTTGTACAGAGAAAACTGAAGCTCAGAGAGGCTGGGTAATGTGGCCAGAACCACAGAGCTAATCAGAGGCAGAGCTGGCTTTAGATTGTGCCAGAGTCCATTGCCTCTCCAGACGTTTGAAGGCTTTTTCTCCTGACTGGTTTCCTTTTCCTTGCCTGCCTGTGTCTCAGGAACCAGTCCCTAAGCCATCTGTCCTGGAAAAAAGAGCCTCTGCTTTCAGACAACTGACAGAGCTAAAGCAAGTGTCCTTTCGAGACTGCGTCCCCTCCTCACGGTGCCTAATTATAGAGACTGCCCATTCTGCTGTCGTTAGGTTATTTTTGGCAGGGGGAGGGTGGGAGGGGAAGGAGTGATGGCCATGCAGGCTTCCCCTTCTCCCCCAGCTACTGGCTTCTTTATCTCTTACCCTGAGGCAGCAGCGGAGGGGCCATAGCCCTTGCCAAGTGGATTAATAAAAGCTGATTTAGGGGGCTAGAAGCTGCTGGGGAAATCTACCCACCCCTCTCCTTATCAGGTCTTCTCGCCCTACTCCATCAAAATGTGCTGCCCCTCTGATCCCAAACTCAACATCACCTCTTAGACTTCAAAGTTTTGATTCCCTCTGAATTGATGTCCTGTGTTTCCCGAGATGAACTCCCACCTGCTGAGGCCACTTCCCATTTACTTGTTTATTCATTGGATGATTTAATAAATATTTAGTGAGCACCCACTACATAGTACTCTGAAAATGAGTGATAAGCCAGCACACACACAGTTCCTGCCCTCTTGGGGTTCACAGCCTAATGCGGGAGACGGTTGTCATCAAAGAAGCTTGTAAATTACTGTAGAATGACAAGTGTGATAAAAGTTTCTCAGGAAGAGCTGCAGCTGAGCTAGCACTTCCCCAGTATCCTGTGTGCTCCCCTGCATTTCCCAACACCCCCGCTCTTGCAGTTTCAGTTGGGGCCAAGTGATTAATTCTGGCTAAGGACCATGAGTGGACATGATGTGTATCACCTCCAGGGAAAGACTTTTAAGAGCTGGGGTGCATCTTTTTCAACTCTCTTTGTTCTGTTTTGATGACCGTGGGCACCATGTAGATGGTGGAGCTACAGGATTGAGGGGTCTACCCAATCCACATTGAACATTACATTTAGGGGAAATAAGCCTCTATTGTGCTTGTCCACTGAGACCTTGGTTTGACCCCGTAGCTAGTGGTGATTGCCTTCACAGAATCACATGTTCCTATGAGGGAAAACGGGGAGACAGCTGACCAGGCAAAGGGCCAGGAAAGGCATCCTTAGGAAAGTGACATTTAGGTCAGGGTCCAAAGGAAGAGTGGGAATTAACTTGGAGAACAGTGTGTGTGTGTTGGGGGGAGCATTCCAGACAAACTCACAGCCTGTGCAAAGGCCCTGTATACATTTCAGTCCTTATCTTCCTGGGTCACTTTGTTGATGTGACATGGTGACCACACTCTCATTTTTCAGACTTCTCACTTCCTTGGCTTCCAAGACAGCCTCTCGCCTGGCGTTCCTCCTAGTCAATCAACCAATTCTTACAAGACTCTTTTTTTTTTTTTCTTCTTTTTGCGGTACGCGGGCCTCTCACTGCTGTGGCCTCTTCCGTTGTGGAGCACAGGCTCCGGACGCGCAGGCTCAGTGGCCACGGCTCACGGGCCCAGCCGCTCCGCGGCACATGGGATCTTCCCGCACCGGGGCACGAACCCGCGTCCCCTGCATCGGCAGGCGGACTCTCAACCACTGCGCCACCAGGGAAGCCCTCTTCCAAGACTCTTCGATGGAGGCTCTGGATCTTAAGACCCGAGTCTTGCTCCTTGGAGTTCTGTGCTCGGCGTGGTGCTCTTTTCCCTCCTCTTCTGTGTCATTTCTCATCCATCTAAGAATTTCTTTCACTTCTATGTTACCAATGCTCAGATAGATATTGATATCTTTAGCCCTGATACTGCCTGTAAGGGTTAAAAAAAAGTATTCTATCACATATGGATCGCATTTCTTGCTCCTCCATGGACATGGCTGACCACCACGTCCAGGTTCCTCGGGGTATGTACCCGCAGGCCTCAGCTCCTGCTCTTTCTTCAGTCTCACTCACTGTCTAGTCATCGCAGACTCCAGTACACGCCATGTTGCCTCAGGTGTCTCTTCTCATTCTTACTCATCCTCAGTGCTCACCTTAGGCATCACCTCTCTCCCAGGAACCTTTGCCCGTCTGGCATCCTCAGGCAGAGCCATGAGCTGCCCTTCTGGGCATGCCTCCACTGCTGCATGTAACACAGCACATCAGACCCAGCCGCTCTCTCTCCCTCTCTCTGTCTCTCTGTCTCTCTCCACCTCTCCATCTCTCTGTCTCCGTCTCTGTCTCTCTCACAGCCCCCACCCCTCTGCACACTTGTTACACTCTCCCCAAGACAGCTGGGAAGCTTTGCCTTTGCATGTGGCACTGACCCCAGCCTATGTCACCTCCCAGCTGCAGGGTCCACGAGCCAGCTTCTAAGCAGCAGCACCTCTGGGACTCGGGACTCACTTCTGCAGTCCCAGGAGAAAGTGATTGGGCCACTTTGGGTAAGGGATGATCCATGGGCAAATTAGAGTTGGGGGTAGGAAAGGGATCTCTTGGAACACAGAGGTGCCTATCTGAGCTGTGGCCAGCAAGGAAATGATACCCATCTCTGGTAGAGCTGATTTAAAAAATAAACCATGAAAGGAAACTTCTAGAAAGAAGCACTAAAGCTGGGTCCTCTTGCCTACGTCCTGAGCTAGCCTCTTTGAGTAGACTGTGGCTCCTGTGAAGCTCCCTGGGCAGGGCCTTCTTCTGATGCATCTGAGTGTTAATGCTACATTGTGATTCACATGTTTGTTGAAAATCAGAATTTTGTGTCCATTGATTCTTTGCCTGAAGTCCTCTTCTATAAGGGTTCACAGAAATGATATTGGCTGGATCCCCAGAATTGGCTTCAAGAAAGCCTGAGCTGATGTTCCTTGGGTGGTCCCAGGATCGTGTGGAGGCTGTGTCTTGACCTTCCCCGGGCCCTCACGCCTTGGAGACTGGCTGGTGATCGTGGATGCAGATACTCAGGGGATCTGGGTGCTCTCAAGGGGCAAGTGGCCATGCCTGTGACAGCACTGGGGAAAAGGACCAGTCAGCAGGATGCCCGGCTAGGCCTGGAGCCCCAAGGAGAAACCCAACCAAATGCCCATCCCACAGGAGCACGTAGTGAGAGCTACACATAAATGACCCCCTGATGCTTCATCCCTTTTGCTGCTCTGTGTATCTTCATAGAACTCTAAATCTGACATGCCATGTAGTTTACTTATTTATTTAATTTATTTTTGTCTCCCTCCCATACACTCTGAAATGCAGATTCCATAAGGGTGGGGATTTTTTGTTTGTTTGTTTCTCTTGTTCACTGCTACACTCATAGGGCTGAGGGTAGGTGCATAGTAGATACTTAAGTATTTGTGGAAGGAATGAAGTACTAGGAGTAAGGTCTGGGCCAGGTGCTGGAGAAGTTTAGTCCATACTAGGGATTCTGAGACGGCTTTCTGCAGCCAGTGTACCTAAGCAGTGTCTCTCAGCACTAGCCAGGTGAGTCCAGGTAGGAGGAGGAAGGAGGGTGTCACAGGCAAAGGCTCAGAAGGAGGGAATACCCTGACGTATGCTTGGACTGGCTGCCCTCAGTGAAGAAAGGCTTCTGGATGTGGGTGCAGCTGCAGGGGCTGAGTGTACAGGGACCCAGGCATACAAATACTGAGTGGGCGAAAGTAGAGCTTTGGGGTGGGTGAGGCTGGGTGACACACCGGCACTCACTCCTGTGTTGGAGCTCAGCATGGGCCCAGGAGGAGGGTGTGCCATGTGGAGGCCTCTCCCAGTAACCGGACAGCCAAGCCCCTCTTGCAGTCAATCCCACTAGACACAGAGCAGGAGCTCAGTCTGTAACAGGAGAGAGGCTTAGGATCTCGGTCAGCAGAGGGACAGAAGGGGCCAGGACCTGGCGACAAGCACCCAGGTTGGCACGGGATTCCAAATGTCAGGGAGAAAGTGAATGATGGCGACTTCAATCTGTCCCTCGTTTTGACTGGGGTGGCTCGGCCCCTGCCACAGGGAGATGCTGCTGGGAAAGCATTCCCTGCAGAAGAAGGCTTCCTTGTTCTCACTTGGGATGGTGCCCTTGCTCCGCTTTTAGCCCGATGGCAGAAGAGCCCCACCCTCAGCTACTGAGGTATGAATGTTCCGTTTACAGGCTCGCTCTCAGCCTCTGTCTCTGAACGCTACTCCCAGGAGAAGCCGGGTCAGTCCACAGGCTGAGCCCCGCAGGCTAAGCCTTCCCGTTGAACCCAGGTCCTGAATCACGTCACCACCTGTCCTCATAGTGAATTCCCCTCTCAGGCCTTTGCCGCCACTAGCTGTCATTTGGGACTGCCTCAGTTCATCAGAGATGCCCTTGAGATGCTGAAGGTCAACAGGCCCAGGGGGCCAGGGTCAGAGTTGCTTTTGTTCTGGGAGGCTTCTCGGCCCTATGCATATGTGCCCACTGTCCCCAGGCCAACTCTGCAGAACAAGGGCACAGGGCAGTGACGTTGAACACTGTGGCTGCTGCATCCTCGGAGACCACTCTGTGGCCTGCAGTGCTCCCAGGCGTGTCACACCGCACAGTGGCCCACCCAGCACCTGTTGGGGCAGGAGGCCCCTCTGCGGTCAGCCTGGTGCTTGCACTTGGTTCTGAGTTGGCAGTTCGCTTACACCCTAACTCCTGTGCTATGATGGCCCCTCCAGGAAGCACCCTGTCTAGACCCGCAGCTCCTACAAAGTCTGGCCTGTGGCCCCAGGATCCAAGGGTGGATCTGGCAAAGCTCAAATGTGGGGTGGGCCTCAGCTAACCTAGATGCCCCCTCTGGTTGGCACGGATGCAGCTGCATCCCAGGCAGGTAGAGGCAGCCTCTCTGCAGAGGCCTGAATAAGGAGTAGGGGTGGGGAGGCCGGGGGATGGAGCAGTAGCTTCCCTCTTCCTCCCACCTCGCTCTGTTTTATATCCTGTCTGCCTCCCCCAGATTGGGGCACACACTGGGTTGCTTTGCTCCCTCGCTCCCCTCTCTCTGCCCTCCGCTAAGCTACTCACTATTCCCTGGGCTGGCTCTTCCCTTGTCTCCACACGGGATGGGGAAAGCACGTTCTGCTGAAAGCTAATTTAGGGGCATGGGGTGGTGGGCTGGATTAAGTAATTTAGAATTCTTTTTCAAGGTGATAGTCTGACTTTCAAGACGTTTTTCTTTTCCCTGTAGAAGTTGAATAGCACATAGATTTTTTTCTTAATTTAACTCTAGTAACAAATCCTAAATTTTCCCTAGGCAGAAACCACACAGACGAAGGTGGAAGTTCCAGGTCTCACTAATATTTTTCAAACCCATCGCATACTTTTCTACTCATACATTCATCATGTACAAGGTTCTTGCTCCAAAAAAAAAAAAATAATAATAATAATTTAAAAGTTTTATTTGGCTGCTTGAGAAAAAGAACCGAAATCTCCTCTTTGTTTCCCGCTTCATATTTCCTGGATAATGAATGAGTCACACCATGAAGGAGTCTGTTGGGGGCAGCCCTTTATTCTCGTGTCTCAAGTCCCACCATCCCTGCTCCGTTTCTGGCCTCCCTTGTAACCCCACAGCTGTCCTACATATTCCAGAAGAATGTGGGGTCTCTCCCTCTGGTCGTCTGCTGTGGAGAAACTGTTCCCCAGGAGACGATGGCAGGATGTCAGGACACAACTGGACCAGCGGAGAGGGTCGCCCTGCAGTTGTCAAGGGGACACAAATGGAGGTCACATCTTCCCCTGCACTCTGCTGTCTGGACATTTGCTTGGGAAGCAGGGGGGTGATGAAGGAGAAATAAGTCACATTTCTTCATACCTGCTTGTGATCATTGAGTATTTATGGAACACCTGTTGTGTGACATCCAAGGGTTAGGCTGGAAGAGACAATTGTGTCTCCAGCTCCGTGGGCCTCCCTCTGTAGGAGGATGCAAACCTTGCACTGGGAACCGAATCACTGCGGCGCTGGAACAGCAACTCCGTGCGTGTAGCCTCAGTCGTCTCCTCCCTCACCCACTCCCATCCCAATCTGCATGGGAACCACCGCAGCACCCTTCGCCTTGCATCCCATCTCTGAGACCCAGTGGTTAAAAATCTGGGCCTTGGCTTCTGAGTGACCAGTTCAGATCCTGCCTCTGCTACTTAACTAGTTGTGTGACTTCTGTTAATCTCTCTGAGCCTCAATTTTCTCGTCTATAAATTGGGGATCACACTAGGTCTCCCGGGCTTCCCTGGTGGCGCAGTGGTTGAGAGTCCGCCTGCCGATGCAGGGGACACGGGTTCGTGCCCCGGTCCAGGAGGATCCCACATGCCACGGAGCGGCTGGGCCCGTGAGCCATGGCCGCTGAGCCTGCGCGTCCGGAGCCTGTGCTCCGCAACGGGAGAGGCCACAATAGTGAGACGCCCGCGTACCGCAAAACAAAAAAAACCCCAAAAAATCAAAAAAACTAGGTCTCCCATCATAGGGTTTTGTGAAGATTAAATGAGATTGTGTTGGGAAGGGGTTTAGCTAGGGACCTGGCTTGTCAGGAGCCAAGGATTCTGTGATCCGTCACCTGCCTGGAGTCTGTAGCCAACTCTGGCTGGGAGCTCTGAGCTGCGGCAGAAAGAGGAGTGTCTGCAGCTCTGGTTGGGGAAATAAGACCAACCCACGGGGAGAAAATAGAGGACAAATTAGGAGCTAAATTGTGATATGGGCCACAAACAAATTAGGATTTATATAAGATAAGGGAGGACCTGGGTGCCTAAGGAGGTCTCAGAGCGTGTAGAGCTGGTGGCTGATGGGACCAGAGGAATCTTTGGTTAAGTAAAGGCCATTCTTGTGAAGCTGAGTTAGGGCCGATTCAGGATGAGCCAGCCCTGTGCAGCCCACCTGGTGGGCTCCGAAGACCTTCTACTGCCCCAAGGCAGTTTGCACTTGAATTTATTAAGCACCTACTATGTGATAAGCATACATTTACAGAACATCTCTAGTTTCACAAAACATTATTTTGGGAAATATAAATATATGATTTGGAGACTTGCTGTTAAATATATACCTAGAGGCTTCCTGGGTAGATGTTTGGCAGAGCTGAAAAGCTCACTTGTTTTCCTGTGATGAGAGCCCAATTTAGAAGTTTTTCATTCTAGGCTTGGCTTGGTATGATTTTACTCTGTAATTCCCGGCCTTCCCTTATTTTTCTAGTCATGCAAAGCTTCCTTATTTAGAAAAAAATATTAGTTACAAGTTGTTACTTTTTTTAAAATTCAAATACCCATTACACTTGGTTTTGTGGTTACGTTGGAGAATGGACCATTCTTAGGAGATGCAGCTGAAGCCTTTAGGGCTGATGATGTGTCACCATGACTATTCACTCCCAAATCCTGATAGATAGAAAATATTAGCAATTGTTGAATCTAGATGGAGTGTTCACGAGCGTTTCTTGTCCTATTCTTTCCATTTTTCTCTATGTTTGGAAATTGGCAAATAAAAAGATAGAGAAAACCCATCGAACTATAGAGAAAAAATGGAGTAAGAGGAATCGCTGTGCTTTCTTGGCTGGTAGTTTTAGGATCTACCAGCCTAGAGCACTTCCCTTTTCATGCCTGGAGCTGGAGGGTATTTCCCCTCATACTTCAGCGTTGTTTAAAATTTGGGCCGTTCCTACAGGCCTCCGATTTCTGCTCTCTGCCTTGAGGTCTCCTCTGTGTCTCTCACTGGCTTCATCCTCAGCCTGCTGGTCTTTCTGAGGATTTGCCAGACTGTACCCTGGCTGCCATGGCAACAGAGGAGCAGCCCCGGAAGAGGCTGAGAGGGGATGGAGAACCTCTTACTTCTGAGAATTCTAGATGTGGGTTCTTTTGGGGACATATTGTGTGAACCTCAAGAATCCCTGAGCAAGCACCTGTCAGCCTCAAGTTTTGGGCAGAGGACTGGGGTTGGGGCTGGGGAGAGGACCAAAACCCTCCCCTTAGCTTTGGGGGCGGGGGTCTGAGGAGGAAGTATCATTGCTCTGGGCTTACTGAGAGATTTATGTCTTCCTGATGGAGTCTCAAGGGTGATTTAAACTCTGAGCTCTTTTGACCTTATTTGCTAACTTTAGACCTAACCTCCACGTAGCATGCGATGGCCCCGGGTAATAAAGTGCTCATTCATTCCTTCCACCCATACTGACTGAGTGCTTATTTTCGGCCCCATACTGTGCCAGCACTGGGGACACAGGGCTCCACTGTGCCTTCAGACTGCAGTTGCCCCAGGGGCTGGGAGAGGAGGTAGGGGTCAGTGCGGGTTTCCTCAGAGGGGTGGGACCCGGGGCAGGTGAAAGAGGGCTTGAAATTAGACAGAGGGAGGTGCTTTCTTAGCGGGTGGGGGTCACAGTGAGTGAAGGCGCCATCTGATCAATGCACATTCTCTGGGTGAATGGAGATTAGTGGGCCTTGGTCAAGCTGTGAAAAGCCTAAAATTAGCCTGACCAGCTGGGCCCAGACTGTGCGGGACACCCCCTTACCCCCCTGGCCTCCTCAAGTTTCAGAAAGCACGAGTGTGTGCAGGAACAGCATGCTTTGCCCAGGTCACAGCAGGCAGACAGGGCACCCGGGGCCAGGCTGGGCAGGGGTGCATCTCCCAGCAGGGATGCGGTCCCCACGGGGCCTCCTAGCCCTGCAGGGCCTGAAAAGAGGGAAGGGGGAGCCCCTGTCCTTCCCCTCTCCTTCTTGACACAGTTTCCTCTTTTGCTTCCCTGTTCTCCTTCCAGACCTGCAGGCCTGGCAGTGTGGCCAGCGACAGGTCAGAGCACTGCCTGGGCCAGCAAACCAGAGCCTGGGGCGGGGCGAGCCTAACGGGGTTCGGGGCAGGGCAGAGGCCTGGACGGGCAACTTCCTGGGGTGCTGGGGGAGGAGCAACCAGAATACCTCATCCTTCCCGCATACTCTGTGCCAGCCTCCTTTCTGACCTTGCCTGAAAGTCCCTCCATTACTCACCATCGGGTGCTATCATCAAGCCTGAGAAGTGGTTTGAGAAGCTAATCTTGTCTTAGAAGGCTCTGGAGCTGGTCTGAGTGGTAGGGAGCAGTAAGTAGGGGGGTGGGGAGGTAGGAAGGAGATGGCTCAGCCTTGTGGTGGTGGCAGCAGAGTGGGGCTGGGTAGCTGGACAGCATCTTGGTGTCCTCCACCCGTTTCCCATGCAGGGCCATCCCCGTATCGGACATCCGCAATGTGATTGCTCTTAGGGGCTGTATTATGTCTCCAGCCCCACCCCCATTCATTTGTGGAAGCCCTCTTCCCTAGTCCCTCGGAATGTAACTTTGAGAGGTACAGTCTTTAAAGAGGTAATTAAGTTAAAATGAGGGTGGGCCCTAATCCAATATGACCACTATCCTTATAAGAAGAGGTGATCAGGACACAGATACACACAGAGGTATGACCCTGGGAGGACACAGGGAGAAGACACTATCTGCTAGCCAAGGACAGAGGCCTCAGAAGGAACCAGCCCTCCAAACTCAATCTTGGACTTCTGCCTCCAGGACCGTAAGAAAGTAAATTTCGGTCGTGGAAGTACCCTCCCCCGCCCCCAGTCTGTGCTGCTTGTCATGGCGGCCCTGGCAGTCTAAAAGGCCCTCAGTCCCTCTCCCCAGAATGCCCTGCCTGATGCCCTCTGTCTATTCATCTTCTTCCCATCTTTTCTCCTGGGTCACCAACCCCAGCTTTCACATGGCTCTAATTTGCAAATGCCATCTCTGGTCCCGAGGTCTTCTTATCTGCAGCTGTGCTGGAAGATTGTGGAGAGTTAAACAGCACTGAGAACAGGCAGGAGGGCCCAGAAAGGCGTCCGCAGAAGGTGTGATGATCGCAAGCCCCCTCATAAGTCGCTCAGCCTAAGCTGATGGCAACGAAAGCCCGTCGGTACGGAGCTGTCGGAGCCCTACCATGTCCCCTGCACCTGCTAAGCATCCCACATGCCTGGCAGCATAATTCACTGAAGTATTAACTTGGGGCTCCTCCTTCCACCTGCCTGCACCCACTTTCCAACACAGCACCATGCTTGTATGTCCTAGCCTTGGACGTTAATGGAGCCTAGACTTTAGCAGGTGGCAAATGGGCTGTGATCCCCTAGGAATAATATTAAAACTGGTACACAATCTCCACACCCCAGCTTCACATCCCTTCTTTGGCAGAGTGGAGGGGGAAACCTCCAAGAAGCTGTGATGAGGGGCAGTGGCCAACCCCTCCTCCCCCAGGCCCCCTCCCCCAGCTGCCGTGGGCACCAGGCTCACAGTGTCCGGGAGACCCCAGGGCAAGCAGTAAAAATGGATGCTGCAGGATGCTGGTGCATAGGGGCCGCACGTATGTGAATGAGACAGGAGGGTGCATGGTTAGAGAAGCAAAAAGTCTACCCACCACTAGCCAGCCCACACCACGCAGTCCCTCCAGATCCACAGCCCTAGGCCCTGCCCCTCTCAGTTCTGGACTCTCCTGCCAGTCTTGGGGCCATTGTTGCTGGTGGGAATGGTCTTGGGCCAGGCTCTTGGCTACAGCACTGACCTTACCAGGGGTCTAATGCATCACTCACCCTCACTGTACTGAGCTCTGCTGAGAGCAGTGTGCCAGGCACCTACCCAATGTCTATTGTCCCCTTCTTTCTACTAGCAGGACCCTGAGTTGGGGAGAGGGGTAGCAATGTACCCAGCTAAAATACTTCCTAGGATCCTTCGTAGCTAGTGGTGGCCATGTCGATCCAGTTCCGCCCAAAGGAATGAGAGGAGAAGTCAGCTAGTAGATACTGAAAAAGGAACTGACTCAACAGACATGTTTGTCAGTTCTTTACCTCTGATTGCTGACTTCACCCTTTCTCCTTTCTACCTTCCTGGAAGACAGTTTGGAGGCCTGGAGGTGCAGCAGCCACCTTTCAACCACGAGGACAAAAGCCAGGTGCTGAGTGTGGTGGAGGAGAAATAAAGAAGGAATCTGGCTAACAGCCCTAAGTAGTAGCACCGGCCCTTGACTGCCAACTCTGAATTTATTTTTTGCAAGAGATTAAAAAAGATCTCTTCTTTGTTTAAGCCCCTGTTACTCTAGTTTTCAGGTACTTGCAGGTAAACATAGTCCTAACTGACACACAGCCCTTCCTACACAAAATCTGGTGGCTCCTTCTGAAATCTCAGCACCTACCCCAGCCAACCCTAGAGCAGCCCCACCCAAGGATGGCCGTGCCTCTACCCTGACCCCACCACCCTGAGGTGGTGGCCCAGAGTAGTGCAGGAGTGTAGGGCCACAGGCTCAGACAGGTTAAGTAACTTCTCCTGCATCACATGGCTAGTAAGAGAAGAGCCAGGATAAGATCTTCTATCTCAGAGGCACTGTTTCTTCTCCGATACTAAGGTGGGTGAGGTTGGGCAGGGATGTGGGAGTTTGCAGACCAGCGAATCTGCTGTGATTTCCTGGGAATCATCATCGTCATCATAAATAGATCAAAGCCTCACTGAAGGCTTTGCAAATGTTGCCTCAAGGAAACCTAACCTGACTACTCTATTTCAGCTTTCAACCCCTATTTCCTGATTCCATTATCCTGCTCTATTTTTTTTTTCAATAGAATAGCTCACCTTCTAGCACAGTATTTAACTTATTTTTATTATGTTGGCTGTACATGTCTGTCACCTCTCTCCCCACCCCAGGTTTAAGCCCCACACAAATAAGGGTCTTGGTTTGCTTTGTTTATGAATACATTCTAAGAGCCTAGAATAATGCTGGCCTAAAAAGGTACTTGTTGAACTGAATTAAATAGCAATGTTTCCCGAGCACCGCCTATTAGGGGCTTGTGTCCTCCCCAAAATTCATATGCTGAAGTCCTAATGCCCAGTACCTAAGAATGTGGTTATATGTGGAGACAGGCCTTTGAAGAGGTAATGAAGTTAAAATGAGGTCATTAGAGCGAGCCCTGATCCAACATGACTGCTACCCTTATAATAAGAGGAGATTAGGACACAGACACACAGAGAAGGAAGACCATGTGAAGACAACAGAGAGAAGAAGCCCACCTACAAACCACGCAGAGAGGCTTCAGAAGAAACCAATCCTGCTGACACCCTGACTGCAGATTTCTAGCTTCCAGAATCATGGGAAAATAAACTTCTGTAGTTTAAGCCACCCAGTCTGTGGTCCTTTGTTATGTAGCCCTAGTGAGCAAATACAGCACCCATGCTTAGCTCTGTGTGAACGGCTTTGTACACGTCGTCTCATTTGATCTTAACCACAATCCTAAGAGATAAGTACTTACTTCTCAGGTGCGGAAACTGAGGCCCAGGAAGTGATGATGGGGGCAGGCGCTAGGGAAAGGCTACATCTTGGTGTGTTAGGCCTCCTGGGGCTGGGGGGAGGGAGCCCCAGCTGCCGACTCACCAGGGCCCCCTCCTTATCCGGAGTTCTGCGGGAGGTCAGGCCGGTCCTCCATCTGCCCCGCTCCCATCCCCACCCCTAAATGGGTCTACGTTGGACCCCTCGCCCTCTCACCCGCTCTCTCAGCAGCTTTGTGCAAACCCGTGATCTGAGATGTTGCTGGTGCCACTCAAAGAAACCAGTCTCTATGGTACAACTTCAGACACTGAAGCCAGTGGAAGGAGGAGAAAGAAGACAGCTTTGGGGGAAAGCATTTCCTCAGTGTCCCTGGAAGCAGTTGGTCCTGAGGGACTACCTGCAGGCCTGCCCAGGGGGGCAGACCCCCCAAGATTAGGGTGAAAGCAGCCCACTGGTTCTTCAGCTGCCACTTCTAGTCAGGACAACAGTCGTGGTCGGTCTAGCAGGTGCCAAGCTTTGTCCTCAGTGCATGATGTCGAGTTTCTCGTTTAATCCTCTAAGTAGCCCTGCGAGATGGTCACTGATACTATCACCATTTTACGGGTGGGGACACAGAAGCTTAGAGAGCTCAAGTGACTAATAATTGGTTGGGCTGGGACCCCGTCTGATTTCAGGGTTAGGTACCTTCACCGTCAACTGACACCGGCTGTGTACCTTGCCATGTGCTGCCTTAGGCTGCAGTTGGTCGAGCCTGTCCCCCAAACTCCTTGCTCTAGAGAATTAGGAAAGAGGACAGAAACTCTGACAGCTAGCGGGACAAAGGACTGAACTCCTGAACACGTGGTCGGTAACCTCTCCTGCCTCTGCCCACCCGCCCCCCCCCCCCACCACCACCAGATTGCCTCTTCCGGGGAGTTGAGATTGTCTCCTCTTCCCCCTCCAAGACCGCACCATGCCCATCTCAGCCAGGGTCACGGGGAGGTGGAAGTGTCCCTGCCACCAGCTCTCTGTCACCGGTAGCTGGTTGTGGAATGGCCTGGTTACTCCACAGCAGATGGGGATCGTCCAAGGCATCCCGGAGGAACGATCACAGTCTGGGGACAGTGTGAAGCCAGGCCTGTGGGGCCTGGGTGGAGGCCCTGGTCTCTGCCCTCGGGAGCCCTCCCCTCTGGTCTCCAGAGCCCTTGCCCTTTCCTCGTGCGGGTGTTCCCTTCGCACCAAGGAGGGGCCTTCTGAGACTTTCTGACTACTGACTTTGTAAGCTTGGTTTCGGGAGTCTGGCTGGGAACCTCTGTCCTCCCCTGCTGGCCTCACAGCCCTGGACACTCTGCAGGTCAGCATCTGGATGAAGGTGAACCAGGGCAGGGCCTTCTCCACCCTGTCCCCAGAGCCAGAGGGCAGCTGCCTGTGACCCAGCCACCTCTCCCCGGCATGAGTGTGGCAGACTGATGCGGGTGGCACACCCTCTGTGTCTGCTGGGCCCTCTGCATGTGCAGGGGGGCCTAGGGATGGAGCCCATGCGCCCGGGAGCACGGCCCGTTCCTGTTGACAAGACTGCCTGGCACAGTCCCTGCCCCCAACAGGAAGGTGCCTGGCATAGGAAGAGGGCAGTGGCATCACGGGGCTGGATGCAGAGGCAGGTGGCCTGGATGGCCTTGGTGGGAAGCCAGAGGGCATGACGAGGCTGCCCCAGGCCACACCCGCCTGCCTGAGTCTGAGGAGGTGGCAGGGCCCCGGCTGCAGGTGCCCGCCAGCCACCCCGCTGGGCAGATGCCTTTGGCGAGGGCTGGACTTGGCGTGGACTGACGGAGGGTCACAACGAGGGCGTCCCCGTGCGTCCCGGTGGGGCTCTCCTACCTACGCTTACCCTACTGACGGGCTGACTCCTGGGCTCTTCTTCAGACAAAGTAGTGTAACTGCCTTTCCTTCGGAACCTGTCATCCGCTAAACCCCTATCTTCACTTATCAGACACCCAACACCCTGTTTCTCATTTTCAGGGTGATTCTGCAGTTCTAGAAATTAAAACCTGCTGCGTTCTGAAAAGGTGCTTTATGTCTTCCCTGGGAAGTGGGCGACACATCCCTCAGGATTCCACGGGGCACCTCTGGCTACCTACAGCTAAAAGGGTAAAAAGAGATGATCCAGGGCTTGAGCTAGACTGGCTAGGCAGGTTGGGGTCATGGAGAAAACTGGGGTTGCTTGGGGAAAGCTGGGCAGGCAGGCTGTGAAGGGGGGAGTGGGAGGGGTCTGGGAGTTTGGGGATGGCAGCAGAAGCCTGGCTAAAGATGCTGAGGGCACACCAGGCCGGGCAGAGCCATTCTCAGTGGGAGCTGGAGTGTGGGGCAGGGACTGTCCCAGGGTTTGTGGTCACCAGGGCTGTGGCCAAGGGTCCCAAGGACATACCTGTGTGGCCTGTGAAGGGCCTGCTCAGTGCTGGTGCTGTTTGCTCCATGTCTAGACGGTTGAGGGGTCACTGGAGGCCTGGGAGGGAGCAGGGAGCCTGAGCCTCTATCTGCCAGGTGGGGAACTTCAGGCTCTTTGGAAGAGCCTGAAGAAGGCATAGTGGCTGCAGGGGCCGTGAGTCTGTGATGGGGTGCTATCCCTAGAGCAGGGCTGGTGGCCAGGGAACGGATGCTCTGCACGTCCAGGAAAGGGTCTTTGCAGGGTATCTGCCATGTGGTCACCGCCGGGCTGTGGCAGAAGCCTGTGGGTTGGACACAATGGTCAGCTGCCCCAGCCTGCAGTGCAGAGGTTACCACTCGCCCACTGCTACCTTTTGCGGGACACTTCCCTTCATGAAGATGCCCATGAAGGCCCTGATGTGTGCAGGACATCGTGGGAGAAGGTGGACACGGCAGAGCCCTGCTTTCAGCCCCAGCACGATGCGGAAAGGCCTGTGCGCCCCAAGAAGCAGACTCGGAATTGCGGGCTCCAGAGTGGGGTCATCAGGTGGTCTGGGGCCGGGGAGCAAGTGGCCCTGAGCTAGGCCTTGAGGGCTGTGTGGGCCACGACTGGGAGACCAGGGCACAAGGATCACAGAGCGAGGGGTGGCGTGAGAATGGCCTGAGGGATCACAATTAAAATGACATCAGCTAAAGTAATGAGGGTTTGTACTTGCACCTCAAGTGCATAAGGGTGTGGAAGAGGCTCTGCAGTGCTGGCTTCAGGCCCAGCACAGACTTGAGCAGCTGGTAAAGCCTGGCAAATGGCAGCCGTTATCTCTACCAGGAGGGGGCCCCCAGCAAATTGTGAAAGGCGGCCTGAGTTTTGAGTGTCAGTCAATTTTGGAGCCAACCTGGGTGCCCTTTGGCACATTTTCTGCCCTGCAACCCCTTCATTGCCCCCAGGGGCAGGGCTGGACCCTGGGTGGACCCAGCCCTCTATAGCGAGTCTTCTCCGAGCTGCGTTAGCCCCATTGCCCTGTGAGCCCTGGCCCCCATCCCAGACACCACCACGTTGAGCCCATTCCACAAAGTATTAAGATGTCTTTTCACCTCGCCTGGCCCTTTTCACTGGGGGTGATTCCAGGAGAGGGTCGGGGACCAGCTCCTGTGAAACTTGGGGCTTCAGCCTCTGGAGAGATGCCTTCACTGCCCAGAGTGAAGTTGGGGGAATACTGGGCGTCCTTTCTGTTACTCCAAGGGCACCCAAGGCACTTTGGAGAGTGTTGCAGAACGCAGATGAGGAAACCCCACCCTGATCCCAACTCAGAGAAGCCGGGGAATCATTCAAATGACAGTCCCTGCCTCAAAATCTGCTCCCTAGCCAGAGATGTAGCCCTGTGGCCTACCCAGATGTTAATCTCCTCACCTGCGTTGGGACTCCCCTCCCACACATATTCGAGTGACCACGGTTCATCTGACCCTTCCAGACTCTCCCTCCCCTTCCTCCCCCCCACCCCGCTCCCCCAGGCCCTCGTCTTCTCCCTCCTGTTGCCTGTTATTACATTAGCCTCTCAATGCCTGGCTATCCTCCAGGAGCTCTCCTTTGGGGCCAGTCTCCAAAGAGCTAAGGAACAATCTTTTAGAAATGCAGCCCCCACTGCCAGAGTTCCCCTTAGTCATCTTCACTTACCTTCTAGCTAAAACCCCAATTCCTTAGCAAACGAGGCCTCCTTCCTGTGGTCGGCTTCTCCTTCCCCTTCTGACCCATCCACCTCTCAGACCTGGGGGCCCAGGCCCACTGAAGTCTCCCCCTGAAACCCCTGGACCTTGCTTTCTTGGAAACAGCACATATTTGTACCTGGCCCCTCTGCCTGGAACACCTAGCCACCCCAGACCTTTTTTCTCCCCTAACTCCAAGTTACCTTGAATTTCATTTTCAATGTTTATGTCACTATCTTCCTTGTAGTTCTTTTTTTTTTTTTAAGTGGAAATGTCTATAGTTCTTGCTGGCAAAACAAATAGACAATGTTTTGCATTGTCTATTTTGCATGGTCGTTCTGGTCAGGGTCCCTGCACGGGGATGCCTTCCTCTCTCCCCATCTGGGTGCTTTCCACCTGGGCTCCCTGGTGCCTCTGATGTGCACACAGGTAGTTACACCTGTACTTGTTCATGCCTGTTGGTTTCTCAGTGTTTTATTCTCTGCATCCTGCAATTCCTGAAGCATGTTGGGTGCTTAATAAAGATATTAATCAAAATATCTTTAATGCATCTTCTATTTCAAAGCTATAGATCCAAGTGTCTGAATTTTTTAAATTAAAATTTAGAAGAGTTTAATTATTCTGCAACTCAGTTGCTAGCTCGAGCCCTCTTTCTGCCTCATGGTGGATACTTTAGCCAATCCCAGGAAATCCACCATTTCTGTGACACCCCCTCTAGTCCAATTTATGCTTTTTATTCTATTTTCTCCTCCTCACTTCCGTAACATGATCCAAGTTAGGGTGCCTCTCTGAAGTGTCTGGACACTGGTGGGAAGAGCTGGGTCCTTGGAGGCCATGCTGAAGCTTGGCTGGCATCTGTCTCGCAGTAGGCGTCTGTTCCCCAGCCTTTGCTGAGATACCTTCTCAGCATGTCGCAGAGGATAGACGGGGGCAACCACTGAGTGTGGGCTGGTGCCCTCATTCCTATCAAAGAGCCCCTTCCCTTTACAAATCCCAAACCTCAAGATGCTACCTTGCGAGGGGCCTTAGTGTAGAAGGGGTGGATGTGAGTAAAGATCCACCCACCTCCCAGCTCCTTCCTCAAAAGTGGGGAGAGGCTGGAAGAGAGGCTGAGCCTTGGAGAAGGTGCCCCATTATCTGGAAAGGCACAGTAACGAGTCTCTGAATATGCAAAGAGTCCTGTGGGGCCCAGGTTGGTGGTAGGAGGTCTTGGTGGTAGAATGGCTCAGCATAATAAAGAGGGGAGGAATATTTGTGGAGTTGGAGTTAGGGGTGGGGTTCAGGGGTTGGCCAAGGGTGTGAGTGGGGAGGGTAGAGCCACTGCTGACAGAACGGCCAAGGGAATTTGTAAGACTAGGAACACCTACTTTGTCCCTGTGATGGGGTGGGCCCTGTCTGTCTCCGCAAACTTTCAATCAAGTAGACTGCACCCAAATTGGAGTGCTCACCCTGGGAACTGAAGGGAGGCTGTTTCCATCTCAAGTTCAAGCTCCCACCCTTTCACCCTTGGGAAGACCCTGGGGGACATAGCCTGCAATCCTGATGTGACCCCAGCAAAATGATCATTGGTGTTCTCTGGGCAGACGGTTCTGGGATGGAGTCACCTTTGAGGAGTGGGGTCACTTGGACAAACCTGGGGTTAGGAGGAGTCAGCGCCCCTTCCTCCTCTGCGAACACATTTGCCTCTTTCATTAGCACCTGGGGGTGATGCCAACAATCTGTAAAAGAAAAAGTGTCCCCAAACTGGTCCGGGACAGAAATTTTTTTGTGTGATTCAATTAGCAATTTCCTTCTGGAAAGAAATCAGCATTCCTGGTGAAATGCAGAAGCAAATTTCTGATGAGCTTTAATGGAATTAAAACTGGTGGGAAACCAGTGCCCAGCCCACCCAGCTGCCTCCCAGAAGGAAGGGGCAGTGGCCATGCCTGTCTGTATCTAAGGAGATATGGAAATAGTTCTTTGCCAGCTACTTGCACAAAGAGAGAGGCTATAACAAAAAATCGTGCCCTAAAATAGCTATAAAATATGTGGTAGAGGGTCCACTTGAGTCTAAACTGTGACTCAGACCGAAGGGGGCTTATGGGGACCTGTAGAGTCAGATGGGTTCTGGGAGGGATGAGGGAGCTGGACACCATGAGTGGGAGCCTTGCTTTCTTCGTCCACACGGATGAGAGTTGCTTTGCCTCCCTCCTTCCAACGCTGCGATGATCAAGTGAGATAAGGATTAGACGGCAATGTAATTGGAAAAGTAGAAGGTGGCTTGTAGATCAGGGATTTATTATTACTGTCATCTGATTCAGAGATGATCTGCCCCTGCCAGAAAATCTCAGGATGCAGATGCTACACCGGTGTCCCTAACATAGGCCTGCTTTTCAATGATATGCAATTTCCCCGTCGTCCAAAGGTGCATCTCCCCCTCTGCATTTTCTCTGTGATTGCTCCAGCTCTGAAGCCCTCTGAAGTGCATGGCTTCCTTACTCCCTGCAGCAGCTTCCTGACCCTCCTCCTGTGGCCTCCTGTCCAGTCTCCCCAACAGTCAGACCAGACCAGGCACTCCCAGCCCTGTTTACAGCAAAGCCAAGGCCACTGGAGCTGCTATTGGGAGAAAAGGGTTAGTCGCCTTCCCAGCCCGTGGCAGTCCCAACCGGGCCTCTCCCCACGCTCAGCACAGGCACAACGAAGTCTGTCTCTCTGCCGATTATGAGATAGCTCATGGCTGTTAGGTCTGCTTGAATAAGGTCTTTTGTCCCAGAGAATTTTCCCATGTCGTACATTTAGTCTGTTGTGTTATGGGTCAGTGAGCAAGGAGATAAGTCTGAATTCTTAAACAACCTTGTGAACGCAAGACATCTGTCTGAAAGGCAATCAAACAACATCTGTCACGCTCTCTCCAACTTCTAAGACCCTTTCTTAAAAATCAAATCATTGTTGTATGTTTACGTTTCTTTGAAAAATTCAGCTACTACCGAGATATATACTTTGAAAGATGAAAGTCCCTCATAAATCTTCACCTCCCTTCCCCCCTCCCCTCAGTGCCAGAAAACTATTGTTAATACTTTGGTGTATATTGCCCAGATTTTTCTTCTCTGCACCTACTAACACAGATAGTATTATTATTACCTTTTTCTTTTATTTTTTATCATTGTAACATAGATATTGTTTTGCAATTTGCTTTTTGACGTAACATAGAACTTCTTTCAGTATGAGGATCTCATTTTTTAAACAATTGTACAGTGTTCCATCATGTCTATGAATAATCACTTATTTAATGAGTTTCCTGTTGATGGATATTTGGAATTCAACCCTTTCCAACACAATTTTTCCTTTATATAAACAATACTGCAATGGATACCCTTGCACATGTTTTTGTATACCTGTGAGAGGGTTTCTATGCGTATAGGATGTAATATTTCTAGAAACAGAAATGCTAGATCAAAGATATAAACATTTAAAATTTAGTAGGTATTACCAAATTGACTAGGCAAGCATGGCTAGGGTTTGGTTTGTAGATTTCTTGAAGGTAGAGAATGCCACTGGGCACCTAGAGGGGTTAGTGCCAGCAACAGAAAGGAGTGGCAGTTCACCTTGGGTACACCCGGGAGTGTTTCCCCAGCTGCCTGCTAGACTTGAGACATCTTAGTGTATGTGGACTAATCCAGGAGAGGACAAGGCATAAACTATTGGTCTGGAAGGGACAGAGTCATCAGTTGAGTGAATCCCAGGTAATGTGAGGCCTGAATGGCATGGACATTTATGAAATTGTGCGTCTATCACAATCCCTTCGAGAGAGACCTCTTCCCACTCCCCAAATCCAACCACTGGGCTCTCGTGGGAGCTGCCTATGCTATTGTTTGCCGGCCTAGCCAGGGGTCAGCAAATATAATCTCTGGCTAATTAGAAGTCTTCCCTAGCATTTTTTGAATGGGAAGTGAGGGAAGAGAGGTCTTGTTGCAGGTGAGGGAGTTGGAAATACGTGTGTCCAGAGTTGACCGGGGGTCATGGTTTCTGCACTGTAGAGGAAGACATTTGGAGAGACCGAAGCTGACTCCCCAAGAGAGGATGAGACAAGAGACAAAGAAAGTTCCAGAGCCCAGGTGGTGACGGAGGCTCTGATTCTTGCCATTCCCAAGGCCCAAGGGCTAATACTTTTGGTATGAGCCAAAATAATTAGTTTTGCCTGTTTTTGACCTTTGTATAAATGGAATTATACAATCTGTACCCATTTGTCCTCGTCTCTGTGATGCAGCGGTACATTGGTAGATTCATCCACGTTGTTGCACATGGCAGTAACTTTTTTTCCTTTAACTGCCTCATAGTATTCCAGTGATCTTGAGTATATACCTCTGAACAGGATTTGGGGGCCATGTGATAACTCTATGGTAACTTTTTTTTTTTTTTTTTTTGTGGTATGCGGGCCTCTCACTGTTGTGGCCTCTCCCGTTGCGGAGCACAGGCTCCGGATGCGCAGGCTCAGCAGCCATGGCTCACGGGCCCAGCCGCTCCGCGGCATGTGGGATCTTCCCAGACCGGGGCACGAACCCGTGTCCCCTGAATCGACAGGTGGACTCTCAACCACTGCGCCACCAGGGAAGCCCTATGGTAACTTTTGAACTGTTCCCCCAAACAATTGCACCCTTTTAAGTTCCCACCAGGAAAGTATGAGTTCCAGTTTCTTTACACCCACACCAATACTTCTTATTGTGTGTCTTTTGATCACAGTTCTCCTAATGGGTGTGAAGTGGTGTTCTACTGTGGTTTTGCTTTACACTTCCCTGATGGCTAATGATGTTGAGCAACGTTTCATGCATTTATTGACCATTTGCGTATTTTTTTTTTTGGAGGAAAGTCTATTCAAATCCTTTGCCCATTTAAAAATTGGGTTACTTGTCCTTTTTATTGATAAGTTGTAAGAATTCTTTAAATATTCTGGATCCTAGACCCTATCACATATATGACTTGTAGATATCTCCCCCCATTATGGGGCTGACTTGTGTTTTCAAAAGATCACTGTGGTTACTATTTTGACAGTAGGTTGTGGGGAGAGGGCAGAGTTAGAAGCTGGGAGAACAGGTAGGAAGCTAATGTAGTCATCCAGGTAAGGGATGATGGCGTCAAAATAAATTCTGACTCTCTAAGTTGTAAGACAGAGCCTTGGGTCTGCTCTAAAGTCTCTGTCTGGTCTGGCCCTGGCACTGCACTTTGACTCTCCCTGATTCTGACCTGGTTTTTTGCCTACAGCTTTGCTCATTCCTCCCTGATTTCAGTTTATGTCCATGTCCCCATTTTTCCTTCAATGTCCTTAAATGTTAATTTCATCTGGCCACATTGTAGGCAGTTTTGTGAATCACCCCTTATCCCACTTGTAATGGGCACTAGGCATGGAAAAATAAAGAGGTGGTAGATGGGGGACAGACTCCTGGCTTTCATGGACTTCCAGAAGCTGGGCTTCTTCTTCTGGTGCTTGCCCTTCCACAGCTGTTTACCTGGCTCTCAGTTCCGGTTCTACTTCCTGGATCCCCAGTTGCCCATGATGAAGCCTGGTATGTGACTCTGAAGTGGAGGGATGCAATAGAGAGCTTTGGAGGACAGCCCACAGATGCCTAAAAAGGCAGACACTCCATTCTCTTTCAGTCTGTGGGGCAGCCCCTTCTGAATCTGCATATCACTGAACTTTAATAGACACGAGTCAAGCCATGGATGCCCTATTCTCCTCTCTGGGAGTTAAGAGTCAGGGCTACAAAGCTTGCTGGACACAAAGTCTTGTAACCAAGATTCAAATGAATTTTTAACATATTAGAAACAACTTAGTAGAAATAAAAATTCTAATTAAGTATCATGTAGAACAGCCAGGGCTGCGACCATGGTAAAGTTAGAGCAGGATCTAGGGTGCAAGATTTATGGAAGCATTGAGGTGGGGGGAGGGGATTAACATACACACACTATTATATATAAAATAGATAAACAAGGACCTACTGTATAGCACAGAGAACTATATTCAATATCTTGTAATAACCTATAATGGAAAATAATCTGAAAAAGAATATATATATGTATATATAAAACTGCATCACTTTGTTGTACAACTGAAACATTGTAAACCAGCTTTTCTTCAATAAAATAAATAAATAAAAAGGTTTTTTAATTTAAGGAAACATTCATTCTCCTCTCGTCTCTTGCCTTACTCTAGTCCTGGCCTTAAGAAAGTATCAGAAAATATCAAATCGCCAGGAAGAAAATCTAATGAAAGTTATTTAAGATTTCTAGAGTAAATACACTGAACATTACTGAGAGAATTTAAAGAAGGACAAAATAAGTGAAGATCTATACCTTGGTTATGGATTAGAAGACTAAATGTTGTTCAAAACTAAATATGTCAGTTCCTCCTAAAACTACGTATAGATTCAGGACAATCCCAGTAAAAATCCTAGCTGGTTACTTAGTGGTAATTGAGAGATGATTCTGAAAATTTATATGGACATCCACATAATTTAGAATAGGCAAAGCAGTTCTGAATAAAAACAAAGCTGGAAGACTTATACTATCTGATTTCAAGATTTACTATAAAGCTAAAGTAATTAGGACAGTCTGGTGATTGTACAAGAATAGAAAAATAGACTGATGGAATAGAAAAGAGAGTCAAGAAACTG
The DNA here is from genome assembly GCF_963924675.1 of Phocoena phocoena. Classification (NCBI taxonomy): domain Eukaryota; kingdom Metazoa; phylum Chordata; class Mammalia; order Artiodactyla; family Phocoenidae; genus Phocoena; species Phocoena phocoena. Next base: position 106,466,425 of record NC_089225.1, on the reverse strand, counting down.
TCCTCACATATATGGTTCCTGGATTTATGGCAAAAGCTCCATGGCAAATCAGTAAAGAAAGATTTTTTTCGATAAATGATGTGGGTCAATTGAACATTCATATGGAAAAAATTAATCCTGACCCTTACCTCACACAATAAATTACTTAATTTGAGATGGAGCATAGTCCTAAAGGTTAAAGTTGAAAATAAATAAGTGTGATGGCCTGTGTTGACCTAGGTGGTGGGGTATACAATTGTACGCGTTTGTTAAAAGTTTGTTCACTTTGGGACAATTCAAGCAACTGTATGTTTTATGCTCTTCTAATCATTGAATTATAGTGATAATCAAATTTATTTAAAAAGCAAAAAAGAAGTGTCCAAACTGTACATGAAAATGATTACATTTTACTGTGAGTAAATTACACTTTAATAAGAAAATGAAAAAGCTAAGTAAGTAAGGCTATGGGGCTGATGAGAGCTAGCATCCCTGACATAGATCAGTCAACTTGATGAACTCCACATCCTGTGAGCCCTGCCCCCCATGCACAGTTCGTCCCATTCTGAGGTCATCATAAGAGGAAGCAGAAGTTTCAGTAGGCAGGAAGAAGTCGGAAGAATGGTGTGATGAGTATCTGACTCTATTCAGATTCCATTTCAAGATGTGATGAGCGTGCGGAAGAGAATGGAAGACCCCCCACTGCCTCCTGTCCCCAGATTTTAGACAGGAAACTGAGTTATGAGTAAAACCAGAAGGCCAGTGTGACTGATGTGTTGAACGGATAAGCTGCAAGATGCCATTTGGTCCCCTCATGACAACTCAAACCCGCTCTTTGAAATCATCTGATCTTTTCCTGGTGTCTTGGTTTGCGTCTCCCCAGAAACAGACTCTGAGACAGAATTTGAGTGCAATCAAGTGTCCTAGGACACACAGGTAGGAGGTGAGATAAGAAAGGGAATGGGCCAATGAGGAGTGAGTTTTCAGGCCAGGTATCACTGAGCCATCCCAGCTGTGGTGCCAAGAAGCTGTGGTACTTAACCAGCAGCCTCCTGTCCCTCCCTAACTGCAGGCTGCTTCCCCGTAGATGAGTTCTGCAGCACTTCTGGTTCGCCTTGCTCAAGGCTCGGATGTGTGCCCCGTCAGATAAAAGCCCTCAGCCAGAGCAGCAGGTATTGGCAACACACAGCCTTCCTGCGTAGGGTTAATTCTAGGGGATATGGCCATGGCAGAGCCCACTAAAACTGGTTAAGATCCGAGGAGGTCCCATAGTTTTTCCAGGCGTTTTTTTTTTTTTTTTTTTTTTTTTTTATAAATTTATTTATTTTATTTATTTTTATTTTTGGCTGCGTTGGGTCTTCGTTGCTGCGCACGGGCTTTCTCTAGTTGTGGCGAGCAGAGGCTACTCTTCATTGTGGTGCATGGGCTTCTCATTGCAGTGGCTTCTCTTGTTGTGAAGCACAGGCTCTAGGTGCACGGGCTCAGTAGTTGTGGCTCACAGGCTCTAGAGCGCAGGCTCAGTAGTTGTGGTGCATGGGCTTAGTTGCTCCACGGCATGTGGGATCTTCCCGGACCAGGGCTCGAACCCATGTCCCCTGCATTGGCAGGCGGATTCTTAACCACTGTGCCACCAGGGAAGCCCTCCAGGCGTTTTTAATCACAAGAAAAGACTCCTCTTAAAGTCTCATCTGCTCTAATGTTCGATACTTTATTGTAACTAAATCCTTGCCCTGACATCAACTGGGGGCTGCCGTAGTCTGGACACCAGCAGAAAAATGATCTGATTATTTTTCTTTCTGACTCAATCTTTTTCCTCCTTTACTACCTGCTCTTTTTGGTTTCTGCAGGGCTGAAGTGAATAGGGGAGGAGAGGCAAGGGGCAGGAAAGGCTTTGCTTGACTAGTTCCGTTGTAATTTGGCTCTGATGTTCTCTGCATGGGGTAGATGCCCAGTTGCTGGATTATTTTCCCAGGAAGTTTTTTTGGGGGGCTCTTCAGGGATTCTACCTTTGCTGGGTATCTTGCACCTGCAGTTCCCTTAAAGTGGGCAATGGCTCCACCTGCTGGCCACCTGATTATCGGTGGAAGGCTCCCCCTTCTGCTTTCTGATTCATTCCCCTGCCGTACTCCCATGTGGTTCTTGCGGGCAGACTGTCTCTCAAGAGGACCTGGTCCGGCTTCCTTCAGCAAGTCCATCCCTGGCCGGTGGGAGATGCACATCCATCCTTGTCCTGTCAGGCTTTCTCAAAGTGCAGCCATTCCCATTCCCACTACAGTCAGGTCTCTTCCTACAAGCTGCCAGCTTCCTACAACTCACAGGAGGAGTTCAGCCACAGCCTCCAATCTTTAGATTTTGTGGATGTGGTTCCAGCCCTGTATCTTTCATGTCTAGCTTTCCAAAGGTTTCCCTTTAAAGCCCCTCTTGCTGGCTTGAGGTGGCACATACTGCCTTGTGATGCCAGCTTGTCAGCTAGAAGCTTTGGGTTGCGAGGAATGCAAAATCCAAGTCACGCTGGCTTAAACTATAAAGCTTCTAAATTATAAGAGTGGAGTGTCTCAGTGTAGACAGATCTTGTGGTTTAAAGATATTTCCAAAGACTCAGGGGCTTTGGGGTCTCTGCTGTTGCTCACCCTGTGGGCTGCATCTGAAGATGGCTGTTGCCAGATGCAATTTAGGCTTCATGTTTTCTGCTTCACATCTAGCAGTTTACATCCTTCTCCAGAGATCCCTCTGTCCACCATTCTAAGTGAGGGTCATTAGGGTCACTCTGATTGGCCCAGTTTCACATGTCCAACCCTGCACCAGTGACATACGGGTGAGGGAATGGAAGATGCTGATTGTCTAAGCCTATCAGGGTCCAACCTGGTATTGGAGGTAGACCACTTCCTCCGTAATACATGGTTGGTGTGCAGAAGGGGTAAGTACACAAATGAAAATCTGGGCATTGTTAGAAAGAAGGGAATGGATGCTGAGTAGACAACTGTGTTAGTTTCCTAGGGCTACTGTAACAAAGTACCCAAAACTGGATGGCTTAAAAGAACAGAAATTTATTGTCTCACAGTTTTGGAAACCAGAAGTCTGAAATCAAGATGTTGTCAGAGGGCTTCCCTGGTGGCGCAGTGGTTGGGAGTCTGCCTGCCGATGCAGGGGAAACGGGTTCGTGCCCCGGTCCGGGAAGATCCCACATGCCATGGAGCGGCTGGGCCCGTGAGCCATGGCCGCTGAGCCTGTGCGTCCGGAGCCTGTGCTCTGCAATGGGAGAGGCCACAACAGTGAGAGGCCTGCGTGCCACAAAAAAAAAAAAAAAAAAAAAAAGATATTGGCAGAGCCATGCTACCTAACAGCTGTAGGGGAGATCCTTCCTTGCCTCTTCTACCTTTCGGTGTTCCCCGGCAACCCTTGGCATTCTTTGGCTTGTAGTCACATGGCTGTCTTCTCCCCTTGTGTCTTCATGTTTTTTTCTCTCTGTGTGTTTCTGTGGTCACAAGATGTTCTCTTCTCTTACAAAGACACCAGTCAGATTGGATTAAAAGCCCACCCTACTAATGTATGACATTTTTAAAAATTAATTAATTTATTTGTTTATTTTTGGCTGCGTTGGGTCTTTGTTGCTGCATGCGGGCTTCCTCTACTTGTGGCGAGCGGGGTCTACTCTTTGTTGTGGTGCGCGGGCTTCTCGCTGCTGTGGCTTCTCTTGTTGTGGAACATGGGCTCTAGGTGTGCAGGCTCAGTAGTTGTGGCTCGCGGGCTCTAGAGCCTACAGGCTCAGCAGTTGTCGTGCCTGGGCTTAGCTGCTCCGCGGCATGTGGGATCTTCCCGGACCAGGGCTCGAACCCACGTCCCCTGCCTTGGCAGGTGGATTCTTAACCACTGTGCCACCAGGGAAGCCCTAATGTGTGACATTTTAACTAATTTGCAATGACCCTATTTCCAACTAAGGTCACCTTCTGAGACACTGGGGATTAGGACTTCAACATATCTTTTTTGGGGACACAATCCAACTCATAATAACAACAAATATCTGCTTAAAACTATTCTCACAGCTTATTCTTGCACAAAATTATTTAGCTTGATCATACTTACTCATCACACTTGAATCCAGAATTCAATTTGTCTATTTCTTATAAGCAGTTTCACTTAAAAAAAGAAAAAAGAAATACTAACCCTCTCTGAAGTTATTCAAAAGCACATGCTATCTATTCTTGAAGATAAATTCCAAAGAGGAGTACCAAAAATATTTTTATCTTGTCGATATCATTAGAATATGGGCAGAGCCCCCAAAGAATGGTGTTGCGGCCCCTGATTCATTTTGATAAGTACCTTCTGGTGAGTTTGGGGAATAGTCACTGTCTTTATTTGTCTCTGAGATGAATCTAGAAAAAGGTCAGAAGAAAATCTCAGTGAAGTGATCTCTTCAGCTGCTCACATCCCAAGAGCTTCTTAACTGATCTGCTTCCCAGTGGTTACTCTGAATATCTTGTATATGTCCCACTGTTCCTCTCTCATATCTATCATCTATCTGCCTATCTATCTATCTATCTGCCTATCATCTACCTATCCATCTATCATCTATCTACCTATCATCTATCTATCTATCTATCTATCTATCATCTATCTACCTATCATCTATCTATCTATCATCTATCTACCTATCATCTATCTACCTATCACCTATCTATCTATCTATCTATCTATCATCCACCCATCATCAATGTTTCTGTCCAATCCATTTAACTTTTTCATTACATAAATAAATCACGTTTACTGTAGAACAGGGTCTGTGGGTGGGTCGGGGTGTACTTTTGCTCCCTAGGGGACTTTTGGCAATGTCTGGAGACATTCTGGTTGTCACAACTGGGAGATGCTACTGGCATCTAGTGGGTAGAGGCCAGGGGTGCTGCTAAACATCCTACAAGATGCAAGACAGCCTCCACAATAAAGAATTGTCTGGCCCCGAATGTCAGTGGTGCTAAGGTAAAGACATCCTTTGTAGAAAAATAGAAACTTTGAAGAAACAAATGTAAAAATAATTTTCACTGGGGATTTCTACAATTAACATTTTGGCCAAATTCTTCCAGACTTTATTTTTTTAATGCACAAAAATACATTTGGAAATAATTACAGATGTGTGAAGAAAGAAATGTGATTATCATATACATAGTTTTGTAATCTTTTTTCACTTAGTAATATTATTCCATGTCAGTGGTTTTATATCTGTCACATCGTTTTTCTCATTAAAAAATAAGCTTTTAAAAAACAAAAGTATTACATTCACGTGGTTAAAAATGAGAATTGCAAAAGTGTGTAAAGTAAGAAAGTTCTTCCATAGAGGTTATGTACAATTTAGTACATGTGACTTCTTTAAACACCACACATTGGATTGTGCAATGACACTGTTGTGTACTCTGCTTTCATTGCATAATAACGTATCTTAGGACAATTTCCATATCCACACATATAGATCCATCCCATTCTTTATACTGCTGTGTAGTATTGTGTATAACGTGGGTGGGCCTCACCCAATCAGTTGAAGGCCTGAATAACACAAAAGACTGACCTCTCTCAAGGAAGAAGGAATTCTGCCAAAAGACGGCCTTTGAACTTGAACTACAACATTGGCTCTTCCCTGAGTCTCCAGGCTGCCAGCCCACCTCCAGATTTTGGACTTGCCAGCTCCATAATTGCATGAGTAATTCCTTGAAATAAATCTCTTTCTCTCTCTCTCTCTCTCTGTACACACACACACACACACACACACATATTCTGTTAGTTCTATTTCTCTGGAGAACCCTAAGACATCAGGCTTCTGGCCTCAACAACACTAGAACTGATGGAAAGTTTAAATTACCTTGCCCCCACCCCATATATAATATTTTAAGGAAGGGAGAAATAGAAGAATATCTTGGTCAATTCTCCAAGAGTCAACAGGGTGGGAGAGGATTTTCCTGTTGAGCTTTGGTGCAGAGTTGACCCAATCTATAGTTAGCAAAGAAAGGCTTCTCTAGAAGGAACATTACCGCGGAGGTGAGGCAAATATCTCCTGTTTACAGTGGTCTAATCAGAGGGGCTGTTAGTCTCCTGTCGCTGCTGTAACAACCCACCACACATTTAATGGCTTAAAACAACACTAGATTTATCCCACAGTTCTGTTGGTCAGAAGTCTCAGCTGGGCTCAGCAGGGTCCTCTGCTTAGGGTCTCATAAGACTGAAATCAGGGTATTGGCCAGCTGCCTTCTTATTGGGTGGCTCTGGGAAGAATCTGCTTCCAGCCTCATTCAGGGTGTGGGCAGAATGCAGCTCCTTGTGGAGAGGGGCCAACCAGGAGTTCCTAATCCAGGGGCGTAAGGTTTCAGTGACGACTTAGATGAGTACTAAGTCCTAGAGGTCTGCAGTAGAACCTTGTAGGTATCTTTCACCACACACTGTCCTGTCCACTTCGAAATGTGTCAAGAGGGTCAATCTCCTGAGAAGGGTTCTCATCCCAAGAGAGTGATCGATAGATAGACTGATAGGTAGATCGATTGATCAATGGATCGATTTGGTGGGAAGAAACAAAGATGGGTGAACGGGAGAGGAGGTGCAACCTCGCCTTCCCCACCCCCGCCCAAGTTGTCGTTGCAAGGCTGAGGTCCCCATGTCCTCACTGGCTGGCAGAGCTGGAGGTGGTTCTCAGCTTCCAGAAGCCACTGCATTCCTTGGCTTGTGGCTTTTTCTTTATCTTCAAAGCCAACAGCGGTGTGTTGAGTCCTTCTCAAGTTCCAGATATCTCTGACTTCCTCTTCTGCTTTCAAGGGCTCATGTAACCACATTGGGTCCACCTGGATAATCTCCCTATTTTAAGGTCAGTTGATTAATAGCCTTAATTACATCTACAAATTCCCTTTTGCCTTGTAAGGCAAAATAATTGCAGTTGTGACACTAGAGCGTAAAGGTCATGGGGGCCAAAATTCTGCCTACTTCAGTGACCTGGAGGTGGTTTTCCCAGACCAGAGGACAGGCCTGGTCCAAAAGTGTGTTCAGATCTCACTTCCTGGGATACGGAGAACTGCTTATAAATTTCAAGGCACAATTTTCCCAGCTTGGAGGGCTCAAGGGCTGCAGTCTGTGGTCCTTCCTCTGCTTGTAGCAATTTCTGCAAGAAGCGAGCTTCTTCCTGGTGCGGGGCCTGGGATAGGCTGGGTGTGATGACATCAGAGAACTCATGCCCCCTGGATCCCTTGCAGGTGCCATTGCCTTTTCCCTGTGTTGTGATCCCTAGGATCATGCTAACGACATGACTCGAACTTGCAAAGTGCGCAAGACACTTAATGCATTTGGCATAAGCAGTTTATACCTGGCATTCTTTTTTTTTTTTTTTTTCTGTACGCAGGCGTCTCACTGTTGTGGCCTCTCCCTTTGCGGAGCACAGGCTCCGAACGCGCAGGCTCAGCGGCCATGGCTCACGGGCCCAGCCGCTCCACGGCATGTGGGATCTTCCCGGACCAGGGCACAAACCCGCGTCCCCTGCAACAGCAGGCAGACTCCCAACCACTGCGCCACCAAGGAAGCCCTACCTGGCATTCTTTTTTCTGGTAGGATACTTTTTTGCCCAAAATGTCAGAGACAGAGTCATATTTCACTGCTGTGTAAGCCGATGAGGGACGTGGCTCAGAGCCTCTACGTGGTAAACAATGGCAGAGGAAAAGAGCAGGAACGACTGGGAGAGATCCAGCCCAAGGGAGAAGACAGAGAAGCCAATAAGGGTGATGGTAGAGGCCTGCAGATGGGCTTATGGGGTGTTTAGCAGAAGAAAGTTCGATGTGAGCAAGAGAGGCTGAGGTTGAAGGGAGGCATATGGAGGAGCTGGGAAAGAGCGAAACCCCGGGGAAGCAGGGACAGAGGGAAGGAGCGAAAGCCAAGAAAAAGCTGGAGAGAAAGAGGAAATGAGAAATGCAGGAGGGGGAGGTAGAAGAGTTTCCAGAGGTGAAAGGAAACTTTGCTTCACATGAATATGATACAGAGCACGAAACTTTTCAACTTAAACCCCTCCAACAGGGCTTCCCTGGTGGCGCAGTGCTTGAGAGCCCGCCTGCCGATGCAGGGGACGCGGGTTCGTGACCCGGTCCGGGAGGATCCCACATGCCGCGGAGCGGCTGGGCCCGTGAGCCGTGGCCGCTGAGCCTGCGCGTCCGGAGCCTGTGCTCCGCAACGGGAGAGGCCACAACGGTGAGAGGCCCGCGTACCGCAAACATACAAACAAACAAACAAAATCCTCCAACAAATTCCATCAATTTCATGTTAAAGCCAAGCCCTAAAATAGCCTCCCAGGCCCTCTGCCGTCTGTCTATCTGCCTCCTGTCTGAGGCCATCTCACCATCTCCCCTTCCCGCTGCCCAGCAGACGCATCAGTCTTCACCGCGGGGCCTTTACACCGAAGCCCTGCGCGTTCACACCGCTTATTTGCTCGCTTCCCTCTGGGCTCCGCTCAGATGTTACCGGAACAGGAAAGCTGGCCCGTACATTCTGTAAGACAGCCGCAGCTCCTCGACCTCCTCCTGCTCCCTGTTTCCCTTACTTTCCTTTATTTCTCTCTACTTAGCACCACTTGACATGCTGATTGTTTCTATTCATTTTCCGCCTCTTCCCATTTGAATGTAAGCTCTGTGATTTTCATCCCAGTGTCTGTTTTTGTCTGCTGCTGCATCCCAGTGACTAGGAATGTGGAAAACTGTATTTTTCCATAAGACGTTATTCACTTAATTTAAGACATTAGAGTTTGATGCTCACGATTATGATAATAATAATAACCAGCTAACACTTGCCTGGCACTTCATGGTTAAGGTGTGTGCTGCTAGATAGCATTAACTTGGTCTTTGCCCAGGGCACCTAGAAGCAGGTAAATCCTGCCCGCAGACCACTGACACCCTCGTTCTTCATGAGATCCCCACATGGGGTCCATGCCCAAGGAACGATGGGAGAGGAAACCAAGTCCCACTTTACTGTTGATGGGACTCAAACCCCGATCCCCAAAGCAGAATCTGAGAGGTCGGGCTGAACCACACATAGAAATCCTCGTTCATTAATTGTCAGGCTTTAAATTGAAGAATAAGATGACATAGCACAGTTCCCTACCTCTTCCCTTCTCCACTGCCCTCTCCCTGCCCTCTGCCTCACCAAGGGCCCTGACCACCACCCAGTGCCCCAAAAGGGGAATCACATGTAACCATTCTTTGGCTGCATTGAAGGAAGGGGCTGCAGGGAGTCAGGTAGTTTGGTCTGATCTGAGGCAGCAAGACATGGGGATATTGGCTAGGATTCTTTTGAATGAAAGTGATAGAAATCCAATTCAAAGCTTAGGGAAAAGATATGTACCTTAAGCCTGCCCCAAAGGTCCCACAGTGAGAAGCTATGGCTGTGGCTGATCCAGGGGCCTGGATGATGCCATTGTGTTTTCTGTCTCAGGCTCTTTGTCTCTATCATGGCTCTGTCTCTCTCCAATTCTCCTTGGGAATTGGCCTCATTTTCTTCTGTGACAGACAGGGGTGGCCACTAGTGGCCATTTAAAAATGACACTTGGGGCTTCCCTGGTGGCGCAGTGGTTGAGAGTCCGCCTGCCGATGCAGGGGACACGGGTTCGTGCCCCGGTCTGGGAGGATCTCGCATGCTGCAGAGCGGCTGGGCCCGTGAGCCATGGCCGCTGGGCCTGCGTGTCCGGAGCCTGTGCTCCGCAACGGGAGAGGCCACAGCAGTGAGAGGCCCTCGTACCGCAAAAAAAAAAAAAAAAAAGACACTTGCGTGATTCCAAAGGAGGAGAGATGGCTGCAGCAGGAAAGTCTTGAGGAGGACTGACTGTCTAGCTCAGGTCAAGTGCCCAGACCTGCAGGAGACAGAGTGAGACACCATGACTGACAGCTCCACTGGGCTGCGGGAAGAGGAAGCCGGTTTCCCAAAGGAGCAACAGAAGGGGATGGAAAAGCCTACTGAGCCCTTCTGGGCAGGCAAGGCTGGAAGTGTTATGGCCCCCATATTGGCTGGCTTACATCCTTTCTGTCTCTCTCTCACTCACTCACACACAGGCAGAGCCTCTGAGTGCCTGAAGTGTGTCTCTGAGAAAAAAGAGGGGAGAACCAGAGACATTTTGGGTCAGTCTCAGTGTTACCTAACAGGCACCTAACTCATTTTTTCAACAAATATTTATTGGGTATCACCATTTCCCAGGCACAGCTCCAGGCTCTGGGGGTACAGCTGAGAATTCAGCAGGGAGCTCCCATCCTGGGAGCAGGGCTGGGCAGACACAAAACAATTGCACGGGGACACGAGGGGCCACTGGGAAGGGATTGAGCTCCACCTGCCAAGACATTACAACACGAATTCAAATAAGAAAAACATAAAACCTCAGACAAAGAACTGGCAATGGTGTGGGCTCCAGGAACCTCCCTCTGCAGGGACCTTCAGTGAGGAGCTACGCGGAGGTGTGACTTGGAGGTGAACCTGAAGGAGGCGGAAGAAGAGGATCTTAACACACTCAGCAGTCTTCCGCTTGACGGAAGGAAGACTCAGTGGGGATAAAGAAGTAAAGACACAGCAGAGGGGGAAGGAGACACCCAGAGAAAGAGAGAAAGATTGGAAGAAAGTGATGGACCCAGGGGATGAAGGCCAGGGTAAAAGAACTAGGGGACAGAAACATAAAGTCGGGAAAATATGGGGCAAGGGAATATTTGAAAGGAAATTGCCATGAATAGCATTTATTTTTTCAAGAAACCTGTCCTAATAGCTTTATTTGCTTTAACTCTTTTTTTTTTTTACATCTTTATTGGAGTATAATTGCTTTACAATGGTGTGTTAGTTTCCGCTTTGTAACAAAGTGAATCAGTTATACATATACATATGTTCCCATATCTCCTCCCTCTTGAGTCTCCCTCCCTCCCACCCTCCCTATCCCACCCCTCCAGGCGGTCACAAAGCACTGAGCTGATCTCCCTGTGCTATGCGGCTGCTTCCCACTAGCTATCTATTTTACATTTGGTAGTGTATATAGCATTTAAGTCAAGTTTTCAGATGTTTGCTATCCATAGCCCCCAACCATCAGAGGCTGGAGGGGGCTCGTAGCTGACCTGAGACCTCCCTCGCCCTCCCCAGCGGAGGCTGTGGAAGACTTTCCAGCATCTCACAGCTTCCTCCGCATGTGCCTGGTTGCTCCCTTCTCTGCCTGAGGGATTTCTGGGGCACCGTGGGAGCTGGCTGGGCCGCAAACAGCAGGACTTGGAAATTCTGAGCAGCTATTGCCCCTGGGGGCAGCCCCAACCTGTGGGGACAGGAATGAGCCCATGGGTGCTGTCACCTCCCCACTTCACGGGCCAGTTCAGAACCGCGTGCCACAGTTTCTCAGAGAGTTCCTGGGGGACAGAGCCCCTGATGTCCACACTTTCAAAAACAAGCCATTTGTTCTGTCTCTTCCTCCCCCATCTCATCCTCTCCATCACCTGTGTGTTCTAGTCCGCTTCTCAAATAGATGACCTGCCCCAGGTCCTTGTAGGGGTCACAAAACCTTACCTCTACTCATCTTAAGTTTTCAGTGGGGGCTGTGATAAAAAGACAGATTAACAAGAGAAAAATGGTTTATTAACTCGTGTGGCTCATATGTGGGAGAAACCTCCAGGAAAAGGAACTCAAAGTGAAGGCTCACAATGCTGGCTTATTTGCATCTTCAACAAAGAACAAAAACCTGCAGAGAAATGCCAGGACAGAGAAAAGCAGTTTCAGGCTTCCCAGGGTGGCAAACTGAAAAGGTAAACATATGGGAGGCAGCTGAGGGTGTAAGGTTTGTTTGCAGATTCCTCTGGTGCTGATAAGAGTGTGTCTCCAGCACAGGGAGAACATATATCCCATCTTCAGGCAGAAAAGCGGAGGGTGGAGAGAGATTTTTCTGTGTTTGCTTCTTCTTCTTTTTTTTTTTTTTGTTAAATGAGTAAATGAAAAATTTATTTTCACAGCTGTATAATATTTTATTGTGTACCTTAATTTATTTATCTGTTCTCCTGACCATGGACATTTGTGTTGTTTATAGCTTTTGTTATTAAGACCAATGCTGCTAAAAATAGTATTGTACATATTGGCTCTTCACATGTGCAAGAGGTTCTTTTGTCTATATACCTAGAATTCTAACAAGGGTATGCCAATATTCAACTTTGCAAGTTGTTTCTCAAACTCTGCTATTGTCATCCTTCCTAATTCTTGCCAAAGGAATGCATGTAAAGAGTGACGTAGTGGATTATAAAATTGATTGTTGGTTTGCCTTCAGCTCAAACTAATTTTTATGGCAAAGAGGCATATTTGGGGGACACAGTCTGGTTTCCTTCACCTGTCTCTGGGGTAACCTGAACTAGTACGGGACCATGGGTCCCCCTACTCACTGCAAAACCTCTTACAACGAAAGCAGGTCTTAGAATGAATCTAGGGCAGTCACAGAAGTACAGGGAGGGGGCGTTGTAGACTGGTTTGATGACTGTGGCTTTTACCCTGAGCAAGGGAGCAATGCCTGGAGGATTTTAAGCAAAGGAGTGACAACATCTGACTCACCCTCTAAAGGATCATTCTAGCTCCAGGAGGAGATGTTAAATAGGCAATGGATATTCAAACAAGCTCAGGTGAGAGATCTGGCTAGGTGATACATTTGAGAATCATTAGCTCAGAGATGGTATCAAAAGCTGTGAGGCTGGATGAGATCTCTGAGGAATAATTAGGAAAGAGACCAAGTCCAAGAATTGAGCCCTGGGGTATGTCCTCCTTCAGAGGCAAGGGAGATGGAGAGGAACCAGCAAGAGCCTTGGAAAAAGCAGTCCTGGAGGAAATCCAGGAGAGGGTCAAGTCCCAGAAGCCAAGAGCAAGTGTAAGACAGAGGGAGTGGCCGGTTTTTTGTTTTTTTCAAACGCTTCAGGATTAGGGATGAAAGTTGACTGTTGGATTCAGCAGCGTAAAGTTGGCTCATGACCTTGACAAGAGCCATGTTGGCAGGTGACGGGAGTAAGAGCCCTACTGCATTGGTTCAAGACAGAAGGGAGAAGAGGAACTGGAGAAAGTGAATAGACGCCTCTCTTTGGAGCATTTTGTTGTAAGGGCAAAGAGAGAAATTGGGCAGTGGCTGGAGAGGCTAATGGGACGGGAAAAGTTGTTTTTTAGGATGTGAGAAATAATAGTGTGTTTCTCTGCTGCTGGGAAAGATCCAGTATAGTGGAAAAGCTGATGATACAGCAGGTGGAGGGTAGAATTGCAGAAGAGATGCCCTTGAGTAGGTAAGAAGGAACGGGGTCCAGTGTGCCAGTGGGAGGTGTAGCCTTAGCCGAGGCACAAGTGAATCGTCCTTGGTAATTTTCTAGGCGAGATGGTAGAGTATTACATATGACAGTCCCACGTAGACACTATAACATGTGCCAAAAAGGAACCAAAGGTGTATCAGAGCCGTTCACGCCATGGATGACTCCAGTGTGTCTGGATGACTTTGCACGTGAAAACTTAGGTCACAGTTCAAGGGCTCCCTCCTAAGAGAAACTTCCTCAACTCCCACAGCCTATCAAATCGCTCTACCTTATTTTCCTCAAAGTGCTCACTCACCATCTGAAAATAGCTTGCTAATCGATTAATTAATTCTTTGATTTTCATCACCTAGAACATGTGCTCTGCAAGGGTTATGACCTTGATGGTTTTGCTCATTGCCGTATTCTACAAAATAGTGGTTGGCCAACGGTATACTCGTAAACCAACTCTCTGAAAAAAACAAAAATCCAGAAAACCAAAACCAACACAAGTCTGATTTGCAGCATTTGCCTATGGTACAAATATTCCCACCATGGCCAATTTCAAGCTACCAACATGACATCACGGGATGTGGAGTTGGGAAGAGATGCGCACGTTGGCTTTCACCAGCTGGTACAAGCCAGCTATACTGCAACTGGCACATAGGTGGCGCTCAATAAATAGTGGCTAGTTATTCCATAAAAGGTAGGTCTCTGGATATTCTTGGAAGGTTTATATTTTTCCTGCTGCCTTTTAATCTTCTGTCTTTGCTCTTTTTCCTCTTCCCTGGGCATTCTGTATGTCTCCTGAACTGCCTTGTTGGAAACCTCCCGTGATGCTGCTTGCACCAAAATTTACTGAAGGTTTGGGCAGCAGAGAGGAGTTTGGTCAGGTCCTGACCCTGGGAGCATCTTCCCGTGTGTCCCTCTGCGCAGGGCTCCAGGCTGCAGGGTTAAGATTGGGTTCCTTTCTTCTCCATCACCTGCCTCTTTAGAAAGTTAATGTTTTCCTCCAGTTCACCTCTCTTCAGGCCCACCAATCTAAGCTTAGAGCCCATCCTTCCATAGTTAAAACGTCATGAATGTGTCCCCTCATCCTGAAGGACATCTTTCTATTCAGCATCTTCTAGCATCTTTGAGGATCACAGTGCACAAAAAGAAACCCTGTGACTTTTCTTTTTATCCTGGGCAGGGTTAAAATTGTTGGCAGGGTTGCTACGCTGCTTTCCATCCCTGCACTCCTCTCCAACAACCCGGCACATCTGAGAAGGCAAAAATGGCTTCTTTGAAGTTATTTTTTCTTCACTTTAAAAGGCTTTTTTAAAAATTTATTTTATTTTTTACAAGAAGAAAGAGTGTGAATGGATAGAGAAAGACAATTGCAAAAGCAGTCCCTGGGGATCACATTGATTCTACAGTTTTCACTGCAAATGTCTGATGGTCTCTGGTCAACATGGCTGTCTGAGATCTTACCTGGAGGGTTCTCTTAACTCAAGACTTCAGAAAGACGACCAAAGAATTAATGGATATGGACAGCCCTAAGATGAACTCCTGATTCTTCTTCTTGAGTGGAAACTCTCCTGAGCAGGGCTCTGGAATTGTCCCTTCTCTGGTTCCACCCGGATTTCTCTTTGGTCCTGATCCAGTTCAATTCTGCTCTGTGTGTCCTATGCGGATACTGTCCTGTCCTGTTCTGCCCTGTGGAGCTGCTTCCTTGTACTGGGGACTCTGTTACCCGATGGCAGGAGCATCTCAGTCTCTGTACCTGCAGCTGCTCCAAATGAAATCAAACTCTTTTTAAACTGTGAGGGACAGTGCTTTGCCCCAATGCTCTCTGCAGAAAGACCTGTTGCCAGTTATTTATAGATCTGGAATTTTTTTTTTTTCCTATTTGCATGGTTCTCTGCCTGCCTTTAATATTCTCTGCTAGCTGCCTTTGCATTTCCCAGTTTTGTGAATTGTTAGCCTGGGTTGCCGTGGCAAGGGATTTATAAGTGCGTTCTTTTCTTGCAACGGGTGTTCATTACACAGCAGTATAAAGCCATTAAACTTCCTGTGTAACTCTCTTAAGCTTCCTCCCGTAAGTTTAGGAGAACTTGTGTTTTATCATTTTAGAGTGAGCTATTAAAACCCCTTGCCAACTTTATGAGCTGATTAAACACGCTTCAACTTTTTGTTTCTTCTCTAAAAAACAATGAAAATGGAAATAGTGACAAAAATAATTATTTATTGAGTACATACCACAGGCCAGGAAGTCTACTCTTTTCACAGATTTTAAAATTTAATTCTTAGAACAACCCTAGAATTATTCTTATTATATAAAGAAACAAACACACAGGAAGTAATGTGCCCTAGGTCACTGAAAGTAAATTACAGATCTAGAACTCAAACCCAGGTCTGGCTGACTCCAAAGTCTTTGCTTTTAAAACTTTTCACTGAATTTTGAGATCTGTCTCTTCCAAGGGCCACTGCAGCCAAATTATTTTCCGGGCTGGAGAGACAATGACGAAGGTCATGATCACCTTAGTGGTAAAGAAATTCAGTCAAGGGCTAGAAGTGCCCAGTGGACAGAGAATTTCTACCTTTAGATCTCTTGTTCTGTAAAAACTTTTATTTCATTGATTAGCATCCACTGAGGTTGCTTCTTTAAAAATTATTTACATGGAGGCCTAAGAGATAGCAGCATCATGGAAGGTATTTATTTATTTATTTTAAATCATTTTTATAATTGAAGTGTAGTTAATTTACAGTGTTGTGTTGTATACAGCAAAGTGATTCAGATATATATATATATATATATATATATATATATATATATACTCTTTTTCAGATTTTTTTCCAATATAGGTTATCACAAGGTATTGAATATAGTTCCCTGTGCTATGCAGTAGGTCCTTGTTGTTTATTTTATATAGAGTAGTGTGTATCTGTTAATGCCAAACTCCTAATTTAACTCCCCACCCTGCTATCTCCTTTGGTAACCATAAGTTTGCTTCTTATGTCTGTGAGATGGATGGTACTTATTGCCCTGCATTAGATGGTCCACAATGACTAATGTAATGAAATGTACTTGGGATCCATGATGATGAAGATGATAATGACGGTGATTTTCTTTTTTAGTCTGGGTTTATTTCTTGACTCCAAAACCAAAGTGTCAGTTCTTGGTCTTTTTTTCGAGTATGTTTTCCTTCCTCTGGAAGGTACAAGGAGTTATCTTTACTGGTTATACTCAGCTTGTAATTAAAAGCCCCTTTTCTAAAATGGGACTATACTCCAGATGTAGCTTCTTCTTTGGGAACTTGGTAGAAATGCAAATTCTTTGGCCTCCAACCCAGACCTCCTTAGTCAGAACCTCTGGATGTGGGGCTCAGCAATCTGTGTTTTAAGAAGCCCTGCAGGTGACTCTGGTCCTCAAGTTTGAGGCCCGCTGGTGTAGACACTCACACGCATCTTGCCCCACTTGCTCTCCTAGGCAACTTCAACCTCTCGCAAGCCTTTGATGGCTTCAAATATCTTCAACCAAGATGTGCTTTCTGAGCTCTCAGCTCAATATATCTACCTGTCCACATGATGTCTCTATTTGGATATGTCACTGGGACCTCAAACTCAACATCTTAATAAACATTTATGCTTCAAGTTAAGTGGCATTTTCTCATTGCACTAGGTGTTTTTGGCCTGCCATCTCTGCCATTGCACTCTATTAGAATTCCTTTGTTTAAACTATGCCTTCTCTGCCACACCAGCGCTTGGTGAGGGCAAGGACTGGGTCTGTCTAGCGATGGCTCACTTAGGATCATGACTAATATTTACTGAGTGAATGAATGAAAACTCTTATGTTCTCTATACCGGGGTTATGGACTGAACTGAAATATTAGAACCCTAATCCCCAGTGTGGCTGTATTTGGATATAGGGCTGATAGGAGGCAATAAAATTTAAATGAGGTCATAAGAGTGGGACCTTAATCTGACAGGACTAGTGGCCTTATAAGAAGAGGAAGAGACACCAGAGAGCTCTCTTGCTTTCTCTCCACATTTATACAGAGGGAAGACCATGTGAAGACACAGTGAGAAGGTGGCCGTCTACAAGCCAGGAAGAGAGCCCTCACCAGAAACCAAACTTGCTGACACCTTGATCATGGACTTCCAGCCTCTGAGACTGTGAGAAAATAAATGTCTGTTATTTAAGCCATCTAGTTGGTGGTGTTCTGTTACGGCAGCCCCGGCAGAGGTTGGGTTGACAAACGACGGCCCATGTGCCAAATCCAGCACACCACCTGTTTTTATAAATAAGGTTTTATTAGAACACAGTCATGCCATTCATTATGGTTGTCTCTGGCTGTTTTTGTGTCAGAACTGAGTAGTTGCTACAGAGACCTTCTGACCGGCATAGCCTAAAATATTTACTCTTTGGTCCTGTATAGAAAACATTTGCCCACCCTGTTGTGTCTCCAGAAAGGCCAGATCCAGGTGCTGTTCTGTGCTATACTATGCTGAGCCCTCTAGGATGCCAGCCTGCCTGCGGGGACTTCATGTGGTCCCACAGCTAGCATAAACACACATGGGCAAAAAAACAGCGTTATGGGGGAAAAACAACCTATTAGCTCGGAATTTATAAACAGGCTTTGACATTTACTTGAACAAAGGAGGAGGAAAACGCTTACAACTAGAGACTGGGGGCCATCATGCCCCAGTTCCTTAACACAACAACTTACACATTCTATTTCATACATTGTCAAGAAAAATGAAGAGATTACCTGGGCATTCTTTTAATGCAGTGCTGGCTATGCAAATTTGATTGATCTTTTATGGCCTTGAATATTTTATAACTCTAAGAGGTAGACCTATAATAACATAAATGATGCTTATCTGAAAGCTTTGTAAATAATTCTTATCCATAGTTATACAAATGAATTTTGTCTGGGAGACATGCAATTGATGACTCACTGGTAGAAAAGATGACCTCAGAGAGTTTATGTCCCAGTAGCATATTCACCAGCTTTGTATATATTAGCAAATTCATTTCAGCATTTCTTTGACATAAATCTCAGTTCTTCAAAATCTCTTTTGAACTAGTTTAAAATATTTTTCTGGTTCTCTCATTCATGAAATGAATTTTAAAAACCACTGATACGTGTTTGTTTTATATTTGTATGAGAGTTGTAAATTCTTTTGAAAATTATAACATGAATACAACCTATTCCCCCTTCCACGGGTTGCTTTGGGGTCAGCTGGGAAGGAAGAACCTCATGACATGCAGGTAAGAAAGATGAAAGCTAGTGATACTTAGCAAGGGATGGGGCAGTGCAACGTTTTGAAGAGTTAGCACTCTTCAAAAAGGTCATAAGGAAAGAGTAAAGATAAGCATCTGAAAGAGGTCACAGTATTTATCCACTAAAACATTGAGCATTTGTAAAGCATTCTTGATATTTGTGCTGGGGAGAAACACATTAAGGATTTCTTTGTTACTTGGGATTTTAACTTCCAGGATTTGTGACGTGAAGTTCTTTTGCTTATGGAGGCTATTTTCCTCTTCACAAGGCTGGGAAACACTTAACTCCAGGCATGTTGCTCCTGCCGCAGATGCTTGCTTGCCCCTGGCAGAGGTTCTATGTGGATATAATTTCCTGGGGCCAGAGCCACGATGCCACCTTAGTTATGGCTGTCCGTTTGAGAAGCCCCATTCTGTTCTCTGTGTAGGACTCCTCATGAACATACAAAGATTTTCGTTCTGTCTGCCAACCGCACATTGCACAGAAAGAGTTTCCATTGGAACATCACCTCTGGTATGGAGCCGCTTCTCCACCACCATCACCTCCTGAACAATGGTCACGTGCTGCACATTACCTCGTGTTAGACAGTACTTATGACGCTGCAGGGATGGAGCCCTCCCCAAGACGGTGTCCACTTACAACAATCCACTTCTCGTCTCCCCTTTAAAAGGCGACTGTCAGCTGTGGTTATGCTCACCTTAATACCCAGATTTTTCTTCTCTGTTCAAGAAGAACACCACCATTGAGATTCCTCTTGCAGGAAGCATTCACAGAGTAGAAAATCCGTAGGGCAAGCCAATGGAAGTCAGCAGCCTCTGTGCCGAGGTGGAGGCTGTCCTGATGAATATCCAGGCACCATTTCACTGCTCTGGGACTTCAGATACCCGCTGGTTCACTGTGTGAGTCCCCTGAGGGGTGCTCACTTCAGAGTGTTCCCAGCCTAAGGGGAAATCCAGAGGACAGGGATGCCTTGTCCTTGAGGACTCCTAAGCCCAATGAAGGTCTCAGGGACCTAGGAAGATGGACAGCTCAGAAAGGGGGTGGAAAAGAGTCAAAGACACAGGGCATCCTCACTATTTGAACTAAGACTTCTCTGTCTAGGTCATAAATCACTTATGGGCCTATGAACTGCCAAACAAGAAAACCATTATTTCACTCCCTTTTATTTAGAAGGAAATAATACCACTTCTAACCTTGATTTTGAGCTCTTTTCTTAGAGGGTTAAGAAATGAATTCTACTTTTTCAGGAGAGACAACAGGATGAATTAGGAGAGGAAAAGGTTCAAGACATTTCTAAAGGGGACTGTGCAATAGCAATACTCAGCCACCAGAGGGCAGTGTAGACGTTCTGGAGGGTCTGGAGAGAGGAAAGGGGTACCGAGAGAAAGGACGGTAAAACGCAAATTTAAAGTTAAGTTTCGTCTGGTAAAATTAGAATTAAAAACAAACAAACAAACAAACAAAAAACACACCCGGTAGTAGAGTCTTTCCTTTCATTCTGCTCTGTGTGCTCCGGATGAAAACTGACACCGGCCGAAGGCTGCAGCCGATTCCTGGAGGACCCCAGGACATCAGGTCGCTGATTGGGGAGGTCTTGGGTCGGGGGTTAGGAAGAAGACGGTTGGGGGAGGGTGCTTCGGGAAAGTGAGTGGGTGGCTCCCAGCCGGGCTGAACTTGCGCCAGCAGCTGACTTCCAGTAAGGGAGCTTGTGCAGGAAGGAGAGCGAATCCAGGGCTGGCGGGGGAGTCCCCGCCCCGTTTTCCATATCCGGTGTTTGCTGGAAGAAAACCGCTCCTGCCTGACTTTTTATTACCCAAGCTCTGCTTCCGTGGCTCATCCTGTGACGCAGGAAGGGACTGGGTCAGAACAGGGTTCCTTCCTTTAGGGAAGAACGAGGTGCAAGGGATAGGAATTCTTCCTCGTCCTGAATTTCTTCACTTTTGTTTTCTGTTAAATCATTAAGTTTACCTGGTCACCTAGTTCACCGTAGGGTGTGGCGGAATTTAGGGAGAAGAGGAGTAGACCCCCTGGAAGACTTGCTTAAAAGCTGACACCCAGTGCTTTCTGCCACTGCTTGTTTGTAGATAGTCGAAACCAACAGAATAAGAAGCTCAGATGTGGCTCTGAGAAGTTTCTGGTATTTGTCAGGACCTGAGTGACCTGTAAGATCCCATTCTCCACTAGGCTGAGAATTTGCCTCCCCTCCACCCCATTTACTTTTCTGTCCCCAAATATGCTCAGCTCCAGTGTCCTGGCTCTCCAGAGAGCACCAGGTGACAACTTAGTTGGAATAATTAACACAAAGCTCCAGATTCAAATAATATGAGCCCCCTGCAGTTAGTAGTTTTAAAATTGTGGTAAAGTGTATATAACGATATTTTAATCATTTGTAAGTGGATAATTTAGTGATATTAAATACATTCACAGTGTTGTGTAACCATCACCACTATATATTTCCAAAACTTTTTTGTCATCCCCAACATAAACTTTGTATGCATTAAAACATAACTTCCTCATTCCCTGCACACACACCCCCTTCTGCAGTCCTGTACCCTGTATTCTACTTTTTGTTTCTATGAATTTGCCTATTCTCAGTTTCTCCTATAATTAGAATCATGCATTTGTCCTGTGTCTGGCTTATTAGCGTAATGTTTTCAAGGTCCATCCATGTAGTGGCATATACTAAAATTATTATTCTTCTTTTTATGGCTGAATAATGTTCCATTGTATGTATACACCACATTTATTTATCCACTCATCTGTTGGTGGACACGGGTTGTTTCCACTTTTTGGCTATTGTGAATAATGCTGCTATAAACATTGGTGTACAAAATCTGTTTGATTTCCTGCTTTCTATGGACATATACCTAGGAGTGGAATTGCTAGGTTGTATGGTAGTTGCATGTTTAACTTTTTGAGGAGGTGCCCAGTTGTTTTCCCCAGCGGCCATACCAGCAAAGCATGATGGTTCCAATTTCTCCACATCCTAACTAATACTTGTTATTTCCTGTGTGTGTGTTTAAATTATTATTATTATTTCGTGGTACGTGGGCCTCTCACTGTTGTGGCTTTTCCCGTTGCGGAGCACAGGCTCCGGACGCACAGGCTCAGTGGCCATGGCTCACGGGCCCAGCCGCTCCGCGGCATGTGGGATCTTCCCGCACCGAGGCACGAACCCGTGTCCCCTGCATCGGCAGGCGGACTCTCAACCACTGCGCCACCAGGGAAGCCCTAAATTATTATTTTTATTATAGCCATTCTAGTAAATATGAAGTGATATCTCACTGTGGTTTTGATTTACATTTCCATAATGACGTGATACTGAACATCTTTTCATTTGCTTATTGGCCTTTTGTGTATCTTCTTTGTTTGGAGAATGTCTACTCAATTCTTTTGCCCATTTTTTAAAAATGGAAGTATAGCTGATTTACAATATTGTGTTAGTTTCAGGTGTACAGCAAAGTGATTCAGTTATATTATATATATATATTTTTTAGATTATTTTCCATTATAGGTTATTATAAGGTATTGAATATAGTTCCCTGTGTTATACAGTAAATCCTTGTTGCTTATCTGTTTTATGTACGGTAGTTTGTATCTGTTAATCCCAAACTCCTAATTTATCCCACCCCGGTCTTCCCATTCCCCTTTGGTAACCATAAGTTTGTTTCCTATGTCTGTGAGTCTGTTTTTGTTTTGTATATAGATTCATCTGTATTACTTTTTGGATTCCACATATAAGTTATATAATATTTGTCTTTCTCTATCTGACTTCCTTCACTTAGTATGACAGTCTCTAGGTCCATCCATGTTGCTGCATTCTTTTCTATGGCTGAGTAATATTCCACTGTCTATATGTACCATGTCTTCTTAAACCAATCGTCTGTTGATACTTGGCCCATTTTTGAATTGAGTTCTTTGCAGACCTTCAGGAAGTCTTTACATATTCTGAATATTAATCCCTTATCAGATATATGGTTTCTAAATATTTTTCCCCATTTCTGTAGGTTGTCTTTTCACTTTCTCTTATTCTTCTAATTTTATTTAATTAATTTATTTAT
Organism: Phocoena phocoena; assembly: GCF_963924675.1. NCBI lineage: Eukaryota > Metazoa > Chordata > Mammalia > Artiodactyla > Phocoenidae > Phocoena > Phocoena phocoena. The sequence continues at coordinate 106,443,847 of NC_089225.1, read as the reverse complement.
TAATTAAATGTTTAGTTATGTTTTGATTTTCCCTAAAAACTGACATATCATTGAGACTATACTGATGTTGACAGACCAGGGTTATAAATATATTTATGGGAAAAATTGTTTCATTAACTAAACAAGCTCTTGCACCAGGAACAGCCCCTGGGCATTTATATTCGACTTCTGCTACATTTCCAAGGGCAGGCCACCCTGATATGGCATGTTCGTGAAAAGTAAGTAGCACTGAATACTGGCAAGTCCCCATATAACCTCTGCAGAAATGTTATATGGAAGGCATTTCTTCTGGGACTAGTAAGAACTTGCTGTTATTTACAGTAGCATATTTCTTTCCTATTTTCATTTTGCCAAACTTTGAGTATTTGACAGTGCTTTTCTTTTTTTTTTTAATTTTTGAATTTTATTTTATTAATTTTTTTATACAGCAGGTTCTTATTAGTCATCGGTTTTATACACATCAGTGTCTACATGTCAATCCCAATCGCCCAATTCATCACACCACCACGCCTACCCCCGCGCCGCTTTCCCCCCTTGGTGTCCATACGTTTGTTCTCTACATCTGTGTCTCAACTTCTGCCCTGCAAACCAGTTCATCTGTACCATTTTTCTAGGTTCCACATACATGTGTTAATATACTATATTTGTTTTTCTCTTTCTGACTTACTTCACTCTGTATGACAGTCTCTAGATCCATCCATGTCTCAACAAACGACCCAGTTCTGTTCCTTTTTATGGCTAATATTCCATTGTATATATGTACCACTTCTTCTTTATCCATTCGTCTGTCGATGGGCATTTAGGTTGCTTCCATGACCTGGCTATTGTAAATAGTGCTGCAATGAACATTGGGGTGCATGTGTCTTTTTGAATTATGGTTTTCTCTGGGTATATGCCCAGTAGTGGGATTGCTGGATCATATGGTAATTCTATTTTTAGTTTTTTAAGGAATCTCCATACTGTTCTCCTTAGTGGCTGTATCAATTTACATTCCCATCAACAGTGCAAGAGGGTTCCCTTTTCTCCACACCCTCTCCAGCATTTGTTGTTTGTAGATTTTCTGATGATGCCCATTCTAACTGGTGTGAGGTGATACCTCATTGTAGTTTTGATTTGCATTTCTCTAATAATTAGTGATGTTGAGCAGCTTTTCATGTGCTTCTTGGCCATCTGTATGTCTTCTGTGGAGAAATGTCTATTTAGGTCTTCTGCCCATTTTGGATTGGGTTGTTTGTTTCTTTAATATTGAGCTGCATGAGCTGTTTATATATTTTGGAGATTAATCCTTTGTCTAGGGCACATAATTTTTGTGCCCTATAAAGGAGGCAGACAGCCTCATACCTCATCAGAACTTGGAACACGAGGAGAGTGTGTCATGATAACCTCTGGGAGATAAGGTGGTGAGTAGGAAATGGCCTTGTTGAAGCTGCTCAGAAGCTTCCCAGGCTCTCATGTTCTGGAAGGATCATAGGGCATTCTCAAGACTTAGATCAGCTACAGACAAGTCTTGCCTATGTGGCCTATGTGGAAACATGCAAGATCACCAGGACGCCATGGCAGAGTCATTCCCCAACAGAACCAAGAATTGTCAGAGGTGAGGAATGCTCCCATCAGCTGTACCAATTATGATTGTACGAACTGAAAGTTAGAAATGCTGTGCATCTACTATGGGCTTCCTGATGCCACTGGGTGTGAGGCCAAAAAGGATGCTATCCAGTATTCAGTAAGGTAATCAGTGACCAGAATGCATGGCACTATATCTTTCTATAATAGACAATAATCAGTAATAAAATACATTGGGAAAAAGGTCACTTTCAAAATAACAAAAAAGTATTAAATACCTGAGAGTAAAATAAGAAATGACTAAGTCCTGTGTGGGGAGGAGAAAAGAAGAGAAAACTTTACTTAAGAACCTAATAAAAGATTCAAAGAAACGGAAGCACATAATGTGATCCTTTATAGAAAGACCTGATATTTTCTTTTGCGAATTTCACCCCAAATTACTCAATAAAATAATCTGAAGTTTAAGATTTTTATTTAGAAAAGTAAATGAGCAGGAATGTCAGTAAAAAAAAGTTTGAAAAAGAAATGTGTTATTCACACAGCAACAGGCAGTTGGTCAGTGGGGCCACAGGCACAATATCATGTAGCAGTGGAGACTCTGAAGGGGGAACTAGAAACGGGCTACGTTATAAAAGATCGGCTCAAACCGATTGCTGTTTGTACTTATTTCCTGGATGCCAAAAACGTTTTTGAAATCACTCTCAAATTCGGCTTCTAGCTGAAGTCCCAGATTGATGAGTTTCTTGTTCTGAGAAAGCAAAGGCAAAAACAATAATAGCCATAGATTGCTAATGAGCTTAGACTCTCAATGTTTTGGTTAATCAGAGTTTTATTTTAGACTATCCCAAATGGTAAGTGAGAATTAATCCAGTTGAGGATAGCTTATGTTTCCTGATAGCTGGATCATTTCTCTTTATCTGGAGGACAGAGGAGCAAAAATGGCGCTATACTGCAGTCTAATTCTTCATCAGAAATTTATTGATTAATTTAAAAAATTCTAGTTATTTGATTTTGAACACAGCCCATATTCCTTGTGACACCATAATAGTACAGAAATGTCTAAGGCAAGTTCGTGGTGCCTTCCTTTATCCTTCATTCCCCACCCCTTGAGGTGATCCTTGTTAACTTTTTGATCCAACACTAGGAAATTCTAATGTAAAGAAATCCAAGATTTTGAAATTTGAGAAATGTGATTTGGTATCTTCCTTTAGAGATGAGAAACACGAGTAGCCTTTAAAATGTGCTTCTAGCAGATGAGAGAATTGGCCTCACTTCTCTACGAGCACCGAGGTCATGAGGGTTCTGCCTATAAGAAACTTTCCATGCTCTGCATCCAGAGTGCAGTACTGGAACTGCTGGAAATAGGCAGATGCCCAGGTGTGGGGAGATCCCTGTCCACTCCTTCCTGAGGGCCCGGATGCCGGCGGGCAGTTACACAGCAACCAACTGCACATGGACATACTCTGTGCCTCAGCATCCAGTCTCCCTAGGATGGTCCCCAAGTCTGGGCCAAGTAAGGACCTGAGCCTGGGCCAATTGCAGGAACTTCTGAGCCACACACAGTGCTGCCAGGTCTAGTAAAAAAATAAAAAGCACTTCCATTTCCGGTGGAAGGGACTAGGTCTGCAATGCACTGTTATCTATGGGCAAATTGAGTATCTAGAAGGAGTAAATTCTGAGGTCCTAGGGTAATGTTTCCAATGATACCCCTGGTCTGTTGTTATCTTCCACATCATAGTCCACAGGGCTTGGAGAATACTGCCAGAATTTTTACCTGTGTGGGCTTGCCACATGATGAGGGAAATTGTAACATTGACCTGATACAAGAAGATGAAAGGCAAAATGACTTAATTGAAAGAAAAATAGAAGCAGGGAGAACTGTTTACCTTGCAAATCGCCCTGTAGTTCTGGAAGATGAGACGCATGTCCCGCACAAACTCCTGTACTCGGTGATATATGTTCATCGCCAGATTTTTCTTGATTTTGTTTAACCACATGGGCTTCTCCAGGCCTTGAGATGTCTTTGTATTATGTTGACAAAAGTGCCAAAGGGCATTAGCATGGTTCCAAGTCTACCTTCTACAGATTCCCACAGTTATGGACTGAGTGCTTGTGTCCCCCAAATTCATATGCTAAAATCCTCACCCCCACTGTGATGGTCTTAGGAGGTGGGACAATTGGAAGATAATTAGGTCATGAGGGTGGAGCCCTCATGAATAGGATTAGCACCCTTATAATAAAAGGACGCCAGAGACCTCTCTCCCTCCCTTTCCACCATGTGAGGACAAAAAGAGAAGTTGGTTGACTGCAACCTGGAAGAAAGCCCTCATTAGGACCTGACTGTGTTGGCACCCTGATCTCGGATTTCCAGCCTCCAGAACTGTGAGAAATAAATTCCTGTTGTTTAAGCCACCCAGTCTATGGTAGTTTGTTACAACCGCCTAAGCTTCTAAGGGCTGATTGAGCTGTCTAAGATATTTATCAACAAGGCAAAGATAATGGCAATGTGTACCCATTGGATTCATATCACAAATTCAACAAATGCCAGGTTGGGGTTTTATTGCTGTTACTTACATAATACGGTTCTGAGGCAAAAAAAGAGCTTTTTGGAGAGCAATAGACCTTTAAGAGGAGGAACTCACACTTCTGCAAAAGATAGAGGAGATTTTAAGTGAAGAGCAGCTTGGAAAGAATGAGCTCTTACATATGCTCAGATAAATGCACAACTCTCCAACCTGCAGACCCCTGAAACAAACACAGAATGGGAATTTTCTGTGGCATACGAATTTTGGTGTCAGGTAATGTGATCAGAGCACAGCAAGCGACAGCAGTTTGCCTTGGGCACCATTCCTCCTGCCCCCTGCAAGATGGTGCTTATTCTCTCGTGTAAACAGAAAGGAGGAGGCTTAGGTTTGCATTTCAACTCACCACCTTCTCTTTAGGTAGCATCAGCTTCTTCAGGACCTCAGATTCCTGATGACATGGTTGGCTTTCTGGGCACCTTTCCTGAAGGTCCTTTATCTTACAGAAGATGCAGCTCCATGGGTTCCTGAGAGGCGGGTGTAAGGTCAGCAAAGGCAGTTTCTCTGTGAATCAACCATTGTTTCTATAGCTGTTAAAGTCCTCTGTTCAGGAATGACTGGTAGTTTCCACCTGTATTCAACTTCTCTCTGACACCCCCCTGCACTAGAGCCCCATTTGGGCTCAACTGCCAAAGACAGCCCTCCCATCAATAAGTGTAGAAGGCTAAGTGAGGTGCCATGGTGCGTAAGGACACTCATTCACTTCAAAACTTAGGTTCTCATCTGAGCCACTGTGAGTTTGGTAATGAATTCTGCCTGCCCGAAACGAGAAGGGGAAATTGGTACCTTAAGTACTGGAGTCTTGGGCCTCGATGAGACATCAACTCAGTAAAAATCAGGAAAACAGCCCTTCTTCTCAACTTTGCTGAATAAGCACAGAGCATAAGCCATAGGCATCGTTTTTTCTGGCATTGCCATCTCTGTGTCTAGAATCTGTGATGCAGAAACTTCTTGGAAAGGAAATCTACCAATAGAGTGCCAGGTATCTTCCATTTGCCCCTAGATCTCCACTACCAGGTTCTCTGTGCTGGGGAGCTCTCAATTCTCAATAATCCGAGACCTGGATACAATGATCCTTCCTAGAGATGTCATTTAACCTCTCTCCTTGGCCACCCCAGTGCTTGCTCAAGGGGCAAGCATTACAGTGTCCACGGTGCAGGGGTGGGGACTCTACATGAGCTCAAAAGAACGTGGGGCTTTCTGCCTCTGCAGATTGCCCAACTGCAGAGGTTTATGCTGAATCCCACGGTGACACATTCTCTGGGACCTACACAGGAGCAGATGAATTACACTAGACTCCTCCCATTATGGAGGGACAATGCTCTATCCTCATAGGAACAGACATAATCCTGGTAGAGATCATCCTTGGCCACAGCGATTCTACCACTTCTAGAATGCCTTATCAATCTACGTGTTGTCTCACGTATCATCACATCTGACCGAAGATACACTTTACAACAAAGGAAATGCAGCAGTGGACTCATACCCGCAGAATTCAGGGATCTTATCATGTACCCTGTGATTCAGGGTCAGATGACTTGATAGACTGCCGTGATCACCTTCTGAAGGCTCATCGCAGTCCCAGCTTTGTCAGCTATGTGATGTTCCCATAGCAGGTGGTATATGTGTTAAACCAGCAGCTAATGTATGGCATCATAACCCCATCAAAGTGCATGGGTGTGGGAACCACCTGAGGGAGGTGGGGGTTACTTCTCTATTATACCTAATCACCACTTGAAGAGTTTTCTTCTCATTAATCTACTGCCGCCAGCACTGTTCTTATTTCTGGATCCTGATGCTTAAGGACTCTTCTTCTGAATCAAGACACATACAACCAGAGAAAACTGCAGGCTGAGTGTAGATGGTGGGAGGAGCTGTACCACAGGAAGGAAGGGCAGGAGGGGGCCAGGTCTCACTAACCTGTCAGCACCTTTAGGTGGGATGTGGCATGTCTCATGAAAGAACCTTGAACAAGTATCACAGGAGAACAGCATGGTCTTTCTACGGCATACCTCGCATTCATTTGAGTTTTCTGGCTAGAAGGGGAGATAATATAGACATCACTGGGATCAGTGAGACCCTAGATAGTCGACACATCGGTACTGTAGAACACACAGCATTTGCTTGTACCAAGGTGATACTTGTAAACCTTTCTCCTCAAAATAGTAAGGAACAATACTGAGTGGAGATTTCAGAAGAAGACATGCTGGTTTGCAGTGAAGCTCAGGAGGAAGTGGCTGTTAGACCTTTAAAGTTTTCTTTATAAAGACAGAGATTCTGACACAGGAAGTCTTGTAACAACAACAAAATAGGATCAATTAAAGATAATCTGAGAAATGTATTATTCTGCAGGCAAAACCTAACTCAGGAATACAGTGTCTTATCTAGCTGTCTACCATGCATCATCTAAATTGCCTCATTGAAGAGTGATTTACTGACAATTTAATTTGACAGAATAAACAACTGAGATATCACTGCATACCATTTTCTTGGCCGTAAGTTCTCCATGAGTTGAAGGGCCTGGGGATGAGTTTCTGTTCTATGGATTTTGTGCCTAGAGGGTCCCTGAGCCTGTGACAGTGCCTCTGGTTGGAAAGACCATGGGCACAGATAACCCAGTGGATGCCAGGGATGACAGAGCTCTTTGACTCTGGGAGCCTAGGGGAAGCTGTCCTATGACTTAGCTTGGCAAGTAAGGTGTGGAGGTGCCATCTCTCAATGGCTAGGGAGTGTGGTAATGGCAACCACTGGAGTTGAAGGCCAAGGCTTTACCCGAATTTTCTGATCCCGTGGAAACCTGGTGCTTTGTCCTGTATAAGGAAGATGGATGGGGCCACAAAATTAATTGGTGCTGGATTTTTCATCAATCTCAATATGTGGGACCTTTAGCCAGATTTTATTTCATTTAGTGAAGTTAAAAATTTGACAGTGTTTGCATCTAAGTATCGTGGAGTAACAAACACACGTTAAAACAACAGAATTTATAGACCAAAATAAGAATTGTTCAAGGAATGAGCCCATTGGTGGGCAAGGGGAATTACATTTTTTCCTTTTCTTTTTGGTGATAATCTATGTGGCAATAACATGTGGATCCCTATATACTACAATTTCTATGCATGAGGGTCATGTGTCTGTGCTGGAGAAATGGCCAGAGGATGGCCACCTGGCCCCTCTGCTGGGCCACCTGAGTGGAAAGAGAACCATGTGGTGAGGAAACATTTCATCCAATGGGTAGCAGCTCTTCATCTAGATGAAGCTATCCTTTCTACAACATGGGCTGGAAGAAGGAATTCACATCCTTGTGTGACAATCTACGTACAAAACAATGCATAGACTTGGGGACTGGCCCACCCAGTGATGGGTAGCTGGGATTTTGGTGGGTGGTGAGGAAATGGGGAGGTGGCAGGGAGTGCCATTCCACCTCTTCCTTCTAGAAACACTCTTTATGCTTTGTTCCATGACACTCCATTCTCTTAGATTTTTTCCTAACAGTTTGCTTCTTTTTTTAAGCTTCCTCACTTGGAAAGTTGGAATTCTGTAGGGCTCTGCCCCATGTTCCCTGCTCATTTTACTCTCCTAGATGGCCACGACTACTCCCGTGACCACACCTACCACATCTGTCCCTAGGCTTTAAGATCTGTGTCTCTGGTCTCTTTTTGAGTCCCTGAGCATCCAAACTCTACTTTCCATCATCTGCAATTAGATGTCTATCATCACGTCTAAAACCCATATTGCCCCCAAACCACAGTCCTTGACTTCCTGTCTTGAATCTGCTCCTCTTTCAGTGCCCCCCTCATCTCACTAAGCAACCCACCATCCACCCAGGAGCCTGGAAGTGAACACGGTTTCCTCCCTTTCCTCACCCCAGACATCCAGCCCATCACCAGTCCTGCTGATGTCATTTTTATTTTATTTTATTTTATTTTATTATTTATTTATTTATTTATTTTAACGGTACACGGGCCTCTCACTGTTGCGGACTCTCCTGTTGCAGAGCACAGGCTCCGGACGCGCAGGCTCAGCGGCCATGGCTCATGGGCCTAGCCGCTCCGTGGCATGTGGGATCTTCCCGGACCGGGGCACGAACCAGTGTCCCCTGCATCGGCAGGCGGACTCTCAACCACTGCGCCACCAGGGAAGCCCCCTGATGTCATTTTTAAATATCTCATCTCATTCTTAGTGCTTCTGTGAGGTCAATTGCTTACAAGAATGCAGAGCCCCTACTTATAATACAATATTATGAGCCAAAGCAAAATGTCCTGCTATTTCCAAATCATAACAGAATATCATCCCTGAGCCCAGTGAGCTGAGGTGAATTGGAACACACCTCAATTTGTAAATTCTTTTCATCTATGAATTCAATATAAGAAGAAGAGACACAAAATTCACACATGGGAGGAAATTCTAGGCTGTAAGCTGTATCTTGTCCATGTGCTCCCTTTCAGTAGGAGAGCTTGAGGAATGGCCTGTTAGGGACATCCTTGGGGACATCCCCACATAGGCTTGAGTGGCCCTGGCATGGGGCCATGTAACCGCTTTTCCTTTTTCTCATCCTAATGGATGCTGACCACTATTTTTAGGCTACTGGCTCAGAGTTTCTTATGCCATTTGGTGCTGAGAGGACACAAATGGCAGAAGCCAAGGGGCTGGGAAAGGAAGAGATGCTCTGGAGAGACCCTCTGAGAACTGAGGTGGTCACATCTTAATAGCTGTAAACCCAGAGGGAACGGAGAGAGGGCGCCTGTGATAAAGGGTGGGAGACAGCCAACTCAATTGATTAACCCAGACTGAATTACCCTTGACTCCCTAGGACTGGGCAGAAACATTTTGTCTTAATGAACAGAGCAAATAGCATCTCTTTCTTCAGAAAACACAGTGGATGCAGAGCTTAGTTACTGAGTCTTTAGCATAAAGTCAGTTGAGCTGGTAGCCCCAGAAACCAGCTTTGTGAAAACCTCGACTTCCTGGTTTGACTGAGATGACCAAGGTCACTGCTGTTGGAGGTCAGGAAAATGGAAGTTTTTCTATTTCCTTTTTTCACTTCACATGTTCTCTCTCACACCCTGTCTTGGAGAGGAAGACATTAACTATCTGACTGCCTTCCCTGAAATCCACACAGCATAGAAACCACTGGTCCATGAACTTCACATGCTACTTTGAAGGAGAGAGAATTTGCCTTCATAGATGGAACTGCAGTCTGCAAAGCCCCTCTGTTGGGGCCGAAGGGCCTCTACACAAAGGAAAGAACTTTCCAGGTCTGCAACCTCTCCCACAGGGCACATCTGCTTCCCAATCACTCTATTCTCTAAAGGGTCATCTCCATAAAGGAAATAAAATTTCCCTTGAAAAAGGACTTAGCATAAGTGTGTGTGTGCATGTGAAGGAGAGGTTTTGTTTTTTTGCTTTACCAGGTGACATATGGCTATATATCCATTCCAAACGGGGATTCTACATTAGGTCTATAATAGGTTAGCTAGAGTGACCATGAGATGTTTCCACTTTGCTCAATTCTTATTTCATTAAAGCTAGAACCCAGAAAAACCAATGAAAATAAAATCAGTGTTGCAAAAGCAATAGTCATTAAATGTACTTTTTTGTGCCTTTCAAAATCATACTTTTCCAGCTCCAACTCCATCTTTTATGTCTAATTTTAAGACAGTATGCCCTCTGTAATGGCCTATATGGGAAAAGAATCTAAAAATAAAGAGTGGATATATGCATGTGTATAACTGATTAACTTTGCTGTACACCTGAAACTAACACAACATTGTAAATCAACTATACTCCAAAAAAAAAAAAAAAAAAAAGACAGTATAGTAAGAGTTCCATTCCGAGAGTGCCTTTGTTAGCCTAGGTACCCAACTAACACAATCAGCTATACAGTACTGTACTGTAATAGGTTTATAATACTTTTCACACAAATAATACATAAAAAACAAACACAAAAAGTAAAAAACATTTTATTTATTTTTTTTGTGCTACGCGGGCCCTCACTGTTGTGACCTCTCCCGTTGCAGAGCACAGGCTCACGTAACGTTCTACATTCGGGTCCTGAGCCTCAAAAACTAACAGTGCCTCCTCAAATAAAGAAAATCCCCTTGCCATTTCCTACGTCGTGAATCTCTTCGGTTCTTCAGTTACTTCTTCCTCTTGTCTCTCTCCGTCCTTCCTCTGGGCCTTCAATTCCTGGGTCTTCTTAGCAGTACCAGCTACATCACTGCTGCTTTCACACTTGCTTCAGGACATCCTCAGCTTGAAATAAAGATACTGTACTACTGTACCCTATACGGTCCTGTACAGTAAAGTACACAAAGGCACAGCCACTTGTAGAGGATGCACGCACGTTACAATGTACACTAGACGTGGGAACTAACTTACGTGATTGGACATGCGAACGCACGTTCACATTTTTGAAAGCTCGCAACTTGAAGGTTCGTATGTTGGGGACTTGCTGTATGCCATTCACATATTTTTCTAAAACAAATGTACAAGGTCAATTCTGCCTCATTATCTATTTTTAAGGATTACCCCTGCACCTCTATCTCAAATATTTTAATGCTCAAAGAAGTCCTGGCCTCACACACTGAAATGTTTGGAAGTAGCAAGTGTAAAAGCACCGTATTATAAAATCAAGTTTCAACATAATTGGTTAATTCAGAAACCATAAAATAAAGCCAGAGAGATGGAAAATCAACAGTGGGGTAGATGAGACACGGCCAGAAGGTCATGTGATAATTACCTTCTTTCTTTTTCTTGACGGGTCTAGTAGAAATTCTCTCTGAAAGAAAAATGGGATTCATGCTGTGATGGGTCCTTGTTTCTACTTTGTGAGATCGGTAATTCCACTACCTTCCACTCATGTCCCATTATCAACACAAACTCAAGGAGTCTTCATGGAAAATAACCTCCCTCTCCAAGTCTGTAACATGGTGCTCTCTGTTATCCAGACTCAGCTTTAAAGTCAGCTTTAAAAACTGCATCCTCTCTCTTGCTCTCCTTAGAAAGTTTTGCCAGATTTTCCTTTACAACCGCTTCTACACCCACCACTTCCTTTCCATTCTCCCAGTACCCCTCTAGCTTTTATCTTTATACCTTGCATACTATAGCTCCATTGGCACACACCTGGTGAGTGATTGACAGCTGGCAGGCCCCATCAGTGGCCTTGGACACACAAAGGTATCCCGGCCTTTGGGGAGACAAGTGGGAAAACCTGGCATATAGTGGGGTAAGGATGATAAAGTGTAAACTGTGCTCTCATGGAGTATTTTGGGATCCAGAGATGGGTGAGTATAGTAGGCTAAATAATGCTCCCCACCGACCCATGAATTTGTTCTAATCCCCTGACCCATGAATGTGTCAACTTACATGGTAAAAGGAACTTTACTAATGTAATTAAATGAAGGAGCTTGAAATGGAAGATGATTCTGATTATCTGAGTAGGGCCAATGTAATCGCAAGGGTCCATACAAGAGGGGGTAGGAGGGTCAGAGTGAGTAGTAGGAGATGTGTTGACAGAAGAAGAGGTTGGAGTGATGTGAGGAAGGGGCCACAAGCCAGGAAATGAAGGCTGCTTCCAGAAGCTGAAAAAGGGGAGGAACACATTCTCCCTGGAAGAAGGCTCCAGAAGGAACCACCCCTGCCGACACCTTGACTTGAGTCCAGCGAAACTGATTTCATACTTCTGGTCTCTAGAACTGTAAGATGATAGATTTACATGGTCTCAAGGCACTAAGTTTGTGGGGATTTTTTATAGCAGCGATAGGAAACAAATTCAGTGAATTTTAAAGGACTTCAGCAGAGAGTGTGCTGTTTGAGCTGGGCCTTGTAGGTCGAATGGGGTGGATCAGGCAGAAAGGTGGTAAAGGTCATTTGAGGTCTCCATGGGTTAAAGCACTCTACCCTCTAATCCATCTTGCATTCCTTGATCAGATTCATACCTCTAAAACACTCTTTCAACTTCGTCAATCCCTAACCCAAACCTCCCACAATTCCTCCATGATTAAATGAAGGGTTCAGCCTCCTTTCTGGGGCCGCAGGACCTCCACAATCAGCCCAGCTCATGTATTGAGTCTTATAACCCACAACTTCTTGACACTCATGGGGAGGATTTTCATGCCATCCTTTCTATATAGAATTCCTCATGACATTTTTGCTTGTCAGAACTATTCTTCTTTTAAGACCCAGCTCAGTGCAAACTGTTCCATGAAACTGTCCTCAACCTCAAAGACAGAAATGAACTTCCCTCCCCTAAGCTTCTGCCTCTCTTCCTGCCAGAGAATCTCATTATGGCATCTATGAGCTGTGTAATCCTATGTTTATAAACGTGCAGCCTTCCTCCTGGTTAGGGGCTGGGGGCCACACCTTACAGTCCCTGTGGCTTCAGATGTATTCAATAAATATTTGCTTGTCATTAGAGTGGCACGAGGAAGGACCATCTGGGGCATGTGACAGAAAGAGTCAGAAGGCATGGGTTCATCTGTGACAGAGACCTGGCCCGTTTAGTCCACATCAGGGGGCCGAGATGAGGACCAAAGAGATATATATATATATATATTTTTTTTGTGGTACGCGGGCCTCTCACTGTTGTGGCCTCTCCCGTTGCGGAGCACAGGCTCCGGACGCGCAGGCTCAGCGGCCATGACTCACGTGCCCAGCCGCTCCGCGGTATGTGGGATCTTCCCGGACCGGGGCAGGAACCCACGCCCCCTGCATCGGCAGGCAGACTCTCAACCACTGCGCCACCAGGGAAGCCCCAAAGAGATATTTTTAAATTCATTTAAAAATATTATTTTTCAAGAATGAATTTCAGATGGCTATCCAGAAAACACTCATTCTGATGTATTATTTTCAGATACATAGTTCTATTATTGTTACTTTCAACATTGGCCCCCTCCAAAAGTCTAAGACCCTCCCATGCCAATTTAGTTTACTTTCCTGTGACCAAATTACCCAGTGGCAATTATTAGTGGCAGTGCCAAGGCCACAATTTACTGTCCTACCTTCAACAATATAAGAGTTTGAATACTATTCAGCCATAAAAAAGAACAAAATGTTGTTATTTGCAGCAACATGGACGGACTTGGAGGGCATTACATTAAGTGAAATATGTCAGATGGAGAAAGACAAATATTGTATGATATCACTTATATGTGGAATCTAAAAAACATAACAAACTAGTGAATATAACATAAAAGAAGCTGACTCATAGAGAACAAACTAGTGGTTACCAGTGGGGAGGTGGGGAGAGGAAACATAGAGGTGGGGGAGTGGAGGTATAAACTATTGGGTGTAGGATAGGCTCAAGGATGTATTGTACAACATACAGCCAATATTTTGTAATAACTGTAAGTGGAAAGTAGCCTTTAAAAATTGTATAAAAATTAAAAAAATTTTTAAAGTGTGAGAGTTTATGCGCTTAGAGGATTAAGCTGTAATGTAAGCCAGCAAATGTAACAGCCACATGGAATGTTAGTGATAATATATGCATTGCGACCCAGGCAAGGGGCGTCATGATGGTTTTCTGGAAATTCTGCTAAAGCTGGAAGTTGATGACTTGTGGCACTAAATCCTTGATTGTAGCACTTTGTCACTAGAATACCTGAATCAAGGTTTTCAGGGGCCATCCCCCGCAGCGCACACTCAGCTTCCAGTTCTTGGATGCTTCATGGTTTCCTTCAATTTCAAATTCCCTGAGGGTGAACCACTTTCCATATGCATCCTGTATACACTTCTCCGAGGTGCCTGTGAGACCAAGACAAGCTGAGCTCCCTTTGTGGCCAGGGTGTGCCCCCAACTGTGAATACCCCAGAACTTGACCTCCCGCCACGTGAATCTGGGCTACTCGTTTTGGGTTCATAATCCACAGCAGGATAGCTGAGTCCCCTCTCTGGGGCTCTACAGCAGTCCGAAAGGCGAGGGCAGGAGCAGACGTCCTGCCCTGTGTGCATACTCTGACCCTCGTGCAATGAGAAGGACAGTGATTACTACCAACATTCACTTTAAAAAAATATTTCACTATATTCAAAAGAGAAAAAAAATGGATGACTCTAAAGAATAGGCAAGATTCGTTCCCTTCCCTTCTCTGAGACCCGGGATAGAGCCAGGCTGAGTCTCTGAGGCAGCAGATGAGGTCACACACGGGACAGTGTGGCAACCGTCACCACAGCCATGTCTGCCTTGTCCTGTACAAAAGTTGATCAGCCAGTGAATGGCAATCAATTATTGCAATAACATTTTGGGCTCATAGCTATTTTATGTTAAAAGCAATTGTAGAAATGTTATCAAGTGGGAAAAATTAAATTATATATATGCTATACAATCATTGGGAAAACATTTATTTATACTTTTCGGTACCTAAAGAACCATATTTTGGGAGGAGGGAATCAATTATGGTAGAAGAACATTTGTACTGTATTTTAACAGTGTAATTTGCAAACTTTTCTATCTGTTATCTTGTTTTTTTCTCATAATAATATGGTGAGGAAAGTTTTATTATTATTTCCATTTTGTAGAGGACAGTTCAGGATGAGAGAGACTTAGTAACTTGGCCCATACAAAATAGACACTCTTGGCACAGCTGAAACTCGAATCCTGGTCTTCTGAGTCTAAATCTTGTGCTTCTCCCAGTTAGCACAAGGCCATACAGATGCTATAAGGGAATGTGGCTGTGAAGGTTGCTGTTGGATTTCTCAAATGTGTACATCTTCCATCCTGTTATTGAAGCACTTGCCCCTGTATTGGGTGCTGGATGGGCGCCTGTGGACCTTTTCCTTGGGGGAAAGTGGAGATGGCCTGGTAGGCTAATGTTTATTAATTTTAAAAGAGTGGGAATGCCATCTTTCCTCCAGCCTATCTGGGATGCTGTGTGGAAAAGAGCTAACAGAACAGAACTGAGGCTGCTTTCTTTAGAAAGTCTGCTTGCAAGGTTGGCGCTTGGCTGGTATCTGGGAACTTGGATTTGGGGAGGGGTCTCACCACTCCCAGAACTTAAGAGTAGCTCACTGTGCCTTAACTGTTTATACAAACAGTATGGTTTATGTGAACACCTGCCTTCCGTCTGGGAGTTTGGAATTTTGGCATGTGCTGGGCAGAGGGTACTTATGTAACTAACCCCTGATAAAAACCCTGGACTCTCAGGCTCAGGGCAGCTTCCCTGGCAGACAACACTTCACATGTGTTGTTACAATTCATTGCTGGTGAATTAAGTGTGTCCTGGTGACCCGACTGGGAGAAGACTCTTGGAAACTGACACCTGTACCGTGGGCCTTTTCCCTTTGCTGATTTTGCTTTGTATCCTTTCAATTTAATAAATCACAGCCATGAGTTCAACTATATGCTGAGTCCTTTCAGTCCTCCTAGTGAGGCACCAAACCTAGAGACCCCCAATACAGGTGTCTACCCCCTGTATAATATATTATTCACACGGGAGTTTTCCAGTTGAAAAATTTAGAAGACCACGAAGCCCACCTTTTTCCATTTTCTCCTTGTATAAAATCCCCTTCGCCTCACCACAAGTCACAGGAAGTTCAGGAAGCTGAAAATCCACATTTGTTTCTCTGGGAATTCTTGGACCTGCAAGGAAGCATTGGTTTCTTCATTCCACCTTGCTCTAAAATTGTGTTCCGTCTCTCCTCACCCATCTTGAGATCCTTCTTTATGACTTAAAATGTAATGGAAGGATTTCCCCCATGAATTAGGTACATTTCTAGGCAGGTTAGGTACATAAAGATAACGTCACCCTCCACCACCATCCTCTAAAATCCTACATACAAACCTCTTGTGGAAGGATCTGATTCCCAAGCTTGCTGGTCCCAACTACCTATTGCATGATAATTTTCCTCCTGCTGATTTGAAGGAAGATTTATAGTCATATTATTGCTTTTAAGTTATGCAGATGGAGAAAAAAACCCTCAACTTTTAATTTTTTCTCCCCATTTGAGGGTTCACCTGGGGAAAAAAGGAGGATTGCAACGGGGCCCCCAGCAGGGGCAGTGTCTGTCTTCCCACCTTGCTCTCTGTTTCACTTCTCTCTCATGTGAGCTTTCTCTGTGGCTAGAAGGTAGTTTGCTCTAGAAGAAACTGCACATTGCTCAGGGAGAGGGTTTCTGTACATCCTTGGGTGAGGGTGCTGGCATCTAATGCCTCTGAAACAGGTGTTGAAAGTCTTAGAAAGAATGTCAGTAGCAGGAGCACCTTCTCTTGCCCTTCTGGCCAACATTGAGGAGGATCCTTTAAAGACAGGTCTGGGGGCTTCTCTCTGGATGGGGTGAGTAGGCTGTCAAGAGCCCTTCCAGCGTCAGTTCTATTAGAGCTGGGGTGGGTGTAGGGGGCCATTCAGTCTAATTCACCTGCCAGCCACCAATTCACAGAGGAGGAAATTGAAGCAAGAAAGAACAGTGGACAAGCCAAAGTTACACAGTCAAAGGAATTTTAGGAATTAGGACATAGGTCTTGTGTTACCACCCAGAGTCCCCCTAGGCGGGGAGCCTATGGCTCTCTATGTGGGCAAGACAAAGGTGAGAGAAATATCACGTGAGTCATACCTTTTATATATTTTTCTTTGTATTTCCCTCCTCAAAAGTTATCAGTGCAGTGAGAGCAGCCCTGCACAGGCCCAAGGAGGCCGGGGGGTCTCTCACAGAACTTCTGACTAATCAATGGAGTGCGTGCTATCACCATCCATCCTGTCATGTGGTCGAAATTGACAAGACCAAGGACTTATCCTAACGTTTGCTATCGGCTCTGTAAGCCAATTAAGAAAATTTATTGATCACTAAAAATACGGATTATAAAATAAAAATTTAGATGTTTAATTATTAAAACTGCATTAATCACTTATTTTTACCTTTTTTTCTGCCTCTTTTCAAAGGCCCAGTGTTGATTGTTTTTCTCCCTGAGGAAGTAGAAAAGTAACATAAATGTCTCTTTTTATAACATTGCATTGCAAATAGTAGTGTTTTGCAAAAATACTATTCAAATGTCACTTTTTAGGAGTTTACCTAGTACTTCAAGAAAAATATCAAATGCTTAGATCAGGAGTTAGGAACTTTTTCTGTAAAGGGCCAGATAGTAAATATTTAAGGTATTGTGGACCACAATCTCCTTTGTGACTACTCAACTCTACTGTTTTATTGTAAAAGCATCCATAGACAATTCATAAATGGAAAGATGTGACTGTGGCTGCGTTCTGATAAAAAATTATTTACAAAACAATTCATGGGGCTTCCCTGGTGGCGCAGTGGTTGAGAGTCCGCCTGCCGATGCAGGGGACACGGGTTCGTGCCCCGGCCCGGGAAGATCCCACGTGCTGCGGAGTGGCTGGGCCCGTGAGCCATGGCTGCTGAGCCTGCGCGTCCGGAGCCTGTGTTCTGCAACGGGAGAGGCCGCAACAGTGAGAGGCCCCCGTACCGCAAAAAAAAAAACAATTCATGGGTTGAATTTGCCCTGTGTGCCATAGTTTGTGGAACCCTGGTCTAGACTTAGTTAGTTACAAAGATGATGTTTAACTGAGATATATCCTATATTTCTTTTACTCCAACTCATTCCAAATAAAACTGAAACCGTGTTTTATGTGTTTCCCAAGCAACAGAGCAGCAAGGTGAGAAGAGTAATGAAGTTGTACATCTTTTGAGTCCTTGTTGTGTGCCAGGAACTATCCTTAGACCTTGCCTCTATTAATTTACTTTATCCTTAGAGCAAATTTAGTCAAATTAGGGACTTAGTGAAATAGGGACTAATACTATCCTTATCTTACAGATGAGGAAATTGATATGCACAGATATAAATGAAAATTAACTAAAAGCATTGAAGATTTGCTTTGATAAAGAGGCAGAGATAAAAGGCAGTAATATTAGGTCTCAAGGGGCACTTCATGCTCAACTCTATAGGTCAGATAGCTGCTGTAAACCTAAACTTGAAAGATTTTTGTATCAAAAATGGTCTCAAAAATGAGCAAGGACTTAAAAACTAGCCCAATGGCTCAATGAAGGGGAGCTTATAAAATTGATGCCCAAGTTCCAAAAGTTGTAGGGTTAGAGATGGCACAAAAGGTTGACTCAAGAGATATTTCAGAAAAATGTAGTATCTGATTTAATTGTTGATTTTGTCCAAAAAGATTAATCATGTCCACGTTCATGTTCAGGTCTGCCATCATTCAAATGTGTCTGAATGTTGGAAGTCAGGGATGCTTTCTTGCTAAAGGTCTGTGCCCATCATTCTGTTCCCATGGCTGGAATCCTGGGGTGTTAATTTGGGTAATGCAGGTCCCAGGAGAAAATCCCCTCCAGAAAGTCAATCATGACTAATCTTTCCTTTAAGCAGATTATGACCAGATGAGGCTGGAAAGGAATATTTCCTTCAACCAAACACAAAAAGCCTTCTGGTTGATGATGTTATCTCATATTCTGGGACTTTGCCATAACAATTACTCAAGTTAAAAAAAAAAAATCTCACCAAACTAAAAATGGCCCCATGAGACATTTATTAATGATTTTCATCCCAAGAGAAATCACACCCCAAGATCAACATGTTCTACCTTAAAAAATGTTATCCTTAGGAAGTTTATCAAAGTCTTAGGGAGGTACACTGAGGAGAGATTACTAAACCTGTATAAGAGAATCATAAGCATGGCTATGATTTTGAAGACCTAAGAGGAACAAGTGAATGAGGAAAAATGTAGACCTGAAAGTAGATGAAGCTCTCTTTAAAAGTTGCTCTAGATGGATTGGTTTCAAAGAACATTACCGTACCCAATATGGTAGTTATTAGTTGCCAGGTATAAAAGGTTATCCACACAGGTGTGGGTCTTGGTGAAACAGTCCTCTCCGGTCACTAATGATGCTGAAGTGGGAAAAGGCCAGTTCTGATTCTCTCTCTCTCTTTTCCTGCAAGAATCAAGGCCCGCTGTCCCACAAGAAGACACTTGTGCTCTCTTGGCTTTCTCCTTGCGCTCCTTTCCCATGCAGTGATGAAATTGAAATCCCAGCTCTAATTATGACTTGAGTCTGTCCAACAGTAGCCCTTATTGGCAAACGTGCATTCTCTTGCTCTCAGTTTCTCTCTGTTTAAATATTTCTGGGACTAGTTGGTGAGTTAGACTTTTATTTCATCAAAGCCTGTTGAGGACAAACAACTTCATGGCAAACAAACAGAAACTCGTTGTACTCCAGCTCAGTTCTCAGAAATTTGGTCTGGAGACCAGATCATATGAACAAAGTACTGCTAAACTTTACAGGGGTTATTTGTGTGTTAGTGAGCTCCAGCACTTTATTATCTTAGATCCAGAAAGTAAAATGTCTGGACAAAGTAGGATTTAATTATTCTTGGGTCTACCATCTTAATAAACAACTACTAATGCTATACTAAAACCCTACATTAACTCTTACAAATAATAATGTGGTCAGAAAAATTAAAAGTCATTTAAAAATAATTTTCTTAATAGTTGGAACTAATCTTTATGGGCAAAATAGTATATCAGGACGTTTAGGAGATCTTTTGGTTGCCTCAGAGTATCAGAGAGTCTGCAGTGTGTAAGAACAATAGAATAGGAGCCCAGTATGCCTAGATCCTAAAGCAAGTGTTAGTCTAGCCCTGTTGCACAGACCATGGTAAGCGATAGTGAGGTTGGTTCTGCTGGAACAGGCCTTCCCCACCTCCAGGTCTTGTGAAAGAGGCTACATTTCTTTCAAGAGAATTGTCAGACACCTCCCCTCAAGCCAAGACAAAATATATTAAAGGATCCACACAGGAGATGGATCTCAGTCCTTAGGACATCAGGGAAGGAGAGATTATCAGACTCATCCTTACCAATATAAAGGTGAACATCATGGCTAGTGTGTTCTGTGGTGGGAGAAGGGCTGAGCCAGGAGTCAGCAAGGGAATCAATGAAGAAGCATGATTCCTTTGGCTTGGTGGGGGGGCCCTGTGGATGGGAGTTGAACTGGATATTTTTGAGAGATACTCTTCCCAAAAGAACCACATAGGGCAACGAGGTAGCTGCTGCAAGGGTGCTAACCTTCCAGAAGGACCATCCAATGTCTTCATTCCCAAGCAAGTTGGCCACCACTCACTACTGACAGGTGGTAAAATATATTGCTTCTGCTGTTCTAGTGAGAAATTTCTAGCCAAATTTGTTTTTTCCAGACAAAGAGTTTTAGATTGTAATTTGTCTATAATTTGACAAATTTGTAAGTATGATTCAGGGACTAGCTGAGCCGTGAACAGGATCACAATGGGGCAGCCTAGCAGGAGATGGGGTCTGTCTTATTTGTTTGCCTCACTTCTCCTTCACAGCAGCTTTCTCCTGCCTGGAAGGGAAGCTCAGGGGAGTTCTACTGTCTTCTGAAAATTGCTCAGGGCGGAAGGAGGGTCTATCTCTACATGAGAGGGTGTGTGTGTGGGGGGGCGTGGGGAACTCAGAGTCTGACTCCACAGAAAGGAGTCTTAAGATGAACTTGAGAATGATTAGCTGCTGCTCCTGCCCTTCCAGCCAGCGATGTTAGGAATCCATTAAAGATTTGGGGAATCCATTAATGACACTCCTTGGGCTCCCTGTTCTTGTTGCCAATGAGAGAGCTGTCCATGGTCCTTACCAAGTCCAGTGGTAGATCTACAGAATGTGAAGCTGTATATGAAGCTGGGATGGGCCTTGATGGGCAGGCAGTCTCTTTATTATCATTTCACTTTACAGAGGAGTAAACTGAGGCAGAAGAGGCGAAGTGACAGACCCAAGTTTACAGGACTACCTCAGGGTGGTGGGACATGAGGCAGGACATCTTTATCACTTGTGAGTTACACAGTGTTTTATGGCTACAACTATTTCCAGCCACAAAAGTTACCAGTTCATCAGAGGCAGCACTTCAGTGGCCCTTGGGTCCTGGGTTTTGGCTGTGGATTCATCACCATATTGCTTGTTTGAGATATCATATTTCTCTCCCTGTCACGTTTTAGAAGCTGACTAAATCTGACATATTTCTCAACAGTTAGTAGCTACAGAAAGTAATTAGAGAAACAGGTCTATTAACAAAAGCATAGAATAAAGCATGAGAATTTAGATGTTTAGTTAGTAAAATTTATTTATGTATTTATTTCTTCTTGGTTTGCCTCTTTTCTTTGGGGCTCTGTTACTCAGCATTTCGATACCATGTCTACCCCTCTTTCTGAGAAAAATATAAAACAGATACTGCTGAAAAGTTGCATGGTATATAATAGTGCTTTTCAAAAATTCAGTTTTACTTTAAATTTTCAAAAGTTTACTGCATAAAGAAAAAAATTAACCCATAGCCTTGCACCTACTAAGCCTTTGATGGTTAACCTGGGTTCATCTTAGATTTCATTTTATTTGCCCTCACATTAAGAAAAATTCATTTATATCCACATTAATAAAAATGAATTTAAGACAGAGTTTTATTCCTTATATCTCAAGGAACACTGTGAGAATAATAATAATGAGAGCTAACAGTTAAGTGCTTATTATATGCTAGACATGAACATAAGACCCTTACTTCTACTACTTTATTTTAGGGATTTTTACTATCCCCACTACCAATGAAGAAACTGAAGCATCCTGAAATTAAAAAATTAAGTGAAGCAATGCAGATTTCCTTTGGTTGAGAGGCAGAATCAATGGCAGTAACACAAGACTTTGGATTGTCTAGGGAGATGTGATGGTGAGCTATACAGATAAAACATAGGCCATCATCTTAGCCCTAAATGAAGGCTTTTAGGCTGAAAATATCATGAAAGTGACCAAAGACCTTGTTCACATGGGTTTGGACAAAAAAATAGGATTTAAAGAACTAACCAAGAAAATATTGCCCAAGGGGAATTTGTAGAAATAGAACTTCAAGTCCTAGAAAACCTTAGGGTTAGAGATATCAAAAAAGGGTTGATTGAAACGCTATGTCAGGGGAATATGCTGTCAGATTTAGGAGGTGTGGGTGGAAAGATGGTGGGGTTTGTGCAGGTGAATCTCCTGAGTGCCATGTTCAAACATGTTGATCTCCAAAGCAGGGCCATAAAGTGCACACATTTCCTTTCCCCTTTCCTTTCCTTTCCTCTCTTCTCCTCTTCTTTGTTTTTCTTTCCTTCCTTCCTTCCTCCCCCTTTTCTCCCTTTCTTCCTTTCTGCTTTCTTTCCTTTCTTTCTTTCTTTCTTGCAGTACGTGGGCCTCTCACTGTTGTGGCCTCTCCCATTGCAGAGCACAGGCCCTGGATGGGCAGGCTCAGCGGCCATGGCTCACGGGCCTAGCCACTCCGTGGCATGTGGGATCTTCCCAGACCGGGGCACGAACCCGTGTCCCCTGCATCGGCAGACGAACTCTCAACCACTGCGCCACCAGGGAAGCCCTCTTTCTTTCTTCTTTCTTTCTTTCTTTCTTTCTTTCTTTCTTCCTTCCTTCCTTCCTTCCTTTCTCTCTCTCTCTCTCTCTCTCTCTCTCTCTCTCTCTCTCTCTCTCTTTCTTTCTTTCTTTCTTTTCTTTCAATGCCTGGACTACAATTTGGGCCTGTTCATAGACATCAACCATAGACATCTTAGACAAAAAAATATATATATTTTCTTTCCCTCTATCTTTCTCTGGCACTGTTTGATTCACCTTTCATCAAACCCGTTGAGGCCAAATAAATTAAAGATACAAAAGTTGTCTAGTTCAGCTTACCAGAGTTCTCCTTACTGGTAGATTTGGGGTTTAAGACCTGCTAATTATTGTTCTTTGAGAATTTTCTTACTCAAATACCCCACAGGAAGTAGAGTGGCTGTTCTTGGGTTTCCTATCCAAATACTATTTATTGACACCAGAGGCTTGCTATAGAAGTTAAGTGTTCCCCTCCCCTCAAGGCAAGTGAGAAGGCTTCAGTCTCAAGGTGATTAATCTGTGTCTCTAAGAGCTTGAAGGAGGCAGAGATGTTTAAAGACTCAAGCCTGGAAAGTCTAGAGAGGGTGACTGCATTGGGAGCCAACCCCACATCCACTGGTCGTAGGACCATGAAGAGGCATGGTTCTCACGAGCCTCCCTGGGGAAGGGAGGGGCTCAGTTAGTTCTTGAGAGATACTGTATCCAGGAGGATCATTTGGATGAAAGAGGTGACCCCAGGAGGGGTGTGGACCTCCTAGAAGCTGGGAAACTAAGAAGGAAATGGTAAGCCATCAGTTAGATTTCCTGCATCAGGGGACCTTCAGTTGAGAAAGTCTCTGTAAAGAGAGTGAATATCTGAAGAACCCACAAATATGGCTCATGCATCTGCCATTTCTGGGAGACATGAAGGATCTATTGTAAGAGGGCCATTCCTGCTCCTTACCACTTCCTTCTTTCCTTCCTCCTCAATCTGAATTAGCTAAAAGCAGCACATACTGAATGGTGTTAGAGAGGAAGTGTGGATGAAAGAAGAGGCTGGCCTTATCCAACTTGCTCACTACAAATTTTACAGTTTTAATATTATATCAGCTCAGTCTTTTAAATACTGAATGAGAATATCACTGCTGCTGAAAAGGATTAGCACAACTCTGGGGCTTATCTAAGACTTCGTCCTGGGGCACGGTAAGAACTATTTGAGAGAACAGGTTTGACAAGGAAGTAAGTATGAGAAAGAACCAACTGTGCTTAGACTACCCATGCCAAGTATTATAATAAATCAAGTATGGCAGTGAGATTTCACAAAAACTCAGAGAACAAAAGTCTTAGACTTGGGTAAATAGAACCTGGGAAATAAACAAGGTGATAAAGATAAGTATGGAGAAAAAAATGATAGAGATGCTAAAAATATAAGTATATATTTATTTACACTTATTTACACTTATATTCTAAAATATATATAGCATATAATAATAATATATTTAAATATATATATGGTGTTAGAAATAATCAGAAGAAATGGAAACAAAATGTATCTGAATATGTTTCAACTCCAGAAGGAAAATCTTGCCACCTCTACAGTGCTGTATAAACCCAACAGCAGTATTTTATATGATGTGATGTAAAAGAATGAACAAAAGAAATAAAGTGTACAAGAAAAACATTAGTAGAATGGGAGAGGGGTGGGAAAAAGAAGAGAGATGAAGAATAGGAAGAAAACAAAGAATGAGATAGAAATGAAAATTACAGAACTTAATTCAGAGAATGGAGGGTCACGTATCTCTACTGCACCAACACGGTGTGGTATGTGCTATTAGTTTGGTTTAAATAACTGTGTTTAGATCTGATGTGATACCAGGAGTCTGGCTTCTGCTTAATTGATTAAGTTCTCTCTTGTCTGTTTCTCCTCATTTGGTTGAGAACTGTGTTCATCAGTTACAACAAACTTTTCTAACGCTTTCTCTCTTATTTCCTACTCAGGGCTGGCTTGTCTCTGGCCACAAAGCTCTGTGTTGCATCCAAGTTCCAGCTCCTTTTATTGCCAGAGGGTCTCAAGCGACAAGGGTAGGTTTGAACCAATGGAGAGTCTGAATTTTCCTCTTTATTTGAGGAAATCAGTGACTTTGGATGAAAACATGGAGAACAAGTAAGCAGATTGCTATTTGTTACCCATAATCATCCTTTCTTTTCTTCCATAGGGATAGAGTTACAACCAGACCCTTGGCTGCCTATCTAGAGATTATATTTCTTAGCCTCACCTCCCAGCTAGCTCTGGCCATGTGACTAAGGGTTCTCCAATAGGATGTGAGCAGAAGATTCTGGGTCTTTCCTTTAAAAGAAATAAATGGGTGATATCCCTGTCAAGAAAAGGCAGTAAACAAATCATTTGAATTCTTAAAGAAGAAAACCAAAATAACAGAAGAAATAATTGAAGATAAGTTCAAGAAAAAGTTTCCTGAAATTATAAAAAAATGAATATACATATCATAAGTACATGTATTTTCACTCTGTAGCAGAGAAAATTGTCTCCAGTCAACCCTGAAATATATTCCAGCAAACTAACCATACTTTAAAGAATTGAATGGGCAGCCTGGGCAAAACAAGTCATTTTCAAGGGAGAGGGATCTCGTTGGCTATAGAATTTTCCATAGCAACATTTAATGACACAGAAAAAAAGTACAAGAAGTACAAAATACTTCTAGAAGTAAAGAGTGAGCAAATTATTTTCAGGTATAAATAATAAAAACAAATACTTTTGAATAAGGATATTCTGGAAATACTGTTCCTATGAGTACTTGTTCCTTTGAGAAGACTACTAGAGGATCCACTTCAGCAAACCAAGACAGGACTGGAAAAATTTTGGCAAAAGGATTAAAATAAAAATGGAGATGAGGTGACAGACCAGGGCA
The DNA here is from genome assembly GCF_963924675.1 of Phocoena phocoena. Classification (NCBI taxonomy): domain Eukaryota; kingdom Metazoa; phylum Chordata; class Mammalia; order Artiodactyla; family Phocoenidae; genus Phocoena; species Phocoena phocoena. Next base: position 106,418,444 of record NC_089225.1, on the reverse strand, counting down.
TAAATGTATATGCCCTTACAATATAGAAATTATATAATATAAAAAAAAATTGGGAGGAAGGGAGAAATATGGGTGGTAGGGCATGGGCATAGTTTGTTCTACAGCTAGGAGTCAAAGGGTATTATTTGGATAAATAAAGGATAAATATAAAGCACATTTAATAGCTAAAAGTTAAAAATAAAGGGAACATCATGGCCTAAATTGGGTGAGGGGGAAAGAGAAATAGAACATACACTAATTTTATAAATCTCCTGGGTGGGAAATTAATGGGTTCTGTCTAAAGAGAGGACCAAAGGTATCACATAAAGGTAATTCTAAGAGTAATCACTATAACAAAAGTACAAACCTTTGGAAGTATCAGAAGTATATACTCCTAACCAATGGAAATATGGGAAATGAGCAGGGGCTCAACCATTCATTTCCTTTAAGGGAAGGACCTGAAAGAGGCTCATATTTTTTCTACTCAGATGCCATAGTCGCTTGGCAGGGCAGGGAAAGCTGGGAGGGTTAGTCTCAGCTAAGCAGTCATATGCCCAGCTGTAACCACTACCACAAAAATGCAAACCTTCCTAAGTATCACAAGTACATACATGCACATAAATGCGTTGAAGGCAGAATGCAGAGTGTTGGCATTTTTAATATCTAAGACACTAGAACAAGATGAATCAACAATATAAATTAATATGACAGGAACAAGTTCAAACACTTTGGTCCTAAAAATAAAAATAGATGGACTTAATTCACTTATTTAAATAAAATATTTTGAGATTAGATTACAATGTAAACCCCAACTTTTAACCATATACAAAACACTCAAGTAAAAACATATTTTTAAATGTTGAAAATAAATGTATAGGCAAAAGTATATTCAGCATTCATCAACAAAAAGAAGCCAGGAAGTCATGATCTGAATTTCAAAGAAAGTGTGATTCAGGCCAAAAAGTTTTAAGCAAGTAGAAAATACAGGAAATGCCATGAGAGGTAAAAACACTCTACTAGTAGACAATTTTATTGTTATGTCCCTCAGTCCACGGCTGATCAAGTGGACAAAATGAGGAGGCTATGAAAGACTCAAATAATATGTTTTAACAGGGTTGATGTTATTGATACATATTCAACTCCATACCCAGAAAATAGAAATAGAGAATGTACGTTTTCTCCCACCCTCTCTTAAGTAACTCTTGGGTCAAAGAGTAAATATAAATCCAAATTGCAGGCTATCTGGCAAACAACAATAATAAAATGTTGCCTATGAGAACAGATGTATTATTTAATTTAAAATAATTCTAGAAAGAATGAAAATATGTATACATACAGCCAATTTTCATTATTCACAGATTCCATATTTGTGAAGTCACCCACTCCCTAAAGTTTATTTGCAACCCCCAAATCAGTACTCAGGGCACTTTCATGGTCATTCATGGTGATGCACAGAGCAGTGAAAAATCTGAGTTGCCGGCCGCACCTGTTCCCAGATGAGGTTGAACAAGGCAATGCTCTGTCTCCTTGTTTCAGCTTATTCTGTAAACAAGTTTCCTTTTGCCGACTATTTAGTTCCATGTTTTTCTCACTTTTGTGTTTTCTGTTGGTGATTTTGCTGCTTAAAATGGCCCCCAAGCCTAGTGCTGAAGTGCTGTCTAGTGTTCCTAAGACAGTGATGTGACTCATGGAGAAAATCTGTGTGTTAGATAAGCTCCGATCAGGCATGAGATATAGTGCTGTCGGCTGTGAGTTCAACATTGATGAATCAACGTATATATTAAATTAGGTGTCTTTAAACAGAAACACTCATAAAACAAAGATATATATTTATTGGTTTACAAAAATGTGACCAGAGGCTCACAGGAACCAGACCCTGTATTTCTCCTGGGAGCAAAGGTACAAGATTAGCTATTTTTGTGTTTGGGGTGATTCATGAAACCTATATACCATGAAAAATGAGAACCGGCTGTATATGTATACACACGCACACACACAATTATTTTCAGAGTTCACCCACTTTTTTCATTGTTTTTTATTTCATTTATTATACTTTTCAATCTCAGAATTTCTATTTGGTTCTTTTTAAAATATATATATATATAGTTTTGAAACTTGATGAATGAATGTGGGGTGGGGGTTAGGAAAAAGGGAGGAATCAAACACATCTTCTATACTTTTGGCTCAAGCAACTGAGTAGAATTAGTGCCATTTACTGAGATAAGGGTGAGTGGTGGTGGATGACAGGTTTGGAAGTGAAATAAAGGAAACTGTTTCATGTGTCAAATTTGAGACTCCAAGTGGAAGTCTGGAGTAAGAAGTTGAACTTATGACTTGGTAGTTCAATAGAGGCATCAAAGGAGGTGAAGTATAATTGGCAGTCATTAACATATTGATGGAATTTATAGCTACCAGACTGGATGTAATCTCTAGGGATGAAATCTCTGGTACATGCCAACATGTAGATATCAGGAAGCCATGAAAGGACCATCACCACCAACAGAACCACCACTATCGACACTATCATCAACATCACCAACAAATGACCAGGAAGGAGCTATTAGCAAGTAAGAGACCGTGATGCTCCAGAAGACAAGAGAGTGCATCAGGTTCTCCCAGCTTACCTGATCACAGTGATGCCAAGGCTTGCCAGGTGTTATGAAGCAAGAGGCAACCAATGACCTCCCAGTCAGAAAGACCATGATCATGCCACCCTCTGATAAGCTGCACCAGCTTCATCCTCTTGACTGGAGAAACCAGCCTGTTAGGGACAGATCCCTTCAGGTCTAATGCCCAGGCTCCTGGGAAGATGTTTGCCTCCCCATGCACACTGCTCTCCACACCTGCTGCCTACGCCTGCCTCACCCATGAGGTCAGCAGAGCCGCTCATCTGTGGTCAATCTGTATAGCCCTCTTGGGAGCCTGTGGTGTAGAGGCAGCCTCAACCTCACGATGAGATCTACAGAGAATCCTCATTAGCCAGCAACATCGATTACTACATCACTCTCCATGACAAAGAACTAACTACGAAAAATTACCAACCTTCTAATTGTAGTTTGCTGACATTTCTTTATCCCTCCCTTTATTTTAATGTCTTTTTTTGGCTTTAAGTATACCATCATATATTTGGATTAAACTTTTCACAAACTGATAGGATTAATTTATTCATTTAAGTTACTATCCAACACATTCTTGGATGCATCAATATGCAGAAGCTTAACTATTTCTAATGCAGACTCTCTTCTTACCTGCCACACAGCAGGAGGAAGGAATTCCTTTGATGCTAGGAACTTTAACCTGGGGCAAGGACAGATGGAGGAGGAAATCATTCCAAGTGTTTGGGGTATGACACTGGTCTAACCTTGTGGAATTAGTACTTTTCTGTTTCATCATGGTGGAAAAATACGGAGGTTCCCATGTTGCATTTAGTATGTGAGGTTGCTAGATTGTGGGGCTGTGTCAACAAGTATATGTGTCACTGGGAACCGTTGTGGTGACCGGACCCTGGGCTATGTTGCAAATGAGACCCTTGACTCTTTGCCTCTGGGTGAAACTCAGAGTTTTTAAGAAAGGGAAGCTCTGGGTTCACTTCTTTCTTCTCTGGAAGCAGGGGTCACTGTGAATTATCCTGCCACATTATAGGACGAGCTATGGGAACTTCGTATGCAGCCAACAGAATTCTATCCAGTCTTTAGCATGAGCACAAGCTTGGCCAAAGTCTTTCAAAATCTTGGCCTCTCTGCTAAAGCCTTCTATACCTCTGTTTTGTGGGATATCCCAAATCTGGTTTTTCCTTCCATTATGCCAAATTCCCATGCTACACCAGTAATGATGCTCAGTTTTGAAGTCTGTTTGTATACCTTCACCCAAAATGGGTACCATGAAGGAAGACTGGGTTTTAGCAGTCATTAGTATAGATGTGGTCTGATTTTCCAGGAAAGAGAAGTTGTAGAAGTTTGAGAGTGTGAAATGGGTAAATCGAGCCGTGAAAATTGAAGTGGGATGAGGCCCATAGGATGAGGTCTGGTAAATAGAACGTGTATAAAGAAGAGTCCTCAGTATTTGGAGATCAAAGAAAGACTGTAGAAAGTATTTTAATGATACTGGTAATAATATTTAGCCTATAAGTAGTAATGATTATTAAATTTAAGATATAGTTTTTTAAAAAGATATCGTAAACATCCTCACGTAAATGCTGAACAAATCATTCACATTATGTATTTAGGTGAAGGCAAGAAAGGAAATTTGAAAAAAAATGATAAAGATCACAAGCTGATTCAGATTTAGCAACAAGATGGGAGGCTGAAGTAGAAAAATTTATATACATCTTATTTTACTATTTTAAAAATACTTTCCGGGTCCTTTTTTCTCTATTTCTGCCAACACAATCCAACTCTATGGGCCTGCGTTTCTTACAGGGCTAACTAATCAAATTCCAGAGACCAGATTTTTAAAATGTAAGTCTTCATAACTACCAGAATTACAGAAAAAGGAGGGAAATTCCTCTCAAACCATAGCTGTAGAAGGAGAGAGAGCAGTCTGTACCACAAAACTAACATAAAGAATTGATTTGACAGTATTAAATTGAGAAATTTCATAAGAAGATAAGTCTCATAAAATATGGAGACGTGTCTGTTTGTAACCATTACCAATTTGTTCTGTTCTCTGTAATATAAACTTGTCCTTGAAAGAGTTATTTGAAGGGGTGTTGTAATAACTCCCACATTTGAAGTTATTGCCATTTCTTATGAAGACAATTTCTTCAGAAACTTAATTCTGATTGATTGTCTTGATCATTTGGGGGCCTGGCCATAATATTTTAAGTGACATTTGGATCCTTAAACTATACAGATGCTTGTAAGATTTTATATTGAATCAGAAGAAGATCCTTGGTATTCTGATTTCCTCATATGCAAGTGGATAATAAAATGACCATAGATTTCCTATTTAAGTAAAGAGTTTGAGAGTCTTGTCTCACTTAAATTTATTCCAGCTATTTTGTAATGGGAAAAAAAGATATTCATAGAGAGAAACAAATGGCTTCGGCATATAAATTTTTTAAGGTGTATGAAAATTCTTAGTAGAAGAACACTAAATAAGATGTGAATAAATGGATATGTCTTTGTTCTCCCCAAATTAATCTGCAACTTCAACATATTTCTAATTAGAACTTCCAATGGACTTGGGAAGGGAGTGGAGGAATCTTCTTGAGTTAATTTTAAAATTCACTCCCAGTGAATCATCATTCTGGTGCTACTTCTGAGCTCTCCTTTATCTTCTGCAATTTTCTTATAAAAGAAAAACTAATATATAGACAAGCAAAGACACTGTGTGATCAAAGTGGTGATTGAAATCATAATGTAATAGTGTAAGGAATATTTTTAAAATTCTCACCTCACATATACACAAATAGGCAAAACTCACAGGGTTTTGGATGTAAATATTAAAAATGATAAGGTACTTCAAATATTCTAGCATCAAATATAGAACAATATTTTTAAAATCTTCAGCTAGAAGCTGTTGTAAATATGATAGGAAACCAAAGAACTAGAGAGAAAAAAGCTAACAAATTTGATTCCTAAAAATGTATAACTTCTCTAGGACAAAATATTCCATTAACAAACCTAAAAGAAAAACAACAAATGGGACAAAATGACAGGAACATATAGAATCAAGATTTAATGTACATGTATGTCATAGAAAGATTTCTATATTCATTCAGTATGGTAAGAAAAATACAAACACCACAACATGACTGAGCATTCTATGACAGAGTTTTATGAAGAAGAAAAACCAATGACCAATAACAAATGGAAAATACTCAACCACACTAAAAATGAAAATAGTGCATGTTAAAGCATCCCTTAAAAAGACTTTTTGTAGTTCAATTTAAAATGTTAAATATTTTAATTTTCTAGGTATGATATAATAATTTTAAGAGGGAAAGTATGCATAGAATTATCCTATTTAGATAAATAAAACTACATTGCAAAATGTGTTAACACGTGCATAGGAAAATTCTGGAAAGATATATAACAGTGTTCATAAGAAACATATTTTAAAATCAGCATAAAAAACAATGTGAAGATATGAGCATTTTGAAAAACTAGTTACTTTAAAAGGCATTAATTTTTTGTCTTATTAAAGGTATAGAAAATAATAATAAACTTTAGCATTAAAAAATAGTTGGTTTGTAACATGAAAATCGAGTAAATTCTTATGCACTCTTACTTCTTTTCTCACTGTGTTTTCCCAAAGTAGAATTGCTTCCAGTATCCGTGGTATCTAGAAAGTAACAGGTGGTGGTCAGAAACTAAAAATTTTGAAACTGTAAAAAACTGTAAAACTTTGAAAACTCTCTTCACTACTTATGTGCATCAGTTTCCTCATTTATGAAACAGGGATAACAACAGTTATGCTGTTCAGGTTTTAAATTTCTTATGAAGATTAAATGAGATCTTAGTTGCAAAAGCTAATGAGAAATCACTGTATAAATCAGTAACATGCCAGAGAGCATCCTTCAAAACTATATGGTGAGTTCATGAATAGCTGTCTGAGGTCTTTTATTCCTGTCAGGGCAAAGGACCATTTATTTGTCTTTTGAGGTCTTTCCAAGGTTTTGACAAAGTGACACTATTATCTACCAGCAGAAGAGCACTTTTATTTCTTTGCTCCACGGTACTGCCATTTTTACCAGTGTATTTCAACGACATCATCCATGTATAATCAACAGGACCCATTCTGTTAAACAGAATTCTTTTCTCCCTGCAGTTCCCCAATGGGTCAGTTCAAGCAAATGAAGAGGGGAAGGGGATTCTGACATAGACTGGATGTACTCCTTGTCAAAGTATGCTTAGAGTCAAGTGCATCAGGAACTGGAGCTCTGATTTCAGACTCCAGCAATCCTGCAGCACAGGCCCTGTGACCTTCACCTTCCATAACTGGCCCGCCCCCTGTTGTGAGCTGGTAGGAGTTCTCCTTGAACACCGATCACTTACCACATCTCCCCCAGGGTCTGTGGTGTCTGCTGAACCACCTCTACCCTGACCTTGGGTGTCCTTACCCATCGTGTCAATGCTTGGCTACTTTCAGTCCTTGCTTCTTGGCTTCTAGACACACTTTTTGAAAAACACATGACATGGGAACATTTCTCAAGTCCTTGGAGCTCTGTTCCTAAGTTATGATTTGTAAAGAATTTTCATTTGCACCCCTCCCCTCACTTCTGACCAGCCACCTTTCACGGACTCCTACATCACAGGGTGACCCTACCTCTGAGGTCGCTTTCTCTTTTGTTGCTTCTCACTGTCCTTGTCCCTTCCTTTTAATCTGCCTTTTCTCTTTTCCTCTTTGCCCAAAATATGTATCTTTGTTTTACTATTTTTTTATATGCTTTTCCCATCCATCCATTAATGACTTTTTTATATACATTTGTACTTACTTTTATGTGACATTATTCTTTTCCAGAAATATTATTTATTACATTTATAGTATATACATAATTCAATTATTAAAATAATTTTTATAGATATTCTCATATAAATACTATAAGAAACTAATTTTTACCAGACAAATTCCAAATGTTGGAATACAGAAAGTGGACTTCTTTTCTATTCACTCAACAAGTGTGCTGAGCATCTTTCATGTACCAGGTGCTGAGGTAAGTGATGATGATGCATGAAGAGTGAATGCTTGTCAATCTTATGAGCAACCAGGGGACTGACACTTAATGAGTGAATACATTGAAGCATGGAGAATGTTAGGACACAGATTGTACAGGATACTCTGGGGATGCAGAAGGCAGGAGGAGCTCACAGACTTTGAGATGAGGGACCTCTTCTGGAGGAGGTATCGTGGAAGCAGTAGTTAACCAGATTAGGGAGAAAGGTGACTAAGATGATAGTCCCAGATGGATGGAGAAGCATGTGCAAAGGTCTGGATTCAGCAAATACAAGTAACCAAAAGGAGTTTAGTATGTCTGAACATAGAGTGAGAGAATGAGAGGGAATGGTGAGAATGGAGAAAGAAGCAGGAGCCTCAGGTATGGAGCTTTGGAGATCACATGAAGAAGAATTAAATTATTCCTAAAGAAAATTAAATGATATTTGGCTATTATGTAGGAAATCAGCATGAACATAATTGCATTTTTGAAAGATCAATTTAGCTAAATCACTTAGAATGTGTTTGGTGGGAACAGTATGAGAAGGAGGACAAATAAGGAGCCTGTAGACCTAGTTCAAGTGAGAAGTGATATAGATATGGACGAGAGTGCTGGCATGGAGATGGAAATAAATGGACAGGGTGGAGACATATAAAAGGAATAATTGATAGAGTTAGGTGACAGATGGGGTACATCAATTGAGGAGATGGCTGTGTCATGGATGACTCTGAGAATTTCAACTTGAAAGAATGAGTCAGTTAATAAGTGGTTTAGAGATAGCAAACACTGGAGGAGTAGATGCTTTCTTTAGGGGGCAAGATGATGTGCTCAGTTTTAAAAGTGTTGAGTCTGAGAGACATCTAAGTGGAGAAGTCTAGAACCTTCAGGACCTTAGCCAGAGGCCTTTCTGACACTTGGATAACTGAGTTTGGAAGCTTAGAAGGCAGAGCTGGGCTGGAAATGTGTGTTTAGGAACCATTAGATTGTAGATGGTGATTGAAACCCTAAGAGTACATGAAACCCCTTTGGTGAGGTACCTTGTAATCTGGGTGAGTTACAGGAGCCACTTTGATACCTGGGGACACCTTACCCTGAAAACTCACTGCTAGTGTGAACCACCCCTTGTGCCAATGTTGCTTTTGTCTCATGGTCATCTCAGATCCCACAATTTCTCCATCTCTCTCCTTTCTTTCTTTTACACTGCCCTTTTCTCTCTCTACCACTTTCCTCTCATCTTTTAACCCTTTATCTATGCGGTTATCTCTGTGCCTCATCTTTATTCCTCTCCATTGATTGCTTCCTGTATGTATCTCATTTTGTCTAGTTTTTTATGCTTCTGTCTCTGGATCTAGTTTTACCGTTGAAGCACTCCTCTTTATATTGTCACATCACTTTCTGTTTTCTCTTTGCTTCAGTTTGTTTCTCTTAATCTTATCTTGATCTTTTGGCTTAAAAAAATTACAATCTTTGTGTTTATCTATATTTTCTTCAACCACATTTGGCTTCATCTCACAGTTTACCACTTTCATTGTCACCATCTGCCTGCTTTTTTGACACTGACCACACTATTGACTATTATTACTTCTGCCAGTTCTCTATGAGCTTTCTACATCACAGGACTGTCCATCAGTCACAGACTTTATTATCATGTTTCTGGTGAACTTCCTAGAGGTATCTTGAAAATTATCCATCTTCCTCTACAAAACTTCCCAATCTCGTGATATTTGGATCTCATGTCCACTTAGAAAAACTTGACACTTACTCAGATATCTTTTAATTTGAAGAAACTTACTCAGATATCTTTTCAGCCTGATTTTTCAATTATTTCTCCTTGCATTATCCACTTAGCCTCACCTCCCTCCACCCAGAAGCTGAGCTCTTCTTTCTCTTTTGGCTCCTTCAAACCTGTTGAAAACAGTCCAAATCTGTGCACAGGCCTGTCTGTATATGAGTATGTGTATTGGTGTGTGCATGTATGGCAATGTTTTGGGGGAGAGATAGGTAAAGAAGGAAGAGCTTTTCCTCTGTGCAGACAGTAAAACAAAGATAACTGAGAACTAGTATCACAATTGGCTTTTCTATCACATGCTAATAGATTGGCATCTCTTCTGAGTCTCTTCCTCTATTTATTTTTAGAGCTTTGAATCCACAGGACATTGAAGGGAAATAAGGAAACAGCAGACTGTAGATGGCGCCCAGGAAACAGACTTTGATGTGGTCATGCTAATCTACGTTCGAAGCTCAGATGGGCTGAAGAAAAATACACCTGTCCAATGACTACACCTCATATCCAACAGAGATTTTCTCTGTCTCTTTCAATCTAGCCACACCTTCTCCTCCTCCTTTTCTTCAACTTTCTGCCCATCTGTGAACTTCTCTGTCCCTGATTTCTCTTAACTTCTGTGTTGATTTCTCTCATTTCATCAGTTATACTCTTAATATCTGTTCTTTTTTATTTCTCTGTTCATCCTTTTTGGCATTATCCTTCTAGGTGTCCTGTATATCATACAACTTGTTCCATTCCTACCCTCTCTGTTTCTTTATGGTTTTTGCTTTTTCCCTCTCAATCTGAATATATATTTCAAAATCCACACCAATACTGGTGATTATATACCCACCAATATATATACATATATATGTATATATGTGTGTATATGTATACACACACACACACACACACACACATATATATATATATATATATATATATATATATATACACATATGTATTTATTATTGTTGCTAAATAAGTCTTCTTGCATCAGGCACTGATACATTCCCCTGTGAATATGCCAGGTCCCTCGTATCCCCTCTTTGGACTCTGATCATGTGACACAGCTCTTATCTTCCTGCCGGTTACATAAAATAGTCACCCTTTTTTACCCTTATACATTTGTACATCTATTTCCTCATCCTAAAATGAGGAAGCAAGAGTTAGCCTTCCTAAGACTTAAAGATTTTGTGATAACAGAGTAAGATCTTATTTGCCAAAGGAATTTAAAATATCATGGTACAATCCAATTACAATGTGATGAATATCTGTCACAAACTATACTAAAGTTTGAGAATGGGTGATCTGAAGCTTTTATTTCTGTCTATAATTACACAGAAGGACCAGTTGTCTTTTTAGGCTTTTACGATTACAAATGACATTCATGTCAACCAGTATATCACTATAGAAATCTAGGATCTTAGTGTTAGCAGGCATGACAGTAAGTGTTTAAAAAGAGACCATCATTTTGGTGATTATTTCTGCTAAGATAGGAATATAAAATTACATACATTTAGTGATATGAGTCATTCTATTAAACATGAATTTATAATAATTTCCTGCCTCTTTCCATTTTCTAAAATCCGAAAAGTAGTTCCCAGGATTAACTGGATACAAGGTAGTCAAGGTCTCAGAATAAAATGCACCAGGAAACAGTGTCTTTTCATTCCTGACATTCTGCAGGCCAAGGCTTGGCATCCTAATCTTCTTTACCTGACCCATTTCCCAGGACTGAGCTAGACGTTTCCTGAGGCTCATCTTCGTTACTCAATTCTGAAGTGTCACCACTGCTGATCCCTGCAGAAAGAAGTAAAATTCCTTTACAGTCTCAGCCTGTGTCCTAGGACCTATACAGCATGGAGTCCTTTAAAAGGAAATCTGGAAAGGGGAAGCTTATGTAGAAGAGGTAGGAATATTCCTACCACCAGGCCCCCTACGGCTCCATCTGACCTCCTGGTCAAGGTTGCTCCAGGGACCACCCCCAAGGCCGGGACTGGACACAACTTTGCCGTGGCAGGCACTCGCTTTGGTCACTATTCTTTACCCTTTCCTCTTGTCTGCACATACTTCTGCTTCCACTTTGTTTCTTATCCAGGGGGACCATGGAAGCAACATTTTCAAGATGTCAGAGCCTCCATCAGCTGGGCCCTCAGTGAGCACCCCTCCACCCTGGGAACCGCTTTATCCTTTTATGTGAGTGAAGAATAAACCTGTACTGCACTTGTGACACTGAACTTCCTGAGGCCTACAAGTAACATCCATTAGCCCAGCTCACCTAATTCAACATGTATAATGTGGATCATCTAAAATGCCAACAAAGTTATCATTTTATTTTAAAGGATATTACTGAAAATTTGAATGAAGCTTTTGTAGCAAAGAAAGATGTTTGTTACAGCAAGAGTTTTGATTGTTCTTACGTCTTTTCCTGTTGCTTATGCTGCAAATTGATGTGTTTTCAATATCCCAAGGATCTAGGAAGGAAAGGAAAATACAACCAGTAATCTATATCTAAAAGAGTAGTAAATCTTATGACTACTCACACTGTAGACAGGATTTGGACTATAAAGACACAATGATGATCATTTCTGTCTCTTCCTGTCTAAAGGAAGTGAGCTCTACCAAATGGAGCAAAGGCCCCCCCCCAGTCCTTTAGCCCTAATTACAAAGTCAAAGAAGTTTTGAAAGCCAATATTTTTTCACAGGTTTGTACTAACTAGTTTGGCAATGAATCTGGACTTCAGCTGCCACGAGTCCAAGAAAATATTTATCACAGTTGCTGTGAATTCACACCATTTGATGCAGGAACACTGATACAGTATATTGGAGAACGAGATTCTGTCCCAGACCCTACTGGAGTGTTTTATAACAAATAGGATATACACCACACTGTCTTGCTAAAAAAATAAAACATTATATCTTACATCTGGCTTTAAAGATTTTGAATAAACGATTATGAATTTTTGCTAAGAGTCCAGGTTGTTAGTTCTGACTCTTCCAATAATTGTCCATATGTGATGTGTAAAGATCCTTAAATGTTTATGTGCTGGAGTTTCCTCATCTGTGAAATGAGGGAACAACAGTTTTCTGACCTACCTTTTAGGTTGTTGTAAACATAAAATGATACCTTATTTGTGAAGATGTTTTCAAATATCACTATACACGCCAATGTCATGTTGCAGGTAACGCTGGGTTCCTACCTGGCTCTGCCTTTTACTCTCCATAAAAGACCCTCAAACATTACCAACTCCAGTTTCCTCAACTATAAACCTGGATAACCTGGTTACCCTAACTCCCTGTTAAGGTTTTTGTAAAAACAAAGGGAAGCTTTATTTATAAAAACCCTATGAGAAATCACCATGTAAGCCAATGGTTCAGCTATAATTGGGGTTTGAGAGTATTTGGTCTTAAGCTATTTTTCCATCAATAATTTAATAGAAGCACAAATTATTCTGTGAAGTCTTTCTAAGTTGGGGACTAATGACAATATTGACAACAAATAGAGGAATGCTGTGCTTAGTATGCTCCATAGAATAAAAGCATGCTGAGGAAGAAGTACATTATTTCCACTCTTTAGCATTAACAGATACGATAGTGTGTAGTAAAAGGTATAATTTTACCAGCATATTTTTGCTACATCTTCAATATATCAATTGACTGGGCTCATCCAGTTAAACAACAGTTTATATACAATGCCTTCTTGTCTCCTTCCACTTCCCAACAGGGCCAGAAAAGTTAAATGTGGAAAATGATATCCTAGAAGGAATCAAATCAAGGCATGTGGAGAATGCTCAGAATAAGATTCACCAGGGAAACAGAGCTCTGGGTTTACACTCGGGATATTTGCTGTCCATGGCTGCAATCCTTATCTTCCTACATGAGCCATCTGGGATCATGATCACGTGGCTTCTCTGGCCCCTCCTCCCTCACTTGGTTCTAAAAAGTCAAGGTTATTGGTCACTGCACAAAGGAACAGGATTCTCGAGGGGTTTGGGCGTGTGACCAAGGAACCCATTCAGCAGGAATTTCCCTCATGAGAAAACTTGCAGAAGTCTTGAAAAGCCATGCGAGGCATGGCCCGCACGCAGGCCACCCTGGGCTGCCTTTCTAAGTCATCTGCTGTGTAGGTTAGTGATGTTCCACTCCCTGTTCCCAGAGCAGAGACAATTCAAATGCAAGGGGCAACTTTGCTCTGCTTGAACCTTACCGTCCTTCCCTTCTCTCTCTTCTACTTCTGACCCCTTCTGTTGTCTTTTCAAGCTTCCTGCATCTGCTGTTTCTCATGTAGGGTACCTCGGAGACCTTGTGTTCAGGGCCTTGTGTGAGCCTCCTATCCTCACCTCGTCCCACCCCCTGCCAACCTGGTGCCCTCCTGAACTATTTGCAAGCCTGGGAAATCATTTTCTCATGTGTCTGAGCCGTAGATGTGTTTTAGGACTACCTTCTAGAGCAGTCTTCCTACTAGTACTAAGACAAAAGTGTTCCCTAAAAACTGCAACAAATCTACATTTTACTTTGATAGATCTAGTGAGCAATTAGATTGAGTGTAGTATTTAAAATATTGCTCTTTTGTAGCACCAAGATCAGGTAACATTTTATCTCTTCTTAGGACTGTTCCTAGCGTGTTTCCATAAATAGGTATGTTTCTGATATTGTCTAGGTCTGGAAAGTAGAAAGGGACAAAAATTCACCAACTCTACACTACAGAGACACAGATCTTATGGCAACTCAGGCTACCCATAGGATTGAGGAAATAACATTTTGATAATCATTTCGAGCTTCAGTTTTACAAGAAAATAATGCAGAATCCAGGACGCTAGCCTTGTTATTCCCTTCAGTCTCCCATGAGACTTTGTAGAGAACTTGAAACATTTATGTGATTGTGTTTCCTCATCTAGAAGCAAGGGTTACAATGTCCATCCTGCTTAGCCCTTAAGGTTGTCGTAAGATATTGTTTGCAAAGGTCCTTTGAAAAATCACTGTATATGCCATGACTTGTTGAAGAATTCTGTCAAAAACAATCCTTTGGGTTTCAGAATGCCTTATATGAAGTCTTTATTTCTGCTAACACTAGGTAGCTGGACAAGGTATGACATGATTCAAGTTTGTGATCAGATGATAATATGACCTTCCAGTAAAGGAATACAGCCCACCCTTGAACAATATGGGTTTGAACTGCACAGGTCCACTTAAACTCAGATTTTTTCCATACTAAATACTACAGCAGGACTTCCCTGGTGGCGCAGTGGTGGAGAATCTGCCTGCCAATGCAGGGGACAAGGGTTCGATCCCTGGTCTGGGAAGCTCCCACATGCTGCAGAGCAACTAAGCCCGTGCGCCACAACTACTGAGTCTGTGCACCACAACTAGTGAAGCCCACGTGCCTAGAGCCCATGCTCCACAACTAGAGAAAGCCACTGCTCAGCAACGAAGACCCAACACAGCCAAAAAAGAAAAAAAAAAGAAGTTAAATACTATAGCACTAAACGATCCACAGTTGGTGGAATTCATGGATGCCACCTGCGTGTATGGAGGGCTGACTCTTAAGTTATGGGCAGATTTTTGACTGCACTGGAGGTTGGTGCCCTTAACCCACGCATTGCCAACCGTATTTAGCTTTCTGTTCTTTGTAGAAATCACTGCATAAATCCACCACTTCATAGGCGTAGCGACTAGTAGGTTTTTTTTTTTGGCTGTGCACAGGCTTTCTCTAGTTGTGACGAGTGGGGGCTACTCTTTGTTGCGGTGCACGGGCCTCTCATCGCGGTGGCTTCTCTTGCTGTGGAGCACGGGATCTAGGCACACGGGCTCAGTAGTTGTGGCACGTGGGCTCAGTAGTTGTGGCATGCGGGCTCTAGAGCGCAGGCTCAGCAGCTGTGGCGCACGGGCTTAGTTACTCCACGGCATGTGGGATCTTCCCAGACCAGGGCTCGAACCCATGTCCCCTGAATTGGCAGGCGGATTCTTAACCACTGTGCCACCAGGGAAGCCCACAGCTAGTAGTTTTAAACACACTCATTACTTTGCTGGCCTATTTCTACTATATAATCAATATAGGGTACATATATTTATTAATGGGACCCAATAGTTAATAGGCCTCATCCCCAGATATAGATTTCACATCTCTCTGCATTTCCCATAAAAGTCCAGTAAAATAAAGACAGAGAATAGGATTCCAGAGTAAACTGGAACCACGCTACAGAAGGGGCTCAGCATAAGATGCTCAGGAAACAGTGACTATAGTTCAGGTTCCTGCAGCCTAGGCCTTGCTCTCCCACTTCCTTACCAGACGCCTTTCTCAGTGCTGATGTGGAGGGTTCTGGGGACACGTCTCCATCACTGGATTCTGCGGAGTCCTCACTGCTGATCACTGCACAGAGGAACAAAACCACTTAGGATCTCAGGGTGGAGCCCACACAGCAGGAAACCTCAGAATGAGAGCACTAGGAAGATCTAGAAGCTAAGTTAACTCAAGGCACCGTGACCTGTGCTTGAATGTGTGTGACCTGCAGGTTTCTCCAGGTCCTGCACAAAACGTGATGATATTCACAGAGGGCAGCTTTGCCCATTCTGCCAACACTCTTCTTCCCTCACCCTCATTCTACCTCTTACCACAACTCACAATCTACCTCTGACCCTCTACTTCATTCTACCTCTTTCTCTCATTCTTATTTTATTTCTTTACCTTCCTCTTAGCTTGGCCAGTTTTCCCTACTTATGCCTCTCTTTCTGGGGATGGTATCTCTTTATACCTCGCTTTGTCTTCATGTGTTTCTTTTCCATCTCCTCTCTTGAATACCTTGGGTCTCTGATTTTTTCCCTTTTCTTTATCTTGTACCCCCATACTTTCCTCTCTTGCTTTAGAAATTGTCTCTTGGACATCAATACCTATTATTTACCCCTTTTGTCTTTTGATATTTTTCCAGTTCCTGGGGAATCTCTTCTGCTAAACTCACTGCACAGGGCACTGGTTCCCTCCCCTTCCTGCCTCTGTCCGTGGCCACCAGCCTCTGACCTGCCCCAGCCTCTTGCCCTGTTCCTGTGATTCCTGCTCCACATTGTGTCAGCCTTACCTATTACATCAGGTGCCTGGTTACAGTCAGTCCTTGCTTGGGTTTGCCATTCAACTCTGGGGTTAAAAAATGGCTTTTCTTTCTTTATATCCGCCAGAGGGACAGAAGAGGAATTGACTTGAACTCCATGGTTGGGTAGATTTGCGTCTGGATCAAATTGTAATGAATGAAGAATTTTAATTTGTCACTCCAAAAGGCAGTAAGCACTGTTCACTAGCATTAACAGCCTTCTCCTTGTAATTCCACTGCAGGAGGGAGGCTTCACCCCGACCCTTCTCCGTGCTGCTGTTCAACTCTGTCCCTTTCTTTGTGTCTCCCTCAATTCCCAGGTTTGTTTTTACTTTCTTTTCACTTACTTTTCTCATCTTTTGATGATTTTTCGCTTTTCAAAAATAAAAATCACAATTGCAGTATAACCCATAGATAAAAATGCATAAATCATAAATTTTGAATTATCACAGAACAAGCATATCTGGGTAACCATCACTTTGGTCAAGTAATAGGAGATTACTAACACTCCAGAAACCTCTTAGAGATGCCCCACTAACTGTCCAGATGTATCTTGCTCAAGTTAACCACCACTTTGACACTTTTAATACCATAGATGATTGATTTTACTAGTTCAAAATTTATACAAATTTATATAAGTGGAATCATTCACTCTTGCTCTCTCTCTCTGTCCCTCTGACATTTTAGGGGCAGGGGTGGATTTGGCTTCTTTAGTCAACATGTGTGTGATAGTCATCTGTATCCATTTCGTATATTTATCTTCACCACTATATAATATTCCTTTATAGAAATTATCCACTAAAAAATAAAACCATAAAATATCTATTTTTGCAGGCTCAAGCTTTAGAATACTATGAATGATGCTATGATGAACATTCTTTTGTGTGTGTTTTGATGGAGATAATATGCGTTTCCGTTGCTCTGTTGAGGAATGTAACTGCTGAGTCACAGGCTATGTGTAAAGTTAGGATTGACAGAAGTGACAAAACCATGGTTGGCTTAATCCACTAAGTTTTGGGACTATTTTTTTATACAGCAATAGATAACTGATACAGCTTCCAAATAGAGATGTCCATCAGATCTTTGAATACAGATCTTCAAGCACTTGGAGGAATGAGTCTAGAGATCAGGTGTGGCTGGAGATGTACATTTAGGAATCAATAGATGATGGATGGTACTGAAACCATGGGGAGGGTGAGATGCCTGAGGAGAGGCCTATTTTTATCTGAGGGGTTTACAGGGCTATTTTGATCATTGCAAATACCTTACCCTTCTCAATGGTATTAGGAACAGTCCCTTGTGTCTTCTTTTTTGATGACTGTCTCCTCAAATGGGGCAATGTCTTGATTTGTCTCCTCTCTCTGTTTGGCCCACTCTCTACCAATTTTTAATTAATTGTCCTTTAAGTTATTCTCTTTGTGCCTCTCCTACCCCCATTTTTCTATTTATTGGTATTCTTTTTCATCTGTATCTTTCTCTATTCATCTCTTTTCCTCTACATTTGTAATCACTGTCCCCAGGGTCCAGCAGGGTCTAGGACCAGGCAAAGGAGGTGCCTAGGGCACACCAAGGTGCCAAGGGTAAGATAATCCTTATATGTGCCCCAGGGTCTCACCCTAGACCTGACCCTGCTGTCCCATACCTGCTTTTTCAATGTATCCGTTCTCTGTTACGTTTCCTACTTTCTCCTACTCTATCCCTATTTCTTAATTATTATTATGACCTGCGTATGTCTCCTCTATATCAATTTTGTCTTTCTATATATTTTCCTCATTTAAGCATTCAAATCATCACCAAAGTTCTCCCTGTGTGCCATTGTCCAACAAACCACATCCCTCTACCTGCCACTTCCTTCTAAAAGGCCCTTCACCTGGGCTTCCTTACTTGCAAATCTGACCTGCAACATCTTACATGATTTACATGTTTCTGTTATAACCTCTGAAAAGGAAGTTGCAACTTATTTTTTTCATCAACTCCACAACATGGCATTATTTTGATTCCATGTCAATTTATCTAAAATCTATCTCACTCTTGTACTTTGTTATTTGGTGCTCCACAGTCCACCTTTTCCTATTCTTCCTCTTTGCATTCTCTTCCCAGGGCCACCCCATCCACTAAAGAGCTCAGCTCTCTTTCTCCCTTGCAACTTACACCTGCTAAAATCAGCCAGAGGTTGTGGAGAAGGCTTGCACAGTGTTAGAATTGGGAAGGGGTATATTAGTATGGGAGAACAAAGGAGAGCTTTTACTCTCATAGAAAAACAAAGATGTAATTAGAAAATTGGTAATTACTTTCTTCCTCATAAGGCAATGGGCTGGGTGTCTCTTTTCTTGCATCACCATTATATGATTGGATAGGTACTTGTTCGCAGGACCCTGAAGATAAAAAAGACCACAGAGACTTGCTTTCCCCTGTTTCCATTTTCTTGCATTTCATCCGACTTCTCTTTCCTTCTTATGTTTCTACTTATAGCCTGTCTGCATATATTGCCACCTTCACCCCGTGAAAGTGCCATGTTTCATTGATTCTGGAGCCGATCTCTCCCTGACTTGTTCGACTTTTGTTTCTGTCTCTCTTCCCTAGTGGGGCTCTGCAACTCTTCACCTTCTGTCTCTTAGTTTTTCCTTTCTCACTTTCTTCCTCCAGGTCTCTCCCATCAATATATCAGGCCCCATTCCTGCCCTCTGTGTATCTGTGTGATTTTCCCCTTCTTTGTTAACAGATGTCTCCTTGAGTGGTGCATTACTTCCTTCTCTGCCACTAGTCAGGACCTCTTGGCCATTCCACACTCACACAAACCCAGCCAGTCTTACCTGCTGGTTCAGACTCTTGGGCACATTGTTCATTTGCTTGTTGGCTTTCTAGTGCATCGTTTTGGTCGCTGGTTGTATCTTTCCTCTTTGCATTTATCTGTTCTGTTTCACAGAGGTGATCCGAGAGTGCATTTTCAGGTGAGGTCGTACCTAAATCATGTTTTGATTCATCATATTTTGTTTTCCTCTGGCATCAATCAGCATCCAACAGGAAAATACAAACCACTTTAAGCTTTTAAAGCAGAGGAAATTTAATCCAGGGATTGGTTACTTGGTGAATGGAAGATCAAGTGGAAGAATGCAGCAACCTGAAGCACAGTCAACAGAAAGCTATGGGAGGGACGGAGGGTGGGCTCATGGGCTGAGGTCACGGGGTAGGCAGAAGCTGGACCGTGGCTGGCCTGCCTGGTGGAAGGTGGAGTCAAGGCTGTGATGCAGCCACTCCTAGAATTGTTACTGGAGATAGTGGTGGGGCAACACCTGGCTTCTCCCTTATTCCCACTCTCTTGCTAGTGTCTCCCACATTAGGAACCCAGCGGGGAGCCAGCAGCAAGGGGAGCTGGCAAGCAAGTCCACAGGGGCAAGTGGCCAGAGAGAGAGGGCAGAGAAGAGCAGGGGAGGGTAAGGAATGAGGCCCTGGGTAAACCACCCAGGACCAGCACACACGCCCTTCCCCCATGGCAAACCTTCTCTGCTCATTATTGATTCCATCGACCCATCCCACTCTGTTCCCACCGGCCTCAATAATGTATGAATACATAGACATATTTTTCAGTGCAGTGTGGATTTTTCTCATTTAGTGCTTTTCTAAACAAAGTAATTTACGTAAAGCATGATTTAAAATTATTTCCCAAGGTTTTAATATAGAACGTGGGCCCTGGTGCATGCTTTGTGCCACATCTGGTGGGCATGAGACACAGCCCTTCCTGTCCCTGTACATTTCACAGCCCGCCGTACTTGTTGGGTCACACTCTTGGACACACTTATTGGTGGCCTGTTGTGTATCATTTGGGTCCTAGGTTGAAGTTTCTCTCTTTATATTCATTGCTCGCCATCACTGAGATGCTCTGGGATTCCACTTCCTGGCAGGGTTGCCCCCAGACCACACTGTGAGTTTTAAAGAATTTCATTGCCTCCTCCCTCCACTCCCCCCCTCCCACCCCCCGCCACACACACACATGTGGCATCCCTTCTCTCTGCTCCTTACACGTCGCAGTTCCATCCACTCACCCCTTCCTGTTCCCACCAGCTGTACGAATAGATGAATGGCTAATATGTATTCATACATTTTGGGGTATTTTAGAATGTTAACTTTCTGAATAAGTGTGATTTGGTAAAAGTATAACTGTGTTTTCAGAAATCACTCTGAAAGTTTTTTCTTTTCTAAAAATGTATTACTAATTTAGAACATTCTTTCTTAAATAACACATCCCGACTGGAAGCTACATAATAAGAGCCTTTCATATTGTGGCAAGTTCCCTGAGACTCTTCTATGTTCCTTAATTCCTAAGGAGAGTCATGGAATAAAGATTTATAATTTATTATAGACTAGTGTGCTCTAAGCATGGGGAAACTATGACCCTCAATTTATCTTCCTGGGCTAGAAGTTGGTATTGCTTTTATCACTGCTTTTCCAGCCTGGGGAATCAGTAAATCCAACGGACATCTGTGAGAGAAGAAAATCCCAAAGTTTACTATAATGGTTAAAAGCTTAGACTCTGGCACCAGATACAAATAATGATGATAATTAAATGTAGTAATAATAACAAATGCATGGAACACTGATGAACCCCCAGGCATGATTGTGAATGCTTTACATGATATGACTTGTTTAAAATCCAGCACCCTCTGAAGTAGGTACTATTATCATGTCCTTTTTAAAGATGTTGAAACTGAGGGACAAAAAGAGGTAGTCACTTCCCTAAGATCGCGAGGTAGAATTTGAAGCTAGGCCATGGGCACCTGAATTCCTGCTGTGACACTATTCACAGCAGAGTTCAATCCCAATTCTCAGTTGGGTGAACTTGTGCAAATAACCAAACTCTCTAAGATGATACTTTTTCCCCTGAAAAACAAGGGTAATATATACCTCATTTTCAGGTTTGAGGGAAGATTAAATAAACTACTAGCTGCATCAATATACAGTATACTGTGATCGGAAAAATCAAATCATTATGATTAATGTTTTAGATTAACAATATATTTGTTTGTACCAGTATTTTTTACTCAGGACCAAACACGTGCTGAATACCTAGTATCAGTCATTCTGGGTAATGCATTTTCATCATTGTTCCATTTCGTTGCCTCATGACAGATAGGTATGATGATCCCTACATTACAAATGAGAACACTGAGACTCAGGGAAATAATAATATTTTAAATAATAACACTATTAAGAGTGTTACGGGCTAATGGAGGTCAAGCGCTGTAAGCAGTGGTTATTGGTTGCTAAAGTACCAAAGGTTTCTTTCGGACGCCTGCCTGGTGTTTGGAGGGCAGCTCCTGGCCTCTGCTCCAGGGATGGAGGGAGAGGGTTTGCACGGGAGGCAGTTGGTGTCCATGGCCCTGGGTGAGGGACCCGGCAGGGGAGGTCCCCTGTCCCCTGAGGAGCGCTCATCACCTGCTCCCCCGCCACTGTGGCTGCAGCACTGACCACTGCTGCACATGACATCAAAGCACTGAGGTCGCTGCCTGATCAAGCAGGACAGAGCAGAAAACTGTGAAGCCAGGCACCTGGGCAAAAGGTCCAGGCCCAGAGCCTTCAGGGACTGGCAGCAAGTGTGTTTAAGGAGCGTGGAAGGAGCCACCCTCCCAGGCAACTCAGAGTACGAAGACTCTGTTATCTAAATCCTCGGAGAAATTGCAGATGCAAACACTGACAATTTTTTGATACAAAGCAGCAGCCACTCCACCCCCAGAACTGTCCAGAATGGGACACAAGCAGCAAAGGATCATAGAACAGAGTCAAGAACAGACCATCGTAAGATGAGGACTCTCTGCAACACCAAGTCTGGCCTTGACAGGAGTTTTCCCAAGTTCTTAGGGGGGAAAATTAAAAGTTTATCTCAGATATTGAAGTATGGGCTGTGCCAACCTCCCCTAATCCCTTTTTTATAGATAAGAAGTTTAAGAGCCCCTGCAGATATCAATACAGAGACCACCTGGACCTGGTGGATCTCATCCAACTCTTGTAGTCAAACTCCAGTCCATAGACTGGAAGACAGGTCAGCGGCACCCTGGCTGAGAGTGCCTCGGCCAGGCCATCTCACTGGGTGACCTCCACCAGCCATTCAGTAACTAGTGATGGCTTACCTTGACTCCCACGGTCATAGTGAACTTGCCTTTGTCCCCAGAGCTGCCCCTGACTGGTGGCCTTCCCTTACTTCCTGCAAAGTCCTGCTGCCTCTTCCCCACTCCCTCTTACTCCACTCCCTCCCTGTGCAGGTCTTGTTGGCCTTTCCATGAGGATTCGGTGTCTGATTCTCCACTTTCTCCAGCCCTTGGGATTCTTTTTCAGTATCTTTCCCTCTTTCCCTATTTTTTTTTTTTTTTTTGCATGGTTCTGTCTTTTCCATTAGGTTGCCAGGTAGTATCCAGGGTTGCAAACACAGGCTCTGGGTTCAGAATGCCTGGGTCCCTCGCTGCTCATTGACCCCAGGACAACTATTTACATGGTCTATCTAGATTTCAGCTTCCTTATCTGCAAAATGGGCACATAAGTGATAACATCATCCAATGGCACTAATCCCACAACTGCCAGAATAAACGTTCAATCAAGTGAGCTGTTAATAACTTGGTTGTTTTTGTTGTGTCCCTGACCCCTTTCTCCTTTCACTTCTTCTTTTTCTTCCTCTCTGTCTCTCAAATACCCACATCCTCTCCTCCACGTCTCTACCACTTCCTCGCTTCTGTCTCTGTATGACTGCCTTTCTCCTTGAACATTCCTGCTCTTGAACAATATCCCCCACGTTTAAATCAGTCCCTTCTTCTGCCATCATCAAGGGTCTCCTCTTTGACATTGACCTTGGGCCCATAGTCCTTAGCCCTTCACACCTTTACACTGATCTTCTCCTACAGGAGTCTTTCTAAATCACAATTACTTCCAGGTAGTCATTCTCTTTAAATCTGGTTAGTGACACCCTGGGTTCCTCTTCCTTTGTCTTGGTATTTGGGCCAACAATCTCTTGTCACAGCTACTTCTCCAGGACTCAGCCTCTGGTTAGATGCTCATATAGACACCCCTCGCCACCTTCTCCATGGTCCTTCAACATTTCTTCCCTGATTCTCAGTGTTTGCTCAGGACTCGGACTCCCACCTCCCCTTCTCCTTTTCCTCTTAGCAGATGAGAATCGCTTTTGTATTTGTCTCAATCACCTTGCTCAAGGCTTAGTGGGAGAATAGGCCTCTCCTCCCTCTCTTCTTCATTGCTTTCTTCATGATTAACTTTCTCGTGGACTGCTGAAGAGAGGGACAGAGAAGAAGACAATTAGAGATCTCCACCAGAGACCAGGAACATCATCTCAAAATTACAAATTTAGAAATTCCTAGCCCTCGGGTCACTCAGAGCTCAGCGGGTCCCAATCTTCATGGTAAAGTTCCCCCATCATCCTTGGACAGAAGAGAAGCCCCAGCAGGGGAACTGTTATGTTCCACACCCAGAGCTGAGCCACTTGTATGTAAGGATAAAGGAGTCGTGGAAACATCCTGATCCTGTCAGTTACGTAAAATAATCCTCACATCGTGGGGAAAGCACATGTCAAGATAAATAAGGAAAGTGAAATGTGTTTACTGAACTGTTCAAACTGTAAGGAAGAAACAGAGAGATTTCCTCTGGAGAAGGGGTAGGATCCTAAAGAGATCTGTGTGCATAAAAAGGAAAGCCCAAGAGCTATAAAGATGGGACTAGGGACTTCCCTGGTGGTCCAGTGGTTAAGACTCTGAGCTCCCAATGCAGGGGGCCCAGGTTCCCATCCCTGGTCAGGGAGCTAGATCCGCGTGCCGCAACTAAGAACCTGCATTTTGCAACTAAAAGAGCCTGCATGCTGCCTCAAAGATCCAGCGTGCCACAACTAAGATCTGGTGCAGCCAAATAAATAAATAAATATTAAAAAGAAATAAAAATAAAGATGGGACTAGATAAGACATGGGTTGGGCTTAATTGTGTTGGGGAGGATGAGCGGTTCCAAAAGAGACCAAGCAGAGGGGCTGACACGTGTGGTGGGGTTACTAGACAGGGTTCCCATAGTGGTCCAGATCCCACAAAGAAGGACACTCTGAAGCCGCAAGCAGGGAGTGCCTGTGGCAGCACTGCAGGATGTCCCCACGACTCCTGGACCAGGGACCCAGGAGGCTGCCCCAACAAGGAGAGGTCAGGACACCAGCCCAGGGCCCCTGCAGCTAGGTGACCCAGCAAGCGTAGGAGGAAGGAAATAAACCAGGGAGCCTAGGGGGTGGGTCCCTGCCAGGAGTCCGGGGAGGAGACACCAGGGGAGGCAGTGGAGCCCGGGCTGCCCCAGAGCTGATGGCAGGAGCACCTCCTGGGACAGTGCCTTCGAGGGGGTGAGATGGACAGGACTGTGAGAGCCATGGCTGCTTTGTCTTCCCCAGGACACGGGCTTCAAGCCTCAGCAAAACCAGGCGGAAGGTGTGAGGAGAACAATGGCCCAAAGCCCAGAAGAGTTGAAGGAGGCCTGTGGGCAGGCACTGGGGGCTTCAGCACATGAGATGGAGTTGGGGACCTGGCAATAGGAGAGATGTCACGCCCTGGTCACAGTCCCCAGCCTCTAACTTTGGCCGCTGACCCGAGCTCTCAGGGACAGCAGAGTCCAGGAGGCGGCGGCAGCAACCTCCCCCAGGGGCAGGTGGACGGCAGCAAGTGTAGGTGTGAGTCGCCCCAGCATTTAAAAAGTATAAATTATGCCTTCGCAGGAAAAAGTCAAGATTTAGTTTTGTATAGCACCAAAACTAGTTCCTCGAAGAGAAGAGCTTTTGTGATTATTTGAGGAGAAAAAGTGAAAAACCATTTTTCCTTCAAGGGCAGATTTGATATTGAGTCAGCTTTCTTGCTCATTACTCTGGAAATCTGGTGAAAGTGGCCTTTCTTCTGTGTTGCTAAGCCAACCCTGGGTTTAGGGCTTAAAATGACCTGCGACTGGTAAATTACATGTGGACTGGGATCTATGGACTCTTCTCGGGTCTTCCTTCAGTGTGGTGATTCTTGTAACTCAGCTTGTCCCTCTAGTGGTCCCTAAAAGTTATGATTCTGGGGTTGTTGGGATACTGACTCCCATTGATCTGGTGTTGCCAAGCCAGGATAGATCCTGCACCCACAGCTAAGCTTGAGATGGGTGGTAGTGAACTCAGTGGACTGCTGTGTAGACCACCGCTGCCCTGTCATTTGTCCTTCTATTTAAATTGGATGCCACTGTGGCTCTGGTTGTCCTGTGAGTCTAAATGCCTAGATAAGCAGAGCTCCAGGTTGGTGTTGTACTGTAGCCATTATAACATGAGATTCAGCTAGGCTCATGGTATGTGTTTTGTTAACTGTTATATCCCCACTACCCAGCACCATGTATGGCTCGTGGTATAAGCTCAATATATACTTGTTGAACAAAATTGGCCTTGAACATCAAAAGGTAGATAATAAGCTAATTACCTCTTACAAAGCTTTCATAAATGTGATTTAAATCAGGATATTCCTGCCGGTTGACCTCACTGAACACAGCTTCCAGAAGCAACAAGTCAAATGTCTTCTCCAGCTCATTGAGAACATTGTAAACCACTTTCGATACAGGGACCAGGTTTCTACAAGAATCTTGACAGTCCTAAAAAATATTGAATGGAGAAAATATAAATACAGACTTCCACGTTACAGAAGAGCCCTAGAAAGAGATTTTATGGTTAATGTATTCCAATTTCCATACATATGTATCTTTTCACATAAAGGTTTAGAATTTCTGTGTATTTGTATGGCTACTAAGTGGAACTGTAAATCCTTTCTCCTTAGAAATCCCCATTTGTGAATCTGATCTCCCCACCCTCATTTATATTAGATGTAAGAAGGAGCGATTCTGAAGAATAAAATTGGGTTCAAAGTTAATGGATATGTAGGCTTCTAAGAGCTTCGTCAAATGTTTTAGGAATAGACTTGGCAGGTGATGAGCAGCTATTCTGTTGACTGGACAACTCCTGCCCCTTCACCAAGACTGACTTGGCCTGGAAGGGCTCAAGGAAGGCAGGTGACAGTTTCCCCTTTTGTGAACTTGACCACAGGGAAAGCATATTTGTAGGGCAAGGAGAAGACTTGCATCT
Source organism: Phocoena phocoena (assembly GCF_963924675.1). Lineage (NCBI taxonomy): Eukaryota > Metazoa > Chordata > Mammalia > Artiodactyla > Phocoenidae > Phocoena > Phocoena phocoena. The sequence goes on along the minus strand of NC_089225.1, from coordinate 106,391,834 downwards.
CTGTAGCTCCAACAACACCTATTGCTAAAATTAACCCAAATTCCAAGACTCCAGAAATAGCATAAATAAAATAAGTAAATAAATGGAAAAAAAAAGATCCCCCCCCAAAAAAACCATTGGAGAAAGAATAGCAAGCATATACCCCCAAATTTGTCCTAACAGGATATCAATTCCCTGTGGGTTTTAATGTTCTCAGATGTAACTATTTAAATTGAAGTTCATTGAAAAGCAATGCTGTGTCAATTATTATTTCATTAAATCATCTCATTTAAATTATTCATCAATTCATTAAAATTCTTTTAATTCTTAGTTTATGCTCTACTGTGTGCATTCCTACAAGGAACTAAACATCTGTGGAGCACACCTGCTTCTGATGCAGCCTGTCTCCAGTGCTACTCACCTTGATGCCAGTGGTCACCATGAGCACCATCCCTTCAGTTAGAAGAAGGACTGTCCCCAGTGATGCCTGTTTCTACTCTCCCTCTCTTTTTACCTTATCACAATACTTGAACAATTGCAAAAATACTTGAAAAGGTCTTCTTCTCATACGACACTCCTCAGTTAGCTACTTGTGCCCTTACTTCTGTGTTCAGGTTATCGAAGCATAACTTAGTATGGGGCTAGTTTACCAGATTGTGACATAATAAACTTCACTTACTTCATACATTTTATTGGTGATGAGTTCACGGTCACGAAGACCCTCAAAGAAAGGAAATGTCTTTTTTATTGCAGTTGAAATCTCCACTTTATATCTTTTGAAGTGCCTGAATACAGTCTCGGTAAGCCCGTCGTCTGTGTTCTGATTTTCTATGGATATCCTAGGGAGGAAGAATACCATGTGAAAACGGTCATCAATATTCCAAGATGCTTGTGGAGGCTGTAACATTTTATATATAAAGGATAGGTTGTAAAGAACCAACATATATAAAATAAGTGGTTTCAGTAGAGACCAGAATAAATGGAATTGAAACAACAAACAATGATATAATTGAAGAAAGTGAGGAGGTTAAGAAAGACTGAAGCACAGGACTGAAAAAGTCCATTCCAGTCTGTCCCAATTAAAACCATTGTAAAGATATCTCCCCTTATCTGGTGTATTTTTTAATTAAAAAAATTTTAAATTTGTACAAAATCAAGGTGGAATAAACAGAGGAATGAAAACAATGGAATAAAAAATCTCACCTTGAAAAATGTTTCTTAATTAATAACTAAGAGAAAATAAAACAAGGTGTCCCCTCCTCTGATCTATAACTGTTAAGAGAAATACCATCTTGTATTATAAAACTAGTTCATAAATGATAAGATGTGGTTAAGAATATGATACGGATAAACTGAGAAATTCACAAGACTATTAGTCATTTCTTCTGGGACTTCTACTTTGTGTTAGTATAAATCTTTCTGTGTTATTGTTATATATAGTGAATCTTTCTAGACATCTGAATTTCAGAAATTGCTGCTATTTTCTGTGATAGTAATTTTAAACCTCAGCCTTTAATTCTGGTTCTTAGGTGATTATTTTATTGCTCTGATAATGTTTTAATCAACATTTTGTATTCATAAGAGTTATGAAGACATTAGGATTCTTTGTCAAACCAGAAGAAAATTATTGTCACTTACCAGTACCCAAAACCATCAAAGAAATGACACATTATTTTGTTGAATTCTGCATAAAGAAGTTTCTGATTAAAGACTGCAGATTGAAGAGGATCATTTGTCTTCTCTTTTATTACCTCCCCTCCCCCCCACTAAAATGCTAATGAAGGGATTGGATTCACAATGACGAGGAGAATGTCAGGGGGCAATGAGCAGATGAGAGATTACTACCGAAATCTATAAGACAAAAACTGGTCAGAGGATCACTAATTACTGTTGTAGGTGGAGGATGCTCCCAGAGGTCAGAGAAGCAACCAGTGTACCCTGCAGCACCTGGAGAAGCAGTGGAGATCACAAGGGAGACATGGTGCTGAAGACTTTTGTGTTATTTGAAAAATGAAGAACAGAACAACACACCCTTCACCCCTCAACTTGCCTCCTGACCACTTGTGCCCAGGCAGCCTCTCAGAGGGAAACATTGCTGTCCTTTCTGTCACCATATGTTAATTTTGCCTGTTCCTGGATTCCATATACATGAAAATAATACAACACATGTGCTTTGTGTCTGACTTCTTTTTTTTTTTTTGCATTATGCGGGCCTCTCCCTGCTGTGCCCTCTCCCGTGGAGGAGCACAGGCTCCGGACGCGCAGGCTCAGCGGCCATGGCTCACGGGCCCAGCCGCTCCGCGGCATGTGGGATCTTCCCAGACCGGGGCACGAACCCGTGACCCCTGCATCAGCAGGCGGACTCTCAACCACTGCGCCACCAGGGAAGCCCCTGTGTCTGACTTCTTTTGCTCATCATCCATGTTGTTGGATGAATAGAAATTTGTTCTTTTTTATTGTTGAAGGTATTCCATTGTGTGGACCTACCATAATCCATTTATTCATTTTCCTGTTTATGGACACTTGGGTGGATTCTAGTTTGGGACTAGTTTGAATAAAGCTGTTGTTCTTGTACAAGTTTTTTAGTGGCAAGACGTTTTAATTTCTCTTGTGTAAATAACTAGGAGTGGAATTGTTGGGTCATTGTGTAGGAATATGTTTAATCGTTTTAGAACCTGTCAAACTGTATTTCAAAGTCTATGTTTGACCCATTTTAGTCTATAATGTATAATGTGATATCCCATATAGTTTTAATTTGTATTTCTTTAATGACTGATAATATTGAGCACACTTTTGTATGCTTATTGGCAATTCATAATCTCCTTTTGTGAAGTGTCTTTTCAAGTCTTTGGCCCATTTATATTATTAGATTGTCATTTATTATTTACTGATGTGTAGGAGTTTGTATATATTATGGAAACAAGTGTTTTGTTTAATATACGCATTATGAATATTTTTTCCATTCTGTGGTTTGCCTTTCATTTTCTTGACCATGTCTTTTGACCTGGTTAAGCTATCATTTTTTTCTTCTGTGGCTAATAACTTCAGTGTACTATTTAAGAAATCTTTGCCTTCCCCAAGTTAATGAAAATATTCAAAAAGTAATTTACAGTATAAGCATGGATCTATTTCTGGATTTTCTATGCTGTACTATTTATCTGTTTGTCTATCCTTGTGCCAATAGTATATTGATTTGAATACTACAACTTATAGTAAGTTTTGAAGTCAATTAGGAAAATATTGTCTTGGGTTTTCTAGGTCTTTTGTTTTTCCACATATTTTTAAAATTGGATTTGTCAGTTTCTACAAGAGACGCGTTGTAGAGTTTTATAAGGTTTGCATTGAATTTGTTGATAAATTTGGTGAAAAGTGACATCTTAACAATATTGAGCTCTAATCCATTTATTTATTTTTCCTTAATCTTGCCAGAAGTGTTTACAGCTTTCAGTATAGAAGTCATACACTTCTTTCATTAAAATTATTCTTAGTTATTTTATTGTTTGAGGGGCTACTTCAAATGATATTGCTTTTTAAATTATTTCTAACAATTGTATGAACATAGAATTGATTTTCAGAAACATTAACCATGTATTCATGACCTTCCTAAATTCATGTATTCTAGTAATATATTTGTAGATTTCCTTTGGATTTTATAGAAAAAAACAATCATGTCATCAGCAAATAAAACTCTTTTTTTTTTTTTTTTTTTTTGCGATACGCGGGCCTCTCACCGTTGTGGTCTCTCCCGTTGCGGGGCACAGGCTCTGGACGCGCAGGCCCAGCGGCCATGGCTCACGGGCCCAGCAGCTCCGCGGCATGTGGGATCCTCCCAGACCGGGCCACGAACCCGTGTCCCCTGCACCGGCAGGCGGACTCTCAACCACTGCACCACCAGGGAAGCCCTCTTTTTTCTTTCTTGTTGCACTGGTTAAGAGTTTAAATACAATGTTGAGGAGAAATGGTGAGAATGGAATCCCTTGCCTTGTTTCCAATGTTAGAGAAAATGCATTTAGTATCACCATCAAGTATGATGTCATATACACACACACACACACACACACAACTGAGGAAGTTTCTGTTTATTGCTAGTTTGCTGAGAGTTTTATCATGGACAGACGTTAAATATTATCAAATGCATCTATTGAGCTATTCATATCGTTTTCCTTCTTTATTCTTTAATTTAGTGAGTCACGTTGATTGATTTCCAGAGCTTCCTCTTAAGTAGAAGCAGATAACCACAGGTCAGCAGACATTTGCAGAAAGTCTCCAATATCAGAAAGAAAGAACAACATTAAAAAAGAGAAAAAGTTGCCCCAGGAGAAACAGAGATATTGTAGGAAACAGGAGAAACTCCCAAAACCTCTAATATTTTTAGAGAGATTTGGGAATACATATTGCACCGCTGGTTACAAAGAAAAAAGAACTATCAGAGAAAGAGATAGTGGCATTAGATATTTTTTTAAATTGATTTTTGGAAATTTACTAAGATTTACTAAAATGGTTGTAAAATAAAGTTGGGGAAATTTCCCGCAAAATTAAATGAAGAGATTAAAAGAACAAAGAAGAATAAATTTGAAAGACAACATAGGAGAGTAAGATTAATTTAGGGGTCTAATAGCAACCTAATTAGAGCCAAGAAAGATGTGCAAGGAAATGTAGAGGAGGACCACATCAAGAGAATTATTTAAGGAGATATGTACCAGGGAGTAGAAGGACATGGATTTTTTTAAAAGGACTTAGAGAAATGAATTTTAAAAGAACCAAACCAAGGCATATCACTATGAAATGCCAACATCTAAAAAACAGAGAAGAGCTTAAAATATTCCAGAAAGAATTAAGAAACTGGTCACTTGTGGAGGAATGATGGCAAGAATAGCTTGAGACATCTCATCAGTAACAGATCTAGCCCTTCAAAATACAGAGTGAATCAGGACAACTTCAGACATGTAGGGCTGAGAAATTTTACTTTACAAACATCCATTTTGAGTGTTTTCCTAAAATTTTCTTTATTTCCTTTATGCATATGTCAATACATATTTTTAAGGTTTAAAAATACAGTTTATACGTGCTCTAAAATTTTTATGCAATCATTATTTTCCTTTCCATCCACATCACTGTGCCCACTCCTCCTGCATAATCCATTTTAATCACCTTGCATGTATTCTTTCCTAAATTCTCCATAAGCATATAAATCCATCTACCTATTTCTATAACCTACCCATAACTTGCAGGGGGTTTATTCATCATATTATATTATAATATTATATAATTTTCTTTGAATTACAAATTGCCTTCTGCATCAAATTTGTCTTCACATTAATACCTTTCAAAATATTCTCTAAGTTGGGCTTCCCTGGTGGGGCAGTGGTTGAGAGACCGCCTGCTGATACAGGGGACACGGGTTCGTGCCCTGGTCCGGGAAGATCCCACATGCCGTGAAGCGGCTGGGCCCGTGAGCCATGGACACTCAGCCTGCGCATCCGGAGCCTGTGCTCCGCAACGGGAGAGGCCACAACAGTGAGAGGCCCGCGTACCACCAAAAAAAAAAAAAAAATTCTCTAAGTCATCTAGTGTGGTTCTAGCTTGTTTATTTATTTTGTCAATGTATAATATTGAACAGCACACACCTACTCTTAGGAAAATACAATATGATGGATTTGGGAAAAACAGGGAAGTAATCCAGTAATGAGGAAGATGTGAAAATTAGAAACCAGTGGATCCAGTAATGGATGCAAGTTGGCAGTCCAGTAACAGATGGAGAACATGAACATCTCAGATGGAACAGGTGATGGTTAAAGCATATAAATAAGTGCAATGAATGACAACAATGTCATAAGGGAAGGGAGAAGGGAATTGGGAATAGTCTGCTATAAGGTACCTGTACTATAGGGGAAGTGGTATAAAATATGTATTGCAATCTCTAGACAACCACCAAAAGCATTTAAAAAGAAGTATAATTGATATATTAATAGAAGACTAAGATGGGCTCATATAAAATGCTAAGTTAAAGCTACAGAAGGCAGAAAAAGAGGGGGAAAAAAGAGACAAAGAACAAATACAATGAATAAAGAACAGTTACAAACATGGTAATATAATCCAGTATATCAATAATTACTTTCAGTGTGAATGGCCTGAATACTCCAATTAAAAACAGAGATTGTCAAAGTGACTGAGAAAACAAGACCCAACCTTATATTGTCAATAAGAAAAAACAAATATGAAGACATGGGTTAAGAATGGAGAAGGAGATACCACGTCAACACTAATCAAAAGAAATAATAGAGTAGCTATATTATTTCCAGATAAAAAAAGACTCAGGACAAAAAAAATATTAATTATGAGAAAGAGAGCATTACATATGATAAAGGGGTCACTTTTCCAAGAAGACATAACGCTTTATGAGGTATTTACACATGATAAACACACAGCATCAAATTGTGTAAGGGAAAAATTGATAGAACAGTAATAGAAATAGACAAATCCACTATTCCAGTTGGATACATGAACAGCCCTCTTTTAGTCATTTATAGATCAAGCAGGTAGAGAAGCCATAAGAATATAGTTGACCTGAACATCACTACCAATCAACTTGATCTGTTTGACATTTTTAGAATACTCCATCCGACCACAGCAGAATACACATACTCCTCAAGAACACATGGAATTATCACCCTTACCAAGATAGAATACACTCTGGGCCATAAAACACATCTTAAGTTTAAAAGAATAGAAATCATAAAAAGTGTGTTCTCAGAAAAAAGGAATTAAACTACAAATAAATAACAGAAAGGGGTGGGAAAGTCCCCCAAATACATGGAGATTTAAAAATACACACTTAAATTCAAGAAAAAGTCTTAAGAGCAATTTTTAAATATTTTGAACTGAACGAAAATAAACTAAACTACAACTTATCGAAATTTGTGGGATCCTGAAAAAGCAGTGACTAAAAAGAAATGAATTCCACTGAATGTATATATTATTATGTATATATTAGAAAAGAAGAAAGATGTAAAATCAATAATATAAGTCTCTCCCATTGGAAAGTGGAAAAAAAAGAGCAACTTAAGCTTAAAGCAGTAGAAGAAATGAAATAAAAGAGCAAAAAGCAACGAAAGAGGGCTTTTCTGGTGACGCAGTGGTTGGGAGTCTGCCTGCCAATGCAGGGGACACGGGTTCGTGCCCTGGTCCGGGAAGATCCAACGTGCTGTGGAGTGGCTGGGTCCATGAGCCATGGCCACTGAGCCTGCGTGTCTGGAGCCTGTGCTCCACAACGGGAGAGGCCACAACAGTGAGAGGCCTGCATACCGCAAAAAAAAAAGCAATGAAAGAGAAAATTCCACAAAACCTAAAACTTGTTCTTGGAAAAGATCAATAAAATTGATAAAGTTCTACCCAGGCTAACTAAAGAAAAAAAGAGAAAGAAGTCACAAATTACCAATATCAGAAGTGAAAGTAGGATCATCACAACTGATTTTATGAATATTAAAAGGATAACAAAGGAATACTCTGAACAAATCTGTTCCCCAAAATTTGATAACTTAAATAAAATTGACCAAATCCTAGAGAGATACAAACTATCAAAACTCACACAAGGAGAAATGGATAGTTTGAATAGGCCTATATTCATTACAAAATTGAATTAGTAATTAATAACTTTGAAAAAAATAAGAACTAGGCCCAGGGGATTCCACTGGTTAATCCTACCAAACATTTAAGGAAGAAATGATACCCATTCTCCACATTATTGCCCAGAAAATAGAAGCAGAGAGAACACTTCTTAATTCCTTCTATGAGCCCAGCACTACTGCAATACCCAAAGCAGGTAAAGACAAACTACAGATCAATATCTCTCATGAATATAGATGTAAAAATCTTCAAGAAAATATTAGTAAATTGCATCCAAAAGTGTAAAAAAATATAGAGCATGACCAAGTGTAACTTATTCCAGATATGCAACCCTGGTTCAATATTTGAAATCAATCAGTGTAATCCACCATATCAACATGTAAAAGAAAAAAGTTTGGATGATCATATCAACTGATGTGGAAAAGTCATTTAACAAATTCCATCACTTTTTCATGTAAAAACCCCTAGAAAACTAGAAATAGAGAGGAACATCTTCAAAATGAGAAAGAATATCTATTAAAACATCTATAGCTAGTATCATACTTACTGTTGAAAACCTGCACACTTTCCTCCTAGGATCAGAAACAAGGCAAAGATGTCCTCTTTCACTATTCCTATTCAACACTGTACTAGAAGGCACAGCTAGTGCAAAAAAAGGAGAAAAGGAAATTTAATGTACAGAGTTTGGGAAGGAATAAAACTATCTTTGTTCGCAGATAACATGACTCTTTATGTAGAAAATCCCAAAAATTCACATGCACACAAAATCTGGAACTAATAGTTAAGTATAGAGAGGTTGCTGGACACTAGGCTAACATACAAAGATCAACTGCTTTTGTATATACCAGCACTGAAAACTCGGAATTTGAAATGCATTAAGACAATAACATTTACAATAGCACCAAAAATATTAAATACTTAGGTATGAATCTAACAAAATATATACAGAATGTATATGCAGAAAATTACTCTAGAAAGAGAAGAATTTTATTTTGAAAAATAATATAATAGTAACTACTTTGATATAAAATTTCAAATTATATAAACAGTGTTGAGCTTAGTGGTAAAGGAAAATTCTTATTAAATTATTTCTTTTAAACATGAAATTTGAACAATATGGTTTCAAATTCACCACTAAAAAATACAGAAACATAGATTAAAAATTATTTTGAAAAGTTGAAAATAACCACTGGTTGAGTGAAATCAGACTCTAATAAAACCTTATGAAACACTAAAAATAATATAAAAAGGAAATAGAGCTTGCATCTTTAGAGAGTAAAAAATCAAGGAAACTGATAGGAATTTAATAACTAACAGAAAAAAAAGTATGAAAAATACAATATTAAAAACACTAAATGTAAATGAAAAAATAATGGTATCAAAAGGCACAGGATTAAAAATAGAATCCAGGGCTTCCCTGGTGGCACAGTGGTTGAGAATCTGCCTGCCAATGCAGGGGACACAGGTTCGAGCCTGGTCTGGGAGGATCCCACATGCCGCAGAGCAACTAGGCCCGTGAGCCACAACTGCTGAGCCTGCGCGTTTGGAGCCTGTGCTCCGCAACAAGAGAGGCCGCAATAGTGAGAGGCCCGTGCACCGCGATGAAGAGTGGCCCCGGCTCGCCGCAACTAGAGAAAGCCCTCGCACAGAAACGAAGACCCAACACAGCCAAAAATAAATAAATAAAGCAGCTTTCATTTAAAAAAAAAAAAAAAAAAATAGAATCCAGGGCTTCCCTGGTGGCACAGTGGTTGAGAGTCCACCTGCCGATGCAGGGCACACGGGTTCGTGCCCCGGTCCGGGAGGATCCCACATGCCGCGGAGCGGGTGGGCCCGGGAGCCATGGCCGCTGAGCCTGCGCATCCGGAGACTGTGCTCTGCAACGGGAGAGGACACGGCAGTGGGAGGCCTGCGTACCCCAAAAAAAAAAAATAGAATCCAATAAGAGACACAAGAAAGACAAAGTGACAAAAAAATTGTTAAAATCAAAGATAGGCAAGTTATGGTATTCAGATATAAACAAAATAAAAAATAAGGGTATTTATACTCATCTCAAAGCAAAATTCAAAGAACAAATAATGGGGCTAATGTTTTATGAATATTGAGAAACAATTCACCTCTAGTGTTTGACTCTTCACATATTCAAAAAATGATCAAAATATACAGGCTCTGGAAAAATTCGCAAGAAAGATTTATTATTTGATCTTGTGACCTAAAAACAGAGAAAATTTTCTCTCAATGTCCTTTAAATGCATACAATACAGATATAATCTTGACCATAAATGAAGTCTCAATAAGTTATAATCAGTAGATGCTAAATAGGCTGCACGTTAAAGAAAATAAACCACACAGAGTTTTATAAAACAAAACAAGGACTAAGATAAAAACCACAAGCCTCAAGGGTCAGTAAGTGGTGAGAGCACCGGAATCACAGCTACCTGCTGGACAATCATGAACAGGAAGATACTGGAACTCACCAAAAAAGATATTCCACATCCAAAGACAAAGGAGAAGCCACAATGAGATGGTAGGAGGGGTGCAAAAACAGTAAAATCAAATCCCATTCCTGCTGGGTGAGTGACTCACAGATTGGAGAACATTTATACCACAGAAGTCCACCCACTGGACTGAATGTTCTGAGCCCCATGTCAGGCTTCCCAACCTGGGGGTCTGGCAATGGGAGGAAGAATTCCTAGAGAATTAGACTTTGAAGGCTAGGAGGATTTGATTGCAGGACTTTGACAGGACTGGGGGGAAGAGAGACTCCACTCTTGGCGGGCATATACAAGGTAGTGTACGCATCAGGACCCAAGGGAAGGAGCAGTGACCCCATAGGAGACTGAATCAGACCTACCTGCTAGTGTTGCAAGGTCTCCTGCAGAGGCGGGGGGTGGCTGTGGTTCACCACGAGGACAAGGACACTGGCAGGAGAAGATCTGGGAAGTACTCCTTGGTGTGAGCCCTCCCAGAGTCCGCCATTAGCTCCACCAAAGAGCCCCTGTAGGCTCCAGTGTTGGGTCACCTCAGGCCAAACAACCAATAGGGAGGGAACCCAGCCCTATCCATCAGCATACAAGTGGATTAAAGTTTTACTGAGCTCTGTCCAGCAGAGCAACAGCTAGCTCTACCCACCACCAGTGCCTCCCATCAGGAAACTTGCACAAGCCTCTTAGACAGCCTATCCACCGGAAAGCAGACAAAAGAAGCAAAAAGAACAACCCTGCAGCCTGTGGAACAAAAACCACATTCACAGAAAGATAGACAAGATGAAAAGGCAGAGGACTATGTACCAGATGAAGGAACAAAATAAAACCCTAGAAAAACAACTAAATGAAGTGGAGATAGGCAACCTTCCAGAAAAATAATTCAGAGTAATGATAGTGAAGATGATCCAGGACATAGGAAAAGGAATGGAGGCAAAGGTCGAGAAGATGCAAGAAATGTTTAACAAAGGCCTAGAATAATTAAAGAACAAACAGAGATGAACAATACAATAACTGAAATGAAAAATACACTAGAAGGAATCCATAGCAAAATAACTGAGGCAGAAGAACAGATAAGTAACCTGGAAGATAGAATGGTGGAATTCACTGCTGCGGAACAGAATAAAGAAAAAAGAATGAAAAGAAATGAAGACAGCCTAAGAGACCTCTGGGACAACATTAAACGCAACAGCATTCACATTATAGGAGGCCCAGAAAGAGAAGAGAGAGAAAAAGGACCAGAGAAAATATTTGAAGAGATTATAGTCGAAAACTTCCCTAATATGGGAAAGGAAATAGCCACCCAAGTCCAGGAAGTGCAGAGAGTCCCTAATAGGATAAACCCAAGGAGAAACACGCTGAGACACATAGTAATCAAATTGGCAAAAAAAAAAGACCACAAAAAATTATTGAAATTAGCAAGGGAAAAATGACAAATAAGGTACAAGGGAAATTCCATAAGGTTAACAGCTGATTTCTCAGCAGAAACTCTACAAGCCAGAAGGGAGTGGTAGACATATTTAAAGTGATGAAAGGGAAGAACCTACAAACAAGATTACTCTAGCGGCAAGGATCTCATTCAGATCTGATGGAGAAATCAAGAGCTTTACAGACAAGCAAAAGCTAAGAGAATTCAGCACGACCAAACCAGCTCTACAGTAAATGCTAAAGGAACTTCTCTTAGTGGGAAACAAGAGAAGAAAAGGACCTACAGAAACAAACCTTTAACAATTAAGAAAATGGTAATAGGAACACACATATCAATAATTACCTTAAACGTGAATGGATTAAATGCTCCAACCAAAAGACATGGCTCATTGGATGGCTACAAAAACAAGACCCATCTATATGCTGTCTACAAGAAACCCACTTCAGACCTAGGGACACATACAGACTGAAAGTGAGGGGATGGAAGAAGATATTCCATGCAAATGGAAATCAGAAGAAAGCTGGAGTACCAATACTCATATCAGATAAAATAGACTTAAAAAAAGAATGTTACAAGAGACAAGGGAGGACACAACATAATGATCAAGGGATCAATTCAAGAAGATATAACAATTATAAATATATATGCACCCAACATAGGAGCACCACAATACATAAGGCAACTGTTAACTCCCATAAAAGAGGAAGTCATCAGTAACACAATAATAGTGGGGGACTTTAACACCTCACTTACACCAATGGACACATCATCCAAACAGAAAATTAATAAGGAAACACAACCTTTAAATGACACAATAGACCAGATAGATTTAATTGATATTCATAGGACATTCCATCCAAAAACAGCAGATTACACTTTCTTCTCAAGTGCATATGGAGCATTCTCCAGGATAAATCACATCTTGGGTCACATCAAGCCTCAGTAAATTTAAGAAAATTGAAATCATATCAAGCATCTTTTCTGACCACAATGTTATGAGATTAGAAATCAATTACAGGGGAAAAAATGTAAAACACACAAACACGTGGAGGCTAAACAATATGTTACTAAATAACCAAGAGATCACTGAAGAAATCAAAAAATGCCTAGAAACAAATGACAATGAAAACACGATGACCCAAAACCTATGGGATGCAGCAAAAGCAGTTCTAAGAGGGAAGTTTATAGCAATACAAGCCTACCTCAAGAAACAAGAAAAATCTCAAACAATCTAACTTTACACCTAAAGGAACTAGAGAAAGAAGGACAAACAAAACCCAAAATTAGCAGAAGGAAAGAAATCATAAAGATCAGAGCAGAAATAAATGAAATTGAAACAAAGAAAACAATAGCAAAGATCAATAAAACTAAAAGCTGGTTCTTTGAGAAGATAAACAAAATTGATAAACCATTAGCCAGACTCATCAAGAAAAAGAGGGAGAGGACTCAAATCAATAAAATTAGAAATGAAAAAGGAGAAGTTACAACAGACACCACAGAAATAGAAAGCATCCTAAGAGACTACTACAAGCAACTCTATGCCAATAAAATGGACAACCTGGAAGAAATGGACAAATTTTAGAAAAGTATAACCTTCCAAGATGGAACCACAAAGCAATAGAAAATATGAACAGACCAATCACAACTAATGAAATTGAAACAGTGATTAAAAATCTTCCAACAAAAAAAACCCGGGACCAGATGGCTTCACAGGTGAATTCTATCAAACATTTAGAGAAGAGCTAACAACCATCCTTCTCAAACTCCTCCAAAAAATTGCAGAGGAAGGAATACTCCCAAACTGATTCTATGAGGCCACCATCACCCTGATACCAAAACCAGACAAAGATACTACAAAAAAAGAAAATTACAGACCAATATCACTGATGAATATGGATGCACAAATACTCAACATAATACTAGCAAACAGAATCCAGCAACACATTAAAAGCATCATACACCATGATCAAGTGGAATTTATCTGAGGGATGCAAGGATTCTTCAGTATACGCAAATCAATCAATGTGATACACCATAATAACAAATTGAAGAATAAAAACCATATGATCATCTCGATAAATGCAGAAAAAGCTTTTGACAAAATTCAACACCCATTTATGATAAAAACTCTCCAGAAAGTGGGCATAGGGGGAACCTACTTCAACATAATAAAGGCCATATACGACAAACCCACAGCAAACATCATTCTCAATGGTGAAAAACTGAAAGCATTTCCTCTAAGATCAGGAAGAAGTTAAGGATGTCCACTCTCACCACTATTATTCAACATAGTTTTGCAAGTCCTAGCCACAGCAATCAGAGAAGAAAAAGAAATAAAAGGAATACAAATTGGAAAAGAAGAAGTAAAACTGTCACTGTTTTCAGAAGACATGATACTATACACAGAGAATCCTAAAGATGCCACCAGAAAACTACTAGAGCTAATCAGTGAATTTCGTAAAGTTGCAGGATACAAAATTAAGGCACAGAAATCTCCTGCATTCCTGTGCACTAATGATGAAAAATCTGAAAGAGAAATTAGGGAAACACTCCCATTTACCATTGCAACAAAAAGAATAAAATACCTAGGAATAAACCTACCTAGGGAGACAAAAGACCTGCATGCAGAAAACTATAAGACAATGATGAAAGAAATTAAAGATGATACAAACAGATGGAGAGATATACCATGTTACTGGATTGGAAGAATCAATATTGTGAAAATGAGTATACTACCCAAAGCAATCTACACTTTCAGTGAAATCCCTATCAAATTATGAATGCCATTTTTTTCAGAACTAGAACAAAAAAATCTCAAAATTTGTGTGGAGACACAAAAGACCCTGAATATCCAAAGCAGACTTGAAGGAAAAAAATGAAGCTGGAGGAATCAGACTCCCTGACTTCAGACTATACTACAAAGCTACAGTAATTAAGACAGTATGGTACTGGCACAAAAACAGAAATATAGGTCAATGGAACCTGATAGAAAGCCCAGAGATAAACCCACACACATATGGTCAACTAATCTATGACAAAGGAGGCAAGGATATACTATGGAGAAAAGACAGTCTCTTCAATAAGTGATGCTGTGAAAACTGGACAACTACATATAAAAGAATGAAATTAGAACACTCCCTAACACCATAAACAAAAATAAACTCAAAATGGATCAGAGAACTTAATGTAAGACTGGACACTATAAAACTTTTAGAGGAAAACATAGGAAGAACACTCTTTGACATAAATCACAGCAAGATCTTTTTTGATCCACCTCTAGAGTAATGGAAATAAAAACAAAAATAAACAAATATAACCTAATGAAACTTAAAAGCTTTTGCAAAGCAAAGAAAACTACAAACAAGATGAAAAGACAACCCTCAGAGTGGGAAAAAGTATTTGCAAAAGAATCAATGGACAAAGAATTAATCTCCAAAATATATAAACAACTCATGCAGCTGAATATTACAAAAACAAACAACCCAATCCAAAAATGGGCAGAAGACCTAAGTAGACATTTCTCCAAAGAAAACATACAGATGGCCAAGAATATGAAAATCTGTTCAACATTAGAAATTATTAGAGAGATGCAAATCAAAACTACAATGAGGTATCACCTCACGACAGTCAGAAGAACCATCATCAAAAACTCTACAAACAATAAATGATGGAGAGGGTGTGGAGAAAAGGGAACCCTGTTGCACTGTTGGTGGGAATGTAAATTGATCCAGCCACTATGGAGAACAGTATGGAGGTTCCTTAAAACACTAAAAATAGAACTAACTAATAGAACATAAAAATATGACCCAGCAATCCCACTCCTGGGCATTTATCCTGCGAAAACCATGATTCAAAAAGATACACGCACCCCAACGTTCACTGCAGCACTATTTACAATAGCCAGGACAGGGAAGCAACCTAAATGTCCATCAACAGAAAAACGGATAAAGAAGATGTAGTACATATATACAACGGAATATTACTCAGCCATTAATAAGAATGAAATAATGCCATTTGCAGCAACATGGATGGATCCGGAGATTATCACACTAAGTGAAGTAAATCAGACAGAGAAAAACAAATATGATATTGCTTATATGCAGAATCTAAAAAATATGATACAAATGAACTTATTAACAAAACAGAAGCATACTCACAGACTTAGAAAACAAACTTATGGTTTCCAAAGGGGCAAGGTGGGGGGAGGGATAAACTGGGAGTTTGGGATTGACATATACACACTCCGGTATTTAAAATAGATAACCAACAAGGCTCTACTGTATAGCACAGGGAACTCTGCTAAATATTCTATAATAAGCTAAATGGGAAAAGAATTTGAAGAAGAATAGATACATGTGTATGTATAACTGAATCACATTGCTGTATACCTAAAACTAACACAACATTGTAAATCAACTATACTCCAATATAAAATAAAAATTAAAAAAAATAAAATGGCAAGCAACAAAGTCTGAATAATATTCCATTATAAGTGTATTCCACATACTCTTTTTTTTGTTTTTTGTTTTTGCAGTACGCGGGCCTCTCACTGTTGTGGCCTCTCCCGTTGTGGAGCACAGGCTCCAGACGCGCAGGCTCAGCGGCCATGGCTCACGGGCCCAGCTGCTCCGTGGCATGCGGGATCCTCCTGGACTGGGGCACAAACCCGTGTCCCCTGCATTGGCAGGTGGACTCTCAACCACTGCGCCACCAGGGAAGCCCCAGTTGAATTTTTAATAAACAAACAGGTGTATATTATTCCCTCAATGTCAGGAGTTATTTGGTATCTTTTCTCAAGCTAAAAACTGAAACTTGATATTATTTCTGTCCTCTCTTTTCCTATTCCCATCATAAACTTTCTGAGTCTTTGTGGTCTGAAAATATCTTCATTTTACTTTCATACATGCATGAGTACTTGTGTATGTTTAGAATTAAGGTTCAAAATTATTTTTCACTTAAAAATTAGAACATTTTCCTTCATTGTCTTCCTGTGTTCAGTGTCATATATGAAAATTGCAGCTTCCATCAGGTTTTCATTCCTTGTATGTCCATTGCTTTTACTTTCTGGAAACTTTATGATTTGTTTGTTATCTGCGATATTCTAGATTTTCACTAGAATGGTGAAATCCGAGGTATGGGATTTAAAAATTCATTCTCTTTAATGATGGGACTTTTAAGTCTAAAGTTCTAGCTTCCATTCTGAGAATTGTTTTACCCTCTTTTTATTTGATGTCCTCGTTCTCATTCTTTCTCTTCTTCTGGAATTCCATTGGCAGAATGTTGAAACATCAGATTATGCAGTATATCTTAATTTTTTCACATTTTCCAGTTCTTCTAACTAACCTTACTTCAACTGAGTCTATTCAGCTAACACACTTACCCCTGTTTTTATTAAAATTTTTTTTAATGAGTTAAAATTTATATACCATAAAATTTGGCTGTTCTAAGTTTACAATTCAATGATTTTTAGTTAATGTACAGAGTTCTGCAATCATGAACACAATCCAAACTTAGAACATTTTTATTACCCCAGAAAGTTTGCTCATGGCTATTTGCTGTTGATTCCTGTTTCTATTCCCCAGCCCCAGGCAACCACTACTCTACTACCTGTCTCTGTATATTTCCTTTTTCTGGACCTTTCATATAGATGAAAGCAAAGATTACATGGTCTTTTGCAACTAACTTTTTTCACTGAGCATAATGTCTTCAGGTTTCATCCATGTTGCCTCATGTATTAGTATTTCATTCCTTTTTATTGCTGAATAGTATTCCATTGGGTGGAATTATCACATTTTATTTATCCATTCACTAGTAATGGACATTTGGATTGTTTCCACTTTTGGCTATTATGGAACATGCTGCCATGAATATTTGCATACAAGTCTTTTTGCGGACATATGTTTTTATTTCTACATAGCTACCTAGGAGTGGAATTATTGGGTCATATGATAACATTATTTTAGCTTTTTAAGAAACTGTTTTACAGTGCTTCCAAAGAACCATTTTACATTCCTACCACTAGGAATGTAAGGGCTCTAGCTTTTCCACTATCTTGCTAACCCTTTATGTCTTTGATTGTAGCCAATCCAGTGGGTATACATTGGTATTTTGTTTTGATTTTAATTTGCTTTTTTCCCTAATGGCTAATGATGTTGAGCATTTCACATGTTTATTACCTTCCATATGGCTCCATGGAGAAATATCTATTCAAACCATTGGCCCATCTTTTAATTGGACTGCTTGTCTAATTATTGAGTTGTAAGAATTCTTTACATATCCAGGTGCAGTTGTTCATTACAAATATGATTGGTTAATATTTTCTTCCAGACTGGGATTAGTCTTTTATTTTCTTAATGGTGTCTTTTGAAGCACAAAAGATTTAAGTTTTGTGAACTCTGATTTATCAACATATTATTTTATGAATCATGCTTTTGTGTTCCAACTACCTTTTTGGCTAACCCAAAGTCACAAAGATTTTTCTTCCATATTTTCTTCTAAAAGTTTTATCATTTTCTAAATTTGGAGTTTGGGATTAACAGATATACATTACTATATATAAAGTAGATAAACAACAAGGACCTACTGTATAGCAAAGGGAACTATATTCAATATCTTGTAATAACCTATAATGGAAAAGAATCTGAAAAAGAATATATATGTATATGTGTATATATATATATATATATATATAACTGAATCACTTTGCTGTACATCTGAACCATTATAAATCAACTATACTTCAATAAAAAAATGAAAATTAAAAAAAAGTTTTATCATTTTCACTCTCACACACACCCAGCTACACAATTTGTGGGACCCAGGGAAAAAGAAATTAGGGGGACCCTTGTTTACAAGCCATTAAGAATTTCAGGACAGGGGCTTCCCTGGTGGCGCAGTGGTTGAGAGTCCGCCTGCCGCGGAGCGGCTGGGCCCGTGAGCCGTGGCTGCTGAGCCTGCGCGTCCGGAGCCTGTGCTCCACAACAGGAGAGGCCACAACAGTGAGAGGCCCGCGTACCACAAAAAAAAAAAAAAAAAAAAAAAAAGAATTTCAGGACAGTGAAAGCAGAGCAGTAAACCAAGCGCAAGGCCTTGTGCATCTGAATAAGATGCATGGCCCTGAATCTGGCCCTGCTCTTACATTTTGTCTTTGATCCATTTTGAGTTGATTTTTGCAAATGGTGTGAGGTAAGGGTATAAATTAATGTTTTTGCATGTGGATATCCAAATGTTCTTGCACCATTTGTTGAAGAGACGATCTTTTCCTCCTTGAGTTGCCTTGGCACTTTTGTTGAAAATCAATTGACCCAAAACATCAGTGTTTATTTCTGCACTCTCAATTCTGTTCCATTGATTCTAGATCTATCTTTATGCCAGTGCTTTAACTGTCTTTACTAATGTAGCTTTATAAAAGTATTAAAATCAGGAACTGTAAGTCTTACAACTTTTTCCTTTTTAAGATCATTTTCACTATTCTGGGTCCTTTGCATTTCCACACAAATTTTAAGATCAGCTTCTCAATTTCTGCGAAAAGGCCTGCTGGGATTTTGATTTTGCATTGAATCTGCAGATCAATTTGGGAAGAACTGTCATCTTAAAAATATCGAGTCCTCCAATCCATGAACTGTAATTTTCTATTTATTTCGATATTTAATTTTTCTTATAATGCTTTGCAGTTTTGGCATATAAGTCTTATGTTACATTTGTTACGTTTATTCCTAAATATTTTATTATTTTGCCTACTTTTATTTCTGTAAAACAACTTTCAAATTTCTAAGTTTCATAGTTAATTGTTTTATAGAAGCAGTATTATCTCATAAGCTGTGGGAGCATTGAATATACTTATATATATAGTCTTGAAGTCTTGTTCAGTTGGCTCTATTATTTCTATTTCCTCTGATGTTACCAAGAAATGATAAAAGAAGGATCTGAAGGGACCTGGTGTAACCTGGACACTCTTCACTAAGCCATTGTTAACAGCCTGGGGCATAGCATTCTATGCCTTTCCCATCACTTGTTCCAAACTTTACCACAAGTAAAATATTTTTATTACTTTGACTTGTATAAAAATAGGGGCATTATATATATATTTATTTATTTATTTTTTGGCTGTGTTGGGTCTTCATTGCTGCACGCAGGCTTTCTCTAGTTGTGGTGAGTGGGGGCTACTCTTCATTGTGGTGTGCATGCTTCTCATTGTGGTGGCTTCTCTTGCTGTGGAGCACAGGCTCTAGGTGCACAGGCTTCAGTAGTAGCGGCACAGGGGCTCATTAGTTGCAGCATGTGGGCTCAGTAGCTGTGGCTCGTGTGCTCTAGAGCACAGGCTCGATAGTAGTGGCACACGGGCTTAGCTTCTCCCTGGCATGTGGGATCTTCCCAGACCAGGGATCGAACCCGTGTCCTCTGCATTGGCAGGTGGATTCTTAACCACTGTGCCACCAGGGAAGTCCTGGGTCATGATATATTAATCTGAACTTGTTTTTATTCATTAATAAAACTATGCCCTTCTATCCAAATTATTAGAAATCAATAGATATGTAATACTCTAGCAATATGTATTTACCATAATTTACTCAACCATTCAGCTCAATGGACAATCAGATTTTTTTCAGATTTAGAGGTCAGTGTTATGTAGTCATTGTTCTATTTTGCTATCAAAAAACAACGCTTCAATAAAGACATTTGTACTTACAGGCATCTAACCAATTTATTCGTGCTTTGTGTGCATCAAGTACTCAAGAAAAATCAAGGGACAAAATAGACAAATGTCCTATGCTATGGCATATGCGTTTTGGGAGACGACAGTCAATGATTGAGACAAAAAACACTAAATAAAATAAATAAGTAATTAATTTAGTATGTTAGGGAGTGATAAGGACATAGTCAATAAAAATAGAGCCAGATTAGGAGGTTGGGAGTATGCAGGTTGGGTGGGGGGCTGTGGCTGTGATTTTGAGTAGGTTGGTCAAAACAGTCCTTATTGAGAAGGTGACCTGGAGCAAGGATTTTAAGGAGATGGAAAGTTAGTTCAGTAATAGGTATCTGGACAAAGAATATATCACACAGAAGTGAGAGCCAGCACCACGTTCCTAGAGCTGTAGTGTGCCTAGTGTAGTCAAGAAACAGCAAAGAGTAGTGTGGCCAGAGAGAAGTGAGGTAGAGGAGAGGAGAGAAAGGCTGGATCGTTTCAGGTCCTCTGAACACTCTTAAGGACTTGGCTTTTACTTTGGGGGAAATAGGTAGTCACTGAAAGTTCTGGAGCTTTTGTACATGCATATTGGTGTTTTTATTTTCACAGGATAGGTTCCAAAAGTAGGACTGACTGCTGGGTTAAGCTGTAGTGTATCTTAAAATTTAGTAGATATTGCCAGATCTTTCCTAAAAAGGCTCTAGCAATTCATGCTGAACCCAGCAATAAATGTCTGTTTCTCTGAATCTTCTCCCACACTGCAGTGTCATTTACGAAGTTATGTTTGCCAATCTAAGGGGTGAGAAATGGTTTCTCACTACCATTTAATTTGTATGTATTCATATGTTTATTGCACATTTTTATTTTCTCTTCTCTAAGCTTTCTGTTCAAGTCCATTTTCTTTGGAGTTATTTGTCATATTTTATCAGTGGGCTGCAGTCTGTGTATATCAGATATATTAAGCCTTTGTTATATGTGTTGAAAAATTTTTCTACATTGTCTTTTAATGTCTGTATTGCTTTTTTACATTAATTCTATTAAATCTCCCTCTACCTACCTTCTTTTTTTAAATTAATTTTTATTGGAGTATAATTGATTTACAATGTTGTTAGTTTCTGCTAGTACAGCAAAGTGAATCAGTTATACATATACATATATCCACTCTTTTTTAGATTCTTTTCCTATATAGGTCATTACAGAGTATTGTTTTCTCCAGATATAGGCCCAGGAGTGGGATTGCTGGGTCATATTGTAGTTCTATTTTTAGTTTTTAAAGGAACCTCTGTACTGTTCTCCCTAGTGGCTGTACCAATTTACATTCCTGCCAACAGTGCAAGAGGGCTCCCTTTTCTCTACACCTTCTCCAGCATTTATTGCTTGTAGTTTTTGATGATGGCCCTTCTGACTGGTGTGAGGTGATATCTCATTGTAGTTTTGATTTGCATTTCTCTAATAATTTGTGATGTTGAGCATCTATTTATGTGCTTTTTGGCCATATGTATATCTTCTTTGGAGAAATGTCTGTTTAGATCTTCCACCCATTTTTTGATTGGGTTGTTCATGTTTTGATATTGAGTTGTATGAATTGCTTGTATATTTTGGAGATTAATCCTTTGTCAGTTGCTTCATTTGCAAAAATTTTCTCCCATTCTATGGGTTGTCTTTTCATCTTGTTTATGGTTTCCTTTGCTGTGCAAAAGCTTTGAAGTTTAATTAGGTCCCATTTGTTTATTTTTGTTTTAATTTACATTACTCTGGGAGGCGGGTCAGAAAAGATGTTGCTGTAATTTATGTCAAAGAGTGTTCATCCTGTTTTCCTCTAAGAGTTTTATAGTATCCTACCTCACATTTAGGTCTTTAATCCATTTTGAGTTAATTTTTGTGTATGGTGTTAGGGAGTGTTCTAATTTCATTCTTTTACATGTAGCTGTCCAGTTTTCCCAGAACCACTTATTGAAGAGGCTGTCTTTTCTCCATTGTGTATTCTTGCCTCCTTTGTCATAGATTAGGTGACCATGGGTGCATAGGTTTATGGGCTTTCTATCCTGTTCCATTGATCTATATTTCTGTTTTTGTGCCAGTACCATACTGTTTTGATGACTGTAGCTTTGTAGTATAGTCTGAAGTCAGGGAGCCTGATTCCTCCAGCTCTATTTTTCTTTCTCAAGATTGCTTTCTATTCAGGGTCTTTTGTGTCTCCATACAAATTTAAAAATTTTTATTCTAGTTCCGTGAAAAATTCCATTGGTAATTTGATAAGGATTGCATTGACTCTATAGACTACCTTGGGTAGTACAGTCATTTTGACAATATTGATTCTTGCAGTCCAATAACGTGGTATATCTTTCCAGTTTGTGTCATCTTTGATTTCTTTCATCAGCTTCTCATAGCTTTCAGAGTACAAGTCCTTTGTCTCCTTGGTAGGTTTATTCCTAGGTATTTTATTCTTTTTGATGCGATGGTAAGTAGGATTGTTTCTTTAAAAAAGAAAGAGATCCTGCCATTTAGGACAACATGGATGAACCTAGAGGTTCATTATGCTAAGTTAAATAAAGCAGTCACAGAAGGATAAATACTGCATGATTCCACTTACATAAGGTATCTAAAATAGTCAAACTCATAGAAGTAGAGAATTGAATGGTGGTTACCAGTGCTGGGGGTGGGAAATGGGTAATTGTTTTTCAATGGGTATAAAGTTTCAGTTACGCAAGATGAATAAGTTCTAGAGATCTACTATAAAACATAGTACCTATAGTTAACAAATACAAAAAGGTGTTTGGAGGTGATGAATATGTTTAGTACCTTGGTTGTGGTGATGGTATCATGTCCAAACTCATCAAATTTTATACATTAGGTATGTGCAATTTTTTGTATATCAATTATACTTCAAAAAATCTTTAAAAAATATAGTTACACAAGGGGAAACTGGAAAGAGGAAAGCCAATTTAGGCTTCTGAATTGTGAAAGGGGTCAGGAATCAGAGGCACCATTACTTCAGAAGACAGATTGAGTGGTGAAAGTCAAAACTGGCACAATGAAACTCACCAGTCAACTAGAGGCATCCTTTACACAGAGCCCTAATCAAGTTTTCATGTCTCATTCTTAAATGTAAATGGACACCTGATGGAATCCTTGAGAAGAAACAAATAGTAGGGAAAGAGATGGAAAGTAACTAACTCTCAAAAAAACCTTGTAATAAATGGAATTAAAAAAAAAAAAACTATTGTCTTCAGTAGTAGAAAAACAGTATTGGATTCATTTTTCAAAAAAGATGTATAAAAAAAGAAAGTTTTAAAAAGAGGTTTTGGAAATTAAAAATATGATGGCAGAAATTTAAAAATCACTAGAATGAATGAATGAGCTGAGAAAATTTTACAGATGGTAGATTCAAAAGAAAAAAAATATAAAGAACTGCCCCAAGACCCTGAAAAGCAGGAAGCTTGTAGAGGATAAACCTAGGAGACCTAATATCCAACTAACATGAATTCCAAAAGATAGGAGAAAGCAGAAGGGAGGAAATAACTGAAGAACTATTACAAGCAAAATTGTGTGACTTAAAATAAGTAGGTTTCCATTTGAAAGGGCCCTGGAGTACCCAGAACAATGAATAAAACCAACCCTCACACTAAGGCAATTAAAAGAACAAGAGAAATCCCCTGAAAGAACAAACAATGAAACAGACCTCTCCAGTCTGTCAGACCCTGAATTGAAAAAGGAGGTAGTAAAATTGCTGAAGGAATTAAGAAACACTATTGATAGAAATGCAGATCACTGTAATACAGAACTAGAAATTATAAAGAGGAGCCAATCTGGGCTTCCCTGGTGGCACAGTGGCTGAGAATCTGCCTGCCGATGCAGGGGACACGGGTTTGAGCCCCGGTCTGGGAAGATCCCACATGCCGCGGAGCAACGGGTTTGAGCCCCGGTCTGGGAAGATCCCACAGGCCCGTGAGCCACAACTACTGAGCCTGCACGTCTGGAGCCTATGCTCCGCAACAAGAGAGGCTGCGATAGTGAGAGGCCCGTGCCCCGCGATGAAGAGTGGCCTCCACTTGCCGCAACTGGAGAAAGCCCTCGCACAGAAACGAAGACCCAACACAGCCAGAAATAAATAAATAAATAAATAAATAAATAAATAAATAAAGAGGAGCCAATCAAATTTAGACAACTCAATTGCTGAGATGAAAACTGAGCTAAAGGCAATAAATCTGTTGCATTTCTTTACACTGACAATGAAATATCAGAAAGGGAAAGTTAAAAAAAAAAGCAGTCACTTTTAAAATTGCATCAAAACCCCCCCAAAACTTAGGAATAAACCTGACCAAGGAAGTGAAAGACTTATATGCCGAGAACTATAAAACATTGATAAAGGAAATCAAAGATTTCTGCAGAAAAATACAAGACAATATTAGGAGAAGTCCACTTAGTAAGATTTCTATCCATAAGATCAACAAACTCAAACCAATAGTTTTCCCCTATGCCAGCAATAAAAATTTAGAAAATGTAAAAGAAAAATGAGTTCCCATTTATAAATATAATTGTAAAATGCCTAGCACTAAATTTACCCAATGAGCTTACCATAGGGATCATTAAAAAACAATAACTTTACTATAGAACTTCAATGTGTACTTGAATAAATAAAGAGACATGCCATCTTTCTAGTTGGGACCATTCAGAATTTTTTAAGTTTTAATTTAATTTTTAAATTTTAATTTAAATCTATATATTCATTCAATGTCTATTGACTGAATCCCAGAAAGATGGGTTATACTACAGAACATTAACAATTGGTCCCAACATTTATCTAGAAGAGAAAGAACTCAAGAATATCTATGAATATTTTGAAAATAGGAATGATAAAGAGCTTTACCTATAAAGCCATAGTAACTAAAATATTTCAGTGTTGAAAGAGGAATAAAAAAATAGAATCATGGATCAGAAAAAGGATCACCTATATATAAAAGGTAATCTAGTATATGTTTAAAATGTTCTTTCAAATCAGTAGTTAAATGATAAACTACTAAGTTAATGTTATTGCATAAATGGTCCTTTTTTTGAAGGAAAAAAATGGTAGTTCTATAGCGCATTCCATTTGCAAAAACAAATCTCCCGTGGAATTAAGAAAGAAATATAAACCAACCAAAAAACCAACTAAACAAACTATAAAACATTTTATCTTTCCTTTTTCTTTCCTTTCTATCTGCCATTCTATTGGCCACTGTCCCTTATTCGAAGAAAATTTTTGCAAATACCTTACCAGGAGTCCTTACAAAATTCATGATTATTTCCATTTTCACAGAGATTCCATTAAATATCCTGATCTTTCAACTTGCTGACTTTCTTATCTCTAATAATCTTGTCTTCCACTTGATTTCTGCAACTTTCTTCCATGGTCATACTTTAGACTTCATCATTTCTCCAATTTATGCATGCTCCAAAATCTCAGACTCAAATATGACCACTGCCTCATCTATTGCAGGTCATGTCTTCTAACACCTGCACTCCAATGAATCTGTGATCCCCTACCCTCAGGTTCCCAATTCTGCTACTGTTTTTTAAAATTTTTCATAATTGCTTCTATGTCTTCACTTTTCTTACCCACCTAAATTCATGATATACTGTTATATTCCAGTGTTCTTAACCTTGGCTATACATTAGAATCTACTAAGGAGTTTTAAAACATTCTAATATCCAAATACAACTGGGAAGGGGATCAGTAAGTTCAAAGCTCCCCATCATGCAGTCAAGTTCTAGGACTGCTATTAAAATCTGCCTCTTAAATTCACCTTTAACTTCCTCGTTCACATCTCCCTCCAGTGAATTTATCCAATATATCGATAACCCTGGATAAAATCAGATTAGCCCCTCTTCCACTCATCAGCACCCAAGCTATCTGGAGAAAAAAAAACAAGCATGCTAAGTGCTCTCTCTTTACGTTTATAATCATTAAGCGGAAATGGATTCTCGGTGCTGTTGAGTAATCGTACATCATGCTACTCATTTCATTTTTTCCTTCCCTGAATGACTGTTTCACAGCTTTTCTATCCTCAAACTCTTCCCACCCTTTCTCTCCCTCTCAACTGAGAATGTAGATGCAAAACAGAAGAATGTAACTGCATCCTCTCACCATGGAATACATCAGCCTACCTACATGGGCACCCATTGGCCTTCCCTCCTGTTACAGTACACAGATTGCCTCTCTTCAGCCTAAGGACAATCCACCCACTTGGGCACTGT
Source organism: Phocoena phocoena (assembly GCF_963924675.1). Lineage (NCBI taxonomy): Eukaryota > Metazoa > Chordata > Mammalia > Artiodactyla > Phocoenidae > Phocoena > Phocoena phocoena. The sequence goes on along the minus strand of NC_089225.1, from coordinate 106,365,394 downwards.
TTTCCATTACCTCTCCCTGACTCAGGCACAATCAATACAGAATCATTCTTTCTCACTTCTGCCTCAACAACTTTTCCTTCTCTATTGGATTATTACCATCAACATACAGCACGCTTCAATATTACCCACTTTAAAATCTCCCTACACTCAGATTACCTCTCCTGTTGTGTTTCTTGTTTGAAATTGTCCATATTAACTGTCTCCACTTTTCCACCTCAGTCTCTCTTGCACGCATTCAAGTTTTACCCCTACCAATACCCTATACATAATATTCTGGGTTTATGTTTTCCCTGACCTCCACACTGCCAAACCCAAAGGCCAATTCTCAGTCCTCCTCTTACTTTATCCCTCAACCTCATGGACATTGATAAACTTCTCCCTTCTGGAAATGCTTTCTTCATTTGGCTCCTGAGAGCCATGCCTTTATGGCTTTCCAACTGTCTCCTTGGCTATTCCTACTCTTTTGCATGTATTCAACTCCTCAAGGACAGTTCTCTTACCTCTTTTCTATCTGCACTCCTTCCCTGTGTAATCCTATCTATTCCCATGGCTTTGGATACCAGCCACACATGGACAATTCCCAAATGTGCATCTCTACCTCATATCTCTCCCCTGGACTCCAGATTTATATTCACCATCTTCACTTTGATGACACAGGTAGGCTTTTTACAATTAGCAGGCAGCAACTGATCACCGATCTTCTGAGTCACCTGTTGAAACCTGCTTATTTTCTTATTTTTCCATATATAGGATTTAGTAAATACATATAACAGCACCTATGAGGTATATGCTCTTATGATCCCATTTTACAGATGAAGAAACAGAGGTACAGAGATGTTAAGCAATATCCCCAAGGCCACATAATTATTGAAGAACAGAGTGAGGCTTTGGACCAGAGTCCAGGCCCTTTAATCACTACACAATGTCGCCATCTAGGCAAATGACAACTCTCTCCTTTAATTTCTTTGGCTAAAACATTTCCAGTCTTCTATGACACTTCTCTTCCTCTCATACTTAATGCCTGATCCATCTTTGACTGTTCTTGGCTTTACCATAGAAATATATCCAGTATCCCACCCTTTTTCTTTATATTCATTGTACCAACCTGGTCCCAACCACCATCATCTCTCGCCTGGCTACTGCCATAGCTACCAACTAGTCTTCTTGTTTCCACTCATGTCATATTGCAGCTGTTCTCCAAACATCAATCATAAGCAAAAGAGATCTTTTAAAAACTGAAATCAGATTACTTCACTCTATTGAAAACCCTCCACTGACTCTATTTTGAATAAAATATAAAGTCTTGACCATGACCCATGAGAAACATGACCTTCCAACCGCATTTTCTACTACTCCTCTTCTAGATCACTGCCCTTTGGCACCTTAACCTCCAAGCTTTCTTAAGACATTCCAAGCATGTTTCTATGCCTGACTTTTCGTTGGCTGTTTCCTCTACTTAGAACATTTCTTCAGGAATTGGCATGGTGCTTTTCCTCAATACATTCATGACTCTCATCAAATACTAACCTCTCAGAAAGCCCTCCCAGGACATCCTGTCTAAAATTGCACTCCCATTACACTCTATCCATGTACCCCATATGCTTTTTTCTTTATACTCTTACCACTTTCTGTCATTAAATTATACAGTTATTTGTTCATCTGTTTACTATTTGTCTCTCACTGGAATGTCATTTCCATTAGGGTGGGGACTTGGTCTGCTTTGCTCACCATTATATTCCAGCATCTCATTAAGTTCCGAAAACATGGTATCGGGAAATATTTGTGAATGACTGAATAAAGTATTAGTATAATATATAGAATATGGTTAGAATTCTGAGTATATAAAAGGCATTTTAAAAAAAGCATAAGGAGGATAACATTGGTAAACTTGAGTATAAAAATGGATATGGATACATGTACCCCAATGTTAATAGCAGCATTATTTAAATTGCCAAGATATGGAAGCAACTTAAGTGCCCATCAACAGATGAATGGATAAATAAGGCATGATGCACACACACACACACACACACACACACACACACACACACACACACACTGGAATATTACTCAGCCATTAAAAAAATGAACGTTTGCTATCTGCAGTAATGTGAATGGACCTAGAATATTGTGCTTAGTGAGACAAGTCAGATAGAAAAAGACAAATACTCTATGTTATCACTTATATATGGAATCTAAAATATAAAACAAATGAATGTATATAACAAAACAGCAACAGATTTACAGATATAGAGAACAAGCTAGTGGTTACCAGGTGAGGAGAGGGAAGTGGGGAGGGGCAAGATAGGCGTATGAGATTAAGAGACACAAACTACTATGTATAAAATAAATAAGCAACAGGGATATATTGTATAGCACATGGAAGTATATCCATTATTTTGTAATAACTTTAAATGGAGTGCAATCTATAAAAAATCGAATCACTGTGTTGTACACACCTAAAACTCATGTAATATTGTAAATCAACTCTACTTCAATTAAAAATAATAAAAAGAATTTTTAAATTGTATGTGATTTTTGAATAAAATGGGAAAATGAAACTAGACTATAGGTTAACCCTTGGTTAGTATCCACATAAAATAACGTAAACAAAAATTCATCAGAGGGTAGGATCGAACAGTTTGAGGCAGGCCAGAAGTCCAGTATAGAACAATTAGAAGAGCTGGGTAGAATACCAGAAAATGATTTTAAAGGGACTAGAGAGCTACAGAAGCAACAGAGTCTGCAGAGACTAAGGTTCTAGAGACTGGAGACCTTTGGGAGCTGAGAAGCTATAATTGTTATTTTTCAGGGTGGTGGCTGGTATTTGCTGATTCTGGGAACAGAGGCTGAGAACTTGGGCTTGGCCAAGACCAAAGAGTGTTACTCTGAGCAGGGAACACAGAGCGCTTGTGACAGTCACACAGGGCTGAAGACTTGAGGGGCCTCAACACACAACCCATTCTTCTTCCCAAGATATTTGGTAAAGTTTTTAAGGCCAGGAGGCTGGAATAAAAATGTTAAAAGTCTCTGAAAAGCAAAGCAGAATTACCTGAAGGTTCACCATGCAGAAAAGGCAAAGACGATCATGATGAGGTCCAGAGAACATAAAGGGAGAGAGTTGAAAGCTCTGAAGGAAGTGATGATGTGGCTTTGGAATCTGTAGCCTTTTTGTCCCATGAGAGCACTTGTAAATTCTGAACACAGCTAGAAGCTGAGAATCTGGACTTGGCACAGGCAAAGGGCTGTAGCTGGAGGACAAAGAAACTAGCAGAACTTCTGATGGTCATTTGGAGTTGGAGTGCAAAGTTAGAGACTTCAAGGAAATTAAAAACTTGGTTGGTTTTCTCAAGAACTTTTTTCATTTCTAAAGCTGCATGAAGGAAGAGGGTGAAAATATGACAAAAGCTTTGAAAAGCAGAGAAAACTTGATTGCTCTCTCTCTCAGTTGAAAGCCCTGGATGTCCTCATCTGTGATCAGGGCAAACCAGAGGTATATTAAATCTTATCAAAAAATGCATACTAATCTTGAGTCATTTCATGGCCTGAATGTGTAATGTAGTCTCCCTCGTTGTTTTACTTGCTTAGCAGAGGAAAGGGGAATCACTCTTATGTGGAAGAGAATATTTGGGGGCTCTATGTCTTGCATACACAATGTCTGACATTCAATCAAAAATTAATAGGCATGTCAAAAGATAGGACTATAAGACCAAACCAAGAAAAAAAAAGATGATGGAAGCAAGTGCACAGATGATCCAGAGATTGGACTTAGCACATAAAATCTGTGATTAACATGGTCAAGAAAATGGATGAAATGATGGAGAAAATAGAAAGTCAGATAATTCTACCAGAGAATTGGAATCTACAAAAAATAATGAAATGGAATATTTAGATCTAAAAATACAATTTTAAAAATGAAACTTGTTGGTAGTATTTAGCAGAAGATTGGATTAAAAAGACAACACTTGTCAATTGGCTAACTAGAAGATAGATACCTCAATAAAAGACATCCAACTAAAGTACAGACATTTAAAAAATGGAAAAATGCAGAAAAGCATGAAAGGAATATGTGAGAGACAGTCAAAAGGTCTACTATAATCTGCTTTTGAGCCCTAGAAAGAGAGAGGAGGAAGCTGGGGGGAGGGCAGAAGAAATATTTGAAGAGTTAATGGCTAAGGATTTTCCAAAACAGATAAAAGGCATCAACTCACAAATTCAAGCAACTGTGAAAACACCAACAGGTTAAATGCAAAACAAAAACAAACAAACAAATCTAGACTCACTACAGTTTAAATGCTAAGAGAAAATCCTAGAAGCAGTCAGAGAAAACTTCAAGAGCCACAATCAAACCTCAAGCCATAAACTTTGAAAAATGGCAGTTAATCAATCAATCAATCAATCAATCACTTAGTCAATGACCATAAGTTTCCGGTGTGGTAGGTCAGGATTCAAAACATCTCAATCTCTCCCAACTCCCACAAGCAGTACAGAGTTCTGTTGAAAAAAACTTGTGTTGGAAAAAGCATTTAAACATGTTATTAATCATAGAAGAGATGAAACCACCAAAAGGATTTGCCAGGCAAAAGTAAAGGGGAAGGAGAAACCAGAGAGGTAAGCAAAGCACAGAGACACTTTTGATTTGAGGGCATCTGCTGACCCCAGAGAATCAGGACCTCAGGTTTGACAGCCTTAAGGAGTGAGAGAGACAGAAATAAAGTCTAGAGTCCACACAGGGTGGAGAGTCCAATGGGAGTCCAGACCCTGACCTTGACATATTCATGGTGAGAATAAGTGGAGGGACATCTCTGAATTTACTGAATTGTATTCTCAGTTAAATCACCTGGGTTCCCCCAGGTTCTCTCAGCCCCTGAACATGTGCTAAACAGTTCCCAAATTGGTGCGTCCCGAGGCACCTGGTTGTAGCAAACAGAAATCCTTTCCAAAACCTAGTACCTTCACTGTGGTCCCAGTTTTTACCTATAAATCATTTTTCTAAATACGATGCTAGTACATAGTCAAAGATAACCAGCTATATAAGCAAAATAATCTTTGTGAATAGAGTGTGGAAAGGAAAAAAATAGTAACTTTATAGTGGAAAAGCCTGGCAAACACTACCTAAACCAAATGATCAAGGCCAGCGTTCCCGGTGATAAGTCAGGTTGACGTATCCCCTGACACGAGGTGATGAGAAGGGCATTTCACCTCTGTGGTTTTCTTTCATAAAACCTATAACCCCAGTATAATCATGAGAAAGCCATCAAGACAAACCAAAATTGAAAGATTCTACAAAATGCCTGATCAGTACTCTTCAAACTGTCAAGGTTGTGAAAGACAAGGAAAGACTGAGAAACTGTCACAGACCAGAAGAGAAGAGGTGATGGGATGGCTCAATGCAATGTGGTATACTGGATTCAATCCCGCAAAAGAAAACGGACATTGGTGGAAAAACTGGTGAAACTAAAAAAGTCTGGGCTTTAGTTAGCAGTAACCTACTAATATTGGGTTTTATTAGTTTCGACAAATGCACCACAATAATGTAAGAGGATAACAACTCAGGAAATGAAACTGGGTATACAGTATTAGAGACTGGTGTACTATCTTTGCAACTTTTCTGTAAATATAACATTATTCCAAAATAAAAAGTTTATTTAAAAAAAGAAATTTGTGAGTGAGAACTGGCAGAAACAACAGAAAACAGGGTCACAAGCACCTCATATATTGAAAGCATCAGATGCCAAATATAAAATTTCTTTAATCTGTGTAAGTCTTTTTATTAAAAAAGAAAATCTATAGCAAACATCATTCATAATTGTATAATGATAAAGGACTTCCCTTTGGGACTGGAATCAAGATAGAGATGATTACTATCACTACTTATACTCGCCATGTACAAAGTCCTAGCCCACACAGTCAGGCAAGAAAAAGAAGTAGGAAGTATAAGAATTAGATCGAAAGTAACAAAATAGTCATTATGTATACATTATATAAATTTATATCTATATACAAAATATATATCTCCATACAATTTATTAGAATTTTTTAAAGTTTGGCAGTTTCAATTTGTTTTTATATCTTAGTAACAAGCAGCTAGAAAGTTGATTTTTAAATTATATAGATATCATAGCACAAAGATCTCAAGTATCTATGAATAAATCTAGCAGAAGTATAAGACTTCTAGACAGAAAAGTTTAAATTTTATTAGAAAATATTTTTAAATTAATATATATATACCATATTAATGAGATGGAAGACAAGATTGTAAAGATGTCAATTCTCTTCAAATTGACCTATAGAGTCAACGCAATCCTAACCAAAATCTCGACAAGATTTTGACAAGCTGATTTGGAGATGCAAAGGGCCAAGACACTTTGGAAGAAGAAAAGAACATGGGAAGATTTACTCTTCAAGAGTTCACGTGAAGCTGTTGTTGCCATGACAGTGTGGAAACGCATAAGGAGAGGCTGTCATAGGTCAACGGCGGAGAAGAGAGTGCACAGAAACAGACCCTGTACATATGGCCCCTTGGCTAATGGGAAAGGGAGCACTGCAGATCAGTGGGGAAAGGGATGGTTTAACAGATTAAAGGATTCTCAGACAAAAATTCATAAGAATTAAAGTAGAAGCTTTAACCGTAGATCAGACAGGAAGTAATATGGTCTCAGATAAGACAGGAAATGTGGGGGGAAGAAAACAAAAACATTCACTCAGCTTAAGGCTGTGGGTGGTGGGAGAGCTGCCCAGGTCATGCTGGAATGAAATGGGCTGTAAAACCAGGGCGGGCATATGAACAAGAAAGTAAAGCAACACTTGAAACCAAACTGCAAATAGAATCAATCTGGAAGGATAACCCAGAGGATGAAGAAAACATCCCCAGAGCACTGAACATCACACAAAAACCTAAATAATAAAGCAAGAGCATGAAGATAGGGTGATAAAATAACAATATGTGACTTCAAGTGGAGTTGGAAGAGCTGTAGAAACAAATTAAGATCCCCCCAAATAAACAAATCAACTTTAAGAAAACCCCCAAGAAACCAAAAACTACTAAAAATTAAATAATTGTCATGAAGCAAAGTTTGAGACAACCATCACGAGCAGAAAGTAAAAAGCTAAAGAGTTGAAAGATTAGGGACAGATAAAAGCTGTGGAGGCTGAAGTTGCTCCAGTGGAAGAATAATTTTGCCCCAAAATTGAAATAGAAAATCGTTTTGGTGACACTAGAGGAGGAACTTAGCCTGCAGTAAAGGTAGAATTGAATCTATCACCTCAAAAACACAAGGGCTGGGCTTCCCTGGTGGCGCAGTGGTTGAGAGTCCGTCTGCCGATGCAGGGGACGCGGGTTCGTGCCCCGGTCCGGGAAGATCCCACATGCCGCGGAGCGGCTGGGCCCGTGAGCCATGGCCGCTGAGCCTGCGCGTCCGGAGCCTGTGCTCCGCAACGGGAGAGGCCACAACAGTGAGAGGCCCGCGTACCGCAAAAAAAAAAAACAAAAAACACAAGGGCTATATTTAAAGACTGTGCACACAGAATTTATCAATAACTTTCTGCACCACTTTATTTATTCATAATAACAAGGGCACATCTACTTTATAAAATCAATACAATAATAAGGCTATACTTTAAAGTTTAAGCTTTAATAAGATAAAGTCACCACAACAAAGTGAAAGGGCAAGGAAAGTATATTTATAAGTTTCAGAATTTTAGCAAATTCTCCCTTACAGTTAAAGAAAGAACAATCACCTCAACTCACTAACACTGGCAATAAATCAACCAGCACTTCATAGAAGAGGCCAATAAACAAAAAAACTGTTCAACCTCTCATGTAATCAGGAGGGTAAAGTTAACAAGATGCAACTCTTGATCCACCACCTCTGCAAAGTTTGGGTGTGGGGAGATGGCTCACCTAAATCTTGTAGGTGAATACATTGGTTCAGCTACTTAGAAAGGCCGTTTGCAGAAGCTATAAACAATTAAATATTAGTACCCTTTGCCTCAGCAATTCCATTTTTTTGGTTATTGACACAAGACAAACACTTTTATATGTACAAAAATATAAAGAAATACATAATCGTTGTTATCACTGCTTCTTGGTAAAAGTGAACAATTGAAAATGATCTAAATGTCTGTCAATAGCGTGGGGAGGAGGGATGCTTTAAAAACCATGGTGTATGGGGCTTCCCTGGTGGCACAGTGGTTAGGAACCCGCCTACCAATGCAAGGGACATGGGTTTAAACCCTGGTCGGGGAAGATCCCACATGCTGCGGAGCAACTAAGCCTGTGCGCCACAGCTAGTGAGCCTGCGCTCTAGATCTCACGAGCCACAACTACTGAAGCCTACATGCTGCAACTACTGAAGCCCACACGCCTAGAGCCCATGCTCCGCAACAAGAGAAGCCACTGCAATAAGCCCGCACTCCGCAACAAAGACCCAATGCAGCCAAAAATAAAAAAACAAAACAAAACAAAAAAAACTATGGTGTAAGTCAGAATGGCCATCATCAAAAAGTCTATAAATAATAAATGCTGGAGACGGTGTGGAGAAAAGAGAACCCTCCTACCCTGCTGGTGGGAATGTAAATTGGTTCAGCTACTATGGAGAATAGTATGGAGGTTCCTTAAAAAACTAAAAATAGAGCTACCATATGATCCAGCAATCCCACTCCTGGGCATATATCTGGAGAAAACCATACTTGGAAAAGACACACGCACCCCAATGTTCATAGCAGCACTATTTACAATAGCCAAGATGTGGAAGCAACCTAAATGTCCATCAACAGATGAACGGAGAAAGAAGATTGGTATATTTATACAATGGAATATTACTCAGCCATAAAAAAGAATGAAATAATGTCATTTGCAGCAACATGGAGGGACCTAGAGGTGAAGTAAGTCAGACAGAGAAAGACAAATCTCATATTATATCACTTATTTGTGGAATCTAAATATGATACAAATGAACTTATTTACAAAACAGAAACAGACTCACAGACATAGGAAACAAACTTATGGTTAGCAAAGGGGAAACGTGGTGGGGGGAGGGATAAATTAGGAATTTTGGAGTAACATATACACACTAGTATATAAAGTAGACAAACAACAAGGACCTACTGTACAGCACAGGGAACTATACTCAATATTTTGTAAAACCTATATGGGAAAAGAATCTGAAAAAGAATATATATTTTTATATGTATATATGTGTGTGTGTATATATATATATATAACTGAATCACTTTGCTCTACACCTGAAACTAACACCATATTGCAAATCAACTGTATTTCAATTAAATAAACAAACAATAAAAACGATGGTGTATCCATTCTACAGGATAGTATTGGGTTGGCCAACAAGTTCGTTCGAATTTTTCTGTAACCTCTTATGGAACTTTTCGACCAACCCAATATATAGCTGTTAAAAAGAATGAGAAGAGCCTATGGCTATTAAAGTAAGTGAAAATGCAAAATGGCATTCACAATATGAATCCATTTTTTAAAAAACAGGATTCAAATTTTGTATTTAAGAAAATGAGTTATATATGTAAATGCAAAGAAAAGGATCTGGAAGGTTATGCCTGCGACTCTAACAGGACTGGTATTGGAAGCTGCAAGTGGGTGAGTGGTGAACAGGACTTTTTCCCTCTATATACTTCTGTATCGTTTGAAATTTTATGAGCAAGAATGCATAATGTATTTCTTTTGTATTAAAAAATCAAAAAATTTAAAATATTAAGTAGTGGTATTTCTGACCCATTACTAGAGAAAAAGATAGGATTTCTACTCTTTTTCTTGTAAAGGTGTAACCTATTCCAGAATAGAAAATGAAACCAAACATAAAATTACTCAGCCTGTGCTAGCTCTTTGCAGTTTGGGGTATTTCTCTTCCCTTTAATTTCTTTGCTCGGGATCGCTGGAGGAAGAACCCAGGCCCCCGGCTAGAACTGGGAATAGTGGTCCTGTCCACAGGACAGATACGAGACCGACAGCACCACCCAGGGTTTGAGAATAAATCAGGGGTTTCTCCTGAATTTTTTATTTTCGAAACTACCTTCTTTGAAATGACCTATGTGAAGGTAGAACTGACCTGAGGGGAACGAGAGTGACCTGGGGCCACAAGGAAATAAATCCTCACTGCAAAGCCTCAGGAAGGACTGCTGCCTTCAGACAGGCCTGCCAGCTGAGCAGCAGCTGCAAAACAAATAGTCACCTGTGTTGTGGCTGCAGGACTCAACCAGCAGGCGCCCTGCGGCAGTTTAAAATCCCATTTCCTCATTATACATTCCTGCCCTTCATTACACTGCAGGTGACTGTTCCCCTACACCAGGCGTAAAGCAGAGGTTTAGTGCAGAGTCCAAAGGACAGCACTGAAGCAGCAGCGAGGCCAGAGGGAAAGGTGGGAGGAAGGGGGAGAAAGACTGACCTGCTGCTGAGCTCGCTGCCCCCACCAGCCATCTTCCCGCCCAGCCTGGCCTGGGCCTGAGCTTGGCCTCCGACCCCTCCAGGCTCCCCAGCCTCGGTCCGGTCCCAGGAGGCTGCTGGAGCCCTGAGCTCTGAGCAGGAAGTCTGCTCTTGGGACTCACCCAGAGATGACTCCGCCCAAGTAGGGAAAAGGGAAGTGAAAGTATTTATCAGTGAGCTGTGCTGTGCAGATGCCCTCCCTCTTCTCGCGACTCCACTGTGCTTCCAGCCATCCTGACATGTGATCCCAGGGATGAAAGACAAGGAATGACAGTCGGGGCCTGGAGGGCCAGGGGAGGAGCAGGGCCAGCCCTCAGGGGTCCACCTGTTTGTGCAAAGACAGCAACAACTTCTGCATGACCCCAACTGTCCCCAGTCTCCTGCCTTCTCAGAGCGGTTCAGAGCTTAGTACACGGTCGGGGTAAACTCCATGTGTGCCCCTTCCCCTTTCCGAGATGACCATGGTGGGGAGAGGGAAAGACAGAGGCTTCAAATCTTTTCTCCGGGCTGTGGGAGAGCCTGGACCGACGCATTTAGGTCGCAGCGTATGGACATGGACCAGGAGAGAGCCCAAATGCTCAGGTTTATAAAGTGGAGAGAATGTTCTTAGTATTCCTGGAAATCAGCCAGAGGTAGGAGAAAAATCTCCAAGGCCCTGGGGCCAGAGCCAAGTTGGTGACAAGTGTTGACATCTTAGGTACAAGGGTCCAAGATGCCCCGACTATGGGGTTGCTTCACAACTGCAGCCAGGGGTGAAGAGGAGAAACCTGGGAAGCAGTCACGGGAATGCTGAGGGGCAAAGGCTTCTCTTTAGATGGAGATGGAGGTTGGAACCCAGATAACCTAGAAATGAAAAGGCAGGTGACCCCAGCTGAGAGGGTGACCCTTGGCCCTGAAGTTGTGTCTGTGCGCAGGTTTTTCACTCAGATACTGAGTCATCATTCCACAAAGACTGAGAAGTGATCAGAAGACTCACTTGAGTGAGCACAAAAGCAAATCATATTTGAAGATGAGGGGGAAGGTTTCTACCTTCTCTCCACTTCTGTTCTTTCTTTCCCCCAAAGAAGTGAGCATAATACCTCAGTGGTTGGGACAGATCCCAGGACACTGATGAGGGCATCTCTTCCAGTGGGCAGGGTCTCGGTGGTACCAGGTCCTGCACACGTGTGGATCCCTCTCTCCCCCCCTCACTTTGGGGGTGTAGAAGGGCTAGTAAGCCGAGCCTCTGTTGGGCACAGCCGTCCTCTGCTCCTGACTCCATGGGGCATGGGGTCCAGACAAGGCTGGCACAGACCACACCTGCCGTTTCTAGTGTCCCCTCTCCCTCTTCTCTCTGTCCCTGGGCAGCTGGTGGCCCAGGCCACTGCCGTGCTGGCTGTTGACATAAATGTGCCCACTTTTCTGTTGTCTGTTGAGGACTTTCAAGTTGAGCACCTGGAATTAGAGGCCACCTAGCAGCGGCTGAAGGAGCAATCCACAGGGTGGACACTCCCGCGTGGGGGCTGCTCCTGGCCCCTGGCAGAGACCTCCTGTGGGTCTGAGAAAGCTGGGCCTGCACCACACTCCGTGAGAGCAGTGGGAGTTTCTGAAGCATCCCCAGGCCTCTGTGGAGAATGCAGTTTCTTTAAGCCAGGAACTCGGGTTTGGAAAAGGACAGGACCAAATTAAGAAGCAGGTTGATCCTAGGATAAACCATAATGAAAAAAATATATATATATATAAAAGAGAATATATATCTATGTATAACTGCATCACTTTGCTGTACAGCAGAAATTAATACAGCATTGTAAATCAACCATACTTCAATTAAAAAAAAAAAAAAGAAGAGGTTGAACTCCTCCTACAAACCCTGCTGGAGAGATTGAAGGAAATAAGGGGTCACCTGGGGCATTTTCCATGGCTGTGAGAACCGCTGGCAACGGGGAGCATCTCTGCTGTCCCGGGAGGATCCCAGCTACTGGGCCTGGAAACCCAGAGGGCAGGGGAGGTCGTGGTGGAGGAGGGACCTGGGGCAGAGGACCCACTAAGGCGACGGGCTTCATGAGCTTCACCAGGAGCAGCTTCCCCTCAGACTTCAGTAGTGGGGCTGAGTCTCTAAGCTGGCAGACCCCAGTGGGGACCAGAGGCTTGTCCCTGAGACCAGACAGTAGGACCTGGGATCTGAGCTTAAAGGGCAGAAGGAAGCAGCGTCAGCTGACAGAGTGGCCACTGAGGCCAGAGGATCAAGACCCTCCGCTCCTCCGTGGGCGTAGAAGTGGAGAGGAGTGGACGCCTGGGACCCAAGTGGTTACACTCAGGCCCTGCTCCATTGTCCCCTTCCAGGCGCAGCACATCAGTCAGTGGGACTGGCCTGGACCCCCTGCTCCTCTCTCCTCCTGGGAGACTCTCTGGGTACAAGGGGTGAGTCTGCTTGTTCCTTGTCGGGTCTCCCTGGGCTTGTCCTTCCTGCAGGGCCAGGGCTCTGTCAGCCCTTCCAAGGTCAAGTGCACAGAGACAGGGGCCTGGGGAGTGGGGCGGTGTGGGGTGTGACTGATTGGAGCTGTGTAAGACTGTGTGGATAAGCCCAATTCTGAGGTTCCGTTTTAGGGATCTCTTTTTTGCTACATGGTAAGCCACATCACTAAGCCCTATCCAGCTTTCATCATGAAGAAAACTAGTATTTTGATCCCCATCTGTCTCACCGTTTTGCCTGTCAGTTGGTTTTGAACTCAAGTGGGGAGGGTTTATACACAGAATTTGGGGTTCTTCTCTGTGACTTTCACCTTCCTGGGATTTTCCTCTCTCTCCCCAGAAAGGCTGGTTGCCCTGGACTTCTTCCCAGCTCTGCTGACCAGAAAGAAGGTGGACTTCCTACCAAAGTTTTGGCCACCCCACGTAAGGCTGCGGCTGCTCTCAAGTAGAGTAATAATAAACAGGAAACATTTTGTCTGACTGCTTCCCTTGAGTTTTGACTTCCTTCTACCATCAGCCTGCTTTTGTTCACTTTCTAGAAGCCGTAGGCAATTGTTCTTTGCATATTGTCCTCATAGGGACGTCTTCCACCCAGTTTACTCAGGGAGAGCTGGAGAACCCCGTTCTCTCCTCCAGACAGAAGGCCCGGTCCTCTCCACCCAGATAGCAGGGTGTGTGCTGATGCCCTGGAACCCGCACTGGGAGGTTCAGGCTGAAGGGTGGAGCCCAGGACCTCAGGAGCATCAGTCCTACTGCCGTTCCCAGGGACACAGGCACACTCCCCCCAGGTAAGACCACAGCCAGGCTCCTTTACAGCCAACAGCCCACATATGCGTCCAGGTAAATGGAACCGACAGGGGCGATGGGCTCAGTGGCCGTCCTTGCCCTTGGCTGTCCAGGGTGGTAGAGTGGATGCTCTCCCTTCTAACATGTTGACAGACTCAGCCTTAATCTCCAAAGCACAGGCAACCTGTTCCATTTGATTCAGGAGTGTGCCCCCCAGGTTCTGTGGCCTCTCAGACTGACTGGCCTGGGACCACCCCATTCCTCCCCTTAGACATCAGAGCTCACTGATGGTCCCCGGGTGGGTTCTGCCAGTCAGTTTCATTTTCCTTGGCTGTCCAGCCTCCTCCACCCCTTTCCTAAGAGACCTGGATTCCTTTGGGTGAAGACTTCTCCCCTTTGTGTGCAGGAGTAGAAGGAATGTTAACCGAGACACTGGCCCATGAGCAAGCCAGGCCAGCCAGACTCTCTTCGGGGAGCTGGACTCTCACGTGAAGTTTCTTAAGGAGTTAAAACACAGTTGGATAACACTTGTTCAGTGGCAGCTCCTTAACAAGGTGGAGGAGAGGTTCCTGGTGTTCAGTTCCTGGAGCAGCTCTGCTTCCTGCCTGGTCTGGGCTCTGAGCCCAGCCTCCTGCCTTTTCGTGAGCCACTGTGCATCCCATCAATGAAGTCCATCAGAATTTGGGGTTGAGAGAGAGAGAGAGAGACAGAGTTCTGTTTCTCCAGGGAGCCCTGATTAATACAGTCATCAATATAGTGGACCAATGTAATGTACTGCAGGGTGGCTAGACAATCTTTGTCCCTTCAGGCTATCTTGTGACAGAGGGCGGGAGAATTCACATAGCCCTGAGGCAAGACTGTAAACATGTACTGTTGTCCAGTCCATGTGAACATGAACTGCTTCTTATCCTACTTCCTACTGAACGTTTACTGTTGTGGCCTCTCCCATTGCGGAGCACAGGCTCCGGACGCGCAGGCTCAGCGGCCGTGGCTCACGGGCCCAGCTGCTCCACGGCATGTGGGATCTTCCTGGACCGGGGCACGAACCCACGTCCCCTGCATCGGCAGGCGGACTCTCAACCACTGCGCCACCAGGGAAGCCCCTACTGAATGTTTTAAAAGTACATTTCTCCATATTAATAGTTGCATGACATATATCATAGGCCGTGCTAACCTGCTCTAATGGAGATACCACACCAAGCAACAACAGCTGCGACTGGGGCTACTATTGGTTAAGTTTCTAGTAGTCACCTGGCAGCCATGAGCCACTTAGCTTTTGCAGAAGCCAGACTGCTGTTCAAACAAAAATGTAATGAGGATTACAACCCTTGCATCCTTAAATCTTTGCATGTGGCACTAATCTCTGTCATTCCATCGTTCTCCAGGACTGTGATTTTCTTTCAACTTACCATTTTCACCAAGGGAAAGTTCAGTTTCAAGCCCTTCTGCTTGGCCTTTCCTAAGACAGTCATTGTTATTTCACAGGTTAAAGATCCAGGTCAGTCAACTGCTATGTATGTTCTCATTATCCTTACTTTCAGGAACTGGGGTAATGGCTGCTGGGTGATCTCATGGATTGAGTGGACTCACTGTTAGATGGACATTACCTTACATCCATACACTCCACTCTAGCAGGGACCGTGATGGTGCTTTGGGACCCCAGGTGTTAGCATCAACTCAGATCCTGTATCAACAACTGTTAAAAGATGTGTGGGGCTTCCCTGGTGGCGCAGTGGTTGAGAGTCCGCCTGCCGATGCAGGAGTCACGGGTTCGTGTCCCGGTCCGGGAAGATCCCACATGCTGCGGAGCATCTGGGCCCGTGAGCCATGGCCGCTGAGCCTGCGCGTCCGGAGCCTGTGCTCCACGACGGGAGAGGCCACAACAGTGAGAGGCCCGTGTACCGCAAAAAAAAAAAAAAAAAAAAAAAAGATGTGTGTATTTTCCTTTGTCTGGCATATGGTTACTTGAATAAATGAGCTTAGGTCCTTTTGGTGAAGAACTCAGGGAATCACTACTTTTACACTTTCTTATAAGACCTGCCCTCATTTCCATGAGCAGGTCCTAGCTTTGGCTCAGGTCTGGAAACTAGGCAAGGGAGCTTGACTTTTTATCGGGGTAGCTGATCTCAGCCATCTGTTCATCTATTTGTAATCTTTTTTGATGATATATATGAAGCAATATCCTTGTTGGCTGCCCATCTCTCTATAAGTTTAAGGTGTACAGCATAATGATTTGTCTTATATACATCATAAAATGATTACCACACAGGTTTAGTGACCGTGTCCGACTAGCTATCTCCATAGACTGCTTTGGGCCAGGGCTCCAGCTGTCATTCTAACCTTGCTGCACATTACAAAACTTACTTCATCTTGCTCTGACAGTTAAATGCTGCCACCTGGCTTCCATTATTCTAGACTCCTACCATTTCCATTGTCACTAGGGAATCCAGTTCTGTAAAACATTCCTCCACTATGCCAACCTACAGAGGACAGCCCCCACTGAGCATCTCAAGGATGCTGGTGCCCCTCAGCTGTGTGTTCCCTATCACCTTGTTAAGTTAATGTCTCTGAGGCCTCCTGAAGAGCACAGTAACCCGGTGGATGGGTTTTCCAGTTGTAGAGAGTGGAGCCATGCCAACATCCTGAGGCTTTTTTTTTTTTTTTTTTTTTGCGGTACGCGGGCTTCTCACTGCTGTGGCCTCTCCCGTTGCGGAGCACAGGCTCCGGAGGCGCAGGCTCAGCGGCCATGGCTCACGGGCCCAGCCGCTCCGCGGCATGTGGGATCTTCCTGGACCGGGGCACAAACCCGCGTCCCCTGCATCGGCAGGTGGACTCTCAACCACTGTGCCACCAGGGAAGCCCCATCCTCAGGCTTTTGGATCTTCTTTTCCACAGTCTGCCCTGGCATCTCTGCTTCCACTTCATCTAGTATGTACCACAGTTTATACCAAGCATTTTTTTAATTAAAATTTTTAATTAAATGTTTTTCTTCCAGTTTTATTGCAATATAAGTGACATACAGCACTGTATAAGTTTAAGGCATGTATAATGATTTGATTTATATACATCATGAAATGGTTACCACCGTAAGTTTAGTGACCAGCCATTTTTATTCCAAAATTAAAGGAATAGAAAAATATGTATATATATAAGCATTTAAGAGCCACCCAGGAGCATACTTGATTCATCCCCTTTGGCCCTCGCCAGGCTAATTAAACTTCTTGACACAGAAGAGTGCTTCTGTGTTGACAATTTTCCCTTTTCCAGTTTCACGTTCCCCTTTGTCCAGGACCCACCCCCAGACACGATCTCCTGGTACCTGCTGGTACATGTTGGCCAGTCCTGCAGCTCCACTGGGGTAGATGCTCTCTTCAGCTGGCAGGACAACCCAGGACTTTCTCAGTGGGGTCATGCTGGGAGGACTCTGCAGTCTTCATTCAAGCAAGATTAGGATGGGGTAGGGGAGGGGTCTGTCTTCCAACAAAGGCTAGGGAATTCTTTTGCAGGCCGTGTGTTGAGGGAGACCTGGAGTTCGAGGTTCTCACTTGCATCTACCTAGAAAGGCTGATTCTGATTCAGGACTGCACTCCTTCTTTACCAGGGCTCTGCCTTTGGCACAGGAGACCATCCCAGCTTAGACTGCAGTCTTCTCCTGTGTTCTGCCATTCTTAAACCTGGGACCTGTGTCAGGCCTCCCTTTTGTCTGCCTTCCAGCTGCAGTTGTAAGGGTGTCTCTGCTTTGACTAATAGATTTAAGGCTGTCATTTCTTCTTTTCAATATATTAGTGGCACTTAGCAATAGCCACCAAAATCCACAATTCCATTTACCATTTCTCCCTTTGTGAATGCCAATTTCAAAAGCTAGTGAAATCCTCTTTATCTCATCGAGTTTCCCAAAGGTGAAAGTTTGGCAACAGCACTATTAGAGCACACCAGGGACCATCAATATACCACCCATCACCATCTGGCCAGACTGTGATCCAAATCCAGAACCCACCCTTACAGCCTGCTTGCTAGGATCGTTACCTTAAGTTGGGTTCCCTAGAAGCAGAGTCTGAGATAAAGTCTCTTAAGTAAGTGATTTATTGTGAGTTTCTTTGGGAGAAACGGGGGAGGGAAGCAGGATTATAGGAAAAGCTAAGCAAGGATGTAATCACAGCCACAGACTAGCTCCAGCCGGATCTCATGAGGAACACAGGAGCATGAATCATAACACAAGGTTGAGTCCACCTTGGCACCGGAGGCTGGCCCCCAGGCCAAGGAAGTGTAACCCTCCAGGTGAAGCTGGCTCCGTTTGGCTGAAGGCAATGCTCTGGGGAGGGGCGGCATAAGCAGCCAGCCTTCCACGCGGCTGGGGGATGAGAAGTCTGCTCCAAAAGGGGTTTTCCAGGACACTAACCACATCCACTATTCCAGTGAACTGCCCTCGTTTGTCTCCTGAATAGTGAACACTTCCTTGAAATTCTTCTCAAATTCGGCCTCCAGTCTAAGTCCCATTAGGCCAAAGTCTTTGAACTGGAAAAAAATAAAATAAAATGAACGCAAAAATCATGGTGCTCATCATCAGTGTCATTGCACCTTGTAATTGAGAATGGTCAGGACTCCTGTCTCAGACACCCTAAGTTATACGAGCCAGGTTACGCTAAAAACCTCATGCAGCGAGGAGCAACAAGATAGGAATGGGAACTCATAAGCACACCTTACTTATTTGGACTCTTACTTATTTGGTTGGGTTATTGATTTCAGTGAGAGTTAGAAAAGTAATCTATGCTCTTTGTAACAGTGCAAATAGTACAGATTGCTTTTAAGTTAGATCAATGACCTTCCTTTTTCATTGACACTTCTGTTTCCCTCTGGCGACTCCTGTTAAACTATATGATCCATTCACATGGAGTGGAATCTGGAGATTGGGATTTCGGAAGAGGTCAGATTGCGCGTTTTGGGGGAGAGGTAAGAAGCACAGTGTGACTTTAAGATGCAAGTCTCTTCTCCCTGGGCTTGGAGCAGGCAGGACTCTGCTGTTCTCAATGGCAGCTGTAGGAGGGTCTGAGCTCTTCGAGGCCTGGGGTTCTGGTTGCAGGGACACCTTCTGATTCGCTGTTACTACGCCTTGCTGAGCTCCAGTCTTGAACGGAAAAGTCACTGACTTCCGGAACTCTTGCTTTGCAGGTTTCATAGGATGAGGGAAAGTAAAATTTCCCAGGCACCAGAAAATGAGGGCAGAGTGGTTCAATGGACAGAAAATGAAATGGAAGCGGGGAGAACCACTTACCTTGTAAGATGCCCTGTGGTTCTGAAAGATGAGGCGCATGTCCTGCACAAACCCCTCCACATGGGAGTAACCCTGCTCGTTCAGCCTCTTCTTGATCTTGTCCAACCACATGGGCTCCTTTAGGTTTTTAGAAGCCTCTTTAATCTAGTGAAAAACAAAAATCAATGGGAGAATTACTGGCAGAGTTCAATGTGTGCCTCCTGTGGATTCCCATCAAATCCAGTAGAAATACAGAAAGGTAACAGCAGCTTTCACTCCCAGGGGATTCTGATCTCAAATCCCATGGGTACCTGTTTCAAGGTGGGGTAACATCATGGCAGCCTGTAATCACAGTTTGTTATTGTTACTTACGTAATAGTAGTATGGAATCTTCGCAAAAAAGGTGCTCTCTGAATGACAATAGACCTTCAAGAGGAGGAGCTCACATTTCTGCAAAAGAAGGTGGCTGTGAGTGAAAAGCAGCTTGGAGACAATGAGCCCATATACATGCCCAGGCAGAGGCATGACTCACACCAGTATCTGGAAGTTTCCCCAAACATGGATGGCTCTTGGAGACAGACATGCAATGGCTGCAAACAAGTTCTGGTGTGATTTCAGTGTGACTGAGTCATGGCTCACCCTTTGGTTGCCTTTCTCCTGACCCTGCCTATCTGACTTCTCACATGTGAGGGGAAAGGGGAAGAATTGGGGTTCCCATCCGACTCACCAACTGCTCCTCAGGCTGCATCTGCCTTGCCAGGACCTCAGATTCCCCAAGACATTGCTGGCTTCCTGAAGACTCCTTTATCCTGCAGAAGGTGCAACTCCACAGGTTCCTAAGGGGCCAGACATAAGTGAGTGAGGGCAAGGTCCCTGGAAACTGTCATCACTCCTATGTCTGATACTGTCCTCCTTTCAGGAATGTTGATGGACACAGCTGGAGGAGGAAAGGGGCACCTCCAGAGTCTCCAAGAACCCCACGTGGGGTCTGAGCCAATGACCCTCATCCCATCGAAGGAGCAACAAGGGGTCAGGGCATGGAGGTGGTGTCAGGATGAGTAGTGGGCTCTTCTTTCTCTGTCTGTTTCTGGGAGCACAAGGAATCCTACCCGCCAGGCCTGAGTGTCGAAACTGGGTCTTAACCCCTGGGGGGCCTCGGGCTTCCCTCAGCCCATTAAGAACGTGGCAAAATGAGGGAACCAGCCCACGTTTCCTGCCTTTTCTGAATAAGTGCAGAACACAAACGAGTGGCATTTCCACCCCCATGAACAGAAGTCCATGCTGGAAAACTTCTAGGAAAGGACAGTAGCAGTATGTGGGCAAAGGACCTGGCTACTGACCTAGAGGAGAGCAAAACGCATTAACCTGCCACTGCCAGCATCTTGAAACAGCTCTCTGGATCATACTGCTGGACCCTGTACCTATGGCCCTGCTGTTTCCCCATCCAGACATAGTAAGAACTCTGTAGGGAGAGTGTGTACGGCAGGAGGAAGGGTCCCTAATAAGAAGGGAGGGGCTGCATCTCACGAACCTCTCAGTTTCCACAGGTGGGATGTGACAGTCCTCATGAAAAGATCTCGAACAAGTATCACAGCAAAACAGCTTTCCTCCATCCCTGCACGTCTCACACACATCTGAGTTTCCCAGCTAGAAGGTAAAACAACATCTATATCCCTGGTGAGACCTCAGAAGGCCAGAACTAGGGGAATCTAGAACTCATTGCCTTTGTGTGAATCTGAATGGACACATATGCTTCTCCCTGAGATATTAAAGAACAGCATAGCGTGGTGATTTCAGAAGCAGAAATTGTGGTCTGCAATGAAATTCAGGAGGAAGGGCCTGTGTGTCAAACCAGAAAAGTCTTCCCTATAAACCAGAGACTCGGGCTTCCCTGGTGGTGCAGTGGCTGAGGATCTGCCTGCCAGTGCAGGGGACATGGGTTCGAGCCCTGGTCTGGGAAGATCCCACATGCCACGGAGCAACTAGGCCTGTGAGCCACAACTACTGAGCCTGCGCGTCTGGAGTCTGGGATCCGCAACAAGAAAGGCCGCGACAGTGAGAGGCCTGCGCACCGCGATGAAGAGTGGACCCTGCTCACCGCAACTAGAGAAAGCCCTCGCGCAGAAACGAAGACCCAACACAGCCAAAAATAAATAAATTAATTAAAAAAAAAAAACAGAGACTCTAACACTGAAAGGCTAGCAACAAAACAAGACAATTTTTTAGGAATCTGAATAACTTTATTACCTTGCAGATAAAATAAGCTCCTGAAATAAAGTGTTAAATGCATTTGTCTACACCACAATAACTAAACTGACTCCTTGAAGGGTGATATATTGAGAATTTAATAAGGTGGATTAAACTTAGTGTGGAAAGTAATACAAGATTATTTAAACAACTATTTTGAGTCTTGTTCTGGGCTTTTGCGTGAAACTACTTGTATTGGGTGAATTGGGATTCTGGCCATTCTTTTTTTTTTTTTTTTTTTGGTGATACGCGGGCCTCTCACTGTTGTGGGCTCTCCCGTTGCGGAGCACAGGCTCCGGACGAGCAGGCTCAGTGGCCATGACTCACGGGCCCAGCTGCTCCGCGGCATGTGGGATCTTCCCAGACCGGGTCAAGAACCCGTGTCCCCTGCATCGGCAGGCAGACTCTCAACCACTGCGCCACCAGGGAAGCCCCCATTTCTTTTGCTTTTGAAATGGTCATATATGAGGAAGTGCTAGCTCCAAGGACCATTTTGCCAAAAAGTTCCCATTCAATGTTCTGGGGATCCTCAAGGACACCCCCCAATTGGAGACTGAGACTGCTCTGACATGGAGTCACGGCGCCATGTTTTTTCTCATCAGTGTAGGAACTGACAGATTACCATCATCATTCTCTAGAAAGTGATGACCCCTCTTCCCAGAAGAACAAGGAATAACAAATATAAGCAATGTCTAAGAACCTCACATTTGTGTATTTTTTAGCAGATTTATCTGGTTCTTTGCTTCTTAGTCCAGCTGCACATTAGAACTTTCAGGGCAGAGTATATAAAATACCAACGCCCTGGTCCCTACGCCAGAAATTCTGAATCAATTTGTCTGGGTAGGGCAGATCCATTGGTGTTCTTCTTTAATTCATGGAATGGGTAATTTTGTGTATCAGAATCACCTGGGGAGTCTTAAACAATCCCAGTGTCCAAGTCATAGCCTAGAGTGATGAACAGAATTTCCTCTAGGGTGGGATCCGGGCAATACTATTTTCCAAAGGTCTTAGTTGCAGCCTAAGTTGAGACTTACCCTGAGCAAAGGGGATATTATAGGCCTGAATTGGCCTGTAATACCAGTCCCAGGAAAGATTATTAACAGCAATGAGGGTATTCTAGCTGGAACAGCTGCCATCTCCTCCCCATGGACTTTTGGCCGTGGGCTGTGAGACCTGACCCTCTGTGTCTATATCCATCCCAAACAAGCCACACAAACACTGGACTCCAGCACTGTTTAGATGACTAAAGAATCCTTCAGTTGTCCAAGGGTCAGAAAGAGTGTGGATAAGATCTAAATATTGTTGGGGGGATTGCTTTGGAGGTAAACTATAAGTAAAACTACTTGACTATCCCTCCTCTTTTGGACGTTGTGTGTCAGTATTACTGCATACTAACCCATGTGAGTGCTTCCCCCTGGAGTTGTGCAAAAGTGACTCTGCTTAAAATGTCCATCTTGTTGCAATGAAGGGAATCAAAATATGATTCAACTTAGAGAGTGGAGTCATCCATAATTTTAGCAGACCTTAAAGCATCCAGCCATATGGTACCAGTTTGAGTAAAAATGCCCTGTGATTTGCTATGTGGTGACCAGCTCAGCACCACGATGGCTCCCTCAAGATTGGATACGGGGCTTCCGTGAAGAACCCACCAGCCCTGAGTGCATTTCTCTGCAGGACTCACAACAGGGTTCACACCTTAACTTGCCAGGTTGGCCTGGTCTGTTCCTTCTGAGTGACGCTTAAAACCATCTAGCTCTACCTGTACCTTGGAATAGATGTTTGGGATTTTCCTTTCCTTCCTTATTGCCTTCTTTAAATTGCTGTTTTCCCCTCAAATTTCCTCCTTATCCTTCATCTGCAGGCCAGCCGCACCCATTACTACTTCAAGCCCAGGCTCTAGAGACCCCAGTGGTCTCAAGCTCTGCCTCCCAGACTCACTTTCGGGGGAAATGGGAAGGTTTCCACTGAACAAATGGAAAGGATGCTTTCAAGGGCTGAGACACCCAACGCCAGAACCATGTACCTGACGTGGGAGATGCATCGGCTGTTCCCTGCTCATCACACATAGCGACATGCTGCACCTGAGCGAGAGTGTGCTTCAGGGAAATGCAGTGATGACTCAGAGAATGTGCAGAGGGAAAAGGCCCACCTTGTGCTGGGGTTACAGGCGGGCGCTAGTACTTACACAGAGGTTATCTAAAGTATTGTCGTGAGACTTCCATACTCTCTTCTGCATAAAAGAGAGAAAGATTGAAGGACAATATTGAATGTGATGTATGCCTCCACCACTTATTTAAACAGCAATCTGTTGAGGGATTCAAGACACGGTTTACCCATTACTTCATACCTGTTTTTATGGATACACGTATCTACTTGGAAAATAAAAAGTACCAAAGTACCACTGTTTGGCCCAATGCAAGTTCTATTCCCTGGCTCTCAGATGCAAAGTGGGGTTTTGTGAAGCCATACAGGGAGTCTGGCCCTGGTTCCCACAGATGGAGTTGGAGAAACTTTGCTGGTTTTCTTGCTTTGAGAGTCCCTGAGGCATTTTTCTCTATATTAGAAAATGTCATCCCATCTGGAGGAGCTGCAGTGAGAGTATCAGGCCGAGGACTCATCGGCAACAGCTCCAGTGACCACAGGGCCTAGAGGCCTGGCATCCATGCCAGGTGTCCCAGAGAAGAATGTCACCACCTATCACAGGTCTCCTAGGGCACAGCCCCAAAGATAAAATGTGCCCAAGTTTCCCAGGGTTGCAACTCTTCTTCCAGAAGGTCACCCTCCTCTTCCCTCCCTCTGAATCCCAAAAAGTCAGCTAGCTGACTCTTCAGAGGTAACTGACTACCACCCACTAACTTTACATTGCATTCCAATATTCAGTAGAATGACCTGACCTCCTTCCCTCTAGGACACAGGCAGCCTCAGCTTTTGTCTGCAGCCCAGGGCAGAGTGGTCATGGAAAAGTGTGATCCATGGGACAGTGATCTGAGAGGTGTCCATGTCACTGTCCACGTTTCTGTGTGGCCTAAAGTTCACCACCCATCCCCATTAGTTATTCTTCCATGTTAGACAATGAAGTTGAAACAATCCTTGAGGTCAGAGATATTGTTTCAATCTTCTAATGACCATTGGGCATTTAGTGTGCACTCAATCATTGTATGTTGGATAAGTGAATAAATGAGTATCATTTCACTTAGGAACAGATTACTTGCTATCTCCTAAGCAAATATTAGCCTACAATAAAAAGATTGTTCTAAAGGTGTATATCAGATTATTTTACAACACAGCAGCTGTCATCTAAAGGTGTTAGTGACCTTTGTGAAGAGCCAGGAAGCTGTCATGTGGTGTTGAGAGTGACACTGAAGATGCCAGAAGCCAAGGGGCAAGAGAGGTTCTGAGAGGCACAGAGGACCCATGGAGGTAGTAATGGGTCCTGAGATCCGCCACTTGGGGAGCTTCTGTTCTTGCTCATAGGGAGATGCAAAGTATAGAGGTAACTGCAGGTTGTTGCTAAAAAGTGCTGCACCCACAAATAAGGGTAGACTCTGTTGGTAGGACATCGTCAGCTTATGTGGGTAATCTAACTGAGTAACTCTTGGCACCTGGGGAATGCTACAGATGCTGGTCTTTAATATACTCACTAAGTAGGGCAAATAATATGATAGTTTCCCTTTAGGAAATCCAGTGAGTGAAATGTCCCAAGGACTTAGAGTTCAAACTGTCCAGAACATCAGATAATGTAAAGGCCTGGACCTCACATTCCCAGTGGAACATGAAGTCCCATTGGCCAGCTACGTCTGACCTGTCTTAGAAATCTGTGAATGTCTTGAATGGCCATTTCTACATGAAGTGTATAAGAATGGCACTTCTCACCTCCTCCTTCTTCTCAAGTTCTCATTCATACCCAACCCTGGAAAAACCATCACCATGTCCTGAATCTACACTGCACCATACATATTTGTTTGTTGCCTCCGGAGAGGAAGGAATCACTTTCATAGATAGAAGGGAGGTCTGCACAGCACCCCCTTGAGGAGCTGAAAGAGTGGCATCAGAGTAAACAATTTTCCAGGTCAGCCCCTGCTATACTTAGACTGTGAATAAACTTTTGCTCCATCAGATTTCATTAAAGTTAGGAAATAGTAACATGATTTTTAAAATCTGGGTTTGAGTTGAAGATGACCCTATCACCTTACTATGATATATCTTTATGTATTCCAGCATCATGTCTTCTTTTACAACTTTGACACCCTTACATCTGCATCTATAGCTAAAGCACATCCATGAGGTCTATTTTGATGGTTCCTTATCACCTCCATTTCAAATGGTTTACCATTCAAAGAAGATCTTGCCATATATACAACATAGTGTTCAAAGTAGCAACATTGAAGGTGCATACCGAAAGTTTTTAAAAGGTGGGAGTGGGGTGTTGGAGGAAGTTTAATAATAATTACCCAGTTGAGAAACCACAGAATAACACACGGTGCATGAAAAATCAGTTACGTTATGAGAACTTGTAGAAAGTTATGCAATAATCACCTTTCTCATCCTGCCATATTTCCTTGGAGGGTTATGGAGAAATCTTTTCTGAAAGATAAAAGGATCTAAGTATATGGTTGGCCTGTGAGTCTCGCATTTCGAACCTCCTCCCAAATATTTCTACTGGGATGTCCCACTGTCAGCCCAAAGCCAAGGTGACTAAATGAGAAATCATCTCCCTCTCCTCACTTGTACTTCTTCTAGAATTCAATCAGTGGTAGCTTAAAAATCATCTTTAGAACTTTTTTTTCCTCCTGTGCTTTTTTCCTAACTTTAAGAGGTTTTCCTTCATAATCTCTTTGACACCTCTCACCTCCTCTCCATTTCCACCAGTGTCACTCAAGCTTGAGTCCCTCTACCAGGGCTAGTCAATCAACACACACTTATCCCATGCCTATTTGGTGCCAGACATTCTGGCCAATCTTGGGCACACAAAGATGGACAAACCCAAGAGGGGTCTAGAGAGAAAAAGGGGATGCATGGAAGGATGAGAATAAAACAGTATAAGAAAGGCCTTAGTAATGGGCTCAAGAAGCCTAGGGAAGGAATGGTCAGGGTCAGGTCAGGCAGGGAATAGTCAGGGAAAAATGGCATTTGAGCTGAGCATTGCATGTTGAGTGTAGGTTTCTTCGGCTGAAAGACACTGAAGTCATTTCAAGGCCCCACGGCCACATAAAACACTATTTTAAATGTGTCATTTCACATCTCAGAAGACTTCACTGATTTTGCATTATCTATATTGTGAGTTTAAACATATTAGCCTGGCATTAAATCCCTCCACAAACAACTCCAGTTTATGGAGGATTATGCCTTATCACATACAATATGTCTACCTCAACCATGGTTCTGGTTTTCGTGCCATTCTTTGTCTGGAGTAACTTCTTCCTACTTGTTTGATTGTAAACTGTCTTCTTTCAGTGCATAAAGCTGTCTGCATGCACCTGAGTCAGAATGACCTTTCCTTCCTCCAAGCTCCTGCATCCATCCTGACGGAGCCCCTTTTACAACAGTGATGTGCTGCATTGTACTGAGGTTAGGAATGTGGAACACCTCTCCCCAGGTGAGAAGATAAACTCAGAGGCATCTGGGCTTTAGCCATAACAAATATTTGGTGAGCAAATAGTGACCTTATTCTTGGAGCACAGCAAGGAAAGTCACATCTCCCATCCCTGTCACTGGAATACCTCGATCAGCCAACGGAGGGGCATCCCACCGCAGCGAACACTTATCTTCCAGTTCTTGGATCTTTCGTGGCCTCCTCTGATTTCAAATTCCCTGGGGGTGAACCAGTCTCCATTCTCACTCTGTATACACTTCACCAAAACTCCTGTAAGACCAGGGTAAGTTAATCTTTAGCCCTCTTTGTTTTCAGACGGTGGGCTCCCAACACACTGGATCTGGACCTACCCAATTTGGTCTCAAGATCTAAAACAGGAGAGTCTAGCCTCCCCTTTCAGGTTTCAGAATCCCCAAACCTAGCCTTTAAGTCCCCTCAAAGGATATTTACTGCTTTGTGGCAACATTTCTTTAACCAACGTGCAACAACAACAACAAAATGATAATTACCATCAAAATCAACCTTTTATAAGTATGTCAAAATCACCTACGAAGGAAAAGGAAGTGATTTTGAAGAGTGAGACCATTTCAATTTGCTAGGGATAGAGAACAAGTCAGAATCTCCTGTGGACTTTGGGGAACCTCAGGTTGGGACTAAGATCTCCAGTGGGGGCTCTGCGGCTCAGAACGGCACCACAGCAGCATCTGTGCCCTTTATTACACTTTTCATCCAGTTTAATGGCATTATCGAGCAGAGATTTTCCCATCCCTGAAATCATGGATAGCTGATATTAAAAATAATTGTGAAATTTATCCAATGGAAAATTTAAGTTATGTATAAAAGACAATCTTATGCTTAACATCACTAGTCATTAGAGAAATGCAAGTCAAACCCACAGTGAGATACCATTTCACACCCACTAAGATGGCCATCGTAGAAAAGTCAGACAATATCAAGTGTTGGCAAGGAAGTAGAGAAATGGGAGCCCTCATACATTGTTGGTGGGAATATAAAACAGTACAGCCACTGTGGAAAACATTTTGGTGTTTCCTCAGTAGGTTAAACATGGAATCATCATATGAACCAGCAATTCCACTCCTAGGTATATACCCAAAAGAATTAAAAACATATGTTCACACAAAAACTTGTGCATGAATGTTCAAAACAGCATTATTCATAATAGTGAAAGAGTGGAAACAATCCAAACCGATGAAAAGATAAACAAAATATGGTATATACATACCATGGAATATTATATTATTGGGCAATAGGAAGGAATGAAGTACTAATACATACTATTATATGGATGAATCTTGAAAACATAATCTTAAGTGAGAGAGCCAGTCCCAAGAGGGCACATATTATATGATTCCATTTAAATGAAATACCTAGAATAGGCCAATTTATGGAGCAGAAAATAGATTAGTGGAGAGAAAATAGATTAGCCCAGTTTAGGGCTGGGTGGTGGAGTGGGGTTAGGTGGGAATGGGCATTGATGGCTAATAGACATGGAGTTTCCTTTAGTGAAAAAATATTCTGACAAAAATATTCTAAAATTAGATTGTGGTGATGGCTGTACCATCTTGTGAATATACAAATAAAACTCAACATTGAGTTGTACACTCTCAGTGGTGAATTGTATCTCGGTTAAGCTGTTTAAATACTTTACCTCAATTATGTACATTAATTCCTCGCAGCTACACCACGAAGCAGGTTTTTAATGATTCCTTTTTTAGATAAAGTATTTCAGGGTCAGAAAGGTCCCATTCTCTACTCGGCTGAATCAGTCCCTCTCGGCATAGCTGAGGCTGGGACTGAGGTTGTCTGATTCTGAATTCTGTTCTATCCTTACTACGTCAAGCACCTGCCCTGGTGAAAATCATCCAGAGGGAGAGAGGATATGAAGTTGGAGGCTGAGGGCCTCTTCCCTTTTATTTCTTCTTCATTTCTCTCTGGCCTCCCCATGGACACTTTCACGTGGGAGTAAGCACCTAAAATGTATGATTTCTTAAAGTGTGAAAATAGCAACTTAGGGATCCCTTCCTCCTCTCAAGCCAAACCATTGTCCCAATTCCTTCAACTCTGTGTAATTCACATGGATAATTCCAATACTTCTCGTGATCCCTTCAGATAGGAATTGCAAATAGACCATAAAACCCACCTTCTTTCAACTTCTTCTTATGTAACATCCCCTTCACCTTACCACAGGTCACAGGAAGTATCTGAGAGTGAAAATCCACTTTTTCATATCTGCGTTTTCTTTGCCCTGAAAGAGAAGATGTCTTCACTGTCTCATTTTCAATTTCGCACGTACTGCTTCTCCCATGCTGAGTTTGTTCCTATAAAGGTATGGAGGAACTTAGAAAGCTTTATTCCATAAATCTCTAGAGTCAAAGTCTTTCTTCCAAGTGGCATTTTTGATACATAACTACAGAATGTCTACCTCTACCTCATCCCTCAAATCTCACACAAAAAAGAATGTGTTAACAGAGAAATTGGGCTTCAGTAAAACTGTCTTAGCTCCCAGTCCAGTCAGCCCCCCTGATTCTTACATGACAATGAAACATACAGCTGCAACATGTTCTGAAGGGGACCTCCAGTTATACTATTTCACTGCAGTTAGGCAGCTGGAACAAAGCGAGAGACTGTACTTGCATCTCTCTATTTGAGCACTGGTTAGTGAGCAGAGAGAAAGAGTAATGATGGGGGAACCTAATGGAGGTGACGTCTGTCTTCTCTTTGTGTTCTCTGCTTTGCTTCACTTCTCCCTCACATCGGCTTTCTCCTTAGCTGAAAGAGGAGTTCAGGAAGCTCTAGGATAATCTGCAAGTTGCATGGTGGGGAGGGCTGCTAGAGACCTGATTCCACAGCAGCAGGGGTGAAAGGTCTTCAAACTAGCTCAAGGAGGATGTGTAACTGATGCTGACCCTCCAGCCAACGTTTTAGAGCTATGATGGGAAGAGGGGGAGCTGTCCGTGGTCCAGTTTTGAGGTAGTAGGCTAGTAGAACTGGGATGAACTGAGAAGGATGGTGTGGGCCTAATTCACGCTCTTGCTTTACAGATGAAGAAACTGAAGCAAAAGCTGTCAAGTGACAGGTCCAAGCCCACACAGTCAGAAGAGAATGACAGACTTCTGACTACCACTCCAGGCCACCCATGGTGTGCAACCTCTGACTCTCTGTGCAGCAGGAAAAGGGTCTGCTAAATAATATGTGGGTTGTATATGTGCCCTTTATATGAAAGCAGACTATTTCAGTTCAGCAAAGACAGCATCACTGTGGTAGCCCCTGGACCCATTGGGTCTGGTTTAGATCTGTCACCAAGTTACTTGTTTGTGGAATTTTTTTCTTTCATACACATTTTGAAAATGGACCAAGTCATAGACGTTTTCCAACAGTTAGTAAAGCTACATAAAGCAATTAGGGAAATGGATTTATCAGTAAAAACACAGAGTAAAGCACAGGAAATGAGCTGCATAATTATTGAGAGCATACTCCCCTTTTCTTCTTTACCTCTTGACTTAACTTTTCTCTGTGGGGCTCTGTCACTATGAGTTAAGTGGAGTCTCCATCTGCCTCTCTTTCTCCCTGAGAAAATAGAAGAATAGAATCACAGTCACAGACATGCAGTTGCATTGTGTATATTAGTGCTTTACGGAATCTCCATTGAAATGTAACTTCCCCATAAGCCTGTCTAAAGCACAAAGAAAAATATATAATGCCTAGTCCTTAAGCACGAAGAATTAGATGGCAAATCTTAGACTCATCTTATATTTTACTTTTCATTGTCCCACATTAGTAAAACAAACAAATAATAGAAATCAGCATTTTATTTATGTCTCAAGCAGCCATGTGTTGAGTGCTTAATAGATGCCAATTGTACATCTACTAATGTACAATGAAAGGAAGTGAGTTAAGGGAAACCCTATGGTGGGCTTCACAGGTGAGACACATGTCCTGCACATCACCTAGAATGAAGTTATTTGTACATTTGTGTTGAAAGGTTTAGTAATGTGACCAAGAGTTTTGTCCACCTGGGTTTAGACAAAGATATTAGAATCGAAGAAACTAACAAGAAGTCTAATCAAGAGAATGGGTAGAACTGAGTCCTCCAAAACCTTGATTTCAAATAGTAATTAAGGACTGACTCAGTAGATGTTGCAGCAGGGGGTGTTCTGCCATTTACAAGTTAATTGACTGTGGACATGCATCTCAGTATGTTTGCTATCATTCACATGTGTTTTATTTTCTAAGGTAGGAAGATAAATTCATTTCCTGGTTTCTGTGTTCAATGCCTACCATCAAATGGCCACCATCTGATGGTGCTGAGTGGGGTAATACAGACCCCAGGAAGAAATATTTTCCAGACTACTCCTTCCTAACTGCTGCAAACTCCAAGCAGATTATGAGCATATATCAGACCAGCAAAGTAAAAAGGCTCTTTCCTTCAGTCAAACCCCAAACGGACACATTGGTTGGAAAAATAATCCCACCAGTTCTGGTCTTTAGACTAAGCAGTTACTGAGAGGGTTTTCATTTCCTCAAGATCAAAATGGCCTCATGGGACAAATGTTGATGACTAGACCTTATCAGAAGATCAAACAAGTCACAACTTTGCAAGTTGTCACCCTGTTGTTATTTAACAAGATAATAGAATCTCAGACAAGAGGCCTACAGAGATTTCTAAACTTAAGAAATCTTAAGTTTAAGAAATCTTAAAACTTAAAGAAATGTCTAAATGTAAGAAAGTAGAAGACTTGGATAGTATAGCCGTGGGCTAAGGAGAACCACTAACAAGACAGAATTGCAGTTCTTAAAGAGGCAGGTTAATCGTTTGACTCCCTCTCACTTTCTCCCTCTGTAAGGTGGGTTCACTAGGCAATAGCAGGTCACCCAGCCAGGTATGGCTTTCTGAGGCTCTCCGCACCTCCTCTCTCACCCAAGATGCCAAAGTGGTGGAATACTCTAGAAGACCAGGATATTTCTGGTTCTCTTTCTCATTCCTCTCTCCTCTTCTAAAGGTCCATGCTCACAGCCCAGTGAGAAGAGATCCAGACATCTCTTCCTTGCCTCTCCCACATTCCAGTTTGGCTTGGCACTAAAGCTCTGATTACAACCTTGGACAGTCCAGCAAATGCAGAGTTCTTTCTTGCTCTCTGTCTCTATCTGTTGCTTCTGGTTATATCTTTCCTGGGTAGTAGGTATGTTGGATTTACCTTTCATCAAATCTGTTAGGCCTAATATTTGTAGGGAGAAAAAGGAAATACATTGAAGTCCATTCTAGTCTTTGGAGCTTCTAGTAAAAGGAGATTTGGTGCTTAAAACCCACTAATTCATAATATAGCGCTATTGTATTTTACTTTCAAAACAGATTGGCTGAGCAAGGCAGGATTTAACTATTTCTGTGTCCCCAGGCTCTAGTGCCCATTTAATAACACTGAAACCCCATAACAAACCCTAATAAATACTATGGTAGTCAGATTACAATGTAAGGTTATTTTTAAAAAATTGTTATGCTTGGTATTAACCTCTAGAAGTAAATATGACAATTTTAAATTTAATACTGTTTTCTCAAAATCTTAGTAGAACTAAGTCCCAGCCATTGAGAACAATTCACTAAGTGCCAAAAAGGGTGACCAACTGCCCCAGTCTGTTCAGGACTAAGGGGTATCCAGGATGCAGGACTTTCAGTGGCAGGACTTGGAAAGTCCTGGGCAAACCGGGTCGAGTTGGTCACCTTACTTCACAGCCTACATCCAAAGGCAGTGCACCGAACCACCTATGCGACCGTCCAAAGTATTAGTGGAACAGGTTATGGTGGCCCTAGCTCTTCACTCATATCCAGGCTACATTTCTTTCCAAAAAAGTCAAGTTGGTGCCTCTTCCCTCACTGCAGAGTTAATGAAAGCATCTTGTGGAGGAAAGAGCTAGTGATTGTGCACTTTCCTTATCCAGTGTCATCTCACAGCTGTCCCTGTCAAGTAAGACTCTTCCACACTCTTATCTCTCCTCTCTCATCCACTTCCCCAATCCTGAATGGGCTCAAGCCAGCAGCTCTTGAGTGGGAGTAGAGCCAAGAGAGAATGAGAGAAGACCCCGATTATGCCACCTCTCCACTGCAGGTGTTCCAGACCAAGCTTGCTCAGGCGGAAGGCAGGGAGGTGCTTTGAATTGGAGAACATACTTAAGTTTTAATACCAGGCCTGAAAGGACCCCAATAACTGGAAAAAGACTCTTGTTCCTGTGAAAACGGAACAGAAAAATGCTATGACCTGCCCAAGATAGGAAAAACTCACCTAGAAGGTAGATTTGAAAGGGGAATGAGAGAATGAACTTACTTTCTGTTTACAATTTATAAAAACTAGCCATTTTAATAAACCAATAATATAAGGTAAAGGAATTTTCATGAAAAACAGATAAAACTCAGAGGAAAAAAAAATTAGGTCCTGGGCAGTTAAGAGCTATGATATAAATGCAAACAATTTACAATCCTGGCTCCAAATGGGTTGCTTTCTAAAGATTTCATGGCTCTCAACTTGACTGGTAAGCTTGACTAGTAAAAAATTAACGAAGATCTGTGTTCCTCAAAACTTTAGCAAAATTTCTATTGACCCCCAGGGCAAAATAGAAGTGGCACAAACAGTCTTACTCCTGATTTTGGCAGGGTCCTGCAGGTGCATTTTCTCCTTCTTCCCACTCGAGGCCAGTTGGACAGCAGCGTTGCTGTTGTCTAGGGGTAGGCAGGGGAAAAGATAGAGTTATGCAAACAGCAGCTGACATGTGAAATGAAAAGCAAGCGAGGAATTTTATGAGAGAGTATAATATAGTGGAAATAAAACATCAACTACGAGCCAGAAACCCAGGAAAATCCACTTAAACCTCTGTCCCTGTCTCTTCCTCCATAACATAGACCTACTATTGTTGTTCTATATTATCACAGAACATCAAGTGTTAAAGTTTTTTGAAAGTGCTTTATAAGCTGTGTATTACAAAGTACAATACCATAATTTATGGCTAATTGTAAAAATACATAAGAAATATATCAATCTACCGCTGAACATGTGTTGAAAAGAGTTCAATTCAGAAGTATCAAAAAAAAAAAAAGCAAGTGAGGGAATATGGGTTTGAATTCTGAACCCCCTTGCACTATACACTTAGACAAGAAAGAAAGTTATGGCAAGGGATCTCAAGCAGGTGTCCAGAGCATTCTCTACTTACGAGGGACCACTTTTAAAGTACATACAAAATTTCATTATACTTTGGAAAAAAGTAGTTTAGAATGTATGTATGGACACACAGACCTAAATGAAAATGTCATAATGATTAAATACAAGTATTTAGTGTTTTGAAAATAAGCATTCTTAAAATGGATGCAACCACTTTTTTCTTTCTTCCTGAACAATATTATACACATTCACTAATAGTGCAGCCATGTAAATTGGCAAGAATATAAGACATATAGATTAGTGAAAATTAATAAATTTTAATTGGACTCTAAAATCTTGTATAGATCTAGTGATTCAAAATCAGAAATCATGTGGAAAATGAAATCTAGCCCTCATTGTCTAGAGAAAAGTTGTTCCTTAAACCACTACTAAAATGAACAAGATTTCAGGGGTCTGATTAGAAGTAATATATACACGTTATTGGAAACTCAGAAAATAAAAATTGCATGAAACATCACCATCTGGAGATAGCCACAATTAACTTGTCAGACTTTTCTTTTGCATATTTTACTGTTTAAATGACACTTTTTCATTACAATAGTTGAACATGTTTAATATTTTGAGTATATACACATACCTTTAAAAAACACAAATAAAAATGTAAACATCACCTATATTCCAATGACCAAATTCAACGACTGCATATATTTTTATGGATGTACTGACACTGATTTTCCTATATATCTATATCTATGTCTCCCTCTATATATAGATTGATAAATATGTATAAATAAGGATTTATAGAGATATAAAAACAAATAATGCTTATATATATTTTTTCTTTAACACACACATACATGCACACACATACACATGCAGTCTGCTTTATTCATTTAGCCTTTAGAACACCTCTCCAAATCAATGTTTCTTGACCTAGGAAAGAAGCCACGTATTGAGGATGGCATTATCTTGGTAGCATTTAGCTCTGGACTATTACACACGTGAGATATAAACCATTTTGTTGAAGCCACTGTATTTTTGGGCTTCTTTATTAAAGTGTCTTGGCCTATATCCGGACTGACATAGTAGCTGGGAAACTATTACTGTCCTCAAGAGACTGCAGGCTGCAAGAAGACAATAAGCGGTGCCTTATGAACTGAACAGGTGCGACTACTTCACTTCGCTGCTTACCTTTCTGATGTATTTTTCTCTGACATTTCATTTTTACTCTTGACCAGGAATGCCCTTTCTTTTTTTCTTAAAAAAAAAATAATAAAGTTAATTACTTAGAGCTGTAAATATAATTCTCAAAGCCTTATATATCAGTAGTTTTCAAGTATTTTTTTCAGACCTTAGTTCACAAGAATGGGGCAAATTTCTTACCTACCAGTGTAGCAGTGTGAGGTTGATTTTGAGCTATATTTTACCCTGCGTAGATTTGGAGACTACAGGAGATTTTTTTCCCTTTTCAAGTGTTCTTATGTAAATTCAAATGCTCTGAAGTTGGGAGGCATTCTCAACTTTAATATGGAGAACAGCCATTAAATAATCTCTGTATTCTTGCAGTTGTAACACAAATCTTCTCACTTATGTTTAATATAGTGCCTGAAATTCCCAGAGGACTTAAGGAAACAGAGTGGATTTTGTGTTGTGTTTTGCTTTCTTGTGTGTGATATGAAAATGTGTGAATGTGCGAAGACCACTGGTGCTGGGCAAGTAGCTCAGTGCTGGCTTACAAGGCAGGAAGGGCCAAATAGCCTTGCTCTTCAAATGGAAATGCTATATTCAAGAATGCTGGATCTACCATATGATCCAGCAACCCCACTCCTGGGCATATACCAGGAAAAGATGAAGACTCTAATTCAAAAAGATACATGCACCCCAGTGTTCATAGCAGCACTATTTACAGTAGTCAAGACATGAAAGCAACCTAAGTGTGCATCAAGAGATGAGTAGATAAAGATGTGGTATATCTATACAATGGAATATTACTCATACATGAAAAAGAACAAAATGACATTTGGCAGCAACATGGATGGACCTAGAGATTATCATATTAAGTGGAGTAAGTCAGAGAAACACAAATATCATGTGATATCACTTATATGTGGAATCTAAAAAAATGATACAAATGAACTTATTTACAACACAGAACTAGACTCATAGACATAGAAAACAAACTTATGGTTACCAGAGGGAAAAGGAGTACGGAGGGACAAACTAGGAGTATGGGATTGACAGTTACTACTATATACAAAATAGATAAACAACAAGCTATATTCACCGTATAGCACAGGGAACTATACTCAATATCTTGTAATAACCTATAATAGAAAAGAATCTGAAAAAAAAATATATATATAACTGAATCACTTTGCTGTACACCTGAAACCAATACTATATTGTAAATCAATTAATTCAATTTAAAAAGAAAAGAAAAAAAGAGAATGCAACGACTGCCCCAGTGGCACCTTGACTTTCTATTCTACTTCACAGCCTGAAGCAAATCTCAGCCTCACTGAGGTCTTCAATTCACCAAGATTCCCCAGAGGCCTGGGCCTGGTGCACTGATGCTTGGCTAAGCTGACAGCCGAAGTCCACTGCGCCACTGTCGCTGTTTGGCCTCGGAGCCAGCTTGGCAGAACCAAAGCCGATGTGGTCACTCCTCTGGTTGGCGGAAGTCAGATGACTGGACTTTTGCACATAAGCTACATGCTTGGTCGTTCATGTGGAAAACTACAGACTGGCAGAGTAGGGACACTGATCTATGGGGCAGTGATTGTGGAAACGAACCGTGGTGCTGATTGACCAGTCTGGGCCCCTCATGGGAATGCCCAGGTGCCTGGTCTTTACTGACGGAGGCTGACATCATGATTCTGATGCAGGGGTTATGGCTGATCGCCAGGCTCGTGACTCCTGCTAGAAGCTGGCCCATTTGTCCCACGTGGCGGGAGCCACACTGCAAGGGGCTTTGCCTCTACCTGCTCCTGCCTGATCAGGCTTCAAGATGCTCTTGGGTTTCTGGGCGGTGCCGCAACATGGTCTATACTTCTGCTTACAGACCAGCTGACTCTGGCCGTACCACTGTGACCCTAGAAAGTCATGGGTATCTTGAGTCTGGCTGCCTGGACCACTACAGTCTGACAGTGATGTGCCCTTTAACAAAAGAGCTCTTCACAATGCACTGACTATCTGGCCCACAACCCTCATCTCCTGTCCATACACCTCTGTAAGGCTCTTTGGTTACTGAAGGCAGCTGTCTCCAGAAAGGGATCAGCTCCTTCCTGGATAATGATCAGGACAAAAGTGGTGAGGGGTTAATAGTATTACATAGGCCAATTCTGAAAATCCAGGATTCTGTTTGAACATTCCTGGGAATGATGCCTCATTCTTTCCCCAACCAGCCTGGAAGGCACAGCCTTGGAGGGCCTAAGGGATTCAGATTTAATTCTGGTTATTTTATGAAAGTGCCTTTGCCCTACTTGTATCTGACTATTCTGAATGAAAGGTCTGAGTGGGAATAAGAAATGATTGGAAAAGAAATATGAAGTCCCAGCCACTGGAATGTTATACACATATTTTGCAGCAGTGAAGGAAGAAGAAAACTCCAGGCATCTGAGGAGGGAATCCCATAAGCTCTAGAAGGTACAGGGGATGGAGGTACACTAATAATATCCATCTTTCAGAACTTCTCTGAATCCTTCTTCCAGAAGGAAAATGCTTGGTACAGCTCTCACACTACAAAGATGCGGAATCTACTATTCACCAGATACAAGAAAAGGAGCTGGTCCCAGCGTCTGCATATCCCATGCAGAGTCCCTCCAGACATCACCCCCACCCCCATTCTCAGCCATTCTATGGTGGGGGGTGAAGAATGAACACCATCTGGTTGGTGTCACGGACAAAGAGGACAGATCAGATGGACTGTCCTCTGGAAGTGTCTGCCCTCCAAATCAAGGACTAGACGCAATGAACAGAACTGGGAACTTTAAGGCTTACAGTTGGCCAAGGGGCCCACCCTGGAGATACTGTCCACCTTCCCCCTGGCTGATGTATGTCCCATTAGGGGACCTCAACCACTGTAAATGTTTCCCTTCCAGGGGCACCATGTGTGCCCTTGGGATTGTACTTCTTGTGTGAAAGCCAGGCATTCACTTGCCTCTCTCATGCAAACGTGGAGAATTACACCTTAGGGGTGCTCATTAGAGACCTAAGGCATTTATGGTTTATGAAATTCATTAAATGCAGCAGGAAATAAATTGAATGGACTTTGCCCTAGCCTACATTGGTTGGATTAATCAGGGTGGCTAGTGGAACGGTATCTTCATGGGGAAATTTGCCAGAATCTGATGTGTGATGTGAATTTGTTGGGCGGGGGAGGGTGGTTCTGTGGCATTTCCACATGGCTGAGAGTATCTTTTCAAGGATGTTTGAACAGCTAACAGCTTTGGAAGCTAGAGATAGTGTTGCCTTCCAGGTCAGAGGGCAGATTTGTTTCATGACCAATATAAAATAGAGAATGTCTCCCTCCTTAGAAATATTCCAGAATAGTAAAATTTTCTTAAATTCCAGCTAATGCCTCCCTCATGGATAAGTTTTGTGCAGGTTTGCTAGTAACCCCCTTCTAAGACTGGGGGTATTCCTCAACTTGGGCAGCTTGTGTGTGCCATATTACTAACCCCTATGTGGGTTTAAGGAGACAAAAAAACTGATGCACCTAGCCTATATCTCAGCAATTTCATTTATAGGAATTTATACAAGAGGTATAAAGGCATAGAGCCACAGAAAAGTTTCTACAAGAATGTTCATTGCAGCTTTTTCATATTAGCCCAAAACTGGAAACACTTGTGGTGTCAATAAATAGAAGAAAGTATACACAAAATATGGTATAGTCCATACAATGTAACCTATTTTGTAACAAAATGGTATAAACTACTGATATATTCAACAATATGGATAAATCTCAAAAACATTATGCTGAGTGGAATAAACCTTACACCAAAAGAGAACATGCTCTAAAATCATATATAAAGTTTTATACCAAGCCAAATTAAGTTATCATGAAAAAAAAATAAGAATAGTGGTTGCCACTGATGAGTGAGGCATAAGGATATACCAGAAAGGGCATAAGTGCTTCCATGATGATGGTCATGTTCTGTATCCTGATAAGGATTTGGATCACATGGGAGAATACATTTATTAAAACTCATCAATGGTACACTTAGTATTTGTACATTTCATTATAAACTTTATCTTGCAAACAAGTATTGAACTGTAGTTAATGATGTACATGCTGAAGTATTTGGGGAGAAGTGTACTGACGTCTGCAACTTTGAAATGTTTCAAACTTGAAGATGGGTTAGTGGATATATAGAGAAATGGATAGATGGAAAGAAATCTGATAAAGCAAGAATAGTACAATGTTAATTGTGAAACTATGTTAAAGTATTCTGGTGTTTACTGTAAAATTCTCCCAAGTTTTCTCTAAATTTAAATTTTCCATGATTCAGTGTTGGAGAAAGAGCTTTTAGAGAGAAAGGACAGATTATTTACCAAGAAATGACAATCACAATAAAAGAGGAATTTGCATCAGTCAGTCACAAAACAGATTCTAGAACACAATGTAGTAAACACTTTACTAATGAAAAATAAAAGTCAACTAGAAATTTTAACCTTGGGTCTATCAAAAAAAAGACAAATTTGCACATACAACACTTGAAAAATTTACCACTTAGAGACCACTCATTAAAAGAACCAAAGGATTTAATTCAGCTAGACAAAAAGCAAAATCAAAGAAAAGAAACAATGATGAGTACATAAAATGATTTTTAAAAACTTTAATTTAAGTAAATATCAACTGCAAAAATCATAATATTAATAGTTTCAAAACTGTAATTAAAAGAAAATAAAATGTTAAACAATAGCTAAATGGTAGAGATGGATGGTCTACCTGTAGTGAATCCATGCTAAGATCCTTATCATCTTTGGGGATTGGGGCATGGTTAAAAAGATTACAGAAATTTATCTCTAATCGCCAAACCAGCAGGGAAAAAAGGTAGAATACAGAATTCTATCTCAGCCCATTTGAAAGTAGGAAAGGACACAAAAACACAGAAAAATAAAGATGAACAGTGATATAGAATCTATAAGTCCACATATATTAGGAATCAGAATAAACGTAAACAAATAAAATTTAACTATTAAAAGATGAGGATTATCAGAGAAGTTTAGAAAAAGCTAAGTGTTGTTACATGAGGCCTAAAACAAAGCTGCAAAAAAAGGGCTTAATGCAAAGGGAGTAAAAAACCTCAAAAACATAAGTTCATGGAACACTATCAGCACCCTGAAAAAGAGATTTAAGATCAAAAGCATTAATAGGGATAAAGAGGAACACTGTATAATAATAAAAGGAAAAAATCCACTAAGTTATACAGTCATGAATAGCCTCAAAGTATTTAAAGTAAAACAACAGAGTAGTGAGGAGGCAAATACACAACCATGTGGGAGAACTTACCACATCTAAATAGAAACCTGATAGAAAGAATATAAGCTACTTTAGAAGATTTAGAAGCACCAAACAACAAAGTTGTGCTTGATAAAGACTGTTTATGGGGAGAGGCCAGATCCCAAGAAATAGTTCAATGCACACTATTTTTAAGTGGCACAGAACACTCACAAATATTGACGTAAATTAGGATGCAAAGGAACTTTCAACAAATTTTAAAGAATTGACAAGGTCAGTTTGTTAAAACTCATCCAATCATATCTTAACAGTGATGAGTGCTATTATAGAAAATTATAGCTCAATAAAGCTGACAAGGAAAGTAAAAATGTGCAAGATCTATTTAAAAAACTAAAACTTTGTTGAAGAACATAAAACGTGATCTGAATAAATGAGTAGTTCATTCTCCATGTAAAACCCTCATTTCTACCCAAATTTATCTCCAAACTGAATGTATTTTCAAAGTTCCAGTGCAGTTGGGGAGGTATTAAGAGGAAATCTTGATTGATTCTAAAATTCATGCACAGTGAGGGAGCCATAATTACTGAAATTCTGAAACCTCCTTTTCTCTTGCTTCTCATTATATTTTTTTACTTTTTTCTTTGTTAAAAAAGAAGTATAACAAGTAGGAATAGAAAATTTTACTTTAAAGCACTGTAATTAAACCGACTTGATAACACGGTATTGTGAAGTAATTATATTCCAATAAAGATCTATTTAAAAAAATAAAATAAACTGACCAGCATTTCAGAGTAGAGTCAGACACAGATCTGTGAATACAGGAAAAGGCACAAGAGGGCATTAAAATCACGAAGAAAAAAATGTTGGTGTTCATAGGCACATGAAAAGATGTTCAACATCGCTAGTCATCAGGGAAATGAAAATCAAAACCACAATGAGATATCACCTCACATCTGTCAGAATGACTATCATCAAAAAGAATACAAACAGCAAAATTGGAAAGAATGTAGAGAAAAGGGAACCCTCCTACGCTGTTGGTGGGAATGTAAGTTGATGCAGCCACTGTGGAAAAAAGTTTGGGGGTTTCTAAAAAAACTAAAAATAGAATTATCATATGGCCCAGCAATCCCACTCCTGGGCATATAGCCATAGAACACAAAAACACTAATTTGAAAAGATACATGTATCCCAATATTCACAGCAGCATTATTTATGCTGCCAAGATATGGAAGCAACCTAAGTGTCCATCAACAGATGAATGGAAAAAGAAGATGTGGTGTATATATATACTATGGAATACTACTCAGCCATAAAAAGAATGAATTTGCAGCAATATGGATGGATTTGGAGGGAATTATGCTCAGTGAAATAAGTCAGACAGAGAAAGGCAAATACTGTATTATATAACTTATATTTGGAACCTAAAAAAACACAACAAAATAGTCGAATATAACAAAAAAGAAGCAGACACAGATATAGAGAACAAACTAGTGGTTACTAGTGGGGAGAAGGAAGAGGGGAGGGGAAATATAGGGATGGGAATTAAGAGGTACAAACTATTAGGTATAAAACAAGCTACAAGAATATATTGTACATCATGGGGAATATAGCAAATATTTTATAATAACTATAAATGGAATATAACCTTTAAAAACTGAATCACTATATTGTACATCTGTAACATATAATATTGTACATCAACTATACTTCAATTTTTAAAAAAGTGTTGGTGTTATTCCTTGTAATTACTATCTCACATCATACACAAAGAAGTGAATCCTATGTGAATAATAGCTTTAAGCATTTAAAAGCACTAAGTACTTCAAATATTCTAGAAGCAAATATAAATATTTTTAAAATCTTGAGATGGAAAATATCTTTGTACATTATAAACAAAACCTAGAAGCCATAAAGGAAAACCTTGATAGATCTTACTACATAAAATTTTCAAATTTCTCTAGAACACAATATGTTATAAACAAGCCTAAGAGAATAACATCAAATGAGACAAAATAGTAACCATATACATAGGCAAAATGTTATATATATATATATATATATATATATATATATATATATATATATATATATATATTCCTATGCTTCTTCAGCATGGTTTAAAAAAAAATAGCAATACTGGGCAAGGCTTACACACCAGCCACTTTTATTTATTTATTTATTTTCATCAGCCATTTTTAGAAAAAGGAAAACAAACAACCAATAACAAATGAAAAGTGCTTGACCACAACAAAAATGAGAGCAATGCAAATTAAAGCAGAATGAAATGAAACTTTTTACAATTAAGTTTGGTAAAATGTTAAATGTTTATAATGTCTGTGCATGATATACTGCTTTAAACTAAGAGAAATGTAACAGTAAGAATAGATTTATGATATAATGTGTTAGTATATGATATACATGTGTTAATACATGCATAGAAAAATCTAGAAAGATATACATCAATCAAAATTTACAAAGAGCATATATTTTAAAATTTTAAAAACAATAAAATTTTTGAAAAAATATAAGTCTCACTGAGCTAAAATCAAAGAATCCAGAGAGCTCTGTTCCTTTCTGGAAGCCATAGGGGATAATTCATTTCTTTACCTTTTCCAGCTTCTGAAGGCTGCCCACATTTCTTGGCTCCTTGCTCCCTGCCTTCATCTTCAAAGCCAGCCACATTGTATCTCTCTGATCATTATTCTATAGTCACATATCCCTCTCTCCATAGAAGGAAAGGTTTTCTGATTTTAAGGACCCCTGTGATTTGATGGGGGCCACCCAGATAATCTAGAAAAATCTCCGCATCTCAAAACCCTTAACTTAATCACACCATCAAAGTCTCTTTTGCCAGGTGAAGTAACAGATTACAGGTTCCAGGGACTAGAAAAAGGACATCTCTGTTTCTGTTGGTATAAAGTTTTCAAGAATCTTATCAATCTCTGATGTATGTCATGGGGATCTCCTCCATTAGACAACAGTCTCTTCTACAGATCTTTCCTGTATACTCACATATCTATTTTTCACTTCTGCTAAGATGGTTGAAGGTATCTATGGGTCACAAACTTAACCTCTTCAAAGAACATTTTATATGACTGAATACCCTGAATTTTCACTACTTCTGGGGCATTAGCAAAAAGTTATACAGTCACACTCTGGGTTGTCACTGCAGAGCACATTTTCCTGACAATGAAACTCCGAATATGAGCATCTTTTGCAATCTGAATAGGTTAAGAATTTTCCAAATCATCAAGTTCTTATTCCTTTTGTTTAGCAGTTCTTCCCTTGACTTATCTCTTTCCTCTCACAGTTTACTCTAAGCAGCAACATGAAACCAGCTGCACCTTTATCATAGTACTTAGAAATCTCCTTAGCTATATATCCAGAAAATTCTGCTTTCCGCATAACTGCAGGATAGAATTTCACTGAGCTTTCTGCCACTATATAATAAGGATCCCCTTTCCTTTAAATTCCAAACACATGTCCCTTATTTCCTTCAGTGACACCTTTAAACTGACAGTGGTTTCATGACAATTTACACATTCTCTAATATGATATAGGTTTTCTCTACCATGTTCTTCACTTCCAAGTCCTCACAAGCAGAGTCTTCAGCACCACCTTTCTACTAACAAACTGCTCAAGGCAATCTAGACATTCTCTATCATTCTACTTAAAATTCTTCTTATAACCCAATTTCCCTCTGGCCATTGCCCAATTCCAAAGCCACTTCCACATTTTCAGGAATGCAATATAGCTGCACCCCACTTCCAATGACCAAAAATTCTGTATTACTCTTTTATTGCTGCCATAACAAATGACCTCAAATTTAGTGACTTAAAACACTTTATTGTCTTACACTTGTGTCGGTTAGAAGTCTGACAAGGGTCTCTCTGGGCTAAAATCAAGGTTTCAGTAGGCCTTCATTCTTGTCTGGAGGCTATAGAGGAAAATCTATTTCTTTTACTTTCCCAGCTTCTAGGAGCCACCCATATTCCTTTTTCCTCCCCTTCATCTGCAAAGCCAGCAAATATTGCATCTCTCTGTGACTATCTTCCATAATCGCTTCTCCCTCTCTTCACAGCCAGACACACTTCTTCATTTTTTAAGGCCCATTTGATGATATTGGATGCACCACAATAATCCAGGATAATCGCCCCTTTCAAGGTCCCTATCTTAATTATATCTGTAAAATCCCTTTTGCCATGTAAGAGAACAGATTACAGGTTCCAGAGATTAGGATATAGACATCTTTATGGGGCTGTCATATTATTAATATTTATTATTATTAATTATAATAATGAAACTGGCCTTAAAAACTCATTTTAATATCAAAAGCAAGTAAAATTGTATGCACTCTTACTTCTTTTCCTCTTGAGTTTTCCCAAAGTAGAGTTGTTTCCAAGATCCACAGTATCTAGAAAAAACAGGTGGTGAGGAAACAAAAATGAAGTTATAAATCTTAGAATGATTCATACTGCAAAAGGCTTGAATTTATAAAGATGTTTGGGTTATCATCTGTCTCTTCCTTCTAAAGGAACTAAACCTACTGAAT
Organism: Phocoena phocoena; assembly: GCF_963924675.1. Taxonomy (NCBI): domain Eukaryota; kingdom Metazoa; phylum Chordata; class Mammalia; order Artiodactyla; family Phocoenidae; genus Phocoena; species Phocoena phocoena. The sequence continues at coordinate 106,320,429 of NC_089225.1, read as the reverse complement.
TGAGAAGTGAGAGTCCAGGATGAGCCCTGGGTCTTCCTTTATTTCTTAATGGGACTTTGAAAAACGTTCTTCAATACCTATGTACTTCAGTTTACTCAGGGATATCTGTCTAGTTCTTAAGAATTTTGTTAGGATTAAATAAGATCTTATGTACAAAACTTAATAGGATCACTATATAAACAAGTGACATGCTGGAGAACATCTATCAAAAATATGTGCTGGGTTAAGAATAGTTGATCTGAAGTCTCTTCTCCTGACAATTAAGTGACAGGACTAGTTGTCTTTTGAGAACTTTCTAAGGTTGTGACAAAATGACACTATTATCTACTAGTGGACATACACTTGACTTTCTTGGGTGACAGGGATAGAAAACATTGTAAATCACAAGGCTTTATTAGTAATATACTGATGTAATAAACAATATACTGCCATTTTAAAAGTGTATTTCTACTACATCATCCATATATAATCAACATGGGCCATCCCTTAGACACAATTTTATAATGATCTCTTGCTTCCCTGCTATTCCCAAAAGGATCAGGTCAAGCAAATGCAGAGATCAGGATACTGGGATGGATTGGACCACCTGCCACCACCCAACCTGCGTCTGTGTTACCAGTGGAGCCACCCCCATCTCACCACACTCAGGTATCCTTACCCATCATGTCACTAGCTTCTTTACTTTCAGTACTTCCTTCTGGACCTCCTGGCACATATTTTGAGAAACACATAACACAGGAACACTTCTCATTTCCAAATGTTGGTGGCTCTGCTCCTAGGGCAAAATTGTGAATTATGAAGACTTTTCATTTCCCTAGTGATCCTCTTTTCCAAACCCTTGTTGATCCCACTTTTTCTATCTCTTCCTCTGAAATCTTTCATTTATCCTCCCTACACCTGACTCTTCCTTTAAGCCTCCATTTTCCCCTTTCTCATCCTTTTCTCTTTACCAGAACTTTGTTTCTGCTTTTTTTCTTAATGCATAGTTACCTTGTCCATTATAAGATAGTGGGCTAGAAGTTAGCTCCTCAGAATCTCCTTCTGTATTCATCTGAAGAGCTTCTAGTTTGCCAGATACTAAAGAGACACAGGAAAATTACCATCCACAGATCCTGAGACAGTGATTAGGGAAGAATTCCTGGGGCTCTCATAATGCACACTAATATTCTGAACTATAATGAACTGCTTTCTAGCTCCAGTGCTGGACACCCCATGCCAAACAACTAGCAAGACAGGAACACAAACCCACTGACTAGCAGAGAGGCTGCCTAAAATCTTACTAAGTTCACAGACATCCCAAAACACACCACCAGACACAGCTCTGCCCACCAGAAAGACAAGATGCAGCCCCACCCACTAGAACACAGGCACAAGTCCCCTCCACCAGGAAGCCTACACAGACCCCTGAACCAACCTTACCCACTGGGGACGGACACCAAAAACAATGGGAACTACGAACCTGCAGCCTGCGAAAAGGAGACCCCAAGCACAGTAAGTTAAACAAAATGAGAAGACAGAGAAACACACAGCAGATGAAGGAGCAAGGTAAAAACCCACCAGACCAAAAAATGAAGAGGAAATAGGCAGTCTACCTGAAAAAGAACTCATAGTAATGAATGATCCAAAACCTTGGAACTAAAGATGATCCAAAATCTTGGAAAAGATGATCCAAAACCTTGGAAATAGAATGGAGGAAATACAAGATACACTTAACAAGGACCAAGAAGAACTAAAGAACAAACAAACAATGATGAACAACAAAATAAATGAAATTTAAAATTCTCTAGAAGCAATCAATAGAATAACTGAGGCAGAAGAATGGATAAGTGACCTGGAAGACAAAATAGTGGAAATAACTACCACAGAGCAGAATAAAGAAAAAAGAATGAAAAGAACTGAGGACAGTCTCAGAGACCTCTGGGACAATGTTAAACATGCCAACATTCGAATTATAGGGGTCTCAGAAGAAGAAGAGAAAAAGAAAGGGACTGAGAAAATATTTGAAGAGATTACAGTTGAAAACTTCCCTAACATGGGAAAGGAAAGAGTCAATCAAGTCCAGGAAGCACAGAGAGTCCCATACAGCATAAATCCAAGGAGAAACATGCCAAGACACATATTAATCAAACAATCAAAAATTAAATACAAAGAAAAAATATTAAAAGCAGAAAGGGAAAAACAACAAATAACATACAAGGGAATCCCCATAAGGTTGACAGCTGATCTTTCAGCAGAAACTCTGCAAGCCAGAAGGGACTGGCAGGACATATTTAAAGTGATGAAAGGGAAAAACCTACAACCAAGATTACTCTACTCAGCAAGGGTCTCATTCAGATTCAATGGAGAAATTAAAACCTTTACAGACAAGCAAAAGCTAAGAGAATTCAGCACCACCAAACCAGCTTTACAACAAATGCTAAAGGAACTTCTCTAGGCAGGAAACACAAGAGAAGGAAAAGATCTACAAAAACAAACCCAAAACAATGAAGAAAATGGTACTAGGAACATACATATTGATAATTACCTTAAGTGTAAATGGATTAAATGCTCCAACCAAAAGACATAGACTGGCTGAATGGATACAAAAATAAGACCCATATATATGCTGTCTACAAGAGGCCCACTTCAGACCTAGGGACACATACAGACTGAAAGTGAGGGGATGGAAAAAGATATTCCATGCAAGTGGAAATCAAAAGAAAGCTTGAGTAGCAATTCTCATATCAGACAAAATAGACTTTAAGATAAAGACTATTAAAAGAGACAAAGAAGGACACTATATAATGATCAAGGGATCAATCCAAGAAGAAGATATAACAATTGTAAATGTTTACACACCCAACATAGGAGCACTACAATACATAAGGAAAATGCTAACAGCCATAAAAGGGGAAATCAACAGTAACACAATAATAGCAGGGGACTTTAACAGCCCACTTTCACCAATGGACAGATCATCCAAAGTGAAAATAAATAAGGAAACACAAGCTTTACATGACACATTAAACAAGATGGACTTAATTGATATTTATAGGAAATTTCATCCCAAAACAACAGAATACACTTACTTCTCAAGTGCTCATGGGACATTCTCCAGGATAGATCATATCCTGGGACAAAAGTCAAGCCTTGGTAAATTTTAGAAAATTGAAATTGTATCAAGTATCTTTTATGACCACAGCGCTATGCGACTAGACATCAATTACAGGAAAAAAACTGTAAAAAAACCAAATACATGGAGGCTAAACAATATACTACTAAATAACCAAGAGATCACTGAAGAAATCAAAGAGGAAATCAAAAAATACCTAGAAACAAATGACAATGAAAACACGATGACCCAAAACCTATGGGATGCAGCAAAAGCAGTTCTAAGAGGGAAGTTTATAGCAGTACTATCCTACCCCAAGAAATAAGGAAAATCTCAAATAAACAACCTAACCATACACCTAAAGCAAATAGAGAAAGAAGAACAAAAAAAACACCCAAAGTTAGCAGAACGAAAGAAATAATAAAAATCAGATCAGAAATAAATGAAAAAGAAATGAAGGAAACAATAGCAAAGATCAATAAAACTAAAAGCTGGCTCTTTGAGAAGATAAACACAATTGATAAACCATTAGCCAGACTCATCTAGAAAAAAAGGGAGAAGACTCAAATCAACAGAATTAGAAATGAAAAAGGAGAAGTAACAACTGACACTGCAGAAATACAAAGGATCATGAGAGATTACTACAAGCAACTATATGCCAATAAAATGGAAAACCTGGAAGAAATGGACAAATTTTTAGAAAAGCACTACCTTCTGAGACTGAATCAGGAAGAAATAGAAAATATAAACAGACGAATCGCAAGTACTGAAATTGTGATTAAAAATCTTCCAACAAACAAAAGCCCAGGACCAGATGGCTTCACAGGCAAGTTCTATCAAACATTTAGAGAAGAGCTAACACCCATCCTTCTCAAACTCTCCAAAAATATAGCAGAGGGAGGAATACTCCCAAACTCATTGCACGAGGCCACCACCACCCTGATACCAAAACCAGACAAAGATGTCACAAGGATAGAAAACTAGAGGCCAATAATACTGATGAACATAGATGCAAAAATCCTCAACAAAATACTAGTAAACAGAATCCAACAGCACATTAAAAGGATCATACATCATGATCAAGTGGGGTTTATCCCAGGAATGCAAGGATTCTTCAACATATGCAAATCAATCAATGTGATACACCATATTAAAAAATAGAAGGATAAAAACCACATGATAATCTCAATAGATGCAGAAAAAGCTTTTGAAAAAATTCAACACCCATTTATGACAAAAACTCTCCAGAAAGTGGGCATAGAGGGAATCTACCTCAACATAATAAAGGCCATATATGACAAACCCACAGCCAACATCATTCTCAATGGTGAAAAACTGAAGCCATCTCCTCTAAGATCAGGAACAAGACAAGGGTGCCCACTATCACCATTACTATTCAACATAGTTTTGGAAGTTTTAGCCACAGTAATCACAGAAGAAAAAGAAATAAAAGGAATCCAAATTGGAAAAGAAGAAGTAAAACTCTCACTGTTTGCAGATGACATGATACTATACATAGAGAATCCTAAAGATGCTACCAGAAAACTACTAGAGCTAATCAATGAATTTGGTAAAGTTGCAGGATACAAAATTAATGCACAGAAATCTCTTGCATTACTATACGCTAATGATGAAAAACCTGAAAGAGAAATTAAGGAAACACTCCCATTTACCACTGTGACAAAAAGAAGAAAATACGTAGGAATAAACCTACCTAAGGAGACAAAAGACCTGTATGCAGAAAACTATAAGACACTGATGAAAGAAATTAAAGATGATACAAACAGATAGAGAGGTATACCACGTTCTTGGATTGAAAGAATCAATATTGTGAAAATGACAATACAACCCAAAGCAATCTACAGATTCAATGCAATCCCTATCAAACTACCAATGGCATTTTTCACAGAACTAGAACAAAAAATTTCACAATTTGTATGGAAACACAAAAGATCTCGAATAGGTAATCTTGAGAAAGAAAAACGGAGCTGGAGGAATCAGGCTCCCTGACTTCAGACTATACTACAAAGCCACAATAATCAAGACAGTAGAGTACTGGCACAAAAACAGAAATCCAGATCAATGGAACAGGATAGAAAGCCCAGAGATAAACCCATGCACATATGGTCACCTTATTTTTGATAAAGGAGGCAAGAATATACAATGGAGAGAAGACAGCCTCTTCAATAAGTGGTGCTGGGAAAACTGTACAGCTACATGTAAAAGAATGAAATTAGAACACTTCCTAATACCATACACAAAAATAAACTCAAAATGGATTAAAGACCTAAATGTAAGGCCAGACGCTATAAAACCCTTAGAGGAAAACATAGGAAGAACACTCTTTGACATAAATCACAGGGTGATCCTTTTTGACCCACCTCCTAGAGAAATGGAAATAAAGACAAAAATAAATACATGGGACCTAATGAAACTTAAAAGGAAACTACAAATAAGAAGAAAGACAGCCCTCAGAATAGGAGAAATTATTTGCAAACGAAGCAAATGACAAAGGATTTATCTCCAAAGTATACAAGCAGTTCATGCAGCTCAGTATTAAAGAAACAAACAACCCAATCCAAAAATGGGCAGAAGAACTAAATAGACATTTCTCCAAAGAAGATATATGGATTGCCAACAAACACATGAAAGGATGCTCAACATCACAAATCATTAGAGAAATGCAAATCAAAACCACAATGAGGTATCACCTCACACTGGTGAGAATGGCCATAATTAAAACAATCTACAAACAATAAACGCTGGAGAGAGTGTGGAGAAAAGGGAACCCTCTTGCACTGTTGGTGGGAATGTAAATTGATACAGCTACTATGGAGGTTCTTAACAAAACTAAAAATAGAACTACCATACGACCCAGAAATCCCACTACTGGGCATATACCCTGAGAAAACCATAATTCAAAAAGAGACATGTACCACAATGTTCATTTCAGCACTATTTACAATAGCCAGGACATGGAAGCAACGTAAGTGTCCATTGACAGATGAATGGATAAAGAAGTTGTGGCACACATATATATATACAGTGGAATATTAGCTATAAAAAGAAACAAAATTGAGTTATTTGTAGTGAGGTGGATGGACCTAGAGACTGTCACACAGAGTGAAGTAAGTAAGAAAGAGAAAAACAAATACCCTATGCTAACACATATATATGGAATCTAAAAAAAAAAAAAATGGTTCTGATGAACCTAGCGGCAGGACAGCAATAAAGATGCAGACGCAGAGAATGGACTTGAGGACACAGGGAGGAGGACAGGTAATATGAGACAAAGTGATAGAGTTTCATTGACATATATACACTACCAAATGTAAAATAGATAAGTAGTGGGAAGCAGCCACATAGCATAGGGAGATCAGCTCGGTGCTTTGTGCCCACCTAGAGGGGTGGGATAGGGAGGGTGGGAGAGAGACGCAAGAGGGATGGTATATGGGGATATATGTATACATATAGCTGATTCACTTTGTTATACAGCAGAAACTAACACAACATTGTAAAGCAATTATACTCCAATAAAGATGAAAAGAAAAGAAAAACCAAAAAGAAAAACAACAATGAACTGCCTTCTGGGAAAAAGAATATCTGCTCCAATAATCACACCTGAGATCCAACAGAGCCATGTTTTTCCCATCTTTTGAACCTCATTCTGCCTTCTCTACTTTCATTTTTCTACTTTTATCCCTAAGAATAAAATAAAAAGGTCTTATCCTTCTAGGAAAAACTGTCCTTTGAAAGTTGCAAAAAGTAATTGTCAGAACCAGTTTTAAATTCATCCCAATTGGCCAATGACTGCTTGCATCACTAACCACATCTAAAGTCAGCTAATCAGTTGCAGCCTTACACTTATGAAAATCAGCCAGTCAGCAACAGATACACTTCAGAAAGCCTATGTGTATGGCTAAATGCGAACTGATTTATAAACACTCCTGTTTCTGAAAGTCTGCAGTCCCTGAACTACATGCTTCCCAAGAGTGTAAGTAAAAACACACCATTGTAAATCAACTATACTCCAATAAAAATTAATTAAAAATAAGTCAAATCAGCAGCTTATTAAAAAAAAACTGTGTAGAGTGCTTCCTCCCACCATGTGTCTTGCTCAGCAAGCTATAAATCCAGCTTTAGCTTCAAATATTGCATGGTGGCCACTCTTCCTTCACAAATGGTGTTCCCACCAAGATCGTCTTGAGGACTCTTGCTTAGGGGTGTCTTGTGGGACCCTTGGGCCAACAGGTGTTAGTCCAAAACCCCAGCTTCTTGTGCACGACTCAGATTGTCTTCCTGATCCACTGCCAAGTGAATCCATCTCAAGAACAACTTGAGCTCTGACTTGTTTCATTGAAGTTTTATTTCTGAATTTATTTTATTATTTAAAGATGTGTATGCAATTACATACAAAGTAAGCAGACATTTTGGTTTGGCGGGACAGCATTTAGCAAATGTTCTATTAATGTGCTTATTCTTCCACTACTTCATTTATTCTCACTTTTCTTTTGTCTATTTTTTTAAAAGTCTTGTCTCGTGTTTGTCTGTTCCTGATTTTCCTGTGCTTCTTCATTATTAGAAGATAGTGATCCAAAGCAAATAGATAGAGGCATAGATTTGATAAATCCCCAATCCAAGCTAGCCCCAAAGACTAATTAATGGATGGGGGTCCATTAGAAAGTCGATAATTTGTGCAAATATAGTTTGTCACATTTTGTCTTGTGTGCCTCACCAAAACTTTCATGAGGATACTTGACATCATATTAATTTTTGAAAGAAAATCCTTTTGTTTAGTACATAACTGTTATCATATAATTGATCATATGTCTTCTTTTTAGTTTCTGCTTGATTGATGAGCACAATACTCCATTTTCAGGACACCATTCATACTTATGACTCTATGTCGTGGGCTTGTCTTTGCCAACGTCACAATCTCCCACTGGCAGAACTTTCACTTCCTCTTTGTACTCTCAGTGTGATTCTAACTTTCATTTAATAAATGGTAAATTTTCACAAAAGATGTCTTTAGATTTCAGTGGGCAACTTTTGGCATGTCAAAAGTAAATGACTCATTTGATAATATTTCTCTAAAAGGACTGAAAAAAATGACCGAGTAGTTCCCTGTGCCAACCAATAACTGCTATATTCAGACCATTATGTAACAAACTGTCCTTTCTTTTCTCCAAGAAACTCCTAAAAATTTAATAGGTAAGGCTCTATTCTGCAAATGAAACTACATATTAAGTGTACTAAGAAGGGCTAACCTTAGAATTCCTGGAAAATTCTCCTACACATGGTCACTTTATAGTTAATCTGAACATCAGTATGCCTATACTATGCATATTCAAGACATGCAGGAAATAAACAAAATAGGTATACCTCACTTCCCTGTAGTGCCTAAGCCAATTACTATAGTCTTTTCTAAAGTCAAATTCTTTTCTTTAACACACATATGCTCAGCTTTCTTTGGTGTTTTAATTTGTTTGGTAGCCTATATTATTTGCTTGGGAAAATCAATGTCTCATCTGGATAGTTATTTTCTGGAGATTTACTCAAGCTTCATTGTCATAGGTAGAATTCTAAAATGACCTCCCAAGATTTGTTCCTAAACCCCAGGGACTGTGAATATCATAAGACATTACCCTCATTTTTAGGTTACGTTGTATGGCAGGGTTGATGTTTAAGAAAAGGAGATTGTCAACACAAACAATAACAAATGTTGGTGAGAATGTGGAGCAAAGGGAACCCTTGAGCACTGTTGGTGGGATGTAAATTGGTGCAGCCACTGTGGAAAACAGCATGGAGTTTCCTCAAAAAACTAAAAATAGAACTACCTTATGTTCCAGCAATTCCACTCCTGGATATATAATCCAAAGGAAACAAAATCTGCACCCTAATGTTCACTGCAGCATTATTTAAACAATAGCCAAGGACATGGGAACAACCTAAGTGTTCATCAATAGATAAATAGATAAAGAAAATGTCATATGTGTGTGTGTGTGTGTGTGTGTGTGTGTGTGTGTGTGTGCATTATAGAGTAATATTCTTACTCAAGGAAGGAGAATCCTAGGATTTAGTTTCTAATGTCCACTTCCAGAAGAGATAGTTTAGATACTTCCTTACTAAATCCTGACTTAATATTGTTTGGTGATAAGTTTTATCTCTAAAATAAAAATAAAATTAAATGAGACAAAAGAAAATAAAGTAAAATGAAATACCAGGCTGGTTATGCAATGACTGTTCCAGACTCCCTTGTAGAGTTCATTCCCTTACAGAAAGCAAAACTGTCTCAAGTAACTGAACATAGAGCCTTCTCTAGGACATGTCAAATTGTTAAACTGAAAGCCATTATGCATTTGGAGTAGATCATAACTTCTGAATGCTGTGGAAACAAACAGATTTTCAATCTCTTCAGGTGCCCATATAAAAACAAATATCAAGTGGATTATTTAATGTCTTTTTACTACCCAAAGATCCCCAGAACATGCAGACAATTCCATGAAGTAGAACTGCTTCCACTCAAGATCAATCAGAATAAAGTTTTCCTGGATGCCTAGATTGTCACACTGATTGTCACATTCTCCTTCATATTTTTATCCTTTATCCTTACAACTTTAGTTTTTCTATTTACTGGTTTAATGTCTGAAGCCTCTGACTTCCCTATAATGTTACTACTAATAATAACATTCCAAGACTGACTTCACTTAGGACGATCACCACCCTAACTTTATAATTCAGTTCTTCTAAAATATTTCTAGTAGAGCCAATTTGAAGAATTTTTGAATATGTCATCGTCCCAAGCCAACTCCTGGAAAAAAATAATGGCTTTACTTGTAATTATGCTTTTAAAATAAATTTTAATTGAGGATAAATTGCATTAAGAAATATCAGGCTGACAGCTACTGATGGGCATTCAGGGCAAGGATGCTACAAACTATTTATATAAAGACCATGACTCCACCTAATCATCAAAATCAGCTTAAACCCAACTGTACTTCATCTTTGAGTGTTGTCCATGGAATAAGAAACAACTAAAACCCCCAAAGAACCTCAAACATTTGAAGTCATGAGTTATTCCTATAATAAGATCAAAAGTTCAAACATTTGGGCAAAGAAACAGTTTATGATGAGTTAAAGTACATTACACCAACTTAACCAATAAATCAACTCTCTGTAGATAATACACAAATGAAAGATTATGTTTCTGTGCTGGAAGAGGTGAATATAAATATTCTTGGGAGATAATAAATAGCTAGAGAATAATGTACTAACAGTTCCACTAAAGTTAATCAAATTTTTGTACAACTTCTGTGTTCTTTCTCCTATGTGGAATTCTATCTACTACAACTGAATATATGGATACCTACAATCAAACAATATGATCTCCTAATTATGGAGTTGCTCAAGGTTTCTTGTCCCTTGCAAGGTACAAGGGCCAAAGAGCCAAGGTAAATGTGAAGAATGATATTTGAGAATTAACTGGAGCTTTCATTGTGGAGTATTCCTAGAGTAAAATCCATCAGGAAACACCATCCTCCTGACACCCTGCAGCCCAGACAGTCCTTATCTCTCTCACCTGCTCCACTTTTTGGTAGTGAGCTCAAGGATTCCTGGGGTTCTTCTTCATCACACACTTCTGAACAGGTACTGCTTCCTTCTGATAAATAGAATGAAATCTCTTGGAATCCCAGTGTATGACCAATGGAAACTGTAGTAGGAAAACACTCCCAGAGACAACCAGGAAGACCAGAGCAGCTCAAGTATCTCCAAGATGGGAATGTCCTTGCCCTTAGACCCTCCTGCCTTTGAGCTCACCTGACCTAGAGGTTAACATGGCTCCCGTCACTATCATCAGAGGCTGAAAACAGTCTACCCATCTCACTCCCTTCTTATACACTAATTTTCTCTGTCTTTTTCATCCTTTCCAGTTGGCTCTATATATTTCTTCTGTATGGGTATGTGAAGGGGAGTAGGGTAGGAAGAGAGAAGAAAGATGGAGATTTTCCTCTCTGCAGACAGAAAAACAAAGATTCAATTTGGGAGTTGAAATCACAATTACCTTCTCCATCACATAGTGGTTGACTAGGCAGCTCCTCTGGTTCTTCTTTGTTGGTCATTTGGGAAGCTTTAGGATCACAGGACACTAAAGAGAAACAAGAAAATGAGCTGAGCCAGGATGCTCAGACCACAAGTGAGACGAGGAAGAAGAAATTGGCAAGGGTCGCATGATGAATGGAAGGCACAGAAAGACAGGAAGGATAACTGATCTAATCTTTGGACAACAAAGGTCACCAGGTTTAAGTGGGAAAGTAATATGATCTGATTTCCATCTTGCACATAAAAATTGTGCTAAAGTGGAGAAAATGGGCAAGATGGGAGCAAGAGAAAATGGGACATTCAAGTTCCATTTACTGAGAGAGCAAACCCTGTAAGAAAAGGACATTCCAGTTTCATGGAAGAAGATGTTGGTTTCAATTTTGGAAGTGTCAGTTCCTGAAAGACATCCAAATGGAGAGGGCCCTGGGATAAATGTCTTCAGGTAAATACATAGATGGATGACCTTGGAAGATGGGTCTGCCTAGCAGGCATGTGCTTGAGACACATTCTGTTACCTGAGAGTAGCTGAGGCTGCCAGGGAGAGAGTTATTACTCTATGTTATGGACACCACTCTCTCAATGGGGCAAACCTAACTTGGAAACTCACTACTGGGATGGAAGATGCTCCTGACTGATATGCATACTTCAGCATTCCAGGATCCTAACTTCTCTCCTCTCTTCCCTGTACAGCTGTTTTCACTCTATTGATCTGATAAAACTCTTTCTCGACATAGTTTCTCTGCACTTCCTTGCACTTTTTTTTTCGTATTTATTTGCCTCTCTATATAGTTTCTCTAATTTTTATCTTTGTATCTCATTTCTTACTGAGGTAATTCCCTTTCTACCTTGTCTTCCATTTTCTCCTTTTCTCTTTTTCTCTGGGTCTTCTCTTTCTAGATGCCTGTAAATTTTCCTTATTTTATATATTTTCCTCATGCTCACAGATCCCTTCTCTCAAACTGACAAAAGTCCTTCCATTTTCACATGGACCACAGTGCTGGAGAGCCTTCCCTTATTAGCTCTATTCTAAGTCTCCCACATGACCTTTCTAAATTGCAAGCTTATCAGTCATTCACAAAACTTACTTCCATGCTCCTTGTACGTCCGAAGTAAGCTGAAAATGATCTCCTTGCCTCAACTGCCATAACCTGATGACATTTGGATTTTATATGCATTTAATAAAGTCACCCAGGTACTTGTGGTTTGGGACTCCAGCCTACCTTTGGCACATCCTGTTTTCCTATGTTCTCCATGCAGGGGTGCTCTCCCCACTCAGTTCAGCTCACCTTTCTCCTTAGTCTCTCTCACAGTTTTGGAAAAAACAAAACAGAAAATCGACACAATTCCATGTGTATGTATGTGAATATGAAGAAGAGAATGGCAAGATGAGAGAAGGGGGGATAATTTTTCCTATTTATTGAGGAGTTTAAATCATAATTACCTTCTCCCTCTACTGGTAGTAGGCTGAGCACCTCCTTGGGTTCTCCTTCGTGAGTCATTTGGGGAGTTTTGGGATAACAGGTCACTGCAGAGAAACAAGGACATGATGGACCATGGAGGGCGATCAGAAACAGACCTCGATTGGCTCATGCCAAACATGATGGAAAAACCATATGTCTGCTCCAAGCACTGCTTCTGAGAGCCACGCCATCTCCTTCTGCTTCTTTGCCATCTGCACCTCTTCTCTCTCCTTCTCAGCATCCTACCCACAGTTCCACCTCCACACAGCTCTGTTTCCTAGCTGTGCATCTCTTTGATTGTCTGTGTTTCTCTCCTCATCTCTTGTCTTCAGGTCTTGGGGTTTGTTTGTTTGTTTGTTTTTCAGTGATAGTGTATCCCTTTTCTCCTGTTATCCTTTCTAACTTTCTTATTCTAGATCTCTTCAAGCCTAAGTGGTTGGGTCCATTTCTATACTTCCTGTCTCTCAGTGGTTTCCTTTCCCTCCCCACCAACATTAATTTTTCCTTAACTAAATCTTCTCTTGGACCCTGGTTCTCTCCCCTGGGAACCTGCAGAACTCCTTGGGTTTCCTCTTCCTTTTCTGACCACATGACCCCACGCTGACTGTCAGCTGGCTTCACACAACTGTCACCCTCAGTGACATACCCAGGATGCTGGTGCCCACTCTTCCTTTTCTACCTTGCCCTTGCAAAAATAACCTCCATGCCCTTCTGTTTCATTTCCCCAACCATAAAATAGAAGTTACAACAGTTTGTATACCTGTGTCTTAGGGTTTCATGAAGGTAAGAGGGGGCTTGCACAATCCAATAATCTGATGGAGACTGTACACATTGTCTCCCAACCCAGTTCTCTTTCTCATTCTCACCCTTTCCACACATCTCTGCTTCTTCTATTTCTATCTCAGTATCTTGCTATTGGAATCTCTTGGTACTTCTCTTTGTCCTGATTTGTTTCTTTTCCCATGTCTCTTCCCACCTGCCTTTTCTCTCTCTTCCTTTCCTGATGCTGAGCTTTCTGTCTTCTCCCCATCTCTCATGCTGTTTTTTTCTAGAACTAGGAATTAGAAAAGGTATCTCTGAGGTGGTCTATAACTTCCATGTGATTTCACCAGATTAGTGAGCAGAATGGAGAGTGGAGTGGACCAAGAAAATTGTTCCAAGCACAGGGCTAAGTGTGCAAAGACTCAGATGAGAAAAAGTAATCAAAATTAAAATTACTGCAAAGTTTTAAACAAACTTTAGAAGTCGTTGCAGGAGAGGCAGACATGAGGCTGGAGCCATGGGAAGGAAAACAGGGAAGGATTTCAAACTTTTGACAACAAAAAGTTATTGATTTAAGGTAGGAAAGTGAGATAAGCCAACCTGCATTTTCAAAGGGTCATCTAGTTGAGTTGGAGAGAATGGATATGGTGGGAGGATGACTGGAGGAAGGTATGAGACCATATAGAGTCTGTTGCCCTGGCTCTAGTTCCAGAGAGAAGAGACATCTGACTAGGGCTTCCGTGTCAGGTGTGGCAACAAATGGATGAGTAAGAGACAAGTTAAAGGTATAGTTAACTAAACTGGATGATTGATGGGGTGTGTGAGTTGAGGGAGGGAAAAGAGTCATTGGTGACCCCTAGGTGTCTACCTAAAGAATGGAACAATAGCGTTCCATACTGAGATAGGGAACACGGGGAAAGGAGGCAGATCTGGCATCAAGAAAGATGGTATATGCAACTATGGAAGTGACTTGTATTGAAGTTCCCGAAAACCATCCAAATGGAGATGTCTCTCAGATCCCTGTACAAATATAGTCAGGCACTTAGATGAATGAGCTTACAAGGCAAGTTGGGGCCAGAGTTAGGAATTTGGGGATCATTAAGTTATAGATAGAGCATACAAGAATGGCTGAGGGGAGGCCCATTGCCTCTGAGTGTATTACAGGTGCCACTTTGATAATTGGAGGAACCATAATCTGAAAACTCATGGCTAACATGTTCAACTCCTAGTGTTAGAAGTTGCTTCCATGCAGCAACTCTTCTTTCAGTCCCTACAATGTCCCAAACCATCTTCTCCATCCTTGTACATGGTGTTCCCTCTCTACAGATGTTTTACTCTTCTCCTTTATCTTTTTCTCTATGTATAACTGTTATACTTTCCTCCAGTCTTTCTATTTCTTAGCACTTTCCCTCTCTGGGTCTTTCTCTAATGTCACATTCTCTATCTTTTAAACTCTGTACCTTGTTTGATTATTGAGTTGAGCTCCTTTCTTCTATGGTGCTCATTTCCCTGCTTCTATCTGTTCTCTTTAGTTCTTAACTTCCTGTTTGTAATGTTTCAACTTAAAATTTAAATCTAAAAATTAAAATTTCAGCCTTTCTGTATATTTTTTCCATCTCACATATTCCTTCTGCAAATCATCAAAGTTCTCATTTTTTGCCACTGACAAACGAGTAGGGATCCTTCCTTCCCCTTGGCAGGCTCGTTTCAAATGTCTTTGACATGAGTTTTCTATTTTGCGATTATACCCACTATGCCCATGTTCCTGGCACAACCTCGAGGAAAGCAGGTTGAAAATTATCTCCCCTCCCTGACACCACATTCTAACCTGGTTCTATTTCGATTCCACATCTATTTATTTTTTTTAATTTTTATTAGAGTATAGTTGATTTACAATGTTGTATTAGTTTCTGCTGTACAGCACAGTGAATCAGTTATACATATACATATATCCACTCTTTTTTAGATTCTTTTCCCATATAGGTCATTACAGAGTATTAAGTAGAGTTCCCTGTGCTACACAGTAGGTCATTGTTAGTTCTCTATTTTATTATATTTTTAATTTTTAAATTAATTTTTAATATCTTTATTGGAGTATAATTACTTGACAATGGTGTGTTAGTTTTTGCTGTATAACAAAGTGAATCAGCTATACATATACATATATCCCCATATCTCCTCCTTCTTGTGTCTTCCAACCACCCTCCCTATCTCACCCCTTTAAATTAATTTTTATTGGAGTATAGTTGAGGTATAATGTTGTGTTAGTTTCTGCTGTACAGCAAAGTGAATCAGTTATATATATATATATATATATATATATATATATATATATATATATATCCACTCTTTTTTAGACTCTTTTCCCATAGAGGTCATTACAGAGTGCTGAGTAGGGTTCCCTGTGCCACACAGTAGGTTCTTATTAGTTATTTATTTAATATATAGTAGTGAGTATATGTCAATCCCAATCTCCTAAATCAGCAGTTCCCAACCTTTTTGGCACCAGGGACTAGTTTTGTGGAAGACAATTTTTCCACGGACGTGGTGTGGGGGGTGGGGGATGGTTTAGGCGGTGATGAAAGCGATGGGGAGCGGCAGATGAAGCTTCACTGGCTTGCCCACTGCTCACCGCCTGCTGTGCGACCCAGTTCCTTGGACCGGTACTGGTCTGCATCCCAGGGGTTGGGGACTCCTGTCCCAAATTATGCTTACCCCCACTTTCCCCCTTGGTAACCATCAGTTTGTTTTCTACATCTGTGACTCTGTTTTATAAATAAGTTCATTTGTACCATTTTTTTGGATCCCACTTATAAATGATATCATATGATATTTGTCTTTCTCTGTCAGACTTAATTCACTCAGTATGACAATCTCTAGGTCCATCTATGTTGCTGCAAATGGCATTATTTCGTTCTTTTTATGGTTGAGTAATATTCCATTTATATATGTACCATCTTCTTTATCCATTCATCTATCAATGGACATTTAGGTTGCTTCCATGCCCTGGCTATTGTAAACAGTGCTGCAATGAACACTGTAGTTCATGTATCTCTTCGAATTACTGTTTTCTCCAGATATATGCCCAGGAGTGGGATTGCTGGATCATATGGTAGCTCTATTTTTAGTTCTTTTAAGGAAACTCCATACTGTTCTCCAAAGTGGCTGTACCAATTTACATTCCCACCAACAGTGTAGGAGGGTCCCCTTCTCTCCACACCCTCTCCAGTATTTATTGTTTGTAGGCTTTTTGATGATGGCCATTCTAACTGGTGTGGGGTGATACCTCATTGTAGTTTTGATTTGCATTTCTCTAATAATTAGTGACGTTGAACATCTCTTCATGTGCTTTTTGGTCATCTGTATGTCTTCTTTAGATCTTGGAGAAATGTCTATTTAGATTTTCTACCCATTTTTTGATTGGGTTGTTTGTTTTTTTGATATTGAGCTGCATGAGCTGTTTGTATATTTTGGAGATTAATCCCTTGTCAGTTACTTGGTTGCAAATATTTTCTCCCATTCTGAGGATTGACTTTTTGTTTTATGGTTTCCTTTGCTGTGCAAAAGCTTTGAAGTTTCATTAGGTCCCATTTGTTTATTTTTGTTTTTATTTTCATTACTCTAGGAGGTGTATCAAAAAAGCTCTTGCTGTGATTTATGTCAAAGAGTGTTCTGCCTAAGTTTTACTCTAAGAGTTTTATAGTATCTGGCCTTACATTTAGGTCTTTAATCCATCCTTATTTTTTCTTTTAACTCACTTCCTGTTTGTCTCTCCTATACATAGTATTTCATTAAACCTATGCAACCCTGGGACATAAGTTTAAAATGATCTCTCTCCTCCAAACCCCAATCTGGTTGTATTTAGATTCCATATACTTTTAAATAAAATTGAAACTACTTAGGCAACTGCATGTGGTGGCCCCAATCTACATTTTTATTATTCTGTGCCCTTAAATTCTCTACCCAGAAGCCCCTCCATTAAGGCCCTTAGTCCCTCTTTCCCCCTTGCCTCCTATATACCTGAAGAAAGCAACCAGAGCCTAAGGAAAAGTGTGTGTTTGTGTTTGGGGGAATGAAGGGAAACGTCCCTTGCATACAGACATGCAAACAAATTAATGAGATAATTGGTCACTTAAATCAATATTAGCTCCCCCGTTACCTGCTTGCAGTTTGGGAATCTCTTCAGAATTGCCTTCGTTTGTCCCTTGAAGAGCTTTGGGCTCACAGGAAACTAAAGAAAAACAGAAAAGACCAACCAGACATGGTGATGCGGTACAGATCTCAGAGTGGTCATGCTGAATTCTGGTGTTCAATGGTCAGGTGAACTTCTCCTTGGGAAAAGATACTGTTGCTCCAAACACCTCACTTTAGACACACCAGAGCCTTGCTCTGCCTTTTTTCCTTCCCGTTATCCCTTAGTCACCTTTCTCCTCATTTTTCTGTCCCCACACATGGTTGTTTTTGTGCCATGAAGGATCACACACCTCCTTTACTCTGGGCTTTCCTCCCAGTCGTCTTCTTCTTCTTTGCCCTTCAGTGTTCTTTGACAGTTTTCCTACTCATGAGTCAGTTTTCTTTTTTTTTTTTAATTGGTGTATAGTTACTTTACACTGTTGTGTTAGTTTCTGCTGTACAACAAAGTGAATCAGCTATACGTATAGTGATATACATGTATATGTATACTGATATATATCCCCTCCCTCTTGGACCTCCCTCCCTCCCACCCCATCCCACCCATGTAGGTCATAATAGAGCACCAAGCTGAGCTCCCTGTGCAATACGGCAGCTTCATACTAGCTATCTATTTTACACATGGCAGTGTATATATGTCAATCCTAATCTCCCAATTCACCCCACCTCTCCTCTCCCCTGTGTCCATTCCCTACATCTGCATCTCTATTCCTGTCCTGCAAATAGGTTCACCTGTATTTTTCTAGACTCCACATAAATGCATTAATATACGATATTTGTTTTTCTCTTTCTGACTTACTTCACTCTGTATGACAAACTCTAGGTCCATCCGTATCTCTACAAATGACCCAATTTCATTCCTTTTTATGGCTGAGTAATATTCCATCATATATATGTACCTAAGTCTTGGCTGCCCTGACCCTCTGCAGCCCCACACGATAGTCACCATAGTAAGTCATTGAGGATGCTGGTACCCTCACTTGTTTAACTGCTTTGACTGCTAACAGACCCTTACACACTTCAGTGCTTCTATTTCTTTACCTATAAAACAGGAATAAGTAGCATTTTGTCTGTTACATCCATAACTTTGTGGAGAGAAGAATGACATCTTGTTTGCCAAAATTCTTTGAAAAATCAGTCACATAATAAATAATAGCTGACAAAAATTGTACTTTAGATTTGGGAGCAATTGATCTGAAGGACCATGTTTCTTTTGGGGGTTTTCCAATGTTAGACACAAAATAATAGCATTATAGCCAAATAGAATAATACTTAGTTTTTATTCTTTAGAGAAGATAAAGGGCAGGTCAGTATAAATTCAAGTCTTTACTATTAATAGCTATGAGAGACATCACCTTTCTCCAGCATATTGCTACTAGAATGCACTTAGGAATATTTATGTTATTTGTTATGTTATTTATGTTATTATGGACTCATGGGATTCCAAGACACACTAGATCTTTTGACTGTGGAGTGTGCTCAGGGTAAAAAGCATCAATAAACACCAGCTCTGAATTCAGCCACCTGACACCCTCGGCTGGCAATCCCTCCCCATCCTTACCAAGCTCACATCTTGGTGGGATGTTCCAGGCTCCCTGGGGCTCTTCTCCATCACAGGCCTCCCAACAGGCATTGTTGTTCCCTGCAGTAAAGAATGAAATCCCACACACATCTCAATTTATGACCAAGGAGGAATCACAGCAAGAAAATAACTAGAAAATCAACAAATCCTGAGAAACTGGAAGGCCCCACTCCCCAAAATAACCTGACCTGAAGGTTAACTTTGCAACAGCAGCTTTCACTAGGGGATGAGGAATTCATCCATTGTGGAAAAATCTCCCTTGCCTTTTTTTTTTTTTTTTTACATCTTTATTGGAGTATAATTGCTTTACAATGGTGTGTTAGTTTCTGCTTTATAACAAAGTGAATCAGTTATACATATACATATGTCCCCATATCTCTTCCCTCTTGCATCTCCCTCCCTCACACTCTCCCTATCCCACCCCTTTAAGTGGTCACAAAGCACTGAGCTGATCTCCCTGTGCTATGCGGCTGCTTCCCACTAGCTTTCTATTTTACGTTTGGTAGTGTATATATATCCATGCCACTCTCTCACTTTGTCCCAGCTTACCCCTCCTCCTCCCTGTATCCTCAAGTCCATTCCCTAGTAGGTCTGCATCTTTATTCGCATCTTGTCCCTAGGTTCTTCTGACCAATTTTTTTCTTTTTTTTTAGATTCCATATATATGTGTTAGCATATGGTATTTGTTTTTCTCTTTCTGACTTACTTCACTCTGTATGACAGTCTCTAGGTCCATCCACCTCACTACAAATAACTCAGTTTCGTTTCTTTTTATGGCTGAGTAATATTCCATTGTGTATATGTGCCACATCTTCTTTATCCATTCATCTGTTGATGGACACTTAGGTTGCTTACATGTCCTGGCTATTGTAAATAGAGCTGAAATGATTTTTTTTTTTTTTTTTTTTTTTTTTTTTGCGGCGTGCGGGCCTCTCACTGTTGTGGCCTCTCCCGTTGCGGAGCACAGGCTCCGGACGTGCAGGCTCAGTGGCCATGGCTCACGGGCCCAGCCGCTCCACAGCATGTGGGATCTTCCCGGACCGGGGCACGAACCCGTGTCCCCTGCATCAGCAGGCGGACTCTCAACCGCTGCGCCACCAGGGAAGCCCCTGAAATGAACATTTTTGTACATGACTCTTTTTGAATGATGGTTTTCTCAGGGTATATGCCCAGTAGTGGGATTGCTGGGTCATATGGTAGTTCTATTGTTAGTTTTTTAAGGAAGCTCCATACTGTTCTCCATAGTGGCTGTATCAATTTACATTCCCACCAAGAGTGCAAGAGGGTTCCCTTTTCTCCACACCCTCTCCAGCATTTATTGTTTGTAGGTTTTTTTTTTTTGCACTACACGGGCCTCTCACTATTGTGGCCTCTCCCGTTGTGGAGCACAGGCTCCAGACGCGCAGGTCCAGTGGTCATGGTTCACGGGCCCAGCCGCTCTGCGGCATGTGGGATCTTCCCAGACCGGGGCACAAACCCATGTCCCCTGCATCGGCCGGCGGACTCTCAACCACTGTGCCACCAGGGAAGCCCTGTTTGTAGATTTTTTGATGATGGCCATTCTGACTGGTGTGAGATGATATCTCATTGTAGTTTTGATTTGCATTTCTCTAATGATTAATGATGTTGACCATCCTTTCATGTGTTTGTTGGCAATCTGTATATCTTCTTTGGAGAAATATCTATTTAGGTCTTCTGCCCATTTTTGGATTGAGTTGTTTGTTTTTTTAATATTGAGCTGCATGAGTTGCTTGTATGTTTTGGAGATTAATCCTTTGTCAGTTGCTTCATTTGCAAATATTTTCTCCCATTCTGAGGGTTGTCTTTTCATCTTGTTTATCGTTTCCTTTGCTGGGCAAAAGCTTTTAAGTTTCATTAGGTCCCATTTGTTTATTTTTGGTTTTATTTCCATTTCTCTAGGAGGTGGATCAAAAAAGATCTTGCTATGATTTATGTCATAGAGTGTTATGCCTATGTTTTCCTCTAAGAGTTTGACGGTGTCTGGCCTTACATTTAGGTCTTTAATCCATTTTGAGTTTATTTTTGTGTATGGTGTTAGGGAGTGTTCTAATTTCATTCTTTTACATGTAGCTGTCCAGTTTTCCCAGCACCACTTATTGAAGAGGCTGTCTTTTCTCCACTGAATATTCTTGCCTCCTTTATGAAAGATAAGGTGACCATATGTGCATGGGTTTATCTCTGGGTTTTCTATTCTGTTCCATCGGTCTATATTTCTGTTTTTGTGCCAGTACCATACTGTCTTGATTACTGTAGCTTTGTAGTACAGTCTGAAGTCAGGGAGCCTGATTCTTCCAGCTCTGTTTCCCTTTCTCAAGATTGCTTTGGCTATTCAGGGTATTTTGTGTTTCCATATGAATTGTGAGATTTCTTGTTCTAGTTCTGTGAAAAATGCCAGTGGTAGTTTGATAGGGATTGCATTGAATCTGTAGATTGCTTTGGGTAGTAGAGTCATTTTCACAATGTTGATTCTTCCAATCCAAGGACATGGTATATCTCTCCATCTATTTGTATCATCTTTAATTTCTTTCATCAGTGTCTTATAAATTTCTGCATATGGGTCTTTTGTCTCCTTAGGTAGGTTTATTCCTAGATATTTTATTCTTTTTGTTGCAATGGTAAATGGGAGTGTTTTATTAATTTCACTTTCAGATTTTTCATCATTAGTGTATAGGAATGCCAGAGATTTCTGTTCATCAGTTTTGTATCCTGCTACTTTACCAAATTCATTGATTAACTCTAGTAGTTTTCTGGTAGCATCTTTAGGATTCTCTATGTATAGTATCATGTCATCTGCAAAGAGTGACAGCTTTACTTCTTCTTTTCCAATTTGGATTCCTTTTATCTCTTTTTCTTCTCTGATTACTGTGGCCAAAACTATGTTGAATAATAGTGGTGAGGGTGGGCAACCTTGTCTTGTTCCTGATCTTAGTGGTAGTTTCTGATCTTAGTGGTTTCCTTTTTTATACCACATTCTCTTTCTACTTCTTCCCTTTCCATTTGAACCTTTACATTTTATCCATCTCTGCCTCTGTTTCTTTCTGCTGGTGTCTCCTAGACTGTCTCTTTCTCTGTTTCTGCAACTTTTGTCTTGTTTCTCTGATGTTGCTCCTTCTCTCCTATCCTTTGTCTTTCAACTGTTTCTTTCTAGCTTTCTCTAAAGAAAGGCCTCCCTGCCATAGTATGTTTTAAATAGGATTTACCAGAGTGAGGAGGTTAAGTGGAGGGTAGTAGAATGTGAAAACAGTTCTGAATAAGGCAGAAAATGTATGAAAATGCTCAGATATGAAAGATTTAACAATTAAAATTATTGGGGGAGTAAATGAGACAGAAAAACAAATATCATATGATATTGCTTATATGTATGTGGAATTTAAAAAATGATACAAATGAACTTACTTAGAAAACAGAAACAGACTCACAGACATAGAAAACAAACATATGGTTACCAAAGGAGAGGTGGGGGAGGGATAAATTAGGAGTTTAGGATTAACATATACACACTACTATGTATTAAAAAAGATAACCAACAAGGACCTACTGTATAGTACAGGGAACTATACGTAATATCTTGTAATAATGTATAATGGAAGAGAATGTAAAAAAAGAATATATATATATGAACATATATGTATAACTGAATCACTTTGCTGTACACTTGAAACTAACACAACATTGTAAATCAACTATATTACAGTAAAATTTTAAAAAATAAAATAAAATACAAAATTTAAAAATAAAATTATTGGGGGAAAAAGTTTATACTATATTGAATTAATAGTGCAGGAAGCAGGTGATGAGGCTGGGGAAATCGATACAGGGCTTATCATGGGTAATCTTGGATGCCACACAGAGAAACATTTATTTAATCCTTAGTGTATTAAGAAAGTATGTTGGAACATAACACAATCTAATTTTCATTTTCAAATGTCCCATGTAGTTGAAGTGCAAATAACACATTTGTTGGAAGCAAGATTAGAGGAAGGTCATGAACAGAAGACTGTTGCTTTGAGACCCATGGCAGAGGTCTGAAGACTTCGGGGTGTGACAGATGGACAGCTTGGAGATATTCTGGAAGAGAAATGACTATACTGGATGAGTAACAGGCATTTATTTGAGGGCAAGAGCAGTCACGGTGACGCCTAGACTTCCAACTTGAAAACCTATGAGATAATAAGGATCCATCACTGAAACATGAATGCTGAAGAGGAGTTTAGATCTAGCTTGAGTGATGAAGACACTACTTTTAGTTCTGAAATGCCAAGTTAAAAGTTCTTGAAAGAATTCATGTGTAGATATCTAGCAGACCATTGTCTTTGAGTCCACGGATAAAGGTACTCTGAAGGCAATCTAGGGTGGTGATTTGGTCATAGGAATCACTGGAATATTCAGGGAGAGGACTATTGCAATGTGAGTATTTTACAAGTGCCACTTCGATGGTTAAGGACAGTTTAATCTGAAAACTCACAGCTAATGTTGCCAACACTTGTGCCCAAAGTTGCTTATATACAGTGCTCTTACCTCAAGCCTACAATGTCCCGATCTGCTCCTCTCTCTTTTATTGTCTTTTCGCTCTCAACCTGTTTTCCATCCATTCTCCTTCAACTCTTTCTCCTCATAGTTGCCTTTGTACGTCTGCCTGACTTTTCCCAATTCTTAGTATTTATTTTCCTCTCGGTCTTGCCCTTTCCATACTTTTCACTCTCAACTTTTATCTCTGTTTCTTGAGAAATTTTTCAGTTTATCTCTTCTCTGCGGTGTCTTACACTTGCTCCCATTCCATCTGTTTCTCCCACTTTATTTTGACCTCTGTCTCCCAACACTATTCAACTTTTGTCTCTCTGTGTGATTTCATCCTCCAGGTTCTCCCCTCTCATCATCTCCAAAACTCTCCTCTTGGACTCTGACTACAGTACCAGGGACCTCCAACTGGCCAGTTCTCCCGGGTGAACCTGATATGCCATGATGTTTCCAAGTTCCTCTTAGTTGTTCTGTGAAATTAATTGAAAATTATCCCCTATCTCAACCTGGAAGAGTGGGATTTTAGAAAACTGGATCCATTCATGTAATTTGTCACATATGACACCCTATCTACCTTTTCAATTTTCTCTTTTTATATTCCCCATTAATGGATGCTCCATCTACTCAGGAGTTCAGATTCCTTTTCTCACTGTCTCTGTTGCATATGTGAGCAGCTAGGAGAAGAAGGGGGCAGGTAGGAGAAGTGGGGGCTAGCAGAGGCCTAGGATAGGAGGCCAAAGGTAGGCTTTGCTTCCATGAAGACAAGAAAACAAAGATTTAATATGGAATTGATAAATTAAATGATTGTTACCTTGTCTGTTATATGGCAGTAAGCTGGGTACATCTTCTAACCTTATTACATTGTTCATTTGGAGAGGTGACTGTTCCAAGGACACTAAAGAGAGCGATAAGAAAAAGACAGAACTCAGACAGTATCCAGAGAAGAGACATCTGTGTGCTCAAGATGAACTCTGATGATGTTCAAGTTCCAAGGACCCTATCTGAGGCCCAGCAGAGCCTTGCTTGCCTCTTTTTCATTGAGATGCACATATCTTAAGTGTAAAACAGCTCTGTGACCAACATCACAGTCAAGATTTGGAACATTTCCACCATGCCATTCAGTTTCCAACCACTATAAGCAACCACTGTTTTGATTTCTATCACCATTAACAAGTCCTTCCTTTCTGGTACTATACTTGTCTGTACTGATGCTCACATCAATAGGATCACATAGTACATACTCCTGTGACTGGCTTCTTTTTCTCAACATAATGTTTCTGAGATTCATCCATGTGGTTACATATACCAGTAGTTCATTCGTTATATTGCTGAATAGTATTCCATTCTATAAATATATCACCGTTTATTTTCTCTTATTGATGAGAATTTGAATTGGTTCCAGATTTTAGCTATTTGGAATAAAGGTACTATAAACATTGTTGTACAAATATTTGTGTGAACATATGTTTTCATTCCTTATGAGAAGATACTTAGGAGTAGGACTTCTGGGTCGTGGGTTATAATTAACTTTATAGGAAACTGCTAGTTTTCCAAAGTGGTTATATCTATCACTTTATAGTCCAACTAGCAACGTATATAAAGGAGTTCTAATTGTTCCATAGTCTCATCAGCATTTGGTGTTGTCAGTATTTTTAATTTTAGCAATTCCAGTAACTGAATGGTAGCTCGTTGTGGCTTTTCCCCAATGACTAATGAAATTTGCATTTCCCCAGTGACTAAGGATGATATATACTTTGTTTGTGTGCTTATTGGTCATTTTATGTCTTCTGAGTGAAGTGTCTGTTCAAGTCTTTTGTCCATTTTTTAAATTAGTGGTGTGTCATTTTATTATTCTTTTGTAGGAGTTCTTAATACATTCCAGGTACAATCCTTTGTCAGATATATGTATTGCAAATATTTTCTCCCAGTCTATGACTTGTTTTTTCCTTTTCTTAATGGTGTGTTGGATTAGTAGTTTTTAATTTTGATGAAGTGCAATTTACCAAGTTTTTCTTTTATGGTCTGTGCTTTTGCTGTCCTATGTAACAAATTTTTGTCAACCCTAAATTTGCAAGGATATGCTCCTGTGTTTTCTTTTAGAAGCTTTATCATTTTAGCCTTAACTTTTAGATTTGTGATCCAACTTGAATTATATTTTGTGGATAGTGTGAAGCAGGAGGGGAGGTTAATTTTTTCTATGTTTGCTCTGCCTTATTTTCCATCTTTTTACAATCTATTCTACTTCTCTTCATTTCTCACATTTGTACTTACAGTCCTCTTCCCAACACTGTGTCTCCCCGATGAAGGATTGTGCATTCTTGTTTCTGATGGCGTCTCTCTCCTTGGTCACTCCTGTCACCTTGTATTTCTGCCTCTCTCTTCCCCAGTGAGGCTTCTGGCTCTTCCCCCTTTGTCTCTCTAGTTTTTCTCTTCCAACTCTTTATACCCTTTATACCTATGCTATTCCAGTGTCCTACCCTCTCTGTCTCTTTGTGGTTTTTTTACCTCTCCCATTTACCACAAAAACCAGATACGCTTTCTTGGTAAGTAAATGACTCCTCACCCTAAACTCTGATCTACTCCTCTGCCCCTTGAGGAGAGGAGCAGGGTCCCTTGGAGCTCCCTGGGGCCTCCTTTCTGAATTATGAACACATCACATCCCCCTTCCTCCCTCCCTGTATGTGCTACCATACTCAGAGTCAGTCATCCAGGCAAATATTGGACTGTCAGTCAACCTTACTGCTTGTTCAGATTCTCAGGCACACTCATTCATCATTTCCTGGATTTTTATTGTACCATTTGGGTCACGAGATAAATCTTCTTCCTTTATACTCATCTGCATGCATCACTGATATGCTCCAGGTAGGGTGTCACCTAGATCACATTAGGAATGTTGAAGGATTTGTTTCCCCTTCCTTTCATAATGAACCTCTATTCTTTACTAATAACTATTACGAATCCTTCCACCACCTCATTCTCATTCCCGCTATTCTCAGTGGTAGATGAATCTCTAAATATATTTTTGATACACTTTGTACTTTCTAATATACATTTTATACTTTTAGCTACTTGTCTTTATTAAAAAGAATAAGTATTATTATTAAAATACATCTGAATGTTACATAAATGTATTAATACATCTCTAAAATATATAATATCTGAGGTATAAATCCAAATTAAGGATACATATTAATGGCATTCTGCAAGGCCATTCTTATGGCTTTTTCTTACATTTGTCATTTCCAAGAAAAAAAAATCAACATTTAACAAACAACTAAATTTATTGTAGACCATTTGGCTTAAGGATGGAGACATTTTCTTGGGCTTGAAGGCTGTTTCACTCACTGAATCACTAACTATCTTCACACCTCAGTTTTTTCTCCTGAAAAATGGGAATAACAAAACCCTTATGACAGGATTGTTATGAGAATTAAGTGAGATGCTACTGGTAAAATGATACCTGGGTATAGTAACTTAGCAAGAAATCATAATTTTCAATTAATGTCTTATTGTTAGAATTTAGTGATTAATTATTAGTAATAATATGAATGAAAAGATGATTAAAAGCTAGAAACGGTGCACCCTGGTTACAAAAGTAAATAAGGCATATGTGAGCATTAAACACGTTGATGCACATGAAGCGCTGACCTTACGTCTAGTGATCTGTGAATGTTATGCGTTGTGACTATTGTCATAGTCAGAGTTATTACTGCCCTTTGTTCTCTTCGCCCCTCTTTACTCCTTCGCTTCTCCTTTCTTTCTTTTACTCCTTCCCTTCTCCTTTCCTTCTTTTCTACAGAACACCATCTCTTCCACACCCTCCACACAATTACTGCTCACTCTCTTCCTCTCTTTTCTTTTATTATGAGTACTGTTTACAACTGTTCCTCCCTTTGACACATCAAAGGCTTCTTCTTTGGACTTGTCACAAACCCTTACTCCTTCCCAGATCCACTGAATTCCTGGCTCACAATTACTGCTGTGAGTCCTCCCCCTTAATTCTGCCTCATGGTTGCAGTGAGATCTTCTCTCTTGGGTTCATGTCCCATCTTATTAGTTATCACATCTGCCTAGCAATATTCTTGAATTCCAGATCTGGCTGGTTAATTGGGAGCCCATACAACACACCACTGCTCTGGCTTCCCCATCTCCTGCTGCATCCCTTCCCCAGGGTGCACTCTCCACCCAGGAGCTCAGTCCCCTGATCCATGATCTCCTTTCCTCTTAGTAGATGAGACAGCAAGCTTCTATCAAGTCAGAATTACCTTGTTCATGGTTTAATTGTAAGTTGAGTGTCTCCTTTGTCTCTCCTTCACCAACGGTTTGGTAATGGAAGTTTTCACGAATCACTGAGAAGAGAAAGGAAAGGCAGTTAGAGATCCCAGACAGTGACCAAGAGCTGCATCTCATAGTTACACATCCAGGAAGGCTGGAACCATCCAGTCCTCAGGGAACCTGGACTTCAGTGGGTCTCATGTGACCTTTGGCTTGACGTTGCTCCTGGAATCTAACAGCTGTTCCACATCGAATGTACCTCTCAAGTTTTAAAAAAGAATGGACATATGAAGGAGAAAAACCATATGATCATCGCAATAGATGTAGAGAAAGCTTTCGACAAAATTCAACACCCATTTATGACAAAAACCCTCCAGAAAGTAGGCATAGAGGGAACTTACCTCAACATAATAAAGGCCATATATGACAAACCCACAGCCAACATTGTACTCAATGGTGAAAAACTGAAACCATTTCCACTAAGATCAGGAACAAGACAAGACTGCCCACTCTCACCACTATTATTCACCATAGTTTTGGAAGTTTTAGCCACAGTAATCACAGAAGAAAAAGAAATAAAGGAATCCAAATTGGAAAAGAAGAAGTAAAGCCGTCACTGTTTGCAGATGACATGATACTATACATAGAGAATCCTAAAGATGCTATCAGAAAAATACTAGAGCTAATCAATGAATTTGGTAAAGTAGCAGGATACAAAATTAATGCACAGAAATCTCTTGCATTCCTATACACTAATGATGAAAAATCTGAAAGTGAAATTAATAAAACACTCCCATTTACCATTGCAACAAAAAGAATAAAATATCTAGGAATAAACCTACCTAAGGAGACAAAAGACCCATATGCAGAAATTTATAAGACACTGATGAAAGAAATTAAAGATGATACAAATAGATGGAGAGATATACCATGTCCTTGGAGTGGAAGAATCAACATTGTGAAAATGACTCTACTACCCAAAGCAATCTACAGATTCAATGCAATCCCTATCAAACTACCACTGGCATTTTTCACAGAACTAGAACAGAAAATCTCACAATTTGTACGGAAACACAAAAGACCCTGAATAGCCAAAGCAATCTTGAGAAAGGGAAACAGAGCTGGAAGAATCAGGCTCCCTGACTTCAGACTATACTACAAAGCTACAGTAATCAAGACAGTATGGTACTGGCACAAAAACAGAAGTATAGATCAATGGAACAGGATAGAAAGCCCAGAGAAAAACCCACACACATATGGTCACCTTATCTTTCATAAAGGAGGCAAGAATATATAATGGAGAAAAGACAGCCTCTTCAATAAGTGGTGCTGGGAAAACTGGACAGCTACATATAAAAGAATGAAATTAGAATACTCCCTAACACCATACACAAAAATAAACTCAAAATGGATTAAAGACCTAAATGTAAGGCCAGACACTGTCAAACTCTTAGAGGAAAACATAGGCAGAACACTCTATGACATAAATCACAGCAAGCTTCTTTTTGACTCACCTCCTAGAGAAATGGAAATAAAAACAAAAATAAACAAATGGGACCTAATGAAACTTAAAAGCTTTTGCCCAGCAAAGGAAACCATAAACAAGATGAAAAGACAACCCTCAGAATGGGAGAAAATATTTGCAAATGAAGCAACTGACAAAGGATTAATCTCCAAAACATACAAGCAACTCATGCAGCTCAATATTAAAAAAACAAACAACCCTCCAAAAATGGGCAGAAGACCTAAATAGACATTTCTTCAAAGAAGATACACAGATTGCCAACAAATACATGAAAGGATGGTCAACATCATTAATCATTAGAGAAATTCAAAGCAAAACTACAATGAGATATCATCTCACACCAGTCAGAATGGCCATCATCAAAAAATCTACAAAGAATAAATGCTGGAGAGGGTGTGGAGAAAAGGGAACCCTCTTGCACTGTTGGTGGGAATGTAAATTGATACAGCCACTATGGAGGTTCCTTAAAAAACTAACAATAGAACTACTATATGACCCAGCAATCCCACTACTGGGCATATACCCTGAGAAAACCATCATTCAAAAAGAGTCATGTACCAGAATGTTCATTGCAGCTCTGTTTACAATAGCCAGGACATGTAGGCAACCTAAGTGTCCATCAACAGATGAATGGATAAAGAAGATGTGGCACATATATACAATGGAATATTACTCAGCCATAAAAAGGAATGAAACTGAGTTATTTGTAGTGAGGTGGATGGACCTAGAGACTGTCATACAGAGTGAAGTAAGTCAGAAAGAGAAAAACAAATACCATATGCTAACACATATATATGGAATCTAAAAAAAGAAACAAAAATGGTCAGAAGAACCCGGGGGCAAGATGGGAATAAAGATGCAGACCTACTAGAGAATGGACTTGAGGATATGGGGAGGGGGAAGGGTAAGCTGGGACAAAGTGAGAGAGTGGCATGGACATATATACACTACCAAACATAAAATACATAGCTAGTGGGAAGCAGCTGCATAGCACATGGAGATCAGCTCGGTGCTTTGTGGCCACCTAGAGGGGTGGGATAGGGAGGGTGGGAGGGAGGGAGATGTAAGAGGGAAGAGATATGGGAACATCTGTATATGCATAACTGATTCACTTTGTTATAAAGCAGAAACTAACACACCATTGTAAAGCAATTATACTCTAACAAAGATGTTAAAAAACAAACGAAAAGAATGGACAGTGGAAAAGTTGTAAGTAGTGGTCAACCCCCTTCAAAATGATCAGAAAACAGTGAAAGCCAATTTAAAATAAATAATACACATGAAATGTGTTTTGTAAATTCTATGTGCAACTAAGACCAGGGAAGAAGCAGAGGGATTTCTTCAGGAGAAAGGTAATATTTCTAGAGAAATACACCTACATTATAGAAGAAAAGCCCTAACATCTTTCAAAGATGGAGATTTAGAAGGAAGGAAGGAAAGGAGGGAGAGAAGAAGGAAGGAAGGAAAGAAGGAAGGAAAAAAGACCTTGGGTCAGGCAAGAAGACCTGTTATAAAGAGATATACAGTGAAGGGGAACTAGTACTTCCCTGGGGTTGGATGGGTGGGGAGAAATCCAGAAAACAAGGAAAGACACGTTGTGAAAGACACAGACAGGAAATGAAAATTTTCTGAAAGGCACAGATGGGAAGTGAATACTAACACAACTGTACCTCCTGGGGGCAATACTCACTGAGGGGTCAGGGCAGTAGGGAGATGCTTTTTCCATCCCCAAGACACGTTGACTTCATGCCCAGGCCAACTTTGGAAGAGGACATGGGGGTAAATGTTATGTGGGTGAGAGGTTTAGAGAACATAAGGAGGCCTAGGCATGAAGTCAACATGTCCTGGGGATGGAAAAAGCATCTCCCTACTGCCCTGACCCCTCAATGGGTATTGCCCCCAGGAGGTACATTTGTGTTACAGTTGCAGGCATTTCAATGATGGGGGACAGGAGGCTTCTCTGACCCCTCTTACCAGCATCTTGGCTCTGGGCCACTGACAAAAGGGTCTGGGAGGCACCAGCGGCAGCCTCCCCTGGGGGCAGGTGGGCAGCTGTGCTGAGCCAGGCAGTGGGCAGTGCAGCTTGAGGGCAGCAGCAAGCCTCACGTGTAGGAGATCTCAGCACAGGAAGCCCCGGAAACTAACACATGTGATGTGGGTCCTGGGGTCCAGGGAGGGGGATCCCTACAGTACAGGGAGAGGATCAGAGCCCCTGAGATGTGGGCAGGAAAGGTAACTGCCATTCCCTTCCTACCCATGGCCTGGGGATGTTCTGGCTACAAATATAATATTGACTTGAAATTTGTGGCTAGGTATTTCATTTCCTTTATTCCTTTTTCTGACTTAGATATCACACTGGAGAAATGAGATAGCTCTTATTTTACAAGATATAATTTTCACAAATAAACACATCTCATTCTTTATACTGACTTCTTTTACTTTTTCTCTGTTTAAAAATCCTTTATTACATCTTTATTTCCCAAATAATAAACTTCAAATTCCTTGGCATAGGGTGTTAGACCCTCAAAAATCACCTCCAACTCCCCTTTCCAGAACGAGCTTCCAAGCCCTCCCACCCATGCTCCGTTTTTCAACCACATGGTTCTGCAGGTCCACTGTTCCTTTCCTACTTTGTAGCTTTCACATTCTGCCCCCTCCCCAATGCATGGGTATGTGCTGGCCTTCTCTTGTGAATTCTCCATTCTTTGTTCTGGCACAGGACTGCATTGAATGACAAATCTTTTAATACAAAGAAAAGCTTTCCATCTTTGAACATGTCTGCAAGTATCGGATAGGGCTACCTCCTTTCCTACAAAAGGCATAATTCATGCCTTCCTCCAGAAAAGTAGAGACTCAAATCCTATGTTTCTCAGCACCAAATTCAGGTCCTGGCTGAGCAATCATTTGTGGGATTACTTGGCTAAGGTGTCACCCCCACTATGTGTAAGCTCCATGAGGACACAAGTCATGTGTGTTTTCTACTCTATTGTATTCTCTCTCTGCCTGTCATGTAGTAGTCACTCAATATAATAACTGTCAAATATAATGAAGAGTGAATGAATGAATCAGTGAATGAAGTGGACTTGAACCCCCAAAAGTTGTTGAAAGTTATAATTACCATTTTGGAAGTTTCTGCAAATATGAAGTAAATCAGGATAGGCCTTCAGGTTAACTCTGCTGAACAGGGCATCCAGAATTGTCTTGTCAAATTTCTTCTCCAGTTCACCAAGAGCATCATACATCACTCTATCCACCGGGACCAGATTTGCACAAGCTTCTTGAAAATGCTTAAAAATATTGATTGGTGAATTATGTAGCTTTGAGTGTATGGGTTATAGGAGACTCGGATTATAAATAGACTAATTGTTCTCTGGTGAAATATTAGAATGTTACACAAATTTGGATGACTTCTAAAATATTCTCCATCATAAAAATAGACTCTTATTTTGTTAACCTGCCTCTCTGACATTGATGGTCACTTAAGAGAGCAATTTTGAAGAATAAAAGTAGGTTCAAAGTAGAATGTTGTGTGAGGGCTTTAAGAGCTTGGACAGGATGCTTCAGGAGTGGCCCTTACTGGTACTGAGAGGCCATTTAGTTGACCAGACAATAACCACTGCCCTTCCCTCCAGGAAACCATGTAACCACTCTCCCCTTCTGTGAACGTTGCCAAAGGGCAAATAAAATTCACAAAGACAAAAAGAAGACTTGTCCTCAGTATCCCCAGGAAGGCCCATTTTTAACCTTTACCTGTATTCTGTATCTGGAAATGTCTAAAGTGCAAGAAACGATTTGGAGAGTGAGCAGCAGGCATCTGCTTCCAAATTTATCCTACCGTGACACGACTTCCCTATGAGTTCAATCACTTCAGGTTCGAGGGTGTAAAATAAGAAGGCTTTGTAATGAAATGTTGCCCAACTCACTTATTTGCTTTAATTTTGTTATTGTTATCATATTGTATCAAAATATCTAAGATGCTCCCTACCTACTCACCATTCCAATGTTGCTACATCTCCACCGCCATGCGCCTCCCCTATTTACTACAGAAGAAGGGATGTTGTCTGTGATGCTGCTTCTCCTCTCACCTCCTAACTTATAGGATGGCGAACGTCCCTGTTCATAGGAGGATCTTTAGCCTGCTCATTGCATCCTAAATTTGGCAGATTATCATGAGGGAATTCTCCTCACTTACCTCATACATCTGCTCAGGGATGAAGCCCCTATCTCGGAGGCCCATGAGGAAAGGAAACGGCTTTGTTATTGCACTTGCAATCTCCACCTTATTTTCTTTGAAAAGCCTGAATATGAACTCATAGAAAAACTGCTCCTCTGGGTTCTGCTCCTCTGGGCTCTGGTCCCCTGTGATCATTCTGAGAAACAAAGACACAATATGAAAGTAGACGTTGAGTTTCTGAGAGGCCCATGGAGGTCAAAAGATTTTATTTTATTTATCTATTTTTTACAGCTTCTGAATGTTTTTATATACAAAATTATATATTATAATGACTATTCTTTTTTCTACATGAATATTTACTACGTATATTTTTATACAATTTTTAAAGGTTATACTCCATTTACAGTTATGACAAAATATTGTCTATAATTCCCCGTGTTATACAATATATCCTTGTAGCCTATGTTACACCCAATAGTTTATATCTCCCAGTCGGTCACCCCTAAATTCCCCCTTCCCCCTCTCTCCCTACTGGTAACCACTAGTTTGTTCTCTATATCTGTGAGTCTGCCTCTTTTTTGTTACATTCATTCGTTGGTTGTATTTTTTTACAGTCCACATATAAGTGATATCATCCAGTGTTTGTCTTTCTCTATCTGACTTATTTCACTTAGTATAGTGCCCTCCAAGTCCATCCGTGTTGTGGCAACTGGCAAAATTTCATTCATTTTTTATGGCTGAGTAGTATTCCATTGTATACATATACACTATATCTTCTTTATCTGTTCATCTGTTGATGGACACTTAGGTTGTTTCCTTATATTGGCAATTGTAAATAATACTTCTAGGAACATTGGGGTGCATGTATCTTTTTGAATTGGTGTTTTTGTTTTTTTCAGATATATACCCAAGAGTAGAATTGCTAGGTCATATGGTAGTTCTATTTTTAGTTTCTTGAGAAACCTCCATGCTGTTTTCCACTGTGGTTGCACCAATTTACATTCCCATCAACTGTGCAGGAGGGTTCCCATTTCTCCACATCCTAGCCAACATTTGTTATTTGCATTCTTTTCGATGATAGGCATTCAATGGAGGGCCAACGTGTGTAAAATGATGTTCTTGTGCAAGGACCAGAATAGATGGAATTTATTTACTTAGAGAATAATCAAGGGTGCAATAGAAGAATACACTGGGCTTAAGGAAGGTTTGTACATAGAAGTGAAAGAGTTTACCCTCTGCTAATCAAAACTACTGTAAAAAGACTTTCACCCAAACTCTCTTTGGAAAACACTGAATTTCAAAATTGTAAAAGCTTTACAGGAATTTATATGATACTCAGATGGTTAATTTTATGTCTCAACGTGGAGGGTTTGGGGGATAAGACTAACATTTTATTTTAAATTGGTGAACTTTGAGTAAGCAGTTTGCCCTCCATAATGTAGGTGGGCCTCATCCAATCAGCTGAAGGCCTGAATAAAACAAAAAGACCAGCCTCCCTGAGTAAAAAGGAATTCTCCAGCTGAGTGCTTTCAGAGACTCTGCTGGGTCTCTAGCCTGCTGGTGCATAGCAGACTTTGGACCTGCTGGCCTCCATTAATGTGTGAGCCAATTCCTTACAATAAATATCTCTTTCTCTCTCTCTATATGCACACAAACACACACACACACACACACACACACACACACACAGCCTATTGGTTCTGTTTCTCTGAAGAACCCTGATGAATACACATTACAAAAAAATAAGTTACAGACAAAGAAATAAAAAAACAAACTGAGACAATACTGCAGAATCTACCACTGAACTGCAAGTCTTCTTAGTTAATAACAAATAGAATAAATCTCAGGAAGGTGTAAAGGAGCTAGACCTCTCCCATCTGTAACTGCAGAGGCAGGAAAGGCATTCCACATCATAAAATTAGGTCAAAGACACTCGTCTGATAAAGTTTCAATTAATATTGAGAATATGTCTTTTTCTTTGGTCTAATATAGAGACTTGTGTGAATATTCAAAACTAGGACAGGTTGCTCTATATCTAAACCTGCCTGTGGAAGTGTTATATACATGAAGAAATAGAAGACCTCTGGATTTCAAACATAACCACACCTGTGAGAAGTAATTTAGAGACTCAAAAAGCTTTATAATTCTGATTCTTACTTGATAAATTGTTCCCCCTTCTGATAATGTCTTAATAAACTTCTCTGTATTTCTAAAAGTTGTAAAGACTCAGGATTTTTTTATCCCACCATAAAAGGGTCATTGGAACTTCCCATTCTCCAAATATGCATCAGGATAGAATAAAATCCATTCCTTCACTGAATTCCTTAAAAAAATATTTTTGCCCACTACTAGGCATGTGCCCTGGGAAGGCCATAGTTCGGAAAAAGTCATGTACCAAAATGTTCATTGCAGCTCTATTTACAGTGGCCAGGAGATGGGGGCAACCTGGGTGTCCATCGTCGGATGAATGGGTGGGGAAGACGTGGTGCACGTATACGGTGGAATATTACTCAGCCATAAAAAGAAGCGAAGTTGGGTTATTTGTAGTGAGGTGGATGGACCTAGAGTCTGTCATGCAGAGTGAAGTGGGTCAGAAAGAGAAAGACAAATACTGTATGCTAACACATATATGTGGAATCTAAGAAAAAAAATGTCATGAAGAACCTAGGGGTAAGACAGGAATAAAGACACAGACCTACTAGAGAATGGACTTGAGGATGTGGGGAGGGGGAAGTGTAATGTGTGGAAAAAAAAAAAGAAAAAAAATGTTTTTGCTTAAAGATAGCTGATTGAAAACAAGTGCTTTCCCCCTCTCTCATTGGAGAGTGCTCTAAAATGATAGTAAAGAAATTAGAGTCACAATGACAAAGAGAAGGGGATTGGATGAAAAACTTAAAGTCTGAAAAAGAAAAAGTGGTCAGAGCATTCATCATTACTGCTGGTGGAGGATGCTCCTAGAGGTCACAGAGGGGCCCAGTGTGTCTTACAGGCCCCTGGGGAGGTAGTGGAGGTGGGGAAGAAGATGCAAGAATGAAAAGAGAGGGATTGTTTGAAAGGAGAAAATACAAAACAATGTGCTACCCAACTCTTTCCTGACCCCACCATACAGAACTCCTGCATCCAGGCAAGAAACTAGAGGTTTCCTCTTAAGAAAAATGTAAACGACACAGAAGAAAGGTCTTCACCTTTGGGCATTTGGGATTTACCCAACAAAGCCACAGGTTTTCAAGCCCATCTCATTAAATGCAGTTCCAAGGTAGTTTATCAGTGCCTCACCCTTAAGAATGAACAAACAAGAACAGGCCACAGATATTTGTGGAAACTAACAGCACAAAGGGGCAGAACCAAGATGAGCAGAGAGCAAAAATGACTCCAGAACAAATAGAAATACTACAGGGAACAGAAGAGAGTTTCTAAAAAACAATTTTCATACACAGTGGAGAAGATATTATATCCAGGATGCCATGAAGAAAAAACAGGAAAATAAGATAATGGGCCTGGAAATTCAAAGTGATTGCTGAAAATGTTTTTTTTAAAGTTTAACTAGGGCTTCCCTGGTGGTGCCGTGGTTGAGAGTCCGCCTGCTGATGCAGGGGACGCGGGTTCGTGCCCCGGTCCGGGAGGATCCCACATGCCGCGGAGCGGCTGGGCCCGTGAGCCATGGCTGCTGGGCCTGCGCGTCTGGAGCCTGTGCTCCGCAACGGGAGAGGCCACAACGGTGAGAGGCCTGCGTACCACAAAAAAACAAAACAAACAAAAGTTTAATTGAAATGGTCATAAGGTAAAGACAAGGGAATTTCCCCAGCACATAGCTGGAAAAAAAAAACCTAAAGGAAAAATGAAAAGTAAATTTGAAACATGTAAATGTCTAAAGCAGTCATTCGAGTGTGTATGTAGACTCAGAAGTAAAAGGGAATGCCTCCTTTTCCTTTCATTCAGTCATTCATGTGTGAAGGCAAAATAGCTGTGCAGAGGCTCAGAGAACACTTTACTCATGCACCCTCTGTGTTGGTCACACGGTTTTCAATGCTCTATTTTCTTTACTTCTGGACAAAGGTAGGGTTGCACCTTCCTGCCTCCTTGGGCTGATGGGTGTAGCTTTGGCAGAAGAATTTGGAGCCAGCACCTGTGAGCCACGCTCACTGTTTCTCTGCTACAGTGGCTGTCATTTCAGATGGCGGCTGTTCAATCAACTAGAGACAGTCCAAGATGAGGGTTCCCTTAAGCAGCCGGTGACCCACTGAGATTTTAGAAATGTTTGTTCCAGTAGAATAATCTACCCCATTCTTACTGACACACTGTCTGGAACAAATTATTTGCTGATACCCTATAAAAAGAGAACCAGGAAATCAATACGAGCAAAGTTCTGTTATATCAATGAAAGAAGTGGAAGGCACCACTAAAACCAGTTAACATACTGACGTCTTAGACATAGAGAATGGACTTGAGGACACGGGGGGTGGGGGCGGAGGGGGAAGCTGGGGGGAAGTGAGAGTAGCATCGACATATATACACTACCGAATGTAAAATAGATAGCTAGTGGGAAGCAGCAGCATAGCAGGGAGATCAGCTCGGTGCTTTGAGATGACCTAGAGGGGTGGGATAGGGAGGGTGGGAGGGAGGCTCAAGAGGGAGGGGATATGGGGACATGTGTATGCATATGGCTGATTCACTTTATTGTACAACAGAAGCTAACACAGTATTGTGAAGCAGTTATACTCCAATAAAGGTCTATTTAAAAAAATACTGACATCTAAAAATTGTAAGTTTCATTTGAGAAAAAAAAGTACATCTCAAAAATTATTTTAGAACAGTGATTCTCAAAGTATGGTCTGGGGACCCTGGGATTTTGTGCAAGACCCTTTCAGGTGTCCTCAAAGTCAAAACTGTTTTCATATAATACTAAGATGTTATTTACCCTTTTTCTCTCTCATACTCTCACAAATGTATAGTGCATTTTTCCAGAGAATACACGGCCTGTGGTATCACAGTAGATTGAATGCAGAAGCAGATAGGAGAAACCAGCTGTCTTCTACAGAACTAGCTATTAAAGAGATTTGCAAAAATGTGAAGGGTGGCTAATCTCACTAATTTAGTTTATTTTAGAAGACAGTTATTTTTCATAAAATAGGTCATTTATGTTAGCAGGTAGTGAGTTCATTATTATTATTATTTTAAAATGAATAAATAAATATATTTAAGTGTTCAAAGTTCAACTTTCTAATATGGTAGATAGTAATGGGTGTAACCTACATTAACAAAAACTAGCTCTTTGGATTCTCAATAATATTCAAAAATGTAGAGGGGCCCTAAAATCAAAAATTTGAGAAGCCTTGTTCTAGAAAGAGGGTATATACTGTATGCAGTAGTAAAATTATAGTAATCTTAATCTAAAACTTCAGAGTATATTAACAATCTGGGCAAGTTAAAAAACTGAGTTAAATGATTTATTTCAAAGATGCTAAACTCAAATGGCATGGTTTCACATTTGATGCTATCAATCAGAGAAATATTGCATTGGCCAAAAAGTTCATCTGGGCTTTTCTATAACATCTCATGGAAAAACCCGAATGAAATTTTTGGCCAACCCAATATATATTTGAGAATTAATTAGAAATCATAAGGGTAACAAATAGAGTCAAAATGAGACTATAAATCTTACAAAAGAATAAAAGTAAAGAAAACATACTGTTTTTCTTAAACAGAGAAAACAAAGAGACATTAGATATTAAAAGTGCCCCCAAAATTTATAAGCAAAAGATATATGTCATTTAAAACAGATTAACGCTTCCCTGGTGGCACAGTGGTTGGGTGCCCGCCTGCCGATGCAGGGGGCGCAGGTTCATGCCCCGGTCCGGGAGGATCCCACGTGCCGCGGAGCGGCTGGGCCCGTGAGCCATGGCCGCTGAGCCTGCACGTCCGGAGCCTGTGCTCCGCAACGGGAGAGGCCACAACAGTGGGAGGCCCGCGTACCGCAAAAAAAAAAAAAAAAAAAAAAAAAAACAGATTAAATTACTATCTTAGAGTATGAATGAAATAAAGTATAAATAGAGTCTAACTACCAAAGACACACAAAAAACAAAGTGACATTAAAAATGTTAAAAGTCAAAAAATGGGCAAGTGACGTTAGACAAAGGCAAACAAGATAGAAAGCAAAATTCACAATATATGTATTTTAATAACAACATTTAAGACTGCTAATAGACAAATCTTTCATGGTCATTACAAAATTTCACTTTCAATTTTTAACTCCTCAAGTATATTTAAAAAGATATATAGGATATAAGTTTTAAAAATTGCAAAAATATGTATTAATAACTCGGTCTTAAACACAAGAACATACCAAGTATTTGGCCCTGAATTGATCTAAATAATAAAGAAAAATTGAATAGGTACATGTTCTAGCTATAAGACGATATTACAATAAATCAAAATTTTAAAACAAAAAATTTGTTTTAAGAAACAAATCTAACATGCAGTGGTTTAAAAAGTTCATTTTTGGCTTCAGCTCTAACATTGCAAAGACCTTGGAAGTCATCACTCCTATCCTTACAAAAATAAAAAAGCTGAAAAAACTGAAAATCAATGAATTTCAGGCATGTACAGGAAAATTGAGGCCATAAGTCAAACTGTCACCCTAAAAACTGGATTGATAGACAAGTCCAGAGAATCACAGATGAGATCAGCTACCTGGAATGGAAGCCACTAGAGCCATAGACCATAGGAACACTTAAATGGTAAGTTTGATGACTTGCTGGAGGCTGAGTGTGGACTTACATGAGAATAAGAAACTCCTAGGGACCACTGGCTTAGGAGAGCCCCCAATCTTTTGTGGGTTTTACTTCCAGGAACCCCACCAGGTACTCATGGTGAAGAGCCAAGAAAAATCCTCTGCTCTGGCAGAGGGAGAGGGGAAAAGGAAACTTTTTTAAACAGCCCAGAGCATTCTCCATAACAACGGTCTACTCTCTAGAGGAAAGCACTTTGCCCAAGCCTTATCTGACCTAGGGGAAGGTCAGTTACCAAAATCCAGCTCCTTCTAGGCTCTGTCTCATTTAATGGGGTGAGGGAAGGGGAAATAGCTAAGAAATCATTCTAAAATTTACAGTCCAGGAACACAGTTCCACTACAAGATTGAGATTTAATCGTAAGATTAAAGAATGCTTTCTCTCCCCAGTACCCTACCACTACATAATAATTGAGGATTACAGCTGAAAGAGCTGCAAGGCTCTATTTAATGAGCTCTTAGGAAAATCCAAAGAAAATAGGGGACACAAAATGAGAACACTAGAGGAATTTGAAGCCTCTGTCACCTAAAGCCAGAGAAAACATTAAACATGGCCCATCTCCTAGCCAGGTTAACATAAAACTTCACAGGAAACATTTATTTGCCTCAGTTTCTATTATCTGATACATCACATCTGGCTTTCAAAAAAATTACAAGGCATACCAAAAGACAAAAAACAGTCTGAGAGACAAAGCAGTCATCAAAACCAGACTCAGATATGACAGGTTTTCAAATTATCAGACAGGAATTTAGAATAACTATGATTAATTAATATGTTAAGGGCTCTAATGGCAAAAGCAGAACATGCAAGAACATATGGCTAAGTAAGGAAAAAGATGGAAACTCAAAGAAATAATGAAAAGGGAAATGCTAGAAATCAAAAACACTACAACAGAAATGGAGAATGCCTTTGATGGGCTTATCAGTAGATTAGACATGGCTGAAGGAAGAATCAGAGTTGAAGATATGTCAATAGAAATTACTTAAAATACAAAGAGAAAAAGTATAAGGAGAAAAAAACACAACAGAACACAATATACAAGAATACCAAAAAGAACAGATACACATAAGTGGAATACCAGAAGGAGAAGAAAGAGAAAAGAGAACAGAGGAAATATTAGAAGTAGTAATGGCCAAAAATTTTTCCAAACTTAATAACAGACAACAAACCACAGATTGAAAAACCTCAGCAAACACCAAACTAGATAAATACCAAGTATCTATGAGTCATTTCATATTCAAACTGAAGAAAACCAAAGTCAAAGAGAAAATGTCTCCCCCAAGGAAGAGAGGGGGAGCGGGGTCAGGGAGCCTTACCCTTAGAGAAACAAGGATAACAATTACATCAGATTTCTCATCAGAAACCATGCAAGAGAAAATGTAGATAAAAATTTGAAGTGATAAAATTTAAAAAACCCTCCAATCTGGACTCTTATATCCTTTGAAATTAAGAATTCAGAGCCAGCACCTGGTTAACCATGTTCACTGTTTTCTCAAACAAGCAAAAACTGAGATAATTTATTGCCAGAAGATTTACCACGAAAGAAATGTTAAAAGACGTTCTTCAGGCAGAAGAAAAATGATATGGGTCAGAAACTCATATCTACATGAAGAAAGGAAGAGCATCTGAGAAGGAATAAATGGAATAAAGGAATAGGAATAAATAATTTAAAAAATTTTTTCCTATTCTAAGTTGATCTAAGAAATAGCTGTTTGTTCAAAGTGAAAAGAACAACTATGTGATTGATAGCAAATGGATAAGTGAAATGATAGACAGCAGTGTTAAAAAGGACAGGAGGAAGGAACTGGTGACATTTTGTTGTAAGGTGCATACACTGATCATGAAGCAGTATATTGTAATTTAGAGTGGACACGGCTAGTTGTAAATATATATTGCCAACTCTGGGGAAACCAATAAAATGCTTTAAAAGAAGTATAATCAATATACTAAGAGAGATGAGAAAATGGAGTCACAAAATGCTCAATTAAAACCAAAAGGCAGGAAAAGAAAGGAAGAAAAAATAGAAGCAAATACAAGTACAATGAATAGAAAACAGTTACCAATAAAAAAACAGTTACAGTTATAAAAAACAGTTACAAATATGGTAGATTTTAATTCACCATATGAATAATCACTTTAAATGTGAATGGTCTAAATACACCAATGAAAAGACAGAAATTGACAGAGTGAAAAAAAATAACACCCAACTATATGTTGCCTTTAAGAAAGCCACTGTAAAATATATAACACAGATAGGTTAAACGTGAAGGGCTGAAGATACGCCATGACAACGTTAATCAAAAGAAAGTTGTGGTAGCTATATTAATTTCAGAGAAAGACTTCAGAGCAAGGAAAATTGTCAGAGACAAAGAGGGGCATTGTATAAAAATAAAGGGTCAATTTCTCCAAGAAGATTCAGCAATCCTCAAAGTGTAGGCAACTAACAAAATAGCATCAAAGTACATGAGATAAGAATTGATAAAACTACAAGATGAAACAGACAAATCCATTCTTGTTGTTGGAGAATTCAATAGGCCTTTTTTAGTAATTGGTAGAACAAGCAGGCAGAAAGTCAGTAAGAATACAGTGACCTGAACAGCACCATCAATTAATCTGATTTAACTGACACTTACAGATTATTCTATTCAACAGTGACAAAATATACACACCACTCAAGTTCACGTGGAATATTTACCAAAATATACCACATTCTCAGCTGTAAAACTCATCTTAACAAATTAAAAAGAAAAGAAATCAGAAAAACTATGTTCTCAGACCACAATGGAATTAAAGTAGAAATAACAGAAATAGAGTTGGAAAATTCCAAAATACTTAGAGACTAAACAGCATACTTCTAGGATCAAAGAAGAAGTCTCAAGAGAAATCTA
Organism: Phocoena phocoena; assembly: GCF_963924675.1. Classification (NCBI taxonomy): domain Eukaryota; kingdom Metazoa; phylum Chordata; class Mammalia; order Artiodactyla; family Phocoenidae; genus Phocoena; species Phocoena phocoena. Next base: position 106,277,054 of record NC_089225.1, on the reverse strand, counting down.
AAAATAACTTGGACTAAATTAAAATGACAACACAGCTTAACAAAATTTATGGAACGCAGCACAAAAGTGCTTAGAGAGAAATGTGTAGCATTCAAATGTATGTATCAGAAGAAAGAGCTAAATCAATAATTTAAGCTTCCCTCTGAAGAAACTAGGGAAGAAGGAGAAGTTTAAGCCTAATTCAGGCAGAAGAAAGGAAATAATAAAAATTAGAGTAATAATCAATAAAATTGAAAACAGGAAAACATTAGGAAAAAAATTAATGAAACCCAAAGCTGATTTTTTTTAATCAATAAAATTGATAAACTTCTAGCCAGGCTAACAAAGAAACAAAGAGAAGACAGAAATTACCAATTTAGTCCCTATTGGTCCCACGAATATTCAATCACTATTAGTCCCACGAACATTAAAAAATAATAAAGAAATAATACTATGGACTACTCTATTCCTACAAATTTGATAAAAGATAAAATGGACAAATTCCTTAAAAGAAACAAACTGCCGAAACTCACACAGAGAGATCAGAGAGATAGATGATCTGAATAGGCCTATATCTATTAAAGGAATTGAATCAAAACTTAACAGCTCTCCAAAAAAGAAAGTACCAGGCCCAGATGGTATCACAAGTGAATTCTACCAAACCATTTCAACTATTATCTCTTCCAGAAAATATAAGCAGAAGTAACACCTCCTAAGTCATTCTATGAGGTCAGCATCACCCCACCCTCACCTCTCAGTGCCTTTCTTTTCCTGACTGGAGGCCAAAGGTTGGCTGGACTTTGAGCTCCACTGGCTCATCTTCCTATCTCTCAGGTACAGGTGGGTAGCAGAGGCGGGACGCACTGTCAGCCTCCAAGAGAAAGGGTGCTGGGCGCTAAGGACCTGCCAGGCTGCACCGCTGCCAGTAGCAATGCCGCTGCCCTCTTGGGGCCCAGCCAGCACCAGAAATAGCCCCAGCTTAGAGGAGTTTTCACACATTTTAATATTGCTTTAATTTTTACCAACAATAATGGATTGATGATTGACAATAATATCTTCTCTTTTTAAAAGACAAATTTCCCTCCTTCTCTAACCAGATGTGTAATACATCCCAGAATAGAAAAAAGCACCTTCTCCCTCCCTGCCTGTTTGCATTCATGCATGTTGAGCCCCATCTACTTTCAGTTCCTCCAATTGGGTGTTCAGAGGTCCTGAGTTGACTCTCAGACTCAGGGCCACACAGATGGGCTCTGACAAAACTGGCCCCCCCACTATCCAGAAACTAGAAAAAGGTTTTACAACAGTTGGGAGTCCCATTTGGATGTAAATTTTTCTGAAAAGACTCTTACCTACAGACCTGTCTTTGGAGGTAGGGATCAAGGAGGTTATGGGGAAATGAGAGGGCTCAGAGGCCACAAGGAATCATCCAGCCTTGTAGCAAGCCCCAGAGGGACCAGGGAATTCCAACAGTGCCCACCCAGCTGCATGGCAGTTACAAGAAAAGAAGAAGGTGATGTGAGTCAGGGTGTCCTTAAGTTTCCACGGCAACGGCTGGCTAATCCACTGCAATTTTTGAAATCTTACTTCCTCACCGTTTATTGATTTGTCATCCATTCTGTTTATATCTATAGAATGAGGCTGGGAAGACAGAAATAATGAGTGTAGATGCTGGACACAGGAGGCCAGGACTAACCTGCAGCTGATGGGAGTACCTGTACTTGCCATCTTCTCCTTAGGCCTAAGATCACTCTTGATTAGATTTTCACTGCCTCTGTCCTTTCCAGGAGCTCTGACAAGAAAGTTTGCCCATTGATGGATCCCTCGGGTGCGGCACCTAAAGGGTAAAAGGAAAGTGAAATAGCTGACCTGTGTGACTGTGGCTGCACCAACACGCTGGTCTTCCCTCCGCCCACTCTCAGCCCCGGGGGGTGGGGTGGGAGGAGGAGCAGGGCCATTTCCTGGCATCCACGGAAGAGAGGGGACCACTTGTTCCCGCAAAGGAAAGGGGGCAGGAAAGTCTCTTGAACTCAAACAGATCAAATTTGCTTTGAGGTGACATGGCATAGTGGCGACGGGGAGGAAGAAAATGCCACGTTTGCTCCTGCGTCTTGCCAAGGTGACTGTGAGACGAAAAAAGAAAAAGGCAGACATTTCAGATCTTCTCTTAGGCCCATGGGCTGGCCAAGCACAGTAGTGAGCCTGGACTGGACGAGTTAGACCCAGTGTTCAGACACAGGACTGGAGAGAGCCGAAATGCTGGGGAAAATATTCTTCAAATTTCTGGAAAGCAACCAGAGGCCAGAAAGAACCCTCCCAATTCCTACAACCAGAAGGAAGTGCAAAGTTTGGGCAGAGAAGCCTGATGTGCAAGTCTAAGTTTTCTTGAATATGTGGGCACTTTACAAATGTAGCCAGGAGTGCTTGGGAAAAAACTGAGCTCCAAATAGTCACTGAAATCTCAAAGAAAGTGACGGGCTTCTCATTAGATGGGGAAAAGTTTGGAACTGAGACTACCTACACCTTAAAGAACAATGTGATGATGCTAGCTAACAAGTGTGTTACATTTATGTTTGCACATAATTTTTTCACTTACACCCAACCCTCATTTTGCAAAGGATTTGAAGCAACTGAGAAAAACACACTACATCAGCATAAAGTTGAAAGATAAAGAAATGGGAGCAAAGCACAAATAAAATAAATAAACAAAACCAGAAGACTAGAAGTCCAGGCAGGGCAATGGGTTAAATCAGAGATGAACGGGAGTCAAGGTATCTGTAGAATCCAAGGTCTTGGTCAGGGCCGTGGGCCAAAGTAGGTGATAGCTGGGAAGCCTCAAAGTAGTATGTTTCGAAAGTATGTTCCACTGAATCTGTCTTCTTCTGGCTCATTATAGATGTGCTAGAAAATTTGCATAAATATGTTTGCCAAGTGGAGGGGACAAAAGATTTCTACGCTTCTGCCCTTGTCTGTTCTCTTTCCCCCAAAAAAGTGAACACAAATCTGGCTGGGACAGATTCCAGCACACGATGAGGCCAGTGGGCAGCGTTCGTGTGCCTACAGCTGCTACACACACGTGGGACTGCCTGCCTCTCTCTCTCCCTCACTTTGGTGGGCAAAGAGGCTAGTAAGCTACGTCTCCGTTGGACACCACTGTTCCCAGCTTTGGGGCCTCCGTTGGGCACAACGTCCCCGACAAGGCCTGACACAGAGTAGACCAGAGTAGACCAGCTGACATAAATATGCCAAGCACAAGGCCTTTGGTGTTCCTCACTTCCATCACAAGGCTGATGGTGGTAAGACTAGGACTTACAGGGTATTGCTGTCAAATTTACAAGAAAATCTTACTTGGCAGTATCCTGCATTAGCCCAGATAACAATAGGAACTGTAGCTTCTGTTTTCCACTGTCTTTTTTTCTCTGTGTTCACTAGAGAACCATTCTCTCTGGGATAAGATCAGGGATGCCTGGGCCAAGCCCACTGAGGAACCATCAGTTGATCCCTGGCTCCTAATGGAGGGGGGGAGTTGTCTCCTTTTTCTTCCGTAAGACCTGAGGGATGAGAAGATTCTGACCTGCCTCCTTGCTCTGTTCTCCCACCCAGATTTAGGTCAAGGAGGTGATAATCTCTGAAGGCGAGTCAGCGCTTTCTTTCCACCTGAAAAATGTCTTTCCACTTCGTTAAGTGTGCTGAGATCTGACACTTGGGATATAGGTGTGAGTTGCAGAGTCCTGATCACAATCCAGTGCTATTAGTTAATTTGCTATTAACTCGCCACAGTCTACCAAACTCCCATCTTTGAGCGCTAGTGGGATGCTCACTACCAGGCCAGATGACCCATCCCAGATGGATCACATTTCTGTGAAGATCTGTTGCCCACAATTCACTCTCTACTACCCACTTTTTACTCAGTTGGGATTTGGAGGTACAAGTAACCGAAACTGACTCGGACTAACTCAGACAGAAAATCAATTTCTTAGAAGTATATTGGGTAGCTCAAAGAATTTATAAGAAGGCTGGAGGACTGAAAGCAGAAAATAGGCAGTCCAGGCAGAAAGATCCCCAGCCCAGGTCATGGTATGTGGCCATCGATTTGACAAATGTGTTTTTTTCCATTCTGATTAAAAAGGAGGATCAGAAACCATTTTCCTTCTCGCTTGACAGATAAGATTATTCATTTACAGTTTTGTCTTGCGGTTATATTAACTCACCCACCCTTTGTGGTAACATAGTCCCAAGAGATCTGTATCACCTGGACCTCTCAAAGAACATCACATGGATCGGTTATGTTGGTGACATCCTGGTGATCAGACATTATGATGAGCAAAAGAAGCCATGCATCAAAAAGTGCATGCCGTGTGTTTTCATTTATGTAAAACTTTAATACAGGCAAAACAAATCTGTAGTCATAAAAAAGTGATAGTCATAGATATCATAGACACCATAGATCAGTGAGTGCCTGACGCTGGGTTGGGGAGGAAGCTATCTGCAAAGGGCACAAGGGACCTTTCTGGGGTGATGGAAATGGTCTATATCTTAATTGTGGTTGTAATTATCAGGTTAGCCGAAAACTTCGTTTGGCTTTTTCCTTAAGATGTTATGAAAAAGCCTGAATGAACACTTTGGACAACCCGATACATTTGTTAAAATTCATCAACATGCACACTTAAGTTGAATGCATTTTATACGTCAATAAAATTGAGCTCTTGCCCAATGTAGGTTAGCCTTAGTTTCAAGGATTCTTGGACCCTAGAACTGTTGTTTCCCATCTTTTTTTCTGAGGGATAGGATACCTTATAGGTGTCCTGGAGGGGGAACCCACGGATCGAATACATTTGAGAATCATTGATTTAAATAAAGTTAAACAGATTTCTACATTAAAGGGTTTCTCACAGATCCTACATGCCAACACACATTAGAAATCTTTAATCGGATGTATAGAGGGGGCATTCCCTGCTTCCCTGGAGTGGCTGCCCTAGAGTCTTCTCCTGGCCCTGGTTCTGCCCTAGATCCAGTTTCCACACACTTCCAGCTCCCAACTGCCAGCCTGGCTCCGACACACTTTCCTGCCTGGAGTTCTGCTGTCTACCACTGCATGATATCAGTTTATATTCAGGTTTCCTTTGATTTCAATTTTCTTTGGTAATCATTTTATCCTGACAAAGTACAGGCATTTCTGAGTCACCAAACCTCCCCTTTGTCTTTTTGTTTGTTTTTTTAAGTTTGATGATTTCTAGTAAATGTATTCAGTTGTGTAACAATCACCATCACCACAATTCAGTTTAGGTTCATTTTCATCACCCCAAAAAGTAGAGAAGGAGGACGCGTCCTGGGGAAATAAAAGTGGGTAAGGAGGCCAATAGATGGTGGATTCCCAGTTCCCGGGGACGCTGGGGCTGGACCCTATGCCTCCTCCCCTTTGTACCCACCTCCCCAGGATGAGCCCGATAGGCAGCAACCCCCGCCCCCACCCCCAAATGCCCTGGGAATCTCACGAGTTTCCGGAGGTGGAGGGAGGCTGCAGGCACTGCGTGCGGCCTTGTCTTTAGCTCTGCTCGATCTGCCCAATTACTTTCACTTTCCTTTCCTCAGAAGCCAGGCCCTCACCGTGTGTGGAAAAGCACAGACTTCCTGTTTCGTCCACTGGTATCTCCCTGCCCTTCTCTCAGTCTCCCAGAAGCCATCCCCGGCCAGCCCCTGGACCCAGAAGGGGGCAGGAACAGGTAGCAATCTCAGCGTCCAGGTGGGTTTTCGTCTCGGCTGCGTTATTCACTTTTGGTGATTGGCTTTTACAGTTAAGGCCCTGGCAGCAGCCGCAGGGTGAAACTCAACAGTTTAAACTGTGAGGCTCTTTCTTTGTAAAATAATGTTTTCCAAAGAGGTAGAGAGGGGATATGGGATTTAACAGGAGACTTAAAAAGAAGACGGATGAAGAGGGGGAGCAAATACACAGTTCAGTCCTTTTTTCCCTAAACTCTAGCCTGTTATTGTGGATGGAACTTGAGATTTGCTCTGTACCTTCCTTGTCCATGCAGAGTGATCCTGCACTCTGCCGCCAAAGGGCAACTCATCCATTATTCATTGTACAAGTGACTAGAGGTAGTTGGGAAGCTAGTGGAAAAGAGAAAATAAGGAGAGTACATTTAATTTCCTCTAGAGTGTATTAACTTTTTAATATCTTTTCTTTAAGCACATTCATGATAATTTTCTTGAAATAAATTCCCAGAAGTGGAATTTAGGACTCAAGGGAATACATATTTTAGGGTATTTGGTACCGATTACTAAGTTAACCTCCAGAAAGTTTGGACCTATTTACATCTTCACCAGGACTGTCTATGATCATTGCTATTATTTTTATCGTGACTAATTTGATAGGCAAACGTTATTAAATTATTTTTGTTTGCACTGTTCCGACTACTAGTGACTTACCATGTGTTTTACATATTAATTGTGCATTTGATTCAATTGCCTGTTTATGTCTTTTGCACTGAATGTTTATCTTTACCTATTCATTTCTCAGACCCTTTTACGTAATACAAACCTGAATGCTCATATATGAGACATGGTAAAATGCACTAGTGAGAAATGGGACTTTGGTCAGATGAGCTCTGTCTTGCCACCAGATACCTTGGGCTAGTTGCCTAACCTCTCTGTGCTTCATGTTCATCCTTGGCAATCATAACAGATGAAGAATGAGGGTTATGGAGGATGTTCTATTCCGAACGCTGTAGTATAATTAGTCATCCAGGGCCCCTTCCTCTTCTTAGCATGTGCTCATTCTGGTGTTTTCTGGCTCTGTGCTGATCTTTGCAATATCCTTCCCCTATGCAGATCGTGAACGGTAGATTTCTTTCCCATCTGTTCTCTATCTTCTAGGATTTCATCACAACTCTAGACCCCCTATGGCATCGTCTCTTGTTTTCTAGTACTGTTGTGGATGATTGTTTTATACAATGTATATTTTTTCCTGTTAACCTTAACTATTTGGGAATGAGGAGGAAGAGACAGGGTCGCTCAATCTGCCACTGGGATTAAATCCCTAGAAATAGTCATTAATTAACAGTTCAACTTTTTCTTCGACACAAGGTGAAGTTGGAAAAATGGGATCCATGTTTGTTTTGTTTTTAAAGAAATCTCTAGGTGATCGAAGTTTTTTGTTAATGACTCCCTTTTCTTGACAATTTGTCAAGAATATCATAGGTACATTTTCTTCCTATTATAATTTATCAATATTTTCTCACGGCCTACCAATGGTCAAATATTGTAATGTCACATGGGCACGGGAAAAGACATGTCTGTTCTGAGATGTGAAATTGATACATAAAATAAATCAGTCAAGTCACCTTTGCTAATCATGCCTTTCACATCCTTCATGTCCTTATTTATGTCAGGCCTGTTTGCGTGTCAGAGATTGTAGGTGGCTTAATAAAGTTTCTAAATATTATCAGGTTTCCATCTTCCTACTCGTCTTTGAGTGTTCCTTTTTGTGTGAGCATTGCTAGTGTATACTTAAACTGAGTCCCGGCAATCTTGGTTAACTCAGCTCAATGTAGCCACAGACCATAGTATTTAAGACTACACGCCTGGAACCAGAAAATTGGAATTCGTCTCTCTCTACCACTTCCAAATTTTGCAACTTAGGGCGAGTTATTAAACCTCTCTCTGTCTCAGCGTCCTTGACAATATAAATAGGTGCAATCCAGACTGAAAGGGTTTTGTGAAGATCAAATAAGTTACTGCATGTGAAACCCTTAAAGGTACACAGTCTGGCATGCAGGAAGCACACGGTAAATAGTAGCTCTATTTAGTACCAGCAGCCCCTTTGGGATTTCAATGTCACATTGTGGGTCACTTTCAGCTTCTGTTGTTGCTGGGCACTGTCACTGCTTCCTATACCCATGAGTCTTTTTGGCAGATGCGGCTTTTCAGACTGCTAAGGGATGCCGTTGGGACCAGGATGCCTGTCTCGAGATGCTGTACAACACGGAGAGCAGCTCCCCTAACTCCTCAAAGTCTTTGCTTCTCTTTTCTTCTTGTGCCTCTTCCGTAGGAGATTCACCATGACCAGGACCTTGAAAGAGGTTCTTCTACAGCACTTTATACATCAGAAGCTGGAGATTGCTTATGCCATAAACAAGCCATTTCCCTTCTTTGAAGGTCTCCGAGACAACTTCTTCATCACCGAGAGACTGTACCAGGTAAGTCACATTGACCGCTTTGCCGTGGCAACCCAGCCCCCACCAAGAATGCCGGATCATTGAGGTCTCAAACCACAAGACCCCAGGGCTTTTAGAATTTGGAAGTTCCAGACAAAAATGGTCATTACCAGGGAAAGAAGGTGTCCAGGGTAGGTGACCTCACACCAGATGGCTTAAAACAAGGAACTGTGTTCTCTCACAGTTCTGGAGGCTAGAAGTCCAAACTCAAGGTGTTGACTGGGTTGATTCCTTCTCGAGACTTTCTCCTGTCTTCTGGTGGTGCCAGCAATCCGTGGTAAACCTGGCTCACGGAAACATCACTTAACTCGCTGTTTCCATCTCTACACTGCCTTCTCCTCTCTGTGTCTTCTCCCTTTCTCTTCCCTTACAAGGACACTCGTCCCTGTGATTTAGGGCCCACCGTAATCCAGGATGGTCTCATCCCAAGATCCTTAATTACATCTGCAAAGACCCTTTTTCCAAATAAGGTCACTTTCACAGGTTTCAAGCGGACATATCTTTGGATATGAGAAGGCACCATTCAACCCACTAAGGGTACCATCTCAACGCTTAAGAGCTTGTGACCCACAGTCCATTCTGAGGTGAAGCAAGACAGGCAGTGGGAGATATGGCTATGTGGACAGAAATGGCACTCTTTTCATATAATTTTGGTTGTTTAAAGCGTTTCCTGAGCCCCAAGCCCAGAAAAGTGCTAGCACTGGTAGAACAATCTTCCCCCAGTCTTGGCCTGTTTGGATCCAACCCTTTTTCATATAACTCAGATGTCACTCCTCAGAGAGGGTCCTTGGCCCACTCATCTAGTTAAGACCCCCTCATTATTCTTCCCCATAGCAATCCATGCTTTCCCTTCATAACACTGCTATCAATAGGAACTGAGTATTTTTTAAATTTGTGTTTATTATTTAATGCCCGTCTTCTCCACCTGACAGTGCCTCTCCCCCAACACGGGTAGCACCACGCTGGTCTCATCTGTTGCTAGGTACCCTAGGACGAGCTCACTGAGCCTAGTCATTTCTCAATAAGTATTTTGTAGTTGATTCTCTCCTGCCATGTTTCTCCTTTTGGCCAACCTCTCATCAGGAGGACTTCTCTGATTTCCCATTTAGGCCATTTCAAGTCCAAGAGAGACGGAAAGAGAGAGCAGAGGCTGACAAGCAATCCACAGAATTGCCACTTGTGACCAACTCTTAGGTCCATTGCTGGAGAGTCCTGCCCAAAGCCTTGGAGAATTACACAGTAGCAGCCTTTGACTCCACTTTCCTTCCTTAACATTTCTCTCTTCCCTCAAATATACCTAAAATAAGGTTCACAAGAACCTTATTTTCAAGAATGCTGAATTCCTGTGACCATCCATATATATATGAAGCTCCAAAAGTAAACATGTGGAACTGTGATTTCTCTACGTTAGAGAATTTTACTATTGACATTTTGCACTAAATTCCTTCTTAAGAGAGCAGAATCACTTTCTTACAGCTTAGAAAACCACAAGTGTGTAATAAATCTCCATTCCGTTTTATAACCATTTATAATAATCCCTTACTTCGCTTTTAAAGGAATCTCTGGAAGCCTATAGAAATATGGTCCCTGTATCCAGGGTCGTGTACAACATCCTCACTCAACTGGAGAATACGTTTAGTCTGTCATTTCTGGAGACGTTGTTCAGCCGAATAAACCTGAGTGAATACCCCAACTTGATGACGACCCTCAAGAGCTTCAAAAGGGGTATGAGGCTTCTTGAATAACGTTGGGGCTGTAGAAACATGATAGAAGTTGCTACGCTAAAAGTTTGGGCTGGTTTTCTGCCTTGTGGAACATGCACTTGAACTGCCCACTTTCTCTTTGGGAAGAGATGGACCATTCTCTCTCACAAGTGTGACAGGAAAAGCAGCCCCTGGCCCTGGTTCTTTAAGATGAATTTCTAGAGGACACAAACATTTCTGTCTTACCTGTTCTATGAGTTGGGGGGAAATTGTACAATTTAGCATACTGGACAGTCTCTAGGGAAGGGAATGCATAAAGTGACAGAGACCAAGTCTGGCAGAAAGACAAGGAGAGCTAGAGAGGAAGAGAAATGGATAGGGATGGATAATAATAAGTATCTTTTTTTTTGAAGTATGGTTGATATACAATGTTGTGTTAGCCTCAGGTGTACAGCAAAGTGACTCAGATATATATATATATATATATATATATATATATATATATTCTTTTTCAGATTCTTTTCCATTATAGATTGTTGTAAGATATTGAGTATAGTTCCCTGTGCTACACAGTAGGTCCTTGTTGTTGGTTTGTTTTGGTTTGGTTTTTGTTTGTTTGTTTGTTTTTTGAGTGCTTACTATGTGCCAGGCATTATCCTAGGCACTTTATATGATTATCTTATGTTATCTTTAAAACAATCCTTGAAATCATTATTATCCCCGTACGACACATAAGGAAATTAAGGCTCAGAAGAACTTTCCCAAAGTTACTTGTCTGTTAAGTGCAGAGCCAAGAGTCCTACTTGGGTCTCCTAATCAGGTTCCAAGATTATGGTCACTATTTTAAACTAGGACAGCTGGAGGACAGATTGTAAAGCTAGAGGAGGGAAGAAAGGTAGCTAAAGAGGAAGGAAGGGGAACTGTGGACATAGAGATAGAAAGAGAGAGTATGAGAAAGAAGTAGAGAATGAAGTTCCTTGAGGAAAGAGAAAGAGCTGAATAAGTAAAGGAGTATAAAAAGAGCAGTGACATTGCTGGGAAGAAAGTAGCAAGAGTAAGAGGAGCAGGCAGTAAAATCACTTAGTTGAGTCAAAGTACGTGGTTCATTTATCCGAGAACAACAAGGGAAGGACCAGGAGATCACACTGCATTGTGACATTCTTATTAGTGGAGTCACCACTGTTGATGGCTCTTCATCTGGTCTTTGATATTTTCCCATTAAGAGGCTCCTCCTCAAAGGGAGAAATGATTCCTTGAGCTAAGGGAGCAGCAAAAGAGAAGGCACAGCTGCACGTGGGCCTGAGCTCTTGGCAGGATCAGGGCAGTGCTGGGAGAAATATGTGCTCAAAGGCCAGGCTAAGTAAATCTAAGAGTCAGAGGGACCCACACACTGATATGTACCTCCAACCCACCCCACACCCCTGGCCTGGCTGAGTTCAAGCATCTTTCTGGATCCAACTCTGCGATTTTGCTCTAGGACCCTCTCCAAAATCTGGCCTTACTTTCCTCTTTTTGTTCACTGCTTGAGACAACTTTACTTCTGAAATAAATAGAGTAGAATCATAAAAGAAACCCGACCCTGGCCTTGCAGGGGAATGGCATGCAGAAAGCCCAGGGCCTGGGGTATTGGGGATGGGAGAGAAGTTTGGTGTGGCCAGATCACAGGGTGCAAGGTGAGAAGACATGGAAACCGAGTCTGCAGAAATGAGCAGAAACCAGAATATAGAGGTCCTGATACACTGTGCGAAGGAATTTATATTGTCTCTTATTTGCTCCAGGGAGGTGTGAGATATTTATTTCTTAAAACAAGGATGACATTTAACATTATAACATTGTACGTAATTGTCTAAATTCTGAAGCCAAAACTAAAGAAAATAAATCCCTGGGTACAAAGTCAATCTCAACTTCATGTGTGAAACCACTCTGGTATGAGATCAGAGGTTAGAAGCAGGTGTTACAGCACTAAATGTTCAAATTGAAGAAAGAAAATCTAAAGGGGCCACAAATGGTCGATGATGATGATGACTCAGTTCTGCGCACCTGTGAGAGAGTGACAGACTCCATGCCCTTGTCCTATTGAATGTCAAGTATAAAGAAATCCCCTTCTCCAAATAATTCCGAGGTACTAATGTGTGATCCTTCGCCAATCCCAGTTGTCACTTCCAACGGAGGGTGGGGCAGAATCACAACGATTCCTCTAGAAGCCGCAGCCAACCCAGCAGGAAGGAGCTCCGTCTGGGCACTGCTGCCGCTGCCCACCTGCCAACACCCCCCATCGAGCCGCCCACCCTGCTCACCCAGTGTCAGCGAGCCCGGAGCACCTGCCCAGCCCAGCGCTGAGATCCTGCACGAGCATCCCAGCCCTGCTGACCTCACCGTGGCTCTCCCCGGAATCATCCAGGAAGGAAGGCTCACTCCAGGTGAGAAACAGACCCTGTCCAACACCTGTGCAGCCCCAGCCTAGGGTGCCTGTGGCCCTAGAACCTCAGGGTCCTGTCTTTTTGATCTACTCCTTCCCATGCATGCACCACCATACACAGCTCTTTCCAAGAAGGATGTGGGCACTGCCAGGGGCCTGGGTAAGCCCCAGAACCCAGAACACCTGCTTCTCATCCCTTGAACAGCCCAACCCTCTGCCCTTTGGCCCTTGGTACTCTGCCTGCCCCTGACATTTTTTCCACTCTCCTCCCTGACACCCTGTCCCTGTAACCTGTGATTTTTCTTCTTGTCTTCAATGACCAATGACAACTTGATATCCCAAATAAGTGATGAAAATTCACAAGAGACGCCCAAGCTACCCCATTCCTGTTCAGGCAGTGTTGCTTGGGGCCGACTTGCCCAGCTCAAGGTGGCTGTGAAGGGAGGACACACACCTACAAGCCAAGAGGGCTGTGGCAGGAGCCCCAGGAAAAAGAACTGGGAGTGACAAGGAAAAAAACGAGAGGGGGGCCGACGCACGGCTCAGGACCTCTTGTCAGGGATGCCATCACAGCCACTTTGATGCTATCACGTCCAAGAGCCCTGTCAAACCAACACTCAAAACACACTGTTCTGAACTGGAAAGTAACTTGTGCAACACACCCACCCTCAGTGCTTACTGACTGCTCACCCTCTGATTACAGGGACCTTTCAGTTTCAACCATATTCATTTTTATATGGTTTGGAGGTTATCAAAATTATTAGAAAAGATGATAAAATGTTTAAAGGTTGCTGGACCTGATTAGCTTCTAAAATTGTGTCATTTATCTCCCCCAACCATCAGGATAAAGGACTTTGATTACATTAAATGTAAATGTGGAATATTATTGGCCGCTGTCAAAAATGGTATCATGGGTTCTGAGCTCTCCAATACGGAGAATAAAGGGCCCTATTTGGTCCGGATGTTTTCTCCACCCATCTAAAAAGTACCATCCAAATAAGGTTAGCATAACCAGAAGCCAGTAACAATGAAAGAGTCCATCCTCTAGATTTTCAAAGGAAAAAAAAAGTGCCTGTGTTATTAAATTAGTAAGTGACTGAAAGGAAATGATTGGGGAATTCCCTGGCAGTCCAGTGGTTAAGACTTGGCACTTTCACTGCAATGGGCCCAGGTTCGATCCCTTTGGGGGGAACTAAGATTCTGCAAGCCACACAACACAACCAAAAAAGAAAAAAAAGAAAGGAAATAATTGTTCCCTGTCCCCCTCTACCCCACCCTCGAGGGACCTTGGTGCTTGGTTGGCCCAACATTGTTACCTGCTGGAAGAGATTGTTCTTGTTCCTCCCACTTCTGGTTCCTGCTCTTGGGTCCTCGGATCTGAAATTCCTTTTCTTCCTCTGCTCAGTGTCCAGTGACAACCTGATCCCCCAAATAAAAGATAAGGAAGACACTCAAGAGATGTCCTGCGCTCCATCAGGCCCCGTGCCAGGTAATCTTGATTTGGACAACTTAGGCTCATGTTAGCTTTCACATCTACCACGAAGAGAAGCCATTTGGGTCATCCGGGCTCAGGGCTCTCCTCTCTGCTCTCCATCACCATCTTGGCCCAGCTCATGCTGCTCACCCCGTCCTCAGGAGCTTGGAGAGGGAGAGAGAGTCCCTGGGAAGGGTGAGGGAGACAGGTCTGGGAAAGGTGGACCGGGAGGTGGCACTGAGGACGAGGGGACAGGAACCCCATTAGTACTTGCCCAAGTGAAGCCAAATCCAGCCTCTATACCCAGACATCGAGTTATATCTCAGAGACAGAGTTTGGGGTGAAGCAGAAAAGAATAGTTTTATTGCTTTGCCAGGCAAAGGGGGCCACAGCAAGTTAGTGCCCTCAAAACTGTGTGTCCCAACTTGGAGGGGGTAGTGAGAAGTTTCATAGTAATAGTTCAAAGGGGGCGTGATCACTCGTGGACGTTCTTCTGATTGGTTGGTGGTAAGTGGGAGTCAGCATCATCAACCTTCTGGCTTCAACCGGTCTGGGGTCTACGTGGTTGTGGGCAGCATCCTGTTAACTTCTTCCACCTGGTGGGGGTTTCGGCAAAACAGCTCAAAGCTACCCTTATGTGTATCCCTTGAGGGGGAACCAGGACCCTGCCCCAAGGCTGCACTATTGTTTCTTTCACCCGGTCCTCCCTTGTCTCCACATCCCCTCCCTTCCCTAATTAGCATCTGTTTGAACCTGCTGGTTGGAACTCAGGAAAGGTCATGGAGGCTGAATGAAGCCTATTTCCTATACTCAAGAAATGGGGAGGACACGGAAAGGCTTTTGTGCCCACGAGCCCCACAGTGTCCTGCTCAGTATCATGACCTGGACTCCAAACACCACTAAGGGGTCTACAGAGGGAGAACATTCATCTGCCAGGAGGCAATGTGGTGGGAACCCTGGGGAAAGGACAAGGGGCTGAGTCATGGCAGGACTATTTGACTCAGCCACTCTCTGAGGCCACTTCAAGAAGGCAGATGTCCAAACTGCTGCATCAAAATGCAAAGCAAACAGAGACAATGAATTGGTGCTCAGACATGGACAGTCCTCACTCCCAGCCCTCACCCTGACTGGGGGAACTTTCACATTCAACCCTCGTTCATTTGGATTTTTAAGATATTTAAATAATTTGAAATGAAACAAATCATTTTTAAAGTCTAACGACTGCTTGCTAGCTGCCTCAGTTAGCTATTCCTATGTAAGATGGAATTTGAGACAGATCTCACAGCCTTGTGTGAACAAGGAAGTGACTGCCTTTTGTGAGATGGGTCTTTATCTGTCATGGCTTCAAGTCCTTCTGTCTTTCTTCATGCAGCAAAAGCTAGAGGAACTTTGTATGTTCTTGCTGCTAACAAGTGCTGGCAAGTACAAGCTGACCCCTGCTTTCTTCGACAGCAAATAGGTGGAAATACATAAGGCACTTAACCTCCTTCACTATTTCTCGAGATGAAATAATCACCGATACAGCAGTTTAGAAAGATCGCATCACAGACGTCCAAGCAATAGCATGTACTTTTCATGTGGCAAAAGCATTCATCCTCATTGTGGCCGTCAGAATTCAAGATCACCACACACACTAGCTGCTGAGAGTCTTAGAAAGGGAAACCTTTCCAAAGGGCTCAAACGGAGCCCTCCTCTGCGGAGCAGTTGTTCCCTGGTTCACTGTGATAATCACACAGGTAGCAGTAATCACAAGTTGATCAAACCAAGGCAGACCCAGGGAACCCTGACGAGTCCCCAGACCTGTGCTGCAGGTGCTCTCCACCCTCTGGTTCTCCCACCAATCTCCCTCAGCACTTTCTCGTCAGCCTGTTCTCAGTTCTAAAGTGAATTATATGTTTTTTGTCAGTGATAAGAGATGACGCTTCTGAACACAGTGACCCAAAGGAGCTCCAAGAGGCACCCAGGTCCCCTCCCAGCAAGAAAGGTAAGGATTGCCTTTCTCTTGAAGCCCTCAGGAGGGGGAATTTGGAGCTGCATCTTATCATAGGCACCCACTAGGTGGTTATAGTCATCATGCCCAATACAGTTTGTTTCCCATTCACTGCGTCTTCCTCTAAGGCCTTCATGAATATTATAGGGAAACGAGAAGGCATTTATGGCTATTGAAATATGCACCCATCGGAATTGTTTGTTCTGACATCATCAAGGTCTCCTACACACACAGCTTCTTATAGGGTTAGTCTCACTTCCCTCTTTAACTGAAAGTTTGTTCCCCAAGAGGACTCTGCTTCCTCTTAAGACAAGGCTGCATATTTTCTGCTACCACTCACCCCATGGCTGAAGGCAGGTTGGATGCCACCCCTTGCTACACGCTGCCCCACCCGGCCCCTTGCTCCCCGTCCCCTCCTTTGAGGCTTAGCCATTCAAGTGAAATGCTCACTCCCTTTTCATCACTATCATCTCTTGACTTTCCCACTGCTCCCTGGAAGAACTCAAGGCTGACTTAGAGTCTTTCTGTCACTTCAAGTCCTGCCATCATCCTGGACATCTTCAAGGTACATGTGGATAACAGACCCATCCAATATCCTGACCTCTCAAATCCTTCTTCTGCTTCTTTCCAGTGACCTTTTCTCCCCACCCATTCTTGCCCTCCCGAACCCAAAGGTGATCCGCAGGCCTTTTCATCATTTAAACCTGGCTCAACTTCCCAATAGTTAATTTGAGATTTCCTTTTTTTTTTTTTTTGACATTTAATGCTTGAAATTTGCTCCTTCTATAACTATTGCTCAACTTCTGATCTCTCCTTCTCAGCCCAATCTATAAAAATTAATTTAAAAAATCCCCCCCCCCCGATTTCTTCCTTACAATTTGTTTCCTCTGCAGCTGTCCTTCAATCTCATTTGGGTGACCAGTCCACTGGCCTTTTGCTTCTCCAATGCATCATCTGCATTTCTTTCATGACCCTTCTTACCAGTTCAGAGTTGAAGATCCATCGTTTCAGTAACCTTCTGCTATCTTCACCTGCCTTGCCTCTCTGTCTTTTCCTAGAACTCTCTGGCAGATGTTTGAGGAAACTGTTGTCTTCTTCCTGCACACTGCATTTGAAATCAGGCACTGCTGGGGACAGGCACACAGCTGAGCAGTGCGTACCCACTGTGTCTTCATAATTCCAGCACAAATGATCCCTCTACACTGTGTCACAGCTCCACTTCCTGTGACAATCCTTTCAAACGTTGAGCAATTTTTTCCAAACCTCTGATGCCTCACTGCCTCCTTTTTTGCATGACAGATGACCTTTCCTCCTGTTTCATAGAAAAAATCAGATGGGAATTCCGTCACTTCCCGCTCCCACCCTGCAAACCCCAACTGCTTCTTTCCTCTCCTTTCCAGCTCCTTCTTTTTCTCCAAGGCAATCCTTCCACCTCTTCTGACAGTATCCATGGTCCCTTCTCTTCCCTGAGAATTCAGCATCTCCCTCTCACAAGGGCATTCATTTAACCAATGCCCAAGCCTATCACAGTTCATAAAAGGAACTTTCTCTTGATCTTCATCTCACTTCAGCAGCCTCCATAGCTCTCCCCTCCGTTTCACAACCAAACTTCTAGAAATGAGTTACCTAAACTTATTGTCTCCATTTCTTCACTTCTCTCTCTCCTCTGCCACTTTAGAATTTCAGCATCACCTAAGGTCACCAATGACCTTCTGGCCACTGTGGTTTGAGGACCCAAAGTAAAAGCTAAAAATTGTTGACATATGAGGTTAGTAGATCAATGTTTGTAGCTATAAAAGATGATCTGTGTCTTTTCTTTTTAGGAAAGAAGAGAAAAAGAAGTATCTGGTTAACCCCAAGGAAGAGACACCAGAAAAAAAGCCTCCCGAGAGGTAAGATGAGAGCACAAGAGGGGGCTGGAGGCTAGAGACAGCTCATGCTTGTCGGTCATGATGTGGGAGGTGGGATTTTATTCTAAATGCAATGGGGAGCCATTGAAGAGATCTAATCAGTGAAGTGACATGATCCAATTTTAAACGACGAGACCAATATTGGTGTTACATAAAGAATGAACTGGAATAGAACGGAAACAGGGCAACCTCTTGTGAGGGCAGGTGCCATGGGAGTTGATAGTAGCCTGGATTCAGATCTGGCAGTGGAGATAGAAGAAGAGGGTCTATTCGAGATCAGCTGAAGGTAGAGTTGATAAGACTTGGTAAATTGGAAGCTGGGGATGAGAGAGAAATCAACGCTTGCTCTTCAAGTTCTGGCTTAAGTGGCTGGGTGAGTGGTGATGCCGTTGCTGAGAAAGGATGCAAATATATTGGGAGGAAATTTTTAGAATTCAATTTTTGACCTGCTCGTTTCTAGATTAGTGCTAACCTTCTATGCACGTGTGCCAGGTATGTGCTTCGTCAAGTACTGTGAGGCTCTGAGATATTACCCCCTCCTGCAGAGTGATGTTCTTTATATATATGAATATTGCAGAAGCACAAAGCCCCTGGGTCAGGGAAAAGAATTCTTTATTGTTGTTCACAACCAGCTCGACACGGCAGCGTTTTTCCCCCGCACGCAGACCCACAGGCTGGAGAAGAGAGCTGATGAAATCTTTCTGTGTGAGTGGCAGATTATAACCTACAGACACAGGAGAAAGAATGATGGATTTTCTGCCCTGTTTATATACAGGACTAGGACAGCCATCCTCTCCTCCTGAAAAGAGAAAACATTTTTTTTGCTGCTTTCCCCTATCTTTATACCGTATATACTTTTGTGTCTCAGGAGGCTCGGGCTTTTTACAGAAGCACTGAGAAATCAAGGAAACTTAATTTCCCCACAGTATGCCAATTTGGCACACTCAATAAAAAATCTGGTCCAAAGATACAGATATAAAATTCATTGGCAAAATAAAGGGAGAAGAGAACCCTAACGCTAACACCACCACCCCTCACCTGGCATTGCAAATCCTCTAGGTCCCAGCCTCACTCCCCACTGTAGGGCCCCTGCCTCTCAATTCTTTGATACCTTTCACTTTCCCTACTAGAGGCACCCAGGGACCCCTGGATCTCTCCTGTCTCCTGTATCACACACAGGCCCTAGGGAACCTGGAAAAGTGCTTTACAAGACTCTTCCTCTGCTAAAACAGAGCATCTGGCCATGTTTACTTGGATGTGGCACTTTCTGGCAGCAGGGGTCTCAAGCCAGGAAACAGGAAATCAGCCCCAGTGCTCTGGGATTCCCCCAGATTTATCTGATTGATTTCAAAAGGTTGCACAGAGAGTGAGAGCAGATGGTGAGTTTGGGGGCGGGGGAGGGGGAAAGAAAGGTGTACACAAGAAAAAATATATAATTACGGAGAAATAGGAGGAGAAAAGTGAGGCACAGGGGTATAGAGATCTTAAAGTGAGGGGACTGGGAGTGTGAGAAGGAGGTCACTGTCAAGGGGAGGAGGAGCGCCACTGGGACCCCAGTAAAAACTATTCACAAATCACTGTTTGGCCAGGGGCAGCCTTACCTGGGCATGGAATCCAAACGACGCTCCACATGGCGGAGCAGGTGACTCACAGGGAGGACGACTCAACCAGGAACACAAAGGTCATGACAAGAGCAAAAAAGAGAAGGACAGAATGTGCCCAAACGCCTGCACCAGAGGGTAAGGCTGGTGATGGAATTTGTCGTCTGAATGCTCAGCGTGGGAGGGTCTCTCCTGCAGCCCACAATAAATCAATTACCTATTACCATAAATAACATATTTTTATGAAAAATAAATATATTTTTCAAATAAAAAAATTAGGTGAGTGGTATCATTGTACATTTTTGCAAATCTCTTTAATGTCTACCTTTATCAAAGATGGCTGGATTCTTAAAAAAAAAAATTTTTTTTTCACTATCTTTTCCATGTGCTTTCTTAATATTTTTGTATGTATCTTCATTGTATTATATTGAAAGCTGAGAGGGAACATTCTTAATAGCATCAATCTATATCTTGTTAACAATTGCTTTCTATTTTTAAAGGTTCTTTTGAAATTTTTTTCTTAACTGAAATATGTTTGTTGTACAGTATTATGTTAATTTCAGGTACACTGTATAGTGGTTTGACATTTGCATACACCGTGAAATGATCACCATAATAAGTGTAGGAAGAATCTGTCCCCATACAAAGTTATTACAATATTATTGACCTTATTTCTTATGCTGGATATTATATCCCCATAGCTTATTTATTTTATAACTGGAGGTTTGTTTGGGGTTGGCCAAAAAGTTTGTTCAGGTATTTCCTTAACATCTTACAGGAAACCCAAACAAACTTTTTGGCCAGCCCAATACCTCTTAATCTCCTTTACCTATTCCCTGCTCCCCCCACCTCCACCATCAAGGACAGCTGGGCTCTTATCCCTGCTTCTGTATTCAGTCAATCGTGATTTGTTGCTTTGGTTGAAGCATAGGAAGAAAATCCAGCCTCACACAGATCTGTAGCTGCAAAAGATGGAGTATTTTAACAGTCTTTTGAGATATCTGTGGATATTCACTTTTGATACTACACCAAAACTCAACAAGGGCTAGTTTCTCAAAGGTTAGTTGTAACATAGAGTCTGAGACCATATACTCTGTTGTAATAAAATGTCTTATGCTATCTTGTGTTTTGAGTGGATCTTCTACTCCTGATTTTATAATATCATAAACAATTAGAACATTTTGGTTCACTTAATTTTACAGTGAGCTTGCAACTCAAACAATCACTTGAGTATTAGTCTGGAGACAACATGGTACTTCAAGATGCAGCAAACTGCTTTACATGTTCTACCCAGTTTTTTACATATGCTATTAAAAAGATGTGTCCTTAAGGGTAGAAATTTAATTAAATTAATAATTTTAACTGTTTCATCAAGAACATTCTTACATGAAACTGGCTTTTTTTTTCCATGTTGAGTAAGTGGTAGTGAAGAATGCCATGCTACCTTCTAAGGTTTGGGGACATCGCTTTGATTTGTCCTGAGGCACCAGAATTTTCACCTGCCGTGGCTGTTGCTTCATCTGTGCAAAAGTCAACACAGCGAAAAAAGGCAAAGAACATCTAAGTATAAAAACAATTCTGACCTTGAAGGTCTCCCGAAAGTATTGCCGGGGCTCCTCAAAACCTCTGCTCCAGGGGCTCAGATGACTGCCCCCCACTGGACATTCCATTAGTGGAGGAACCACTGCTGACCAGCCTTGCTCTGCTCCTCCCCTGAGTGGCAGACAGGACCAGCGGTAGAATTATTCTCAGGAGGTAGTCGCAGGGTCTCATCAGGACTGGAACCTCCAGCCTTCAGCTCCAGAGTGTGCAAGGTCCTTCCTGGGTCTCTGGGAGATTCCGCGTGGACTTTCTAGAGGGCATTTACTGAGATATAAGGTGAATGTTGTTTCTTTTTTCAGAGGTCAGTGATGACACTTCAGAGATGGATGAAGGAAAGAGACCCCAGGAGCCACCCAGCACACCACCAAGACTCACCCATGGTAAAGGTGAGGGATTGCAAGTCTCTCAGTATGGGCATCAAGAGCCCAAACTTAGAGCTGTTTTACTCTGAGTCAGAGTTTCTCAACCATTTTTTCATTATCACTGCCCATTTAGATTTTTTTTTCTAATCATAAACCCTACCCCCCAGGATATTTCAATCCCACAAGTATATTGTATATCCATTTCTGTACTGGATATATTTATTTGTGCTTTTTACATAAAAAGAGTAAGTTTTTTTCACCCCCAAGAACCAATTTTGGGGCAACTTACCACTGCCAAGTATTCATGCTCTAAGTATATTCATGGTACTTTATTGCAGTGCCAAGCCATCCAGGTTTTTCCTAAGATCCCAATCTCCATGTTTCTCACATGACCTTTCTGTGAAAATTGAGATGAGAACAGCTCATCATAAACACAAATGTAATACTATGACAGCACGAGCATCTGACGTTGTTGTGGGCATACGCTGGAAAAATGGTGCACGTTAATTCACCCCTCACCATGGCCACTGTTACTCACATTGTTACTGTTATCCTCGGAGGGAAAAAAAAAGCAGAGCATTCTTCTGTTTGCTGGTAATTTAGTCACTGTGTCACATCTTCACAGAACTCCCACACAACAAATGTGACTTTCAAATGACAAATATCTAATTATTGTCGGAAAGAATGAATTACATTTGACCGTATTAAAATACAAACTATCATTGTTAACAAGTTTTTCCTGCATTACACTGACTCATACAATGTATATTTCTAATTTTATCCTGAATAATATATTTTATTTTCACAACCACCTTTGGAGAAAGTTGAATGATTTATTCAAATTTGAGATGCAAAGGATTAATGGGTTTTCCCAAGATCCTGTGGATAAAGGCTGGCTGGCACAGGACTAGCATCTTGGTCCCTAGAACCCTCTTCAGGAACCATCATCCTCCTTTATAATGAAAGGGATAGAAATAATACTGTCAAAGCTTTACCAACTCAGTATTGTCTGAAATGAATGTGGTCACAAAACATAAAGATTGCTTATTTAAAAATCACTTTCTTTCTCAAACCTTCTAGATCCCATGGATAAGGGAAGCAAACTGCCTTTGGAGGAATCTCCTGGGGAAAAACGTAAGTGTAAAGAACTTATCTGGTCTCTATTAGGGCGGGTTTGATATTATTTTTACTGGTTTTTATGCCCTTCGGGCTACAAAAGACATCTAAGCCAGAAAAAGATGTGTGCTTTTTTCAACATAGAAATGTTTTCCTACTATAAAAGCAATATGCTGTAGCCTTTGAAATTAGCTTGCTGTGTGTGACAGAAAACCGCATCGTGCCCCCAAATATAGTGGCTGACATTAGAGAGCTTAGTTCTGCCTCGTACAGAAGTAGTGGTCAGGGCTCGTGCCATACGCAGCTCATTCTGGCTGTTGCTCCCTCATCCTCAGCATATGCAGCATCTCCTTCCCTGGGGTCCAGCCAGCAAGTGTGCCTTCTATCCAAAGGAAAGAGGCAAGGTCAAGGAGAGGCATGCCTCCTCTCCCGAAAGACACTATCTGTACGTCGCATTTAGTAATTGTTACCATTTCATTGCCAGGACTAGTTACATGGTCTCACCTGACTGCCAAGGAGGCTGGGTAATGCAGTCTTTATTTTAGAAGGACAAGTATCCAGCTTGAAATCAGCAGCTTTACTACTAAGGAAAAGGAAAGAAAGGAACAACCAGCCCTGCACACTGTGTGGTGGGCGGTACTACCGCTCTCCACTATTTCCGGTTCTCCTCCCCTCTTCCCAGACACTTGGAAAGCTGCATTTCCCAGCTCCTCGCAGGAGACAGGGCCATGATACTAGTTCTGACCAAGGAGCTGGTGAGATGGGTGTCATTCCTGAGTCAAAACACACGAGATACTGCTTAGCTCTTCACACTTTCTTCCCCTGATTGTAGAAGTGTGTGGAAGAGAGAGGTCTCAAAAGGCCAGGCAGTGTGGATCTCAGCACCACTCATAGCGGACAGCTGCCCCGGAGACCCCGTCCGCGTCCTGCAGAGAACTCTGCATGACAGAGAAATACACTGTTGTATGTTAAGCCACCAAGATTTGGTTTTGCTTGCACTGCAACATAGTCTCTCCTGCCCTGCCCGATACAATGTTCCTCATAAAATCTGCAAACAGTACAGAAAGTTATTAATCAGGAATTTAAATACCTATTTAATCTCCTTCCCCAACCTTATTTTTATACCTTACAAAAACACATACATTCTCATATATATGTATTCTTTATATGTATGCATTCTTTATGTATATATATACATGCTCATCCTAGAAACACTTTTAAACACCTCTTTCGTTATTGTGTGATTAACAATTGGTTTCAATAATAACCTATTGGTAGTAAGTTAGGCTGTATCCAATTGTTATCTGAAAATAGAAATCATATTGTGTGTGTTGGTATCTTTGCACACTTGTCCAATAATTTACTCAGGATTAATTTCTAAATGCGAGATTACTTGGTTAGGGTCTATATATCTTAAATTTCATATTTGTTACCAAACTGTTCTCCAGAAAATGTATTTGTTTGCATTTCCTTTAATAACACACGAGTGTTCATTAACTACATCCTCATCAACCCAGACATGATAAAACTTTTTAAAAGTTTGGATATAATTAAAACTAAACAATGCATTTTCAGGGGATTATTGGTGATCTAAAGATGCTTTTTAGGGACGTCCCTGGCAGTCCAGTGGTTAAGACTTCGCTTTCCAGTGCAGGGGGTGCAGGTTCGATCCCTTGTCGGGGAGCTAAGATCCCACATGCCTCGGGGCCAAAAAAACCCTAAAACGTAAAACAGAAGCAATATTGTAACATATTGAACAAAGATGTTAAAAAAATGGTCCACATCAAAAAAAACTTTTAAAACAAGACATTTTTAAAATAAATGTGTCATTTGTATTTCCTCTTTTAGCACTTCCGATTTATGCTTTTTGCCCACTTTCCTAGCGTACTATTCATCTTTTGCTTCATCTATTAAGGACAGTAACCCCCTAAGGTTACATATATTGCAATTTTCCCGTTTTTTGTTTTAACATTGTGTAGATGATTTTTGAAGTATGGGCATTTAAATTTTTTAAGCAGTCAAATTTGTTCATCTTTTGCCTTTACAATTTGGGTCCTTGGCTAAGGACCTTCCTTCTTTGGCTAAGAAGATCTTTTATATCTACGGCTTATAACAATCTCTCTATATATTTTCTTCTAGTCTTGAAAAAACTGGTTATTAATTAGAAAATGATATATTTTAATGTTAAAAATTTAGTATATCTCTATTACTTCTTTATTCAATCCTTTTTCATTTCCGAGTACTTTCTTCACATAGGTCTCCTGGTTTTCTTGCCTCCCCAAAGTGACAGGAAGATAGAAAAAATTTTTACTTAAAACGTATTGACATTTCAAGCTTGTAGATCAATATATATAGCCATAAGAGATGATTTTCTTTTCTGTTTTAGGAAGGAAGAGAAAAATACATAGCTGGTCAAGTTCAAAAAAAAGACAGAAAAAAAGTCTCCCAAGAGGTAAGCAAGAAGGGTGAAGTCGTCATTCCCTTAATGTTCATCAGGGTCCTTCTCTCCAGCCACACGGCCACCCGGGTGTCACTAGAGCACAGCCAGCCCCATCTCGACCCCTAGGTCATCCCATCAAAGGCCCCTCCTCACAAAAGGAGAACCATGTTGATTCCAACAGGTTTCTTTTCTCTTATCATTGGGAAGGAATGGGGTGGAGGTGGGCAGAACGCATCAGTCAATTTTGAGATTAGGACTGTGTCCAGTTCAGAGCCAGGAAGAATAGACAAAGCAAACCTGAATGTGCAGGCAGGATTCAGACTCCCAATCCCAAACTGCAGTTAGATTTGTTGTCACTGAGCGTTCAAAACCACCTGAAGCGATGCTTAGCGTGCATGGGCTCCATGCAGGAAAATCGTGTTATTTGCAGTATAAAAGCAGAAATGTACGGAGCTCTGCATTTTT
Organism: Phocoena phocoena; assembly: GCF_963924675.1. NCBI lineage: Eukaryota > Metazoa > Chordata > Mammalia > Artiodactyla > Phocoenidae > Phocoena > Phocoena phocoena. The sequence goes on along the minus strand of NC_089225.1, from coordinate 106,251,780 downwards.
CTGGATCCTCTGCTTTATTCCGTTCTGTGCTCATCACCTTTTCTCCTTCTCCTCTGCATTCTCTTCCTCTTCCCCTTCCCCTCTCCTTTCTCCTTCTTTTTGCTTTAGTTCAAGGTGTGCCAGTTGGTGGGGATTCCCTTGGATTTCCAGACCTTGAATGCAGCACCCTGAGAGGGAATCTCCTGTCAGCCCCCAAACATGAATCATGACATGTGTTCCACTGCTTTGGACATTCCCCGAATTTTTCTGTTTGTTTCCAACACCCCTCAATCTTGGGGTTTGACCTGGGTGGGGGCTAGGACCTCCTTGGTCGCCCTTCTCCTCCTCTTGTCACTTTCTGTCAGTCCCCAGCGCCACTGTCTCCTTGTCATATGCTGAGTTCTCTCCACCAACGACTTCTAGGAAAACTTGACACTCAGACCTCTAAGCTTCTCCTGTGGGTATATAAAGGTAATTTTTGAAACAACGAAATCTCTTTCACTCTCATCAAATTTGTGTTTCAAGATTTAGTGTAACATCTCCAAAACGGCCTCAGCTGAGCAGTTTCTTCTCAGATCTAGCCAGCATCTGCCCCTTCCCTGAAATTTATTGATTTAATAATTAGGGAACCCTGGACATTACAATGTATAAGGGTGAAAAATACATAATTTGAATATTTTCTAAAATATGCTGCCTGTTACACATTCATTCCACAGAGGTGAATTGAGTTGAGGGGTGTACTGGCACATGTCCTAAGTTCTGAGGACTCAGCAGTGAGCAAAACAGAAAATTCCCTGCCCTCATGGACCTTAGATTCTCATTGATACACATGTAATTAATAGTCAGAAAGAGAAGTTGAAGGGGGAAAAGAGAAACAGGAGTTTGGGGGAGAAAGAAAGATACCCACAAGAGAAGAGAGGAGTAATTATGGAGAAATAGCACGATAAAAGTGAGGCAGTGGGTACAGAGATCTCAAAGTGAGGGAACTGGGAGTGCGAGAAGCTTCGGGAGGGGGAGGGCCACTGGGACCCCAATGAAAACTCTTCACAAATCGCTCTTTGGCCCAGGGTCAGCCTCACCTGGACGCAGAACCCAAGAGATGCTCCAAGTGGTGGAGCAGGTGGCTGAAAGGAAGGACGACTCAACCAGAAGATCGAAGGTCATGACACGGGCCCAGAAAGCAAGGGCTGAACGTGCCCCAAAGCCTGCACCAGAGGGTAAGGCTGGCGATGGAATTTGTCACCTGGATGCTCCGTGTGGGAGGGGCTCCCGTGGAGCAGGCACAGGGTGACACAGATGCATAAAGTTACTAATAGAAGGAGGGAGGGGGCAGGCGAACGGGCGTGAGGACAGAGCAAGAGTCTCTTGGTCTGGGGGTGGCTGTTGGGAGAGGTAACCGTGTTCTCAGGGTGCAGGTCGCCTCAGCTGTGCCCTGCAGAACCCCATCCCCACTCCCCTGGGTCTACTGTTTACATTTCTATCAGCAGAGCCACCTCTGCTCCACAGCGTCTGGGGGCTCCTCTCTGATTCGGGCCGATCCAGTGACGGGAGTGGCATCAGACTTCGAAGTGGACACATTCTCTGTTTTATTTCTTAATGGTTTATTTCTGGAAGTGAAGTAGATTGGTCAGTGGGTCTGCATATTTAAAATTATCCCATACTGGGAATTCCCTGGCGGTCCGACTCTGTGCTCTCACTCCAGAGGGCCTGGGTTCAGTCCCTGGTTGGGGAAATAAAATCCCACAAGCGTCAAGGCCAAAAACTAAACTAAACTAAACTAATAAAATAAACTAATCCCATACTGATGATCAAATTGTTGCCAGTTTAGACTCCCATGAATGCGGTGTGGACACCCTCTTCCCTACATCTTCACGAACACCAGAAATAACAAGACTTTTCTGTTTGTCGAACATAAAGGCCAAGGATGTTAGTCCGCCAGTGTTTTCCTTGGAATCTCTTTGTGCTCTGTGAGTGGTTAAATACGCTTGGGAAGGTTCACAGTACTGCTCACCAGCATCTCAGGTCACACACCCCTGCCCCGTGGACTCAGGAGTGGCTTCACCAGCATCTCAGAAGGTCACACACCCCTGCCCTGTGGACTCAGGAATGGCTTCGTGACTCAGGAGTGGCTTCACCAGCATCTCAGAAGGTCACACACCCCTGCCCTGTGGACTCAGGAATGGCTTCGTGACTCAGGAATGGCTTCACCAGCATCTCAGAAGGTCACACACCCCTGCCCCGTGGACTCAGGAATGGCTTCGTGACTCAGGAATGGCTTCACCAGCATCTCAGAAGGTCACACACCCCTGCCCTGTGAACTCAGGAATGGCTTCGTGACTCAGGAATGGCTTCACCAGCATCTCAGGCCACACACCCCTGCCCTGTGGACTCAGGAATGGCTTCGTGACTCAGGAATGGCTTCACCAGCATCTCAGGTCACACACCCCTGCCCCGTGGACTCAGGAATGGCTTCGTGACTCAGGAATGGCTTCACCAGCATCTCAGAAGGTCACACACCCCTGCCCTGTGGACTCAGGAATGGCTTCGTGACTCAGGAATGGCTTCACCAGCATCTCAGGTCACACACCCCTGCCCCGTGGACTCAGGAATGGCTTCGTGACTCAGGAATGGCTTCACCAGCATCTCAGAAGGTCACACACCCCTGCCCTGTGGACTCAGGAATGGCTTCGTGACTCAGGAATGGCTTCACCAGCATCTCAGAAGGTCACACACCCCTGCCCTGTGGACTCAGGAATGGCTTCGTGACTCAGGAATGGCTTCACCAGCATCTCAGAAGGTCACACACCCCTGCCCTGTGGACTCAGGAATGGCTTCGTGACTCAGGAATGGCTTCACCAGCATCTCAGGTCACACACCCCTGCCCTGTGGACTCAGGAATGGCTTCGTGACTCAGGAATGGCTTCACCAGCATCTCAGAAGGTCACACACCCCTGCCCTGTGGACTCAGGAATGGCTTCGTGACTCAGGAATGGCTTCACCAGCATCTCAGAAGGTCACACACCCCTGCCCCGTGGACTCAGGAATGGCTTCGTGACTTGGCCAGAGAAATGTGGGTGGAAGTGAGAGGGCTACTTCCAAGCCAAAGCTTGAAGAACTTTTTCTAAAAAGGGCCAGAGAGTGAATGATTTAGGCTTTGCTGGCCATAAAGTCCCTACTGCAACTATTCAACGCTGCCATTGTAGCGTGAAAGCAGCAGAGACAAAAATATAAACAAGTGGGCCTGGCTGTGCTCTAATAAAATGTTAATACCAAAACAGGCATTGGGGACCCCCCGGTGGCGCAGTGTTTAAGAATCCGCCTGCCAATGCAGGGGACACGGGTTTGAGCCCTGGCCTGGGAAGATCCCACATGCCGCGGAGCAGCTAAGTCCGTGCGCCCCAACTACTGAGCTTGCGTTCTAGAGCCCGCGAGCCACAACTACTGAGCCCACGTGCCTCAACTACTGAAGCCCGCACGCCTAGAGCCCGTGCTCCACAGCAAGAGAAGCCACCACAATGAGAAGCCCGCGCACCGCAACGAAGAGTAGCCCCTGCTCACCGCAACCAGAGGAAGCCCACACACAGCAACAAAGACCCAAAGCAGCCAAAAATAAATAATAAATAAATTTATTAAAAAAGAAAAAAATAGGCATTGGGCTGACTTGGCCCTTGGGCCGTAGTTTGCCGACACCTATAATAAACCACTGAGATTTAGGAGGATCATAAATGACTACAGCATTATCTAGCCTGTATTTACTAAGATGCCTGTTTTATAAACAAATTTTTCTTCAGAATGTTTTCTTTTGAAGGTCCCCTATGCATATTTGTCTATTTTTATACATGACTCTTCTTTTTTTGTTGTTTAATCAATTTGGGAGATTAACCCCTTATTGCTGCAATTTTCTTATTTTGTTTTTGCCTTTTCCTTGAGAAGTTTTTGGCTGTGGAGGGTTTCAATTTTTTTTGGTTTGGTTTGGTTTTTGGGTTTTTTTGGCCATGCTGTGCGGCTTGTGGGATCTTAGTTCCCGGACCAGAGATTGAACCTGGGCCCATGGCAGTGAAAGCGTGGAGTCCTAACCACTGGACCGCCAGGGAATTCCTGAGAGTCTTAGGCACATCAATTTATTTTTTCCAGTATGGTTTATGTCAGAGTTTCTCAACTTTTGCACTGTTGTTATTTGGGGCCAGTTAATTCTTGGTTGCAGAGGCTGTGCTATGCATTGTGACACGTTCAGCAGCATCCCTGGCGTCCACCCATCAGACGGCAGTAGCGCCCACCTCCCAGTCTGGCAAAAAGATTTCCTGACATTTCCAGATATCCTCTGAGGGCAAAATCACCCATCATTGAGAATCACTGCTTTATGCCCTGTACTTCTGCCTTAAAAAGCCCTTTCTATGTAATATTTATAAGGCTACATCCTTTATTTACTTCCAGTATTTGTATTAAGTATATATATATATGTTATATTGTTATATGTTATATTAATATATATTAATTTGTGAAAATTTGCCTTCTGTAATACTTTTAACCTTCCCATCTATTACCTGGAGCTTGCTATATTTTTTTTGGTCAATGCTATAATTTTTCTTTCATAAGGACTCCTGTCTCTCTTGCTCTCCAAACTGGTAGAAAGACAGAAAAAATTACTTTGAGATAGTGACGTATAAAGCTCGTAAATCTATGTTTCCAGTTATAAATAACTATTAATTGTTTTCTTTTTAGAAAAGGAAAGGATAAAAGATGTCTGTTCAAGTGCAACAACAAGTTGTCACAGAAATATTCCCATAAAGGGTAAGTAAGGGTAAAGAAGTGAGAGGCAGGGCCTCGCCCTCAGGCTCCCCAGGGCCCTGGCCTGCTGTGCTGGTCAGGGCTGCACGCCTGGTCTCTGGGGGTGAGCACCCCGTTGCTTCTGCCCCCCTGTGCTCTGGTGTGTCTCTTGGGGACACAGTCCTCCTCTCCCTCCTTCTCCTTCCCCTCTTCCTCCGCTCCTTGAATTCATTTTCCCTCTCCTTTTTTTTCTTAAAGAATTGCCATATTTTTAAAATATTTATTTATTCATTTATTCGGTTGCGCTTGGTGTTAGTTACGGCAGGCAGGTTCCTTAGTTGCAGCTTGCGGGCTCCTTAGTTGTGGCACGAGAACTACTAGTTGCGGCATGAATGTGGGATCTAGTTCCCTGACCAGGGATCGAACGCGGGCCCCCTGCATTGGGAGTGTGGAGTCTTATCCACTGTGCCAACGGGGACGTCCCTCCCTCTGCTTTTATAACATACTTCTTGGGCATTATCTCTGGTCACTCTCCCTTCCCTCTTTAGGCGCCAGCCACACTGGCCTTTTTTCTCCGTTAACTTATTACTGAAGTATAACAGGTGCTACCAAATCTGGGGTCCACAGACTGGTGACATCTACAAGCCCGCTCACCGCAGGTCTGCAAGAATCAGGAGCTTGTAAATCAGCTGTGACTCTGAGCACACTGGTTTCATAGCAAGACCCCAGTGGAAACAGCAGCGCATTGATTTCTATTCTGGTCAGATTCCTGTCTCATCGCAGGCCGGCATCTTGAGGAGCACTGATGCACCGTGCTTGTGGAAAAATGCAAGTACATACTGCACAGCTTCAGGAATGAACACAAAGGGACACACGTACCCAGCACCCAGGTCAAGAAATAGAACATAATCCACACCCATATTCCAATCCCTACCCAGAGCCCCAAGGGTCGCCAGCAGGCTGATTTCTCTGAGCATCGTCACTTTGACATGAACGCTTCACCCTCCATCCTTCTCAGGGCCTGCTCAGTTTGTCTCCTCCCTCCTTCACACGCTCCGTCCCCAAAGCCAACCCCCTCACCCTCCTTCCTCCTTTGTTACACAGCCTCCAAGTCACCTTGAACAAAGCCTTCTCTGACCCAGCAGGCAGGGTACTTTTTCTTGGTGGCACTTGTCACAGGTATCATTTGTTTCTGATAGTATCAGATCTCTTTTTTTAAAAATTTATTTTATTGAAGTATAGTTGGCTTACAATGTTGTGTTAATTTCTACTGTACAGCAAAGTGATTCAGTTAGGTATACATGTACATGTATCTATTCTTTTTCAAATTTTTTTCTCATTTAGGTTGTTAGATAATATTGAGCAGAGTTCCCTGTTCTAGACAGTAGGTTCTTGTTGGTTATCCATTTTATGTTTTTCTATTTACTTATTTTAACATCTTTATTGGAGTATAATTGCTTTACAATGGTGCGTTAGTTTCTGCTTTATAACAAAGTGAATCAGTTATACATATACATATATCCCCATATCTCTTCCCCCTTCCGTCTCCCTCCCTCCCATCCTCCCTATCCCACCCGCCTAAGTGGTCACAAAGCACCAAGCTGCTCTCCCTGAGCTATGCAGCTGCTTCCCACTAGCTAGCTATTTTGCATTTGGTAGTGTACATATATGTCCACGCCACTCTCTCACTTCGTCCCAGCTTACCCTTCCCCACCCCCCGTCCTCAGGTCCATTCTCTAAGTCTGTGTCTTTATTCCTGTCCTGCCCCTAGGTTCCTCAGAACCTTTTTTTTTAGATTCCATATATATGTGTTAGGATACAGTATTTGTTTTTCTCTTTCTGACTTACTTCACTCTGTATGACAGTCTCTAGGTTATCCATTTTAAATATAGTAGCGTGTTAATGTTAATCCCAAACTCCCAAACTATCCCTCCCCCGGACCCTTCCCCCCTGGTAACCATAAGTTCGTTCTCTAAGACTGTGAGTCTGTTTCTGTTTTATCACAAGTGTAATTAACTGTCTGTGTACATCCTGTTCACTGAGCGAAACTCAAATGAGGTCAGAACATGGGTCCATCTTGCTCATTGCTCGATGTCTCCTCTGTGCCTTGCGGTTTGTGCTTAAATAGCTGTCAAATCAATACATTATTCATTCTTTCTCGTCAAGTATGAATACCAATATCAGGGCCTCCAGTGACGCATACAGTAAACTTCATGAAATTGAAAAAGTGCCCCTTCCACCATACACTTGACCTACGTCTGTCAGAGCTGATTCTTGAGACCAGGCCCTTTGCTGCCCTCTGCTGGAAGAACGTAGGAAGTGTGCAAATGGATTACAGCTCTGACGTGACTAGGAGCTCCCCACCCTCCCACCGTAAAGGGGAAATCCTTATTCAGTGCACATCCCACACTACCATATGCAGAGGCCCTGCCAACAATATATAAGTGTGTACAGCACTTTACAGTTGGCAAAGCACTTTGTTCCACATTTTGCCATTTAATCCTCAAAGAGGTGTTTTTCGGTCCATTTTCCAGATTCAATTAGAGCATAAAAGACTTGCATGAGCTAAAATCAACCTAGGTGTTTTAATCCCAAGTCCTTTGTCCTTTACACTAAAAAAAAAAAAACTCCTGGTGTTTTTAGGAAACACAAGTAGGAAGCAAATAGTCCAGGCAAAGGCTGAGAGCTCTCCATCTGCATCAGCTTTTCCTGTCTCCTTAGCACCTCCACCCTGGCTGTGACTTCTGATTTAACGTCATGTCTCTGTGCTGTTATCCATCATATAATGTGGAGTCTTTTTGCGGTGTTTCTGATGCCATGGAAAGAGCACGAGACTAGGGGCCGGCACGTCCGGATTCCAGTGCTACCTCCGTCTCACACAGTGTGATGACCGCCAGCAACTCTCTCTCCAAATCTGTGCCTGAGCCCCCATCTATAACATGAGGATCATTGCCATTGCCTTTCTTTTGTTACAGGTCGTAGTGAAAATAAACAATAGAATGTGTGTGCTGCTTTTACTATTCCCATAACTAGCGCTTCTCCTCCATCCACTCCATCCCCCGCCAGGCCCCTTGTGTACAAATCATAGAGCTCCGGCCTTCTCCTCAGGCCATGTCTTTGGAGGCATAGTTTCACCCTGTGCCTTTTCTCTATGTTCTGTAAGAACCCCTGTACTTAGTCTTCCCAATCACTCACTAGGTTTTTTTCCATTCTGCTTTTCCTTGTTCTTTTCATTTCCGCCACCAGGCTTTTCATCTCTATGAACTCCCTTTGTTCTTCCCCCGCCCCCGCCGTGCAGCATGTGGGATCTTAGTTCCCCCACCAGGGATCGCACCTGGGCCCCATGCATTGGAAGCTCCAAGCCTTAACCACTGGACCGCCAGGGAAGTCCCTCCCTTTGTTCTTTAATCGCTGACTTCTAGCAGACTTCCCACGTTTGCTCACATTTACTAGAAGTGACCTAATAGATGCAGGAGAGCTCCACACAGCCTCGCCCTCAGGCTTCCATCCTTAGAGGCTTGTTTACTGAGATGAGGGGTGAGATGGAGCCAAATGCAGTTTCATCAGGACCACATCGGAAAGCTGTCTCCCTTCCTTTGCGACATCTTTGTCTGCTTTTGGTATCAGGGTGATGGTGGCCTCGTACAATGAGTTTGGGAGTGTTCCTCCCTCTGCTATATTTTGGAAGAGTTTGAGAAGGGTAGGTGTTATCTCTTCTCTAAATGTTTGATAGAATTCGCCTGTGAAGCCATCTGGTCCTGGGCTTTTGTGTGTTGGAAGATTTTTAATCACAGTTTCAATTTCAGTGCTTGTGATTGGTCTGTTTATATTTTCTATTTCTTCCTTGTTCAGTCTCGGAAGGTTGTGCTTTTCTAAGAATTTGTCCATTTCTTCCAGGTTGTCCATTTTATTGGCATAGAGTTGCTTGTAGTAATCTCTCATGATCCTTCGTATTTCTGCAGTGTCAGTTGTTACTTCTCCTTTTTCATTTCTAATCCTATTGATTTGAGTCTTCTCCCTTCCGTTCTTGATAAGTCTGGCTAATGGTTTATCAATTTTGTTTATCTTCTCAAAGAACCAGCTTTTAGTTTTATTGATCTTTGCTATTATTTGCTTCATTTCTTTTTCATTTATTTCTGATCTGATCTTTATGATTTCTTTCCTTCTGCTAACTTTCGGGGGGTTTTGCCAATATCACTGATGAACATAGATGCAAAATCCTCAACAAACTACTAGCAAACAGAATCCAACAGCACATTAAAAGGATCATACACCATGATCAAGTGGGGTTTATCCCAGGAATGCAAGGATTCTTCAATATATGCAAATCAATCAATGTGATACACCATATTAACAAATTGAAGGAGAAAAACCATATGATCATCTAAATAGATGCACAGAAAGCTTTCGACAAAATTCAACACCCATTTAGAATAAAAACCCTCCAGAAAGTAGGCATAGAGGGAACTTACCTCAACATAATAAAGACCATTTATGACAAACCCACAGCCAACATCGTCCACAATGGTGAAAAACTGAAACCATTTCCACTAAGATCAGGAACAAGACAAGGTTGCCCACTCTTACCACTATTATTCAACATAGTTTTGGGAGTTTTAGCCACAGCAATAAGAGAAGAAAAAGAAATAAAGGAATCCAAATTGGAAAAGAAGAAGTAAAGCTGTCACTTTTTGCAGATGACATGTTACTATACATAGAGAA